>NC_080693.1:48625118-49271007 GCF_030445035.2 Dasypus novemcinctus | reverse complement strand
ATGCCCCTAAGCCATCTGGTATGCTGGTTTCACACAAGGAATGGCTGTTTGGTTATTTATTAAAGGAACAGGAAATCTTACCCAGCTATTTACTATGCGTCAGTAATATACTTATTACAATATGGGGAAACTGCACATGTGCAGAAGTTCTACAGAAGCAACCAGAAGAAATTTTTTTTAAAAATCAGACATGTGAAAAGGTGGGGATATGGTATTCAATGGACACTACCTCTCATTAATGAAGATTACTAGACTGGCAATCCTTGCACAGCAATGTCAGAAGAACCAAGGCAATGTGTGTTGGAGGCAAAGGCAAAGAAGGATGAGAGAAACAAAGAGTAATTAAAGGATTAGGTTTAAAGAAAAAGATCATGTGAGGAAACAAGACCAGAATTACCCCAAAACATCAATCCTTTAAAAAATGTTAATTGAGTCCTCTCCATCCCACTTAAATCAAGGTAGCCTGGGTAGCTAAGGGAAGAAATAGGACTTACATGCATAGTTAATTTGAGTGTAAATATAAACCAGAGTTCCTGGGGCTCTATATCTGTATTATTACATTTGGTATATAATGAACTTTAAAAAATCAAGACCACAAATGTCTGAAGTAAAATAGCTTTTGAAAATCAATTATAAATAATTTCTAGGTCTGATATGCAGACACTCAAACATCTTATCAGTATGAAGATGATTTTTGAAATGTAATAAATATTTTTTATTAAAAAAATAATATTTGCTGTATATTTTTGGTTAAATGACTTTTATTCGGTTAGGAAAGATCCTTTCCATTCCTTGTTTACCAAGACTTTTTTAAAAAAGAACAATTATGTTTAAATTTATCAATTAATTTTCTGCATCTGTTGAGATAATAATATGGTTCTGTTCCTTTAATCTATTCTTGTGATAGGTTATAGTCATAGATGTTCTCATGTTGAACTATCATTGCACTCCTGGCATAAACTCTACTTGGTAGTGATTTCTAAAAATACATTGCTACACAATTTGCAAATATTCTTTTTATACTTTTATATTATGTTCCCTTGTAAGAAGGGTCTATAATTTTCTTTTTTGCCATTATATTCTTCTTTATATTTATTCAGCATTGAGTTTCTTTGTGCTTTGGAAATTTTATTTAGATCTTATTTTCTCTGAGAGTTTCCTTTCTGTCCCTCCCTCCATCCCACTCTCCTCATCCCTCCTTATCGAGGGGCTTTGCTATTGCCTGTACTCGGCTCCCACCCAGGACTTCCAATTCAACCAGAACTTTAATAGGGTCGCATGTGCCTGCTCCACAGTGAGACTGCGTCTAGCCAAGGTCCAAGCCACCAAGCAGGAGATCACTAAACTAAGCTGCTGCCAGAAAAGCTGAGTCTGTGTGCTCCAGCCTCCCTAGGCCACAACTACAGTCTGCTAAAACAATTGATAACAGTCTTTTTCTGCCTCTTTGGATAAGCTGAGAAGACTCACATTACCTCTTGTTTTCAAGCTGTGAGCCCAGCTCCTGGTTCCCACTCGATATTAAGCATTTTGGATCCCCAGAAACCCCAGGCACTGAACGAACTCCTAGTTCCCCCTGATTCTGGTCTCCCTGGACATGATTCCACATGGAAGCCCAAGCCCGGCTGGCCTCCGACTTCACATCCCACGTACTTCTTTGCTTTTCTGTTTTATTTTGCTCTGCAGGGTTACTGATTTTGTGAATGACAGTATCTTTTTAATACTTGATTTAGTTGATTAAATTGAGCTCCATAATATATGGTTTTCTGGGAGAATGAACAGATAATTAGTAGAATTTTTTTAAAAAACAGAAAAGGTTATAGAAATAAGAGGAAATCCTTGTATAAAGATGGTATATTGTTTCTACGGAGAAAGTCCTCCCTTTTCCTTTTGCCAAACTAAATCTTAATCATCTTTCCCTAGCTACTTAGTCTAACTTGTATTTTTCCCTTCTTCAGTTGAGTTTCATAAATATTTATTGAATACCTACAACATACCATGCACTGTACTAGCACTAAGTATCTATACAATAATAAAGAAGACAGATATTGTTCTCTCTTCAATTACCTTATGTCAAGTGTGGGAAGCAATTGAACAAAAAATTACAATATAGTCTAATAATATTAATGACTCTAGCACTTATTATCAGAGTATCCTATTAACAATTGATTGCCTACTCATTTTTATTATTCTAATAGTTTAATGAGGATTAATTGTATTTTCCTAATTCTGAAAGATCCATGAAGATAGTGAATATATCCTATATTTTTTCTTGTTTATGTCCATATTTTAAACATAGAGCCAGGAATCATTGTGTATACATAATTAGGTCATCTGTTCTTCCAATGGGGTTAAGGTTGTTTCAAGACACCAAAGCACTCAAAGAGGTTGTTTTAAGATCAGCTATAATTGCTTTTAGCCAGTGACCGTTATCAAAGTTATAGAACAATCTGTTGGTACAGTGTCATCTTTAAAATCTCAGAGTTCAAGTATGTCTAAGAATAAGAATATTTTATTAAAGTTAACTTTGAAAGAAATTACCAGATTATTGTCTTTATGTTAATTGAATTGTAATGTTTAAATAACTTTATTCCTGATCTATGAAGTATCTTCTATTAATATTTTAAACGGAGAGAAAACAAAAGAGAGATTCAATATCACGTAAAAGATGTTGTCAAAAGTTAACTGTCCAGGTCATGAGTACATACCTATTTAAAGTACCTACAAGAAATTTTCAGCATATATCCAGATAATGTGGATCAAAATAATAGATAATGAAATGACATCCACTCAATGGCCAGAACAAAAGAGACAGAAAATACCAAGTGCTGGGAAGGATATAGAGCAACTGGCACTCTCACACACTGCTGGTAAATGAGACATTTGGAATAACCACTTTGGAAAACTGTTTGGCATTATCTCCTAAAGATGAACACATGCATACTCTATAATGTAGCAATTCCATTCTGCTGTATATACATTTTGGAATATTGACACAGAGAAATACTGTACAGCAATAAGAATGTACAATATACAACTACATACAACCTATGTATAAATCTCACAATATTCAGTGAAGGAAGCCAGTCAATGGGAAGTGCTAAGGCTATTGATAATCATTATAAATCCATTTTAGGGTTTTTGTAAACAGACCTAATCTAAACTTGTTTGATGTTAACCAGTTGAAACTTTTCAATTCTTTCCCCAAATGCTGTCATGCAGCATCAGATGGAGCAGGTTAAAATGACCATTTTGCAGAATCTAATTGATGAAAAGACTACAAGATGGCAGAGACTCACTTGACTGAGAAGTCAGTGACTTGGATAGGGCATAAATGCCAGATGTCCAGAGAATGAGGCCATCTTCTTAGCAAGGCACTCCATGGCAACAGGAACGAAGCAATCAGGAAGCAACATTTGAGCAAGGAGACTGAGGGCCAATAAGAAAATCCAGATCAATTGGAAGGGATCACATGGTGAGCTGATGTCACCATTTAGGCTACCCAAAGAGACAGGAAAGAAAGAGGATCCCATACTTGAAGAAGGGCCATGGCAGTGGCAAAATAGGAGCCCATCCTGAGCTGAAGCCAAGATACCAGGCACACTCTCTGGCATAGTTGGACAAAGATTAGAAGGTGTGGTGTGATTTGGAAGCCAGATATGGGATTGGCTTATCTAAAACTCACCAGGTACCTCAGTGATCTCTGGAGCAGAGAGATTGGACTGATGAGGGGTTAGGATGGTTGTGAGTCACTTTCTCATAATGAGAACCGATTCAAGAAAAATAAAAATGTTTCATGGGCTGCATTTATTAAATTGACAAGAACATGTATACATTTTAAATCAGGACTTAAAATTTTATCCTCTAATTGCATTAAGTGATATAATGAAAGAAGGATATATTTTTTTATTAAAATTTAAAACCTTTGCAGTTATCATTTTCTTTAATTCTGTGCCTTTGAACACATTTTCATTTAAATGATATTTCATTGCACTAGGGTGAAGAAGCCAGTTGGCCCCAAGGTTCAGCCTTTTTAGATCATTATGAAGAATCAGGGTGAGGATGGGAGGTGGTAGATAAGGATGCAGGGAGGGGGAGAGAAGATGCTGTCTGGAGGGAGGTTCTAGGTGACATATATAGCAAGTGGCAGTCTGGCAGGGAGTAGTGTGCTATGTGAATGCCCAGCTTTCCTTCTCTACTCCTAGACTATAATCTTCAACACATTACTTTTAAAACTATTGCCTCATGAGAGTCCCAAGCGTCAGCTCTTAGGGGACAGCAACCTACTGGAGAAATGGAATTACTCAGCCCAAAGGGGGTTTTCTAAATATTAGAACATGAGAAAGCTGAATGAGTGATGTTACCATTCATCTTTTCTTTTTAAAAGATTTAATTCATTTTTCCCCCACCTCATTGTTTGCATTCACTGTCTGTTCTCTGTGTCTGTTCATTGTGTGCTCTCTATGTCTGCTTGTCTTTTTTATTTTTTATTTTTTATTTTTAAGAGGCACTGGGAACTGAACCCAGGACCTAGAGGGAGGTGCCCAATCGCTTGAGCCATACTGACTCCCTGCTGGTTGTGTCTCTCATTGTGTTTCCTCATTTGTCTCCTCATTGCATCATCTCATTGTGTCAGCTCATTGCGTCAGCTCACCTTGCCAGCTCATCATCTTGCTCGTCTTCTTTAGGAGGCACTGGGAACTGAACTTGGAATCTCCCATGTGGTAGGTGGGCACCCAACTGCTTGAGCCACATCCACTTTGCTACCATTTTTCTTTAATTTTTTTTTTCACTCTTTGTGCCTGAAGACTGCATTCAGCTGAGCATCAGTGGATCCAGGCAACCTGGTAGAGTGGTTAGATCTGCAATTATAACAAGTGTGTTGGTATGTGTCTGGAAAGAAAAGAGATCAAGCTCTAGGATTCCCAGCATAACTGTCTGATGGTTACCCCAGTTGACCCGGTAGTAAAACTGACAATATAAACTGCTTTGCATTTGGAAGGGTTTTACTTAGAGAAGGGCGATTCAGAGAGCTAACTTTTTGCATCATTCAAATTTCAATATGTTTCCTCAGTCTTAGAAATTAAGATATTTCTAATTTCAATAAATTATTCACAAAAGAAGTTTTCAATACTACTGAGTATTTGAACTGAATACTTGCTAGTTTAACTGTCTCTAGTCCATTAAAATGTGCTAGATATAGCTCCAAAAACACTATTTGTGTTTTAAATTATAATATTCAATGTTCAATTTTGAAATATGCAAATTTAGCTATATGCTATCCAGCAAAAAGGAAAAGAAAAATAGCAGCTAAATCATGTGAACAATGTCTTCTACCTTCCAACAATCCTTTTCCACAAATGAGGGTCAGCAGGGAGGCCTGAAGCTGCTGGTTCCTCAGGTAATTGGTTTCTGGCCCTTCAGGACTGTCACACAATAGAGGGCTTGCCAGCCCCTAGTGGAGTGTGATTCTAGTATTTAAAGATTTTTTTCTTTAACGTCATGGCAGCTAAATGATAACTATTTTACCTGGTGCTCAGTTCTTTCCACCACACTGAAAAACACTTGCATGTTTTACTTGATGGATGATTTAAGGAACTTTGACTGGTAATGTTGACAATTGGCTATTTTAACCTTACACACCGACTTTAAAGCCTAAATCCCACTTGAACTGTGCCTTCTTTTTGATTGTTAAATTTTACCAGTAACATTTTAAAGTTAATGGCGAACACTTAAAGTAATACCATGTTATAGGTATAAAAGAGCATATAATTTTAGTTACAGTTCTTAAAAGAAGAAAATAGTCTAGTACTTTTTAATTATATCATTGAAATGAAGATTAAATTAAAGTAGGGCTAAGAGAAACTCCTCTAAGAGAACTGGAGAATCCTACCTTCTGAAATTTGAACACAGATCTGCAGAAGCTGCTCTGGGAACTGGTTTTGTAGTTTTTTCTACGGCATTAAAGTCCTGTTTTATGGATTCCTTTAATAGGAGAGCTTTGTTAACAATTTATTAAAAGAGAAGACAGGCAGTATCAACCTGCTAAAAGGTCAGAGAGGAAAAGAAAGCAGATGGGCCTCTTCCCCTGAGTCAGGTTGAAGTGGTCCTGCCTGTCAAGATAGCATCTCTTTTGTAGAATAAATTATTTGTCCATAAAGAGGCACCTGCAGTCAGCGTTGCTTCATTCTAAAGGTCCACATCACCGTCCCCTCCAATCAAATGAAAAAAGAAATCAGTGATTTTTGCGAGGTGATTCTAATGGCATTAATAATATAACTTGGGATAAAGGCTACCCAGATAGGAGTTGACCTCCTAATTTGCATGTTTGGAGCAAATCTACCTCAATCATAGCATCCTGGGCAGAGGATTTAGTGAGGAAGAAACTGAGACCTTTTATTTGCTCTGTCCCCAAGGAATCAACTTCCTCAAGAGATGAAGTCTCTAACAGATGCATAATAACATCAATCAGCCACAGGTCCATTTCTGTAGCTGAAGTTAAAGGCTACACAGCAATGTTTGGTTGGACCCATTTTTTATTTCAGTTGGTTAATTTAGTGGTTTCCAGCCTTTTCTTATTCTTTTTATGGACCCCTTTTGCAATTTTCCTCCTGGTGGAGTTCATGCTTTGAAAGACTAAGCAAATATTACGGTCATTACTAATCAAAATGGGGAATTGCCAATAAGATCTTTGATTTCACTGTTACAGTCGGTTATTATGAGTTAGTATAATTCCATAAAGAAACAAAGAAGCTTCCCATTTTAATTAGACTTTTTAGAAATACAGGTAGCTTCCTATTTATATATACAATCCATCACTAAAAAGTAGGCATTCATCTAATACATGAATGTTAAAGGGTAGTCTTGCATGTTATAAATGAGCTTCCATTCACAGAGAACTTAAATAATATTATAAAATCCCTAATTACACAATACCTTTTAGGCACAAACTTCAAACTTCAATTCCTCATTCCAGAGGTATGTTTAATTTTTATTTCCCTTAGAAACACACAGTTAATAGCTTAAGTCAAAAGAATATCAAATTGAAGCTAAAGATTTGTGGCTTTCAGAATATAAAATTCCATCTTGAATCTGTACTTATTTCCAGAATCATGGCTATTTGATAAGCTAAGCCACAGGTATAAATTTGAGACAGTAAAGGAAATTCAGGTATTTTAATATATGATATTACATATGCAGGTCTTCTGAAAGTTAAACTTACTTGTGGGAAATCTGTCTTATTTCTAATGCATGTGGTGCTCAACTTTCATATTTCACTAGCAACTAACTGTAGGTAAGAAAACACTAGAAGAAATATTTCCAAGCTATGTGATAACTATATGTCACCAGTTGTTACTATTTATTCAGTAATATTTATTCTGTGTCAAGTACTAAATTGAATATTTTATGCACATGAATTTTCCTAATAATCTAATTTTATCTTACTAATAACACTGAAAAATAGGGAAGACTTCAGCATTTTACAGAAGAAACTGAAAATCAGATATGAACTCATTTGCCCAAGATCACATGTAACTAGAAAATGTCAGATCTGGAATTAAAATCAAGTCCATCTGACTCCAAGACCCAGGATCCTTCTTCCACACCTAATCATATTCTTTTTAAGAGTGATTATTAAGACTGAATATAATTATTCCATTCTCCCAGCTTTCTCACTTGGTCTCAGTATATGTTTTCTTCTAATGTACTTTCTAGAAAACTTAGATATATAAATATATAAAAGCAATATCCTATTTAATTATTATTAATTCTAGGGAAGAATTGGACCAAAATAGTGTCCACCAATAGACTAGTCTAAATATCTTTGGATGTGATGTGTTATTGTCTCAGGGAAAGTGATGCAACATATTCAGTAGTCGGCTGTCAGATCTCTGGGGAGATTAAGAGAAGTGACATTGCTGTGGGGCTGGCCTTCACGTCCAGTAGGTCATTGACTCACCACGCTCCTTTAGGCAGCTATCATGATCTCCACCCTGAAGAGATTCAAAGGGATTAACGGGGCCATTCCGCTAATATGCTGGAGAATTGAGCCCAAGTCTCTGTACCCTCACAGGCTCACACCATACTGCAGAGCTTCAACAACCCCTATAGGCAGAAGGAGAAGTCATTGACCCTTCTCTGGAGGATGCATGTTCCTATACTCCCCCAAATCACTTGTTTGTCACAAGCTCTCCAAGATTAAGGTCTGCTTCTCATTCATCAGTAGACAATAATAACCATGAATTCCATTTATTGTGTATCCGATCTGTGCCAGGAACTTAACTAGGTTCCTTACATATGTTAAGCCTGGAGGTAAAAGTGTTTGCTGAATGAATGTAAGATAGCACACTTCATTTAATAATCAGAATGATACTGTAAGTCTTGCTATTTTCATAAAAAGGCAGAAAACAGAGTTTAATGGAGGCCCTGTGGTGAGTAAATAGAGGAGCTGGAATTCTATCACCTGTCAGACACCAAAGCCCGTGCTTTTCCCACAAATGACTCTTCCCACAGGAATATCCCTTATAGAGTGTTTCACTTTTCGGTTCTGAGAATTAGATTTCATTACAGTTGAACATGCAAATCCATTTCACATCTGCCAAAGTTTCAACAGAAGGGTGAAAGTATGAGTGCATAGTTAGGAGGTAACCCCAAGAAACACAAGCAAGAGGGAGGCAAGTGAGCCCCTGGAGGGAAGGCAGCCAAAAGACAGCATTGTCAAGCAAGTTAACACTGGGAGCAGCAGGAGCTTAATCTCATTGAGAAGACTAGGAGCCCTTGCGAGCACTGCTGAGTTATCCCACCAAGGGACAGGGGAGATGGTGAGGAGCGTAGTTCCATGTGGGAGTAGTGTAGAATAGAGCTGAAAATTCTCAAGTCATGTACTGGGAAGAATTCACTCTGGCTAGAACAGATTGGGATATTATAATAGGAGCTAAGATCACCCAAACCTTTGAGAGTTCACACGAAAGGGTTGTTGAAAGATGTCTAAGTAAATTTAAGTAAATAGTCAGATATAACAGGTTAAAGGACAAAAGTTACCACTATTATAAAAATGTCATTTATCTTTTAATCTATAAATTCAAAAGAAACAAAGTCAAAGTCCCAACAGGTTTATTCACAGAATTTGACAAACTGATTCTAAAACCCACATAGTTAAAGTTCCCAAATCGCTAAGACAATTCTGAAAAGGGACAAAAATGTTGGGAAAAATTGCCATGAACATATACCTAGACTTAAAACATCATGAAGATAGTGTGGCATGGTCAGAAGGATAGGCAATTAAAATAGGATAGAGGTCCCTGAAATAGACCCTGAGAGGGCCCTGGTAAATAAAAGAGGAGCTTGTCACAAATCAGTGGGGAAGGAAGTGCTATTCAAAAAATGCTTTGGGACTATTGCCTTTCCACATGGAGATAAGTTAGAAGAGCAGGTTTTTTTCTTTTCATATGAGAAGCCCAATGGTCCACAGCATTATAGTGAATAGCTCCCCTCCCTCAAGATGGCTCCCTCATCTGTGTGCTCATTTTTTTGCTCATTGTTTCTGCTCATTGTCTGTTTATTGTCTGTTTGTTTTTTCTTGTTTGTTTTTTCTTTCAGAGGCACCAGGCACCAAACCTGGGACCTCTCGTGTGGGAGGTGGGTGCTTAACTGCTTGAGCCACAAATCCCTGCTCATTTGTGTGACACTTTTATTAGGGAAATGATGGTGTCTTAAGTTACCAGCTGCCATAACAAATATCACACTGTGGTTTGTCTTAACAATGGGAATTTACTGCCTAATGCTTTCAGAGTTTGGAGGTGGCTTCTCCCCAGTGTCTGTAGTGTGCTGATGGGCTGGAAATCCTTTTTGTTCCCTGGTTTTCTGGTCTCCTGTCAATGTCCTCCCCTTTCTCTCTCCTGTTCCAGTTGACTTCCTGCTTATGGATAGTTCCTATGGCTTTCTCTCTTTTAAGGTCTCCAGTAACAGAATAAACTCCACTCAATTCAGTTGACCACACCTTAACTAAAAAAGTCACCTTGGACAGCTCAGCTCCTTTTAACAATGAGTTCACAGCCACATGAATGAATTAACATTAAGAACAAGTTTTTTTCTGAGATAAGTAATTTAATCTGCCATGTTTGCCTAAATTAAAATATATATTTTTTTCTTTGTGATCTGAAATTATTCAAGTTAAGTGCATAGAAATGATTTGTCTTAAGATGTGGACTTTTAAAACTGGATTGTTTTCTTTTTTTTTTCTTTTTTCAAAAGATACATAGATCACACAAAATGTTACATTAAAAAATTTAAGAGGTTCCCCTATACCCCAGACCCCATACCCCTCACTCCTCCCACATCGACAACTTCTTTCATTAGTGTGGTACATTCATTGCATTAGATGAGTACATTTTGGAGCATTGCTACACAGCATGGATTATATGTTTATGTTGTAATTTACACTCTCCCAGTCCATTCAGTGGGTTATGGCAGGATATATAATGTCCTGCATCTGTCCTTGCAATATCATGAGGACAACTCCAAGCCCCGAAAAATGCTCCCATATCACACCTCTTTTTCCCTGTCCTTGCCTTCAGCAACTCCTGTGGCCACTGTCTTCACATCAATGATATAATTTCTTCCATTGCTAGAGTCACAATAATTCTATAGTAACATAACAGTAAGTTATCCATATTTCATTCCTCTATCCTGAGGACCCTGGGATGGCGATGTCCACTTCACCTCTAAATCAAGAAGGGCTTAGATCCCACAAGCCTGTTGGATGGAATTCTCCTGCTTATGGCTGTAGACTCTCTCAGTTCCCTGGTGTGGCGGTTGACCATCCTCACCTCCCTGTTAGTTGACCTGGTTAAGTCCAACGAACTGGAGAGAAGGTGTTGCAATGCTGCTAAGGCTCAGGACCCAGCTGGTACATAGACAATCCAGAGATTCAAGTCTCCTGAGCATACACCAACCCCAGTGCCAACCACAGGTTCAGTAAAAGTGACAGAAGAGGCATGTGTAGAGAGGTCACATGTCAGTCCAACTCCATCACACTCAGGAGCACAAATTCCAAAGTAGAGCCCACTGGCAAGTCACTGAACACCAGAGCCATCTGTCATGGCCATAAGACCTGGGTGTCTCCATAGCCCTCAGGAGCACCCCTACCTGGGGTTGTATCTACTTGGACTGTGTCTGAGATCCTGCTGAGATGTGCATAAGTGTGACCCTCTGATGACCTCCTGACTCATTTTGAAGTCTTTTAGCCATATAAACTCATTCATCTTTATCACTTCCCCCTTTTATTCAAGGTCTTCTTCTAGTTGCATCACCAGCTGGTGCTTGGTAGTAATCCCTTGGCACCAGGAGGTTCATCCCTGGGAGTCATGTTCCGTGCTAGGGGAAAGGCAATGCATTTATATGCTGAGTTTGGGTTAGAAAGTGGCCACATTTGAGCAAAATGGAGGCATTCAGGAGGTAACTCTTAGGCACTGTGCTGCTCTAGGCCAAGTTGAAGTTTTAAGCACACAGGCTCCTAAGCATAGTCATCAATATCAAGGGCCCATATTGAACTATCCTTCTTCATTGGTCTTTGCCCTTGTACTGGGGGGATTGTTGCTGCTCCACTGGAGAGTGCGACAGTTTCCCAGAATGGGAATTCAGCACTCCCTCAGTTGTTGTGTGAAACTCTACCCCC
The DNA here is from genome assembly GCF_030445035.2 of Dasypus novemcinctus. NCBI lineage: Eukaryota > Metazoa > Chordata > Mammalia > Cingulata > Dasypodidae > Dasypus > Dasypus novemcinctus. The sequence continues at coordinate 49,259,333 of NC_080693.1, read as the reverse complement.
TTTGTCAATACCCAACGAACATATAAACTATCTATATACCCTATATGCATGCCCTGGAGAACTCCCTCCATCCATACATTAATGATACCCCACATCAGTGCTCCTCCCCTGTCATAGTTGAACCCCTCTGTGATCCAAAACATCTTCAAAAATAAAGTCTAATGTATTGCCAAATTCAAGTAATAGGAAAATGAAATAGTAATGATAGGTCTAAAGATTAGAAATAGAATACATAATAATTTAGAAAAACTAAAATAAAGTAAAAAATAAATTGGGGTAGTAAAAAAATGAAAAATATCATAAAAATTTTTTTGACATTTTGCTTTTCATCACTGTACTAGGTGTTGGCCTCTTTGTACAGTGACAAGGCAATCTCTTCCATTTCTTCCTCAGTGTCTACACCCTTTTCATTGTTATTATTATTATGTGTTCAAAAAAGTTTTAGGTCACAGCAAAGTCACATATAGAATATAGGGAACTCTCATATACCCAACATCAAACCCTTTTCCCCCTTTCTCAGCAATGATCTTTTTACATATGGATGTTACATTTGCTGCAACTGATGTACAGATATTGAAACATAGTTACTAGCCATGGTTCCATTATTGTTTACATTATGGTTTACATTTTAGACTGTACACTTTTATAAATTTTTGGTTACATTGTGGTTTACATTATGGTTTACATTGTAGACTATACACCTTTATAAATTTTTGGTGATGTTAACATGACCTGTATCCATCATCGCTGGATCATGCAGAACACTTCCATTGCCCTCACAGTTTATGTTTTGTTTTGCTCATTGTCTATTCATTGTTTGCTTGTAGTTTTTGCCTGATGTTTTTTTTTTTTTCTCTTTGATATATGCTCGTTGTCTGCTTGTCTTCTTTAGGAGGCACCGGGAACTGAACCCAGGACCCCTCTTGTGGGAGGCAGGCACCCAACTTCTTGAGCCACATCCACTCCACCTGGAATAGTTTTATGACATGTTCATGCTGTAGTTGAAGCAAGGGTTAGAACATAAGCTCCCACCTGCTTGTCTTCCCCTTGACACCCTGTCTTCAGCACTTCCATAGGACCAGAGGCCCTTCTCATAAAAAAAGAGCAGAAGAGGCAACAAGATGCCTCCACTCTCTACTTCCTTTGAAAACTTAGGTTTAGAAAACCCATATTTACTCTTTATTTAGAATCCAGGTGGTACAGAAGTATACCTCCTTATAACCCTGTACTATGTGAACTGGTTTAAAATGTATAACCCCAAATTTAAGGAATTGGAAATGGAAAGAATTGGATTTCATGGATGGCAAGTAAGTTTCATCTGACATGTGAACAGTAGTTCACAAGATCCTGAGGACAATTCCCAGCTTATGAAAAAGAGCAGCAGAGTTGCTTAGTAATGTCTGCCATGGGCATGATAAGGGGAAGCGACAATTAGCTTGCCAAGAATTTATCATTCTTTGATTGGTATGTTCTTCTCCAGAAATATAAACATAATTATTATGTCATTAATCTAGGGATCATGGCTTTATTATTCAAAATAGTGAATCAATACCAATTTCTGCCCACAAAATATTTTTTCTTAAAGTATGTGGTTGGAATGTGCCAAACTAGATCTCTACGTCGTATTACAAACTTTTTCAATTGAAAGTGGAAGAGTTAAGTCATTTGGCTTTAGCAAGCCAACAGTTGACTGGGGGTATGATATGTAGCCCAGAGTTTTCCCTTCTCAATATAATGGGACAATTAAGTACCATAATGTATTGAAAATAGTAACACTCTCATTGATTGTCATCTGAAACTGTTTTACTTTTGTTCAATTCCTGCATTTTTGCTCAATGCAGGAGAATTGGAGAGCAAGCTAAATATGACATATTTTATAGTGAATGTATTTATACTTCACCTCTATCAGGAAAAGATTGGAAGCTGTTTACAACAAGAGCCATATATAATCTTGTTAATAAAAATAGATAGTCTTGGGAATTTGGTCATTTTTCCAAAGAAAGCTAAAATATGTTTGTTCAATATTTCTCTAATTGATCTCCTTTAATATATGAGGTTTGCATACCTCTGCAATGGTGTAAAATAATGTTTCAACTGTAACTTATAAGATATGCTGCCAAACGCATGATATGTGACTCACTGAATAAAATTATAAATGAAATCTTGTGAAAGTGTATATAGCTGATTTTTAAAAAATGAAGCCTCTATGTCAAGGTCAGATATCATTCTTGGTAAGCCACACTTTAATTTAGTTGCATTTAAATCAGCAAAGAATTTTGTCAAGCATTTAATAGAGAGTGTAAATCCCTCACTGCCCAAAAGGGTTTCTCCCTGATGTCCAAGTTTCCAGATTAAGCATCTGCCACAGAGAGGCACGGCTTTCATTTCCACTTATGGTTTTGGTGCTAAAGACCACTCACTTTACTTCATCTAATTTGTTTCAACTTGCTCCCACCCTAGATGAAGCTTGAAAGCTAACATGGAAATGCATGTTCTACCAGGAGAGTTAGCAACAGCAAAAATAGCCATTACACCTATCTTCTGTAGGAAGAGATTCTGTAAGACCAAGCAAACAAAAATCCTAACTTTGAGAAGCTTTTCAGAAATGTATATATTTCTTTATTCATTCATTCATTCCATTCACTCAACAAATATTTATTAAATGCTTGCTACATGCCCACCTTCTTTAGGATATTGTGGAGAAGAATTTCAGGGATGTTTCTTAAATTATAAACTTCTTAAGTACAGGTAACAAGTCAGCTCAAGGCAATTAGCTGGTAGATATTTTCTTGCTGAATATAAATTCTGTGGTTTAACTTCAGAGCACTGGATCACAAGTGAACTTCCATGTGCCATTCAGTGTTTTTGTGAGTTGATGATATGTATTCAGAGAATGAAAACTCTCTTGTACATCCAAGGTTGTCACCACTGAAAGAGACTTTAAAAAACATATTTTCACTCCTTCACCTTTTAGATAAAGAAACTGAAGACTTAGGGAGAGAGAGTGGCTTGCCTAAAGTTATACCACTGATCAATAATGGAGATGAGACTAGAGCTCTTGGTATAATATTATTTTCATTAAAGAAAAAATTAGGACAGTAAATCTGTAATAAAATCATTTAAATGTTTTCCCAGGCCAACTGTATTTAATTTGTTTGTGTGTTTGCTTTTTTTTTATTTCTTCAAAAAAAAGGTGTTTTTTTTAATTGAAATGCATGCAGTATAGGATAAAAATAACTGAGAAACTGGAGTGAGAAACAAAAAGTGATAAAAATAAGGTGAAAAGAGGTGAATTTATAAACTAAATGCAATCATAAAACTCTATACACAGTTGCTGAAAATGGGTCACCAATCAAAGCTGTACTTCCTAGCAGCAGAGGAGGGAAGGAAACAAAATTCATGGGTCAACATCAGATAAAGACCATCTAGATTCTCAGGAGAAACATTCTCCTGGTCCCAAGGCCTCAGTGAAATTACTCTTGTGGTTCTCAGGACATGCTGTGCTATCAATTCAAGCACATTTCACCAGGCTGGTTCTTGAGCCATTTTTCACGAAGGCCAGTGCAAGACACAGGACTGTGAAGGCACTGGACAAGAGGCCAGAATCCTGTGGTCCAGGTAGATAACAGACTGCGGTCTTTCTTAGGGGATAGCATTTAGACTACCTAGAGGAATCACAAATGGCTGATTGGGCTTATACAACATGCCAGGACATTTTAATATGTTCTCTTTATATCTTCTTGGCAAGTGCTCTTGAATATTATTTCTCAAAACTGAGTTTTTAATAAGGACTCAGCAATGAAACATTCAGGGTTATAAAGGCCATATATTCTGTCAAGAACTTAGAGAGCAGAGATTCAGTGTTGCTCAACCAACAGCCTTTTATAAAAATGAAAGAGTTTAACCAGAACATGTGGCAAGGAAATGTTCAGGGAAACAAAGGCAAATATAAAATTTGTCAGCCTATCAGTTTACTCAATCACTGCCCTGTCCCCTCCATTAGTGCAAGTCATCGTTAGCATATAGTATTCTTAGGTTCTACAATACCTGTGAGTGTAAGGTGTGAGTGTTTTCACTTCTTTTAAAGTTGTGACTCTACATGACTAATAAGAGTCTAGGTATAGATGAACCAAATTTAGTATTTTCTCAAATAAAAGTTAACGACAAATTGCTGCTGATGCTCATTATTTTCAGATTCCATATTTGCAAATCCACTCACAGGCTAAAATTTCTTTATAAGCCCAAAAATCAATACTTAACAGCACTTTTTAGTCCTTCACAGATATGCAGAGAGTTGAGTCACCCAGCGCACATGGTCCCACCTGAGATCGAACAAGGAGTTGCTAAGCCTTCTTGTTTCCGTTCTCACACTAAATAAATGTTCTTTTTGAAGTATATTTAGTTGCAAGTTTTTCCCATTTGTGTGCTTTCTGTTGGTAATTTTGCTGTTTAAAATGGCCCCCAAGCATCATGCTGAAGGGCTGGCTAATGTGCATGCCTGCAAGGAGGCTGCAATGTGCCTTATGGAGAAAATAGATGTGTTAGATAAACTTCATTCAGTTATGAGTCATAGAGTATTGGCCATAAGGTCAATGTTCACAAATCAACAATATATAGTAAATATGGTGCCTTTTGACAGAAGGTCACAAAAACAAGGTTATATATTGATTGGTTGATGAAAATCGTGTCTCCAGAGGCTCACAGGAACCTAACCCTGTATTTCCCCTAGGGCCAATAGTTCAGTATTTGCTAGCTCAGTGTTCAGAGCACCTTTATAGAAGCATAACCACCACAAATCCTGAGAACTGACTGCAGGCCGTCTGTGTGTATGATTACACTAAGGGTGATTAGTTGTCCATGGTAACCAGTTCAGATGACTGACCATCCTCTTTCACAGCCAGGTCTTCCCAGTATTTCCTTTCCCAGTGTCTCTTATCCTCTGGCACTACAAGCAGTCTAATTTCTGCGACACCCATACCGGTCCTCATAAAGAAACCAGGGTCCCATGTCTGATTTCTCCACAGCAGCACTTCTCAATTGCTGCTGCACATCAGAATCACTGGAGAAAGTCTGAAAAGCCCAGACCCCCAGGCTGCATGCCATACCACTGACCTTAGCACCTCTTTGGGTGGGACACACAAGAAAAAGCCAACAGAGACATAGAGTGAAGAGAAGGCTTGTGAGCACGGGCTCTAGACCACTGGTACCTGGGTGTGGGGAGAAGAGATAGTGAGGAAGGAGGCCACTGATGGCAGGGGAATCCAATCCTGTAGCCATAGCTGAAATACACAGTAACCCTCAGACACAAATGACGCTACTCCTTCACCCCTTTCTGTGGATCCTGCCTCCAACCATCAGACCAGTACTGTCTCTGAAATCCATGAAGACTGAAATGACTGCTGTCAGAGAGGGTCAGGAGTGGGGAAAAGAAAGCAATGAACACTTACAGGAGGACAGGAGGGAGACAGACTTAAGGAAAATACTGTATTGGTTCTATACTACTCTTGACCTTGGCCATTTGACTCTTTAGTGATCCTTTTGGTGTCAGCCCTGTATTGGTGGTGTTTTGGTAAAGAAAGCACTGATGGTGGTTGTCCCATAGTACTTGAGCCAGGGGTATAGACTACATGAGAAAGGACATTGTTGCGTGGGGGTGCAGAGAGGTAGGAAGTAAATCTCCTCTTAGGCTTCAGGCTTCCTTTGAGATACAGGGAGGGCCAAACACCTGGGATGTAGGGTTCAGCTTACTCTACCAAGCAGAGAAATTTGCCCCAGGAAAAGACACTCACTACTCCCTTTAATCTCAGGCAGGGTGGACGGGGATATTCCTTGTGAATAGTCTGTGAAAAGTCTTTTAAAAGGAAAGACTCCACTTCCATCTTTTCTTTGATCCCCCAAAGAAATTAAAATAGTTGCCTAAATTTAGAAGTGGCTAATTTTTCATGGAAATTTAAGCTACATGTTACCCCAATAAAAAAGTAGCCGGTTTACAATGCAGGAAGGTCAGTGTGGCAGTGTAACCTGACCATGCTTTGTAAATGGGCTAACTTTTCAGTGGACTATTGTATCATACAGTTTTTACACAAGACTGTTAAATTTTAGACATTTAAGACGATCATGTCTAAAATGTTCAGCACCTTGATTGTATTTTCTGATTACTGGTTAAGTCTCCATATTCTAATACTAAAATTTTATGCAGGAACTTCAAAGTTTCTATGAAATGAAATTAGTAAATAATTTTTCCTGAATAAAGAGCTTGTCTTGAGCTGAGATCTATGCAGAGTGGCCGTTTCCATTCTGAATTGAATTGTCCAGCAATTCAAATCTCCAGTGCTAGAGTTTGCCTGAGAACCTGAGAACAGCAGGGTAGGAACTGGAAATGATTAATGGAAATAATTTCAAAGACTCAAATCAAGCCATTTTATTGGGGAGTAGGGAAGTATTGATTTTAATCCATTGTGTGTGAGCTTGGAAGGAAATAATTATTTGCAAATTACAAATAAGAAAATATAACTTTTTTTTTAGTCCCTCAAAACCCAGGCATTTCCCCTTGAAAGACACAACCCTTCTCGCCTTCTCCCCTCTGGTTCTCTAACCTAACGAAAGGAGCATGGAATTCATGGGTTTGATTATTTTCATGGTGAAGAATTATTTGAGGTTTAGAAACTTTGAGTAGAGTATAGAAGGGGAGTCTCACATTCTGAAAGTGTAGGAATAGAAGAAGGAGAAAAAACAAGAAACAAGACCAGCTTCCCTTGACTGCTATCTGTTCACAGTTTTTTTCTTTTCTTGAATGATAATTTTAGGCCACATGCAATTATCAATGAAAATGAACGTTTAAAATATTTTTTAAAAAGCAGCATGCATTAAGGACCAACTATTAATCAGGCTCTTTGTGTATTATATGTAGGGTTTTCCTGGTTAATATTATGCTCATTTTGCAGATGATAAAATTAAGCCCAAAGATGTATAATAACCTGCCTAGGTCCACACATCTAAAAATGATGTCCGGGAAGTGGACTTGGCCCAGTGGTTAGGGCGTCCGTCTACCACATGGGAGGTCCGCGGTTCAAACCCCGGGCCTCCTTGACCCATGTAGAGCTGGCCCACGTGCAGTGCTGATGCACCCGGAGTGCCCTGCCACGCAGGGGTGTTCCCACGTAGGGGAGCCCCACACGCAAGGAGTGCGCCCCGTAAGGAGAGCTCTGCCCAGCGCAAAAGAAAGTGCAGCCTGCCCAGGAATGGCTCTGCACACACGGAGAGCTGACACAGCAAGATGACACAACAAAAAGAGACAGATTCCGGTGCCGCCGACAACAACAGAAGCGGACAAAAAACAAGCAGTGAATGAACACAGAGAACAGACAGCTGGGGCGGGGCGGGGCGGGGCGGGGCAGGGGAAGGGGAGAGAAATAAAAACAAAACAAAACAAAAAAACGGGTATTCCAAAATTTAAAAAAAAAAAAAATAAATAGATAGATAAAAGTGATGTCGCTGGAATTCAAACCCAAATCTACTACTTTCTGACAAATGATACTGTCTCCCAAGGTAATCAAGAGTCACCCAAGTGAGTTAAGTCAAAATGGGTCCTTGTAATTATTCATTCATTCACTCACTCATTCATTTATTTTAGGCCTGGATTACCTAACTGCACACTGGTTAATAACGTAGACCGTAAGGTCAGCCTTATTTCAGTCACTTGTTATTTTTGTGACCCTAGTAAATTCACTTAACCTTGGGTTCCTGATTTGTAAATAGGATATAATGATAGAACCTACTTCAAAGAGTTATTATGGAGTAAATGAAGTAACTTAAAACCTGATGTCGTGCTTGGATATAGTAAGCACTTTATAGCTTACATATAGTGGTAATGATGTGACACGGCAGTCAGTTGAATTGGGAATTTTTCTTTACTAAAAAAATCTGTCACTAGAAGGCTAAGGTAATAATGGTCAGAGACCCTTGAATCCCAGTGCCTATGAGGACCCTCTGGATTCATCGGTTCCCTGCCTCTGGCAGCAGATAGAACTGCAAACAACAGGGCTGCATTAATGCTACACTGTGGTTATTCCCTGGCCTTAAATATTAACACGGGCTCTCTCTTGCCCATGAATCTGGAAAAAGAAGGTAAATCCCACAGGCTTAGGGCCTGCAGACACCCAGATGACATGGAGGGAGTGTTTTCCAACATTGTGTAAAACCCTCCACTAGACATACAGCTTCTCTCCTGGGATGATGCCAATTTACTCACAGTCACCAACCCCCGGGCTACAAGTGAATGAGGACATGAGGACTGTTCAGGGGATTGATTTCCACCTCCCACCTTGTTTGACACCATGGAAACAGGCACAACCATAGTTTCCTTTGGACAATTTAAGAAATTAATATTAAAGGATGTGTCACCCTGGATGTAGAAAACAGGTTGCTATAGGTTTTCACAAGTAGCATTTGGATCTACAAGAGAGATTTTGGCATCAAAGGGGGAAATAGGTGCTGGTTATCCTACCTGAAAACGTCTCCTCCTTATCTCCTACCAATGCCTGTTCCAAGAGCACTTTTGTCAGCTGCATGCACTGTGCAATTCCAAGTGTACAGAAAACCTCATTTTTGTTCCTCAACTTAGGCTGTGATAAAAGCTAGAATCTAACACCACCTTCTCTAACCGAATGATGGCATGACTGCTGAAGATCTCTTCTCTTAGAAGTTTGGAATTTAAACCCGAGTTAAGAAGAGAGGGTAAGCACTTACAAATTTCCTTCTTTCTTGCCTCAGTCTCCAAGTGCACATGGTGATTTTATTAAAATGATAGAGTATTTTTATTTGCCATGAAATTCCCATTCCACAATTCTTGGATTCAGATGGCTTTACCTGATAGGTGAAGTTCCCGAAACTTTTTGAAATGATAGTTCTCTATTATGACTTAAAATCATATTTTTAAAGATAGTGCTAGACTGTACATGTGCAAATAATGATTACATTAATAAATAATTAATACAATGCTATTTTTCTCTCTAAATTGTTTCCATTTTGCTTTCATAGTCCTACAGGATGTGAAAATGTTGTTCAGACCCACATGTCAGGAAAGTGCTGACACCATATGCTTTTCTTTGCAGCAAAGCTATGTACATGCACAGTCTGCCCACCACTGGGAAAATTTTGGAATAAGGGGCTGATAGAGAAATAGGACTTTTAGAACATATACAACTTATCTGGCCTTTGGCAGCTACCACTGGCCTCTTTTTCCATCACTTTTAGGGATGTTCCTTTCTACTGATGTATTTTCCAAGGTGATATAGAATGTCTGTAAAGAGTGATAGAAGGAATATTAGCCATTATCGTTGAGTGCTTACTATATTTAGATATTGTTAGATGGAGTTTCTCATATAATCTTCACAATAGCTCTATGATATAAACACTATTATCACCCATGCTTTTGAGGGAACAAGATACAGAAAGGTTAAGTAATGGGCCTAAAGGAGCAAGTATTCAAGCCCACTCCACAGTCCTCCTTTTTAACCACTCTGCTGCACTGTTTTGGCTTGAGACCCACGTGAGAGCACATCCTGGCTCTTTTATTTATGAGCTTGCTGGCTTTGCTTAAAGTCACCATTTCCTCATCTGGAAAATGAGAGCAGTAATACCTACTGCATCAAGACTATTTTAAGGATTAGAAGAGATTAATGAACAGGATGTGCCAAATCTATATATAGGCGTTCAGATTTGGGTCACTACCGTTAGGGCAGAGTGGAGAAAGTGCCTGACTTCAGGAGTAAAATTTTCTAAGTCCTGGTCCCTGCTTTGTCACTAACTCTTGGTCTTCTGTTGCCTCCTGTGTAAAATTAAAGAATTAGGGTAGGAGGCATTCCCAATATAATTTATACCATCAACTCCTGAGGGATTCAGGAAAGGGAGAGAAAAATAAACAGAAGAGAGAGTGAAGCCCATGGCATCTGTTATCACAGAGGATAGAGCTGATGGCAATTGTCCAATGCCCTTGACTGTCTTTAATTAGTATTAGTTAAAGAAGACTACACACATCCCTTGTGTTTCCCATTGATGCTTGTGGCAAATACATAAGCAGTTTCAAGTAGATTCTCTTGTCTGTTTTTCAGTTTCTCCATGTGCAAGAACTTTTTCAGTAATCCTACCAGGTATATTTGGGGTTCAAAAGATCTGGTATTAACCCCCACGGCACATGCACACATGCACACACACTCCATTCAAATTACCTACAGGAAGTAACTTGCAGATGCAATTTAGCTGATTACATGCAATTAGGAGCATACGTCTGACATCCAAGCAGAGTGCTGCACTGGGTTTCATGTGTGGAGAGCCCAAAATTGATTTATCTGAACTATGATGGCCTAAGAATTATCATAACAAATTTAAAATTTTTGATATTCAACTTTTCCAATGTAACTTCCTGTTTTGCAGAAAGGAGCTTGATGAAATAATAAAAGAAGGCTCATATTAATTTCCATTCACCAAAACAATACCTAAATAAAACAGGTGGTGACCCAGGACTTCATACCCTTCACAATGTCCCAGTCCCTAAGCCAGTGTCTCCCACATTTACCTCCATGGACCTATTTATGGTCCTCTTCTCCCAGATACCATATTTTGAGTGATACTGTCTATAAAACCAGATGCAGTATTGCAAAATAATTCATTTCTCCATGTGTTACTAATCAGAAATTGCCATTGTAAGAAAACCAATGTAAATTAATCCATGGAATTGATATTAATAGATTTTTTTATCTAAAAGAAAATATATTGAAATTCTGCTTTGCAAACTGAACCCACTTAATTCGGTGAATCCAGGTAGTATTTCTGACATGTTGAGAATACCTCAGAGAAGCCCATTTCTGCCCACAAGCTCCCCAGGGGGCCAGGATGTCAGATGAGGACTCATTAGCCTGATGGGTCTAAAAAAGGCGTTCCAAGGTGGAGAGATTTCCAGACTAGCTCCAATAGAATCTCTAGGTTCAAGCCCTCCAAAGTCCTAGTATCATTTTAACAATCTTTTTCAGATGCTAGACAGGTCAAAACACTTGGTAGTTCTGTGAATCATCTTCAAGAAAGAAGGAGAGGCTGAAGGTGACGGGTGCATCCGTTCTCTCCCCAGTACAGGGGTTCCTTAGAGCAGCCCCCAGCCTCTCCCCTTCACCCTGGGGTGCCTGAGGCCATCCAGTCTGTTCCATTTAAGACCCTGCAGAGGCATCAATGGCTTCAATCTGCCACAGCCACCCAAACACCTATTTTATTTTAAAGAAAATTAAGAGTGTGTGTTCTAGGGCTTGTTAAAGAGGCTTAGGGGAAATTGATTTTATTTCCTTGCTCTGTTTTTGAGGGTAGGGTGGGGGAGTGGAGTGGGAAGGAGTGATTGTTTGAAGATCTATATAAAAATTCAAAAGCTGATCTTCTCACATCAGAACTTTAGCAAACATATTCCTACATGTTTTTATCAGAGTAGGTGGGAAGCCAGATCCTTTATAACATTTGAAAATCAGCTTGCTCTAGAAATTCCTGCAAAGCAGACAGAGCTCTGGCAAACGCCTTGGGAGCCTGATCACCTTGAGACAGCCATGGAAACAGTGTGGCATTAATGAAAATGTGCAAATGCGATAATAAACTAAGATGGAAGAACCATTTCAAAACAATCTATGACCTTTTTTTATTTTCTGCCTGCCACACCCCTCACATAACAGTAACACAGCAAGATAGTTCAGAAAAAACAAACCACAGAGGGATTAATAATTAGAAGATAAAAGAGATTTTCCCCTTTTTGTTCAATGTCCTTGTCTGCTGTCAAGCCTCAGAGGTAAGATGCTGCTGTAATAATAGCATCTCTCTGAATGAATTATATCTGTGGCTTATGTACATTTAGCGCTCAAACGACCAATGTCTGCAGAAGGGTCGAGCCACTGGGAGCGTGCATATATGCTTAATTTTACTTTCAGGAAAGCAGTCAGACAAAGGCCACTTAGGCAGGATAGTGGGCCAACTCAGAAACACGACGGACAAGTTCACAGGCCATCGCCCAAGAACCTCTGAAGCGCTGACATAAGATCGATGGCCATCCAGGGCCGTTTAGCAAACAGTTTACATAGGCGGCCTGGGTACTGGATTTAAACCAAATGAAAACTATCGGGAGAATTCCCTATAAAGTGGACTTGATCTATATTAGGGAACAGGCTAATTATAGGATTGGCATATATGGAATCAAAGTGAAACACTATATGGGACTGGAGAGTGGTGGTCTTTTATACCAGGGTGGTCTGAAACCCAGGTTTAATGTATGTACAATATACAAACATTTTTGACAGACCATTAACACCTATAATCTTGTAAATATTTGCAATTTTCTAGATCATAAATATAGCTGCATAAGCAGTTCTTTCAGAACATCATTTATACACCATTAAAGGTTAATTTACAAGTTAGTACCTTATAGAAAGAAGATATGTGGACTTTATGCTAACTTTCTGTAAAGGGAGACTAGTGTCTCCAGAAGCAATTTGTACCTCGCCTGTGGGTCTGACTGAGGTCCTATTCAAAGCTCTACATGAATTCTTTTCATCAGCTCATGTTCACAGCAAACTTAATCTTCTGTTTGGTGGAAGAAGAAGAAAGGGAAAGGGAAAGGAAAAAAAAAAAAAACAGGGGAGAGAAAAAGCTGAGGCTGTCCTTCCAAGATTCCAGCAGTTTATTTGAACAGTTTCTCTTGACACCATTTGCATTTACCCCCTCTCATACTTGCTGTTGTACCTTGACCTGCATCCCAAGGGGTTCCCACAGTCCTAGACTTAAACACCCCTGTGCAGGGCAACAATGTAAGTTTGGCCTCCAAGGCTACCATTGTGTGACATGCCATTTTGCACAGATCAAAGGGAGAAAGCTCGAGGAAAGTGCAGGTCCTTTTTCCCCTCCAGTGAGGCAATCCTAGAGTATCACTAAAGATGATGGTAGGAACCCAGCTTCCTGTAGGCCCTGGCCACAAATTATAGCAAAAGAAAGAAGCTGGGGCTGTTTGGGAAAAGGGCATCCCCTCTGTCAGAGAGTTGGTAAGTGTGGGTCAACTTAATAACGAGAAAGCCACAGTGTGAGGTCAAGTGGCCACAGCAGATTGATGTTGTCTGTAAAGAAGATGAACTGTGTAACTTCCTCAATATGCTGGATCTTCTTTTCCTTTGGTGAAGGATTCCATCAATATCATTGCCCTTTTCCTGACATCTGAACAGCTGGGCCTTCTGGCTATGTGCCTCCCTGGCCAAGCAGGGTTATTTTTGATGTGTTGTAGGTCTTCTCTGCATCTTGGACTTCCCAAACTTGGAGATGTGTCAGTACTTTTCAGCAGCTTTGGTTTATAGGAGCTCATTATGACACTGGAAGCAAACTGCAAAAAGTTTGCAGAGTCTACTGACAATCTTCTTCCACTTTTCCAAGCATAGCCAGTCTTCCCTGTGCTCCCCAGCCCATCAAACTCAACACAGTTCTCAGGATAGTAAGACAACTCTCTTACACACTTGCATCCCTGTAGCATAGAGCACTGAACCAGGAATCTAGAGATTTGGATTCTAGTCTCAAGAAAAGACTTGGACTCAGCTCTGCCACTATTGGACCTTGGAAAAATGGCAGTCTACTTGGGCTTCGGTTTTCTCATTTGTAAGTGATTATAATGGATAGGTAACTAGAATTCCCTTCCATGGCTCATATTCTATTTTTTGTGTTTCCTCTTGTTCAGAACCCTTTAAGCCTATTAGTAATCTCCTCTTTTTCCCCTCAAAATCATTGTGGGTTTTCAATTTTTTGTTTTTTGTTTTGTTTTGAGTGAAGAGCATTATCCTCCCCTCAATCCTTCCCCCAGCCCTCAACTCTAGTCCCACCATCACATACTTTTTAGCGTTTTTTTTTCTTTTTTTAAAGATACATACACCACACAAAATGTTACATTAAAAAAATATAAGAGGTTCCCATATACCCACCCTCTTCCCACATCAACATCCTCTTACATCAGTGTGGCACATTCATTGCATTTGATGAATACATTTTGGAACTCTGCTACACAGCATGGATTATAGTTTACATTGTGGTTAACACTCTCCCAGTCCATTCAGTGGCTTATGGCAGGATATATAATGTCCTGCATCTGACCCTGCAATATCATTCAGGACAACTCCAAGTCCCAAAAATGCCCCCATATCACACCTCTTTTTCCCTCTCCCTGCCTTCAGCAACTCCCATGGCCACTGTCTCGACATCAATGATATAATTTCTTCCATTGCTAGAGTCACAATAATTCTATAGTAGAATATCTGTGAGTCTACTCTAATCCGTATTCTATTCCCCCATCCTGAGAACCCTGGGATGACCATGTCCACTCCACCTCTACATCAAGAGGAGGCTTAGATCCCACAAGCCTGATGGATGGGATTCTCCTGCTTGCAGTTGTAGATCCTCTTGGTTCCCTGATGTGGTGGATGACCATGCTCACTTCCCTGTTAGCTGACCTGGATAAGTCCAATGAACTGGAGAGTGGGTGTTGCAACTCTGCTGAGGCTCAGAACCCAGCTGGCACATGAGCAGTCCAGAGATTCAAGTCTCCGGAGCATATACCAACTCCAGTGCCAACCATAAGTTCAGTAAAAGTGACAGAAGAGGCACATGTAGAGTGGTCACATGTCAGTCCAACTCCATCGCACTCAGGAGAACAAGTTCCAAAGTAGGGCCCACTGTCCAGGAACTGAACACCAGAGTCATCTGTCATGGCCATAAGACCTGGGTGTGTCCATAGCCCTCAGGAGCACCCCTACCTGGGGTTGTATCAACTTTGACTGTGTCTGAGATCCTGCTGAGATGTACATAAGTGTGACCCTCTGATGACCTCCTGACTCATTTTGAAGTCTTTTAGCCATATAAACTCATTCATCTTTATCATTTCCCCCTTTTATTCAAGGTCTTCTTCTAGTTGCATCACCAGCTGGTGCTTGGTAGTAATCCTTCAGCACCAGGGAGGTTCATCCCAGGGAGTCATGTCCCACACTGGGGGGAGGTAATGCATTTACATGCTGAGTTTGGCTTAGGGAGATGCCACATTTGAGCAACATGGAGGCTCTTAGGAGGTAACTCTTTGGCACCCTACAGGTCTAGATCTAGTTGAAATTTTAAGCACACAGGTTCACAAGCATAGTTACCAGTATCAAGGGCCCATCCTTGGACCATCCTTCTTCATTGGTCTTTGCACTTACACTTGAATTGTTGCTGCTCCATTGGGGAGTGCAACAAAGTTCCCTGGAATGGGAACTCAGCACTCCCTTAGTTGTGTGAAACTCTACCCACTATGTTGATACCCAACAAACATCCAAATGTATCTATATACCATATATGCATGCCCTGGAAAACTCCCTCCCACCCATGCATCTCCCATCAATGACACCCCACATCAGTGCTCTTCCCTTGCCATAGTTGAACCCCTCTGTGATCTAAAATTTCTTCAAAAATGAAGTCTAATATATTGCCAAATTCAAGTAATAGGAAAATGAAATAGTAATGATAGGTTTAAAGATTAGAAATAGAATACATAATAATTTAGAAAAACTAAAATAGTGTAAAAAATAAATTGGAGTATTAAAGAAATGAAAAATATCATAAAATTTTTTTTGACATTTTGCCTTTCATCACTGTAATAGGTGTTGTCCTGTATGTACAGTGGCAAGGCAATCTTTTCCATTTTTTCCTCAGTGTTTACATTCTTTTTTTTTTTCAAGAAAGTTTTAGGTCACAGTAAACTCACTTATAGAATATAGGGTTCTCCCATATACCCAACATCAAACCCTTTTCCCCCTTCCCCAGCAATGATCTTCTTACATGTGGATGTTACATTTGCTGCAACTGATGTACATGAGTTGAAACATAGGTACTAACCATGGTTTCATTATGGTTTATGTTGTGGTTTACATTTTAAACTATACACTTCTATAAATTTTTGGTGAAATTTAACATGGTCTATATCCATCATTGCAGGATCATGCAGAACACTTCCATTGCCCCCCAATTACCCCCTCTTCTATCTATTTTGTTCCCCTCTCCCTTCCTTTCAGGGACAACAGTGACAACCAAGCTTCACTGCTTGAAGGACAAGATTCACAGATACTTGCAACAATGCTGAGGGCTTGACACACTGGTTTGTCCTCCCCCCATTGGGAGCCACCCATGCTCTTGAGAGACACCCTCCCCTCTGTTTGAGAACATAAGGTCTCCCCAGGATGGAGATATAACACCTTTCCACTCATTGTATGGGTCTCCAGCCACTGATATAACACACTGTGACAAGATGAACACCCACACACTCCCTAGAAGCCTGCCCCAGGTGAACCCTCTGCCAGATGCCTCCCATCAAACACCTTAAACCAGTAACTGTTCCTTATTATATTTTCTAAAGAGTTTTCTCAACATTATAGTTTCAGCCACATACCCAACAATCTCCCATGTTCACCTGCTCAGAAAGTCCTGAGAAATGTACAATAAAGCTTCTAGAACTTATACATGAATTTAGTAAAGTCATAGGTTATAAGATTAACGTGAAAAAACCAGTAGCATTTCTGTACACCAATAATGAGCAATCTGAGGAGAAATCAAGAAAAACATACCATTTACAATAGTAAATTAAAAAATCAAATACCTAAGAATAAATTTAACTCAAGTTGTAAAAGACTTATATACAGAAAACTACACAACATTGTTAAAGGAAATCAAGAAGACTTAAATAAATGGAAGAACATTCCCTGTTCATGGATAAGATAACTAAATATCATTATGATGTCTATCCAACCCAAACTGATCTACAGATTTAATGCAATCCCAATAAAAATTGACACAGCATTTTTTAATAAACTGGAAAAACTAACTATGAAATTTATTTGAAAGGGAAAGAGGCCCCGAATATCCAAAGAAACATTAAAGAAGAAAAATGAAGTCAGAGGAATCACACTACCTGACTTTAAAACATACTACAAAGCCATAGTGGTCAAAATGGCATGGTTTTGACACAAGGATAGACATACTGACCAATGGAACAGAACTGATAGTTCAGATATAGATCCTCACACATACAGTGATCTGGTATTCAACAAGGCCACCAAGCCCACTCTACTGGGAGAGAATGACCTCTTCAACAATGGTGCTTGAAGAACTGAATATCCACATGCAAAAGAATGAGAGAGGAATACCATCTCACGCCTTATACAAAAATCGACTCAAGATAGATCAAAGATCGAAATATAAGAGCCAAGACCATAAAGACCTTGGAAGATAATGTAGGGAAGCATCTATAGCACCTTGTAATAGGAAATGGCTTCCAGAACTTCACACCCAAAGCACGAGCAATGAAAGAAAAAATAGATAAATGGGGCCTCCTCAAAATTAAAGCCTTTTGCACCTCAAAGGAGTTCATCAAGAAAGTGAAAAGACAACCTACCCAATGGGAGAAAATATTTGGTAACCACATATATGATAGGAGACTAATATTCAGCATATCTCAAAGATAAAAAGACAACCAGCCCATGTAAAAAATGGGCAAGAGATTTGAACAGACGCTTCTCCAAAGAAGAAAACAATGGCTAAAAAGCACATGAAAAGATGTTCAACATCACTAGCTATTAGGGAAATGCAAATCAAAACTACAATGAGAGACCATCTTACACCCATTAGACTGGTGGCTATTTAAAAAAAAACCAGAGAACTACAAGTGTTGGAAAGGATGTGTAGGAATGGGAACCGTCATCCTCTGCTAGTGGGAATGTAGAAAGATCCAGCCATTGTGGAGGACAGCTTGGCAGTTCCTCAAAAAACTAGCTATAGATTTACCATATGACCCAGCTGGATGTATACCCAGAAGTACTGAAAACAAGGACACGAACCAATATATGCACACCAATGTTCATAGCGGCATTATTCACTATTGCCAAAAGTTGGAATCAATCAAATGCCAATCAAAGGATGAATGGATAAACAAAATGTGGTATATATATACAATAGAATACTACTCAGCTGTAAGAAGGAATACAGTACTAACACACAGGATAACACAGATGAATCTTGAGAACCTTATGTTGAGTGAAACAAGTCAGGCACTGATGGCGTTTTTCTATGAGATCTCCATCGGAATCATAGTCATGCTGAAATTTCTACTGCCTGTTCCTCAGCTCCACATCTTCCTTCCCATGTTAGTTTAATACCGAAAAATAAATGTTAATATTCACTCACAGGCTTTGAGTGGGAAGAAACTCAGGATATGAGCAAATGGTGCAATGTTTAATAAAGTCAGAGTTTTCATTGTGGCTAGGGATTTGGGGAGACAGACAGGACCATCATAGCCTGAATGCCAAGTGCAGGATTATATATGCAAAGTAATTAGGCACAGAATTTGATGAGGGCAAAGGACTCCCAAAAGAAACGTGTTTATAACCACAAGGAGCATCCAGTTATTGGTTTTTCTCTGGAACAACCAGAGTAGAGAGTTTTTGTAATCGGTAAAAGATGAATGTTGGTTTTCTTGACATTTTTCTATTGTACTTGAATCATACATAAATACCACTCTTTATCTGAGTATTGGGATCTCTTCCATTTGGAAATACAATCATTTTTAACCCTGGGCTATTTGTTGTTTCTTCATTTTCTGAATTGGGGCCTCAAAGCTGGGCCACACTGTACCAGCACAGCCATAGGCTATCTACCCTGTGAAAGTTTAACCTACATTGAAATCTAATTCTATGGCCTCCAAGACACATCCTTGTTAATCATCGTGACTCTTTTTGCTGCTTCCACAAGAATCCTTCCATCTTGCCTTTTCTTTTTCTCCCTCTCCCTACTGTCTCTTCCCCTACCTTCAAAATGCCCTTCTCCTATATACCTTTCACTCAGGACCCTGTTTTCAGATTTTCTAAGATTTTCAGATTTTACTAAGGTGTTAACCTATTCTGTGCTCATCGGTGCTTCCCACTGGGTTATCTTTTTTTTCTCTATTTTTTAAAAAATGTTACACTCAAAAAAAATATAAGAGGTCCCCATATATCCTCCACCCCCCTCACCCCACTCCTTCCACATCAACAACCTCTTTCATCTTCATGGCACATTCATTGCATTTGGTGAATACATTTTGGAGCACTGCTGCACCACATGGAATGGTTTACATTGTAGTTTACACTCTCCCCCAGTCCACCCCACTGGGTTATCTTGTTAGCTGTCCCTCCTGGAGTCCCTTGGCCCCACCGATCACTTTATGAATTGAGATTACCTAAGAGAGGGTCAGGCTGCATGGCCTTAGTTCACTGTAGACACTACTTCAAAGAGCTGTGATTGCATATTATGTTCTTCAGTTTTGTTGATTGTCAATAGATGAAACAGCCATATGAACAATGTTTCTGCATTTTTGTAAATTTACTGTTCAAGACCATCTATTATGTAATTCAATCTTCCTTATTTAAGGAGCCATGAGATCCTCCTCTTCCTCTTAGGGCTCAGTGTTTAAAATTTTTTAAATCTTTATCTTTCCCAGATTAACTCTTTTGTTTGTCCTTAGTAAGTAATTAGAACTACAAAACTCAAATGTATTAACTGAGTGATAACTTTTTTGGGAAAGGCACTCATAATGAACTCCTCTCCTTTCTGCCTTTGTCACCAAAAAGTTCCATGTGAGGTCTTTCACTCAGTTGTCCTTGTCCTTACCCTGGTTTCTGAACTGGTTTGACACTCTTCAACATTCGGTTCTTGTCTCTTACTGGTGCCTTCATACTCTTTCCACTTCTGTTTCTCCAAAGCTTTGTAGAAAGAAGAGAGGTTAAAATAATGTGTTACTTTTCCCAAGTAATATATTACTTTATAGGTGTCTTCTGGGGAAAACAATGCCTTAACCCTGGGTTGATCAAAAGATGTTCTTGTGAGGGGCTCCTCCAAACAAAGCAAAACCAAACAAAGAGTGCTTTGAGCAAAGTTTAGGAAATATTCTATACTCCAACTGTCTCTTGGAGGTTCTCTCAGAGAATATTAGGAATTTAATCTAAAGAGTAATTTTGAAATAAAAAAAATAAATGTGTTTGAACATATTTTCATGTAGTAGTCAGAGGAGTTAGTGTTCCACTGAACATACTTAGGGAACTTTTGACATAATCTAAGTAATGGATCTAGTAGTGGTTCTTTCAGGTATTGGGGCCAGCAAGTAGAGGTACTATTGGGTGAGTGAGGAAATGGAGAGGTAGCCATGTCCTACTTCCCAGATAAGACCAGAGGTCACTGCTCACACTCCATCATGGCTCCACACTGTAAACCTAAACTCCTTTGCCAAATGTCAAAGATCTTCTATTAATGGCCTCCACAAATGGTCCATTCATCCTCATCAACTCACAGAGCTCCCCCCCCCCATCCTATCCTAACAGACCAAGCTCATTACCAGTTGTATTTTGACTCTTATGAAAGTGTCAAAAACCCTTTTGGAGAAAAATAATCTATTGGCTCATATAACTGAAAGGTCAATGTGGATTTAAGGCATGACCGCAGCCAAGGTCTTAAATGAAGTCATCATATCTGCCCCTTTCTCCTTCTCTTGACTCCACTTCTGAATGTCCATTCATTTCATTCTCAGTACCTCTCTACATATTGGGAAAGAAGGCCACTGTCTACTCTAAACCCGCATCCTGCATCCACCTCTCTTATTGTTCTTATAATAATTAATTTGGAAAAGGTCTGGCTGGCCCTATTTGCAAAGGCAGATGCCCATTCCTTGACCAAGATGGAAATCAGGGTGTCCTGCAGAGTAATAAGCCTAGCTTTGGAATCATGGGCCCACCTTACTCTGTCTCTGTAATGACAAGAGAAAAACTGTATGTTCCTGCATGAATACCAATATAGGTCTTGTTTGTTCTAGAAGCATGAATTATCCCGTTTTCTTTAAAAGTTTCTTCTTTAAGGAAAAAAAAAAGTCTAGTTTCATTCTATTTAACATCAGTCACTTACCTTGTATCACTTTGCTCTCACTTATTTGCTCTCACAATATTTCATATATATCTTGTCTCCACAGCTACACTGTAAGCTTCTCTAGGACATGAATTATAGCTTTATTTTTATTTTCTATCCATTCCTCTCCCAACTAGTACTTTTCACTTATTCAATCATTCTGAAAATTTTTATTAATATCTACTGCATTCCTGACACTGTGGTTAGAACTGGGGATAAAAAATATTTAAAATACAAGATGCCCAGAAAAAGCTTTACAAATAACTGAACCTTATTCCTTGTGAGGTCCCCACTGTTAAGAAGGAAACTTATTCTCTCAGCCATAGCATAGTAAAAATTTTAGCAAGATAGTTTGTATGACCTTAGGCCAGTCATTTGCCCCTTTCTGGGCCACAGATTCCTCAAGTGTGAAATAAAGAGATTAAGTAGCTGTTCTCCATGCTCTAAAACTCTAGGGTTCTAAGTTATGGATAGAGATGTAATATGGTGAGATGTAATTTTTATTCTTTGGTGATTAACTCATTCCAACTTAGATTACATCCTAAGCCTCCCTCAACAGAAAAAGATAAAAGGAGAGCCCAAAATTCATCCCTACCTCCTCTACCAAATCTCACTTCATTATAAGTTGGAGGTACCATTTTAAAACCATTCACAACCTTTCTGGTATATTCATTGTAATCAGCTATTTCATTGAAAGGTACTCTGAAATGTCTTCAGCCTTTCCAATTCCATGAAGCAGAAAAGGAAGGAATTGTCCCCATTTTACAGGTGAGAAAGCCAAGTCTGAGATATCGTAACTACTAGCTTGTTCAATGTCACCGAGCTGGATTCCCAAGTGGAGCCCAAACATTCCCTTCACTCATCTACATAGGGTTGTAGCACTTGTCTACATAGGGCTATAGCACAGCCTAAAGAGAGATTCAGCTCCTACAATTAAAAACCAAGATCACGTGAGAACAAAGTCTGCAAACTTCTTAGGATGTTTCATTCAAAATGGCTTTGGTGAAGCACAGTTTTTACTCAGAGTATAACAAGGCCTTTTGCCAAGACCTAAGGAATACCAGGAATACAATGCCTGAAAGGAAGATGCAGCAGAATGCCACATCTATCAAAAGCTCTCAGAGTCTGGGGAAGAAAGAAATTAGGGCAGTAGTAGTAAATCTCACAATGTTTGGGGCCCACCATTCTCTGACATTCTCTTTCAGGCTTTTGCAAAACCTAGCCATGCTTCCCTCATTTCCCTAACCCCTGCCTTTCATTTTTAATCCCAAGTTCCTGCAAAGAGAAGTCCAATCCACATGTTTCTGTTTCGTGTATACTTCATTCATCGAGCCGTTTCGGAAGAGCTATCTGGTGTCCAGAAAGATTTTGGAGTCTTTCTTTTTCTCTTAATAAGCCACTGAAAGCTTTCCCAGTCTATGCTTGAGCTGAGCACCTGTAAACAAAGTAGGGTACCCAAAGAACCTAGAGAACACACAAACCCCAGTCTACCAGAGACCAAAAGGGACAACTCTGGCTAGCCAGGTTTCCTGGGCTCCACGGCAATGGGGCACCACGAGGAGATGAAGGAACTTGAGTGGGGCCCACTTGCCCAGGGCGCAGCCTGGGAGCCCACCTCCAGGACCCGTGAGAAGCAGATGGGGCTGTAGACTTGAGGTAGTGTTTTCCTGTCCCTGCCCGGCCTCCACGAGCACAGGAAAGGGAGAAAAGCTACAGAAATATTGGCTGAGAAGACACAGTCACCCCAGGGAAAGACAGCCCTGCTCACAGGGCAAGTGGTCCTGGGCACCCTTGCCCCACACCTGGACCCCTGTAACGGCCTCCTCATTGGTATCTCTACTTCCCCCCTCGATGACCTCCAGTCCAGACTCCATCCTGGCAGAAGCCAGAAAAATCATTTAAAACACACATCAGCACATGCCCCTCTCTGGCTTAGAAACTCCTAACAGCTTCCTGGAGCACTTTGAACAAAATCCATATTCTCAGCATGGTCAAATCATTCAATTTGTCCGCACCTTGCCTGCCTCTCTAACCTCATCCCCTCTTGTT
Source organism: Dasypus novemcinctus (assembly GCF_030445035.2). Lineage (NCBI taxonomy): Eukaryota > Metazoa > Chordata > Mammalia > Cingulata > Dasypodidae > Dasypus > Dasypus novemcinctus. The sequence continues at coordinate 49,236,275 of NC_080693.1, read as the reverse complement.
CATCTGGTTTGACCATGACAAGCTCATCTCAGCCTCAGGGTCTTGGCATTTGCTCTTCCCTCAGCTTCACACGTTCTTCCTTCAGTTATATGGTCAGCTCCACCTCATTGTTCATGCCTTCATTCAGAAACATCCTTCATATCACTCTAGCTAAAATGGCTAGCGCTCCTCTTTAACTTGCTGTTATATGTTTAATTTTCTTCTTGGCACCTACTACTATCCAAAATCAGGTTAATTGTCTCTGTTTATATGATTATTTCTTTTGACCCCTACTGGAGTATAAACTCCAGGAGGTCAGGGACCATTCTGCCTTATTCACCTCTGAATCTTTAGTGCCTAGAACAGGGCCTGACATAAGGTAGTAGCTCAATAAATATTTGTTGATTGATTGAGATGCTTCCAATTCCGTGAGCAGCAGGAGCATGCAGACACAGCGAAGAGTCCCACTCTGCCCTGGATAAGGTGGCATCAATCCATTGCTCTAAAGCCTCTGGTCCTGGGCTGTGTGCCTTTGGGAAAATCATTTATCACCCACCCCCTGAACCCATTACCACTTTTTTGTAAATAGGAAATAATCATATCTAACTCACACCAGGTCGTATAAAATGTATAAGGTACCAAACACTGCATCTGATATGAAAATGGGTGTTCAATAAATGGTAGCTACAGTTATTGGGGAAAACAGAGTTGCAGAAATTCTGATGATGAACCACAGAAATATGGCTTGTCACAATATTAGGACAAGTACTTCCCCAAACCAGTGTGACCTGGAGAATTCTTCAGCCACCAATCCAGCACTTACAATTCAACTAGCAACGGAAGGAGGGAGGTGCAAAGCAGGAGGGGAATAGCATGAAGGAGAGATACTAATTCCACACTTATCCTGACTGTCTGGGACAAATGTTCTTCACATTGTTTCCTTTAAATCCCTGCCAGGGAAAACTGAGAGATGCCAGAACTGGGCCCATAACACAAGAACCCAAAAAATTTTGTCTAGATATAGCTGTTAACTCCTCTTACCAGCCCAAGCCATCACTTTGACACAAAAGACAGTGAATTCTAACTTCTACAGGACACATTGTACATGTCTGGAACCCTGAGCCTCTCTGACTAATACTTTGGGGTCTTCCCTCATTTTTTTCCCTATATATGTATACTAGATATGATCCAGTATGCATAAAAGTAGTTCTCAAGACTAAATACACAGTATGTATACATTTGAGTTCCCCTTTTTCTTTTAACATTATACAGCATATTTATTTTCCTTGTTATAAACAACTGTCTCTAAATAGCTGACAGTGGCAGTCAGTTTTATGACTGATCTGAATTTTCTTAGCCATTGCCCTGTTGCTCAATACTTCAGTTTTTTCCCTTCCACTTTTTCACTATTATAAATAACATGTGAATTTCATATAGTCTTCTTAAGAAAGAGTACCAGAAGTGAATTGCTGGATCAAAGACCATGAATATTTTTAAGGATTTTGACAACACGGCCAAATCAATTTCAAGAATACGGTATGATTACAGTCTTTAACTAGTTAGTTAATCTCATTTTTACTTACATATGTGATTACTAGTTGGCTGAATTTTTTCATGTTTATTAGCCGTAATAATAGGCTGTTGAAAAAGAATATTACTAAGACCTAAAGGAAATCAAAAAGGAAATAAGGGAAAAGACTAAAAGTATAAACATGATTAAGGCCCCAAAGGATAGGTTTAGACTCTAAGCAAAAGAAGAATAGCTAATGTTATTGTGCATTTAATAAGTGTCAGAAATGTTGTTTGTACACAAAAACCATCTTTAATCATCACAACCTCTATATATTTGCAGTTAGGATATTTTCAATTGTGTTACACCAAACAGGTAACTAATTTCATTGAAAAGGCCTAGGAAAAGTTGGCTTCAGGTACAGCTTGATTCAGAACCCTAGATTATGCTATTAGGGCTCCATTTCCCCCTATTTACTACCCTAGCTTCCTCTGTTTGCTTCATGCTCAGACTCCATTGTTTGCCCAAGAGTCTGGGCCAAAGTCTCATTGTAGTTTCTATTGTCTCACGGGTCAGTTCCAATGGCCAGGGTAATACAATACTCATATTAGCTAGATTTGAGCCACAACCAATGGCACCCAAGGTACACAAACTGAGAATAAAGGGTAAAACCCCAAAGGAAATGTGGGCCCCTGAGACCAAAAGAAGAGCTAATGTATGCTGAGCAACAAAAGTAACTCCACTACTGGCATTGGCTCTTACTAACCATACGTTTGCGGATAAGAAACTAAGACATAGAAAGCTTATTTAATTTGTTGAAGACCACGCAGCTAGTAAGTGGCAGAGAACAGAGCCAAATGCAGTCTTATGCCTGCCTGACCCTAGCCGAAGCACGGAAGAGCTTGACTAATCTCTGATCGTACGGTGACCTCATTCTAGTCCACTTTGGGCTAACAGTTTGTTGGGATTCCCCTTAGCTCAGGGCTTCCACATCATTGTATTCATTCAGCGGCTCCCCAGGAAGGCTCCCACTCACTCTGACTTCTGGTTCCCTTCTTCATGGGTTGTATGAATCATCAAGAGAAAGCATGAAAGCAGCTTAGGGCCCTGGCTGCCCCTTCATTAGTACCAGTGGCAAAGGGTTGTAATTCCACATGAAAGGGCAGGAGCCTTGGTGAGTTCTGGGAGCATGACACTCAGTGGACACTGCCTCACGTGCTCTAACCCCCTCTCCTCACCCCTCCTCAGGAAACAGTGGTCTACAATTTCCAATCAAATATCTAAAGTAGTGTGCAAGACTCAAAAGTGAGACAAAATAAGAAAGGTCATTCTTTCATAGCAGAGGTTTCACTTCTACTTCAAATTGGAATTTCTTTGATAACCAGAGATTAATTTTCTGAAAGGGAGCTTATTCTTATGCCATTTTCCACTGACTCTTGATTCCCTTTATTTGTAATAGTTCATCTCCCTGCTAAGCTCTTTCTTCTGCTTTATATCTTGTGACTGGTCATAGGCTATACATATGCTTCAGATTAGATGATTTTACTAAGAGAGCCCTGACTTCACTCTGTTTTCTTGAACTGTGGCAAGATCAATTTCAAAGTTTATTTGAGGAAAAAGAGGTGTTTCAAGAAAAAGGGCACTCTGCACCATGCTAGTATTGTTTGTAGGTTACACCATTAATTCCTAAAACCCCACCTTTGGAAACAACATAAGTTATGGGGTCATTCAGGCCAATCTCCCATTGCCATGAAAGGGAATGACCACCATTTGGTGGCTGTTTGCTATGTCTAGTTTCTGTTTAAAGATTTATTTATAAACAGCTGTTGGTTCTTTAAATTTTTTAGGAACAAATCTAAGTTCAGGAGTCAATTCTAAGATTTTATATTCCTAAAAAATCAAAAATTCATGTTTTTACTTGTTCCTACAATATTTAATAGAACTCAGTGGTAAAATACACATTGAGTCAATATTAATAAAATTAACTTTCATCTCATTCTATAGTGATAACTAAGCACTTCCTAGACAAACTTTGGAATGAGAAATATAGTAATTTACAATTCCAATTTCTACAAGTTTGACATCAATCTTGTAGTTCTTTGTTTTTATTTGAGATGATTTCTTGTCCTACAAAGTTATCCTGGGGTATTAGAATGATAATGAAAATAATGATAATGATTGAGAATGTTAGCAGTATTGAATCCCTACTGTGCACCAGGCACTGTCCTGGGTACTGTATGTTCATTTTTGCAAGTAGTGCTCACAGTTATCCTGCAGAGTTAGGACTCATATCCCCATTTTATATTTTACAGAGGATGACATTGAAGTTCAAAGATTTGTGTCCAAAGCCTCATGAATAATAAGTAACAGGACCAGAATCAAACCCAAATAGGTCTAACTCCAAAGCCTATGCATCTTAGAATATTTACAACCCTCAGAGTTTGAGTTTATAAAAATCTAGCTGTGCCACAGAATCAAACTTTTAGCCCAAAGGGTCCACCCAAAGACATGACTGAGTGATTTGATCAAAGCCCTGAGGCTAGTGATGCAGGTAAATTTTATGCAAGAAAATATCATCATGTTTGTGATAACATGACCCAAAGGTGTCACTTTTGGTGGCATCCCCACTGGTGACCTTTTCAATATGTGACTCTACAAATAAGAGCAACAGATGATACCCACTGTACACATCAGCACATTTGATAAGGGTGATTTGAAAATCTCTTGCTCCCTTAAAAAAAAAAAAGTATTTATCAAGCAAATATAAAGAGGTAAAGTGGCTCTTTATTATCAATGAATAATTTTTTCAAAGCAATTCCCAATAAAAGCCACTTTGACTTACCCATCCACTGCAATTTCAAAACAATCAAAGCAGCAGCTTATATCTCCACCACTGAATGCTTCTTTGCCAAGCTCTCTAGCATTCTTAAAGATAACTGCAGAGGATTACAATTCAGGTTCTGCCAAGATGATTCCCAAGGAATTGGACCTCCGCTGCTTCCCTCACCCTCTCCCTCAGTCATCCCCTTGGATCTAAGTTTCCCAAATCCCCAAATTAGGTATTAAGTATCTGTTTATTTCTTCATGATTTTTCTCTTCTAATCTGGGAGATAAAAATAACAGAAAGAACTGTCTGTAGTCTCATTTGATTTTCTCTACTGTCTCAAAAGTAAACTTCAGAATGTCCCTGATCTTGTCTCCTCTTTCTTCATTTGACCCAGACCCAAAAGGACAACTTTGAAGGTAGACCCCACATATAGTTTAGAAAAAAATACTATTGCTTTAGGAAGATGCAGACTGATTCTGAATATGCTTCTGGCACATCGCCAGTATTTTTTTTAACTGATTCTATTTTTAAAACTATAGACTGGGTCATGTATTGGCTGCAGTAATTCTGAAAATGGATAACCAATAGACAGCTTGCAAGACTGCTGATGCCTTATGCCAACACACAGAAAATAATAAGGAAATTATAAAAGCCCATGCATCCTAACAGAATATGTGTATTGGAAGGGTTCTCTTTGGTCTTGAATGGCCTTGAAATGAGAAAAATTGTGAAGCTATGACATTTCTTTTGAAAGATGTTCAACATGGAGCTTAAAGGTGAAAGATCTATTTAACATGGATTATTTTAAACCTTTGAAATAAAACAGTCTGATTCTTAAAGTAAAAGCAGTAGGACGCTTTTTAGAGACTTTCTAATACTGCAGTTAGTTTTTCATCTTTAATAGGAATGTTCAATTTAACACCAATTGACAGTCCTCTATATGCCAGACACTGTGCTAATGAGAATATACCATTGGTTTCTGCCCTCAAGCAACTTAAAAGGTCTTCTACTGGATAAAAACACTACAAATTCTAATATACTCAATTTAAAGAACTGAAAACTATATAATATCAGTTTTTCTACCTATTGCCTTATAATTTCCAGTTTCCAAACAGAAGGAAGTTGAACCCCATAGAGAGAAAGCAAATATGCATGCTGAGCAGTGTTCTTTTTCATGTGATGTTTACATGCAATTTTCTTTCAACGAAATTTAGGTAGAAATTTTTAATATAGAAATTAGTAATAATCAGATATTCTTTGTTATTACCTAAGAAGCTTAAAACTTCAGGCTTCATAGTGTTTCTCCAAATAGCCTTTTGTTTTTGTAGCTTGAAAATTGATAACACAAAGACAGCTATTAACTTGGTTTCCAGGGGTAGGATAACACACCTGCATCTAAAGTCTGTACTATTTTCTTCCAATCTTTCCCCTCCCTCTGTTCCTTCTCTTTGTTTCTTCCCTGAGGAAATTCATATTTAGAACTTTGCTCAGGAGAACACAAAGAACTAGATAACATGTTCTGCTGGCAAGAAAGTGACAGCTATTTAGTTTTGCTTGGGAGCTGAATTTGGTTGTTGTTTTTTATGGTTTACATAAATTGTTTTGAGCAAGCATATGACATTAATGAAAAGTAGTGGGTTTAGAGTGAACCTGTGAGTTTTTTTTTTTAATTAGGCAACTCACATGCTTTCTGGGGCTCAATTTCTACATCTATAAAATTGAGCAATAGACCTGTTGTTCTCAAAGTTTGCTGTGCACTAGAATCACTGGGGGAACTTTAGAAATTCCTGATGCCCTGGTTGCATGCCAGACCAATTAAATCAGACTATTTCAGAATAGAAGCCAGGTATCATTTTGGTAGAAAGATCTCTAGGTGATTCCAATATGCAACAAGTGTTAGGAAACCATTGCAGAAAGCTACAAGTTATCCAAGATCTTTCCCAGCTCTAATATTCTAAATTTCATGGCTCTCTGGGCTTCAGTTTGTTCATCTCTATTATGAGGCATAGAGTTATTTAAAACTTATCCATAGCCTCAATGTAATTCCCCCAGAATTCCCAGGGGGCTTTTTTATTGATGATAAAAAGCTGATTTTAAAATTTATATGGAATTGTAAAGGATCTAGAATGCCCAAAACAATCTTGCAATGTAAGAACAAAGTTGGAGGCCTCAAGATTATCAAACTACTGTAATCCAGATATACAGTTTTAGGGCATGGAGAAAAGCAGATTATTGGAACAGAATAGATAATCCCAACACTCAGCCATTGCTTACACAGCTAACTGCCTTTCAAAAAAGATGCCAAAGCCATTCTGTAAGGAAAGGAACTTCTCATTGAATGGTACTGAAGCAACTAGATAATAATTTGGTTTTAAAAAATGAATCTTAAACCCTACTTCATACCACATATAAAAATTAATTTGATATGGATCATAGACCTAAACGGACAGGCTAAAACTCTAAAGCTTCTAGGAAATACATAAGAGAAAATATTTGGGACAATTTTCCTAAACAGGACAAAAAGTAGCAACCACTGAAAAAAGATAAGTTGGAGTTCATCAAAATTCAAAATACAAGGTTATGCATAGACAAGCCACAAACTGGGAAAAAAATCTCAAAACACAGAACTTGTATTCAGAATATATAAAGAACTCCTAAAACTCAAGAACAAAAATATAAATGTCTCACTTTAAAAATGGGAAAAACAATTGGACAGATACTTTTCAAAAGGTATAAAAAAAAATTACCAGTAAGCACTTAAAAAAAAGTAAAAAAGTGTTCAAACTCATTGAATATCAAGGAAACGCAAATCAAAATAATAATGAAATACTCTTCACACATACTAGAATGGTCATGATTTAAAAAGAATGACAGAGAAGCAGATGTGGCTCAACTGATAAAGCATCCGCCTACCATATAGGAGGTCCAGGGTTCGAAGCCAGGGCTTCCTGGCCCATGTGGTGACGTAGCCCATGCGCAGTGCTGCTGCACACAAGAGGTGCACCCCACAAGGCAAGCCACCCCACATGAAAAAAGTGCAGCCCACCTAGGAGTGGCACCACACACACAGAGCTGACACAGCAAGATGACACAACAATAAAGACAGACATAGATTCCCGATGCCACCAAGAATGCAAGTGGACACAGAAGAACACACAGCAAATGCACACAAGAAAGCAGACAATGGCGGGGGGGGGGGGAGGGGGCGGGGAGGAGAGATATTAAATAAATAAATAAATCTTTTAAAAATAAAAAGAATGACAAAACCAAGTGTTGACGAGGATGCAGAACAACTGGAATTCACATGCATTGCTTTTGGGGGAGGGGGGTAAAATTGTATAATGAATTTGGAAAACTGGCAATTGGTTGTAAACATACACCTATCCTATAACCCTGCAATTCCACTCTTAACTGTTCCTCTAAGTGAAGCAAAAACGTATGTCCACACAAAGATTTGTACATGAAAATTCATAGGGCCCTTGTTCATATTAACCCAAAACTGGAACCAACCCAAATGTCCACAACAGATGCATAGATAAACAAATTGTGGTATATTCATATTTGAAAAAAAACAATAATAAAATAAAACAAACTCCTAATACAGAAAACAGCATGAATGAACCTCAAAAACATGTTGTGCAAAAGAAATCAGACACAAGAGAATACATTCTGTATGATTCCATATATCTAATGATAGAACAGTGGTTGCCTTTGTGTGGGGAGGGGTACAATAGACTGGCACTTTCTGGGGTGTTAAACATGTTCTATCTTGATTAGGGTGTGGGTTACAGGAAAGTATACATTTGTCAACATGTTTGTTAAAACTCAGACTATATGCTTAAAATCTGTATGCAAATTCAATCTCAAAAATTAAAAGGAAAACTCCATTCTTTTTAACTACAAAGTGTCATACAAGTATTAGAAAATTTTAATTTTTTAAGTGTTCAAAGAAAGAGATGAGTTTGAGGTAGAGTGTTGAGCTGATCCCAATAACCATATGGCACTGAGTATCTAATTTTCATCTGGACGTTTGACAAGATTGGATCCAATAAGATGAGTTTGTTTTATAACTGAGAAAATGAATGCAGTGCCTTCTAACCTCTCTACCTAGCAATTTTTAAATAAAGAAAAAAGGTCTGGTACATAAATAGAACCTTGCTTGACAAATTGTTTGCATATTCACTTTGTATATTACAATGGCTAATAATTTTAATGAGGTTCCTTTGAATTAAGGCAGAAAAACACAGAAGTTTAAGACATGGGACACTAGAAATCACAGGCTGTAGACCAAATTCTGTAAATAACCACAGCCCAATTTGAAAATATGTACATGAAGCTAAAAAAAGCCTGAAAACTTTAAAATACATTATGACACAACGAAATCTCAGTTAAGAAACTATTTATGAATATGGCTCCTTCTCCCCACTTTTTAAAACACTCACACACCTTCCATAAAGCCCTGGGGGCAGCACTAGCTTGTACTACAGCAGTGTTCCCTCCAAGCCACAAGTACAGATGCTCAGAGAAAACCCCTCTGTTACCACTTCTTTATAGCTACACACGGCCTTAGGTTTGAGGGGCTCTTCTGGTAAAAGCTGTAGAGCTGGCAAGGTTTCCTCCAATAACACTTTCCGTCTGGAGCTTCCGTATGGCACAAGCTGAGTGTTCCACCTCCCAGTGCTCTCCTGCACCCCTCCCCCTCTCAAAATCATACCGTCAGGCCAGGTTCAGGTACCCTTATCAGACGGTCTCATACATAACCTAAGGAGCAGCTACTTCAAAGCACTTAACGCAGGTATATGTGCATAATCTATTTGCAGTGCTAGCTCATGGAGGGCTTTGCTCACTAATCCCCATACATACCTAAAACACTGTAGGTACCACATATATTTTCCAGATTGTATGGGCCAATACATGAATGACCTTGCAGTGTCCTTTTAACAGTGAAATGAAATAACGGATTCCAAGGCCCAAAAGGTCCTTTGGACCCAGCAGAGGGCCTAACACCTAGGTTAAATACCAGCTCCTTTTTTTCCTTTCTCCTCCTGTGGAGTTTTCCTCCTTCATTGGACTGTTTTCTGTCATTGGATGACTAGACCTTATTCTTTGTAAACCACCACAACCCAACCCATTTCAAAATAGGGAATAATCTGATATCATTTATAGTTACTGAAAGACCAATGGCACTTTAATGTGACTGTTATGGTTTATGTGTTTCCTCAATGAGCAATGGACTTTAAGACACATATGATTGGGGAATTAAGTGGTTTATATCCTGGTATTGGATAAGTATTCCCGGAGAGATTTGGAAATTGTGTGTGTGTGCATTTGTGTATGAGGAAGAACGTGTGTGCATGTTTGCATATATGAGTATGTATGTGTGCATGCGTATGGGAGAAGAAAGAGAGAGATACACACCGAAAGAGACTTTGCTTAAATTCCACTTTGGACACTCCTACTGTGATACATATACCATGTTCAAAACCTGTGGGAAAGTTGACTTGTGAGAGTCCAGCAATGGATGTAAATGTTAATAAGTTCCATTCCTAGACTACCAAAAACATACTATAAAATTCCCAGTTATAACTCACCTTTTAAAGTTGTCTTTGAAGGTACAGTGTCAAAATACTCATACGATCTTCCATTTTGGTCATTTCCTTAACAAATAAGCACATAGCTAGATAGGTCTAAAATATATCCAATCAGACCTAATGATTTCTAATTATCTTGATTGAATTACACTTAATGTCATAGAATAGCCAAGTGTAGGAAAGCTCATCTCAGAATGGAGTGGAATGAAGCCCTTCTCTATGTATAAAGCAGCCTGTTCAGTGAGAGTAAATGACACTTCGTGAAAGTTTTGTTTCTATTGTACATATGTGATGTGTGTGCTTACTGGGTCACAATGCAAAAAGTGTTTCTTCATGCAAGTCATGGTCAGAGAAGTTTGAAAGCCATTCTTCTAGGCAATAGCTCAAAACTCCACTCAATAACTGAAGTGTGAAAGTCTAAATCTGGTATTAGAACAGGGGTTTAGGAATGCCAATATATAAACATGCAAGAGGATCAGAAACAAACTGGGAACCCCCAGGTGGCCCCAAAGAGGGCCTTAATTTAATCCACTGAGCACAAGCACAGTGCAGTAAGGGAGGAGAGTCAGGAAGGCCTTCGCAGCATCCCAGGGAAGAAGCAATTGTCAGAAATTACCTGGAATTGGCTATGTGAAATATGAATCACAGTGCAAGATTCTACATTTTCTGGGACTACATGAGAATCGCACTATTTTCTGATAGAAAAGAGCAATAAGTCCTTTCATGGAGAATTCAACAACTATGATTTCCTTGCAATCTGTTCTCTCACAAAATTTTAATTGGGCCACACTGATGTCATTTAGGGTGACAGCAGGAGTGTGGTTGGGGACTGTGTGTGGTCTTTCCCTTGCAGACAAATTCCTCTTCTCTAAAGAGCATGAGGCAGGGACTGGACAGGCGCTGGCAGCCACGCTCCCTGCTCTCTTTAGGACCCGCAGTTGCCAGGGCCCAGCACAGTCTGCCCCATGAAACACCCTCCTTCAGAAACTTCCTTCTATCCCTTTTCTTATTTCCCGCCCCCACACACACCCCCATTCCAGATGGTTTCTTTATGCCTCTCTCCAACTTCATTCTATTTCTAGTTAAGAATTTTCTTGCAACAAAATGAAGAGTTGAGATTTGCCCTCTTGGTTAAGAGAAGGCTGAGAGCTGGAGATGTAGAATGCTGACTAGTTTTCCTTCCAAGCCTTCCTGCCATTAAACCAGACCTCCCTCTCCCCACAGCAGGACTCAAATCCTGCCTCTGCACCCCAGCCCTGTGACTTTGGACTTGCTACAAACACAGACTTGCCTGCCCAGATCCCCACACCGTGCTCTTCCTAGATGTCCCCCTGCTATATTCGGCCAGCCTGTCCACCTTCATCACCTCTTACTAGCCTTCCCAGTGGCAGTCTAGTGTCTGTGTCCCCACACACCAGTTTATCCAGGACCTCACCATCTACACCTGTTTCCCAGAATAATGTTTCATAGAGTGACTCTCCTTTCACTTTCAAATCATCCCAGTGTGGAAAGTCACCCTGATACCCCTCTGCCTGCTGGTTGGATATCTTCTTGATACCTACAGCTGAGTGCCCACCCAGCCCCAGGTCCATCCTCTTAGGTCTTCCAGCTCTGCCTCAACTCCCCTGCCTTCAGCATTATATTGAACTTCCAAAATGGAAATCTCCTCTGGCAGGATGAAACTTAGGAAAAACTGTCATGTTATCTTGGAGTCTTTTTTATCCTGTTTTAATGTTTCCCTAAAGTATCTATTATGCAAGCTTAGTGCCTGAGCACAACAATAACCATTTATTATCTCTCACAGTTTCAGGGCCAGACTGGGCATAGTGGGGCCATCTTGTCTCTGCTCCATGATATCTGGAGCCTCAGCTGGAAGTTCCAGAGGTTGGGGGGTGAGGATTATCTGAAAGCTCATTCTGGCGGTTCCTGCTGGTTGTCAGATGAAGGCATGGCTGGCCTGCTGCCTGGAACACCCACACACGATTCTCGTGTGACCAGGGCTTCCTCACAGCCTGGTGGCTGGGTTTCCAGATTCAGCATCCCAAGAGAGAGTGAGCCAGGCAGGAGCTGGATCCTTTCTACCACCTAGCCTCACTCAGTACTCCAGCCACATCACAGCACTTCCAAGGTGCTGCATGCACCTGCCAAGATTTAAGGGCCCATAACATTAGACTCTCACTCCTCTGTATGTAGGAGAAGCATAGTCCATTACAGGATGACGATGTGGGATGGGGCATAAATATGGCCATCATTGTAAAACATAGTCTGCCAACCCCTTCAAATACCCCACCAATGATAGGCAAGCTGTCATCATTGTTGTTATCGTCTATCAAAATTTTCCTAGGATAAGTCCTTTGATATTGTGACATGGGGCAATGATTTTCTAATCAGGAATACTACTATAATCCCTTAGAGGTGTGAGGCATGTTACAGTTTCACAAGTCTTTGCATTTTTGCATCTGATCCTCACAACCCTGTGAGGCAGGTAAGGCAAGCACCACTCTCCCCATTTTACACATGAGAAGGGAAGCACAGACAGTATATTAAACACAGGGCTGGGATTGAATGGCTTCAGTCTTTTCTTTCCACTACCACTACCTACTAGCTCTACTAGTGGGGAAGTGGCACACAGAACGGCATGCACCAGACTTGGGATCAGACAAGCCTGGATTCGAGTCTGCTTCTATAGCTTAGTGGCTTTGGGGCGAAGCACTTAAGCTCCCTGGGTTTCCATTTTCTCATCCCCAGGATGAAGGCAATAAAGCCTACCTCCTGTACCTAGTTCCTTCAGAAGAATTCAACGATATTCATAAAATGCCTAGGACAGTGACACCCAAATGGTAGCTAATAAGTTAATATTAATAATGACATGTGATCTAACAGGTCACACAACATATTTAGAGTCAGGTTTCCTTAAGAAGAACTTTAAAAAGTAAACGCTAATCTGGGCAGTGACAAATAGGGAGGCTGCTCTGTGTAGATAGGGAGAGAGAGAGCCTTAAGAACCGTCATCAAATCACACCTCCTCCTCAGTCAACTTAGATGGACCTTAATAGCAAATATCATACTATTCTATGACTCTTTGAAGAAGAAACCTTACAAAGGGCAATCAATTCTCAAGCCCTTCTTAGCAAACAGTGTGGAATGGGATGCAGGCTAAAAGTTAAATCTTCCGCTCCAAAGACTGGATATGCTGGTTCCTGGCTCCTCTGTTATTGGACCAGAAATTGGCACTCTGTGGATGATCTTTCCATTGACCAACCTTTGATCCAGAAAAGCACAATGGTAACACAATTGAGAGGGCAAGACACCCTGGGATGCCATTTAAACATAACTGCATTATATCGGTTCCTGTGGAGGTGATCCCTCCTTATTTCAAGAGATCAGAGTGTGCTACTGGCAAAGGCAACCCGGTTATTTGTCATTAATGAGACGCAAGAGAAGGGGCTGAAGATCATGACAGCTGGAGGGGCGGGGGAGAAGTCCCATGCTAGAGTCCTAGATGTTGCCTGGGAGACCTTGAGGAAAGGCCATTTTGTTACTAGAGTTCAGAAATAGTCTTCCTGTTTCTTCTGCCCCATCACTTGGTCCTGGTTATGAGGCCTCAGTTCTGCTTCCAGGGCCAAAAGGACAGCCGATTTGCCCAAGAGAAAGCCCCAGGGACACTTAAAATTTATGACCCAGTCCTCAGCTCCTTACCCCTGTAAAGTTCTCATTCAAGACAGCAGGAAGCCTGCCCACAAGGCACCTCAATTGAGTTCTTTCTCTGCTTTGCTGGTTCCCGATCAAACTTGCCCTGTGGCTGCGTTAAGTGTTGATGTCTTGGCATCAAAAAGCAGGGAGACAGCTCCATTTCTTCTGGCGCCTGGAGCCCAGCTTCAGGGCAGCTCACCTTCCTCCCTTCGGGATTGCTTTGGAATCCTCACTGTTTATAAACTGAGCCCACACTGGCCCGCTTATAAAGGGTGGCACTCCCCACTCAACAGCAGTGGGAGTTCAAACATCTTGAGTGACCCTCCAGGGCAGCCAAAACCCTGAATTCCCTAATATAGAGTAACTGACTGTGTCTGCAATGGTGCTGCCTCAGAGCTGAACAGCACTTTGTGTTCTTCACAGCTTTTTCAAATCCATGGTCCCCTGTGGTCTAGCAAACCCTGTAAAGAGGCAGGGCAGATGTAGCTAGTCCCATTTTACAGATGGAACTAGACAGGTTAAACCATGGAGCTGGGTAGACCATTGCATTTTCCCCGGGCATGGCTGAGCATCTTATTTTCACTTCCCTCTCCCCTTTTTTTCTTATTTCTCCCTTTCCAACCCCTCTCTCCTTTCCCACTTACCTCCCTCCTACTTTCCCTCTCTTCTTTCTGTCCATCTCTTTTTCTCCACTCTTTCCTGGACTCTCTTGTTCCAGCAAGGATTTCAAGCTGGCACCGTGAGTACTCCAGAGTCTAGCACCAATGGCCAGTAATCCAAGCAGCAACTTAAAGAGCTCTCAAACTGAAAGGGTTTTTAAAAGCCACAAGAGCCCAAGGAAAGAAATACTGATATAGGAACTCATACAAATGGTATCTTTTTAGATCAAATTTATGTATGTCTTCCTGTAGCAATTTTTGCCTTTGCTTTTTAAAAATGTGGACTTACATCGTCTTGGTGCATTGGTGTTACAGTCAAACCCAGAACTTTCTTTCCAAACCACCCATGCTACTTGAGGAGACATATGAACTAAATAGTCCAAGGGCCCAATGAAGAGTTAAGCCTATCCGGAACATGAAATAAGGATGATATTTCAACAATTCAAAGCAAAAGTATTAAATTTTCCATTCACAGTCCAGCTTAGCAGATGGCAAACAATCTCATTAGTCACTGCACAATGCCTCCTAATACCCCCTCTCACCTCCATTTCTATTGATTTGCAGATGTTTGGAGGAATATCTGATATTGAAGTTACTCTTTGAACAGTGTCTGATCTCATTTCCTTCCCTCCTGTGAAAATTAATGACATGAAGACAAGCTTTCAAGAGTGCCATCTTCAGTCTCCAGGTTCTGATGGGGCTATAATGCTTAGAGAGCACTGACTTAAGGAGCATTTAAATACCTGCAAGCTAATTTGGAGAGACAAAGGAAGGCAATATTTAAAACCCTGCTCCTCAATTCTTAGAAGCAATATTTCCAGTTTGTAAATCATCAGAATTGAGGGAAACCTAGTGAGGCTGTCAATAATTCCTAAGGGGCAAAATGGTCCTGCTCTTGATGTTAGTCCAACTAAGTTAAACCTTGGCTTCATCTAGCAGAGCTGACCTGAACACTGGACAGCTACCTTTTACAGTGGCCTTGGGTAGCCTTTCCTTCTTGCCCAACTTGGCCTGCAGGGTTGGGAACCGATAGCAGAGCCAGCAGTCGGCTTGGCCACTCAGCAGATGGCCTGGCCGCCCAGCACACTACTAGCTCTCGCATGGGCCATCCAGAAATTCTCCAGGGTTCCTTTTGAAGCAAAGAAGGTTTGTAGCTTCCAACATTTGGTCTAGAGTCATCCTTTGAACTTCCCTACCTGGTTCACCTATTTCTCTAAAGTATTTCTTTAGTGCAAATATTTGCCTTGAAAATGAATTCGTAAATAAGCCCAATTTAACAAAGAACCAGAAGCACGATAGCTTGGAGAGCAGAGCACTTAATCTACTAGCCTGCATGTAATTCTCCTACAGTTTGTGACAAATCCCTTATTGCCTTTAGACCTGCTCCCAGTATTTTATTCTTCATTCCAGTAGAGGGTGGGGGAGCCAATCAGGGAGGATCTGAGAAGGAGCTTGTTGGTGAGAATGTATGTTGCTAAGTAGTGGGCATCATTTGTACTGTCCTGCTTTTCCTTTTCATCACTATCATGGAAAGTTCCTTCCAAGGAAGCAGAGGTTGAGTCAGATTCCCACTAGGACAAAGTAAAATTCGGTTTCTTGGGGAGTGCAGCTGAACTGAGGTTCAAACAATACCAGGAGGAAAAACAAACCAGATTTCAGTGCTCTTGACCCTGGACCATCTCGGGGCTGCTTTGCAGGAGCCAGGGATGATGTGATCAAAAATAAAATGTATCTTATCTCCTGAGAACATGACTCTGAGATGCTGAAGTCCATGACTGGGAAGGAATTGGCCTACAGGGTATGCCAGATCCAGGAAGGAACCTCTCAGGAGAAATGAAGTGTCCACCCTTTTCCTTGTGCCTGTGATGGTTCTCCAGGTGGTCCTGGGCAGACAAGGGTACAAATGTCAGTTCATAGTGTCCATGTTCTGTAGCGCTTCCTTGTCTTTGCTCCAAAATCAGACACCTTCTCTGTTAAAATCTGTAACCATTTCTAGGTAACATCCATGTTCCCTTAAGCAACTGGAAAGCAAACCAAATAAATGCAGAATCTCTAAGCAAAGCAGAGTTTGATTAAAAAAAAACAAACTGCTGTCTCACCTCGCTAACCCTAGAGTGTGAGAAAGAGACCACAGGATGAAGGCAGGCTGCCTGGGCTGCTGAGTCAACAACAGGAAAGAGCCTCTCATGCTGCAAAGGCAACCAACAGCCCTTTTAAAGGGAGTCATGCTTTTCTCACCTATGTTCTATAATTATGATGTCCCTTCAGTTGAAGCAGAAGAATTTCCCCCAGTGAGGCATCTCTCCTTGGCTTGCATTTTCATTCATTCATTCTTCCATTTGTTCAAACAAGAAAAATTTGTTAAAACCCATTTGAATGCCAGTAATGTTCAATTTCATACACCCACTCCTTGATAACCGACTTCTTCTTATTTTTTATTTATTTGTCTCCCCTCCCCTCAATTGTCTGCTCTCTGTGTCCATTCACCTTGTATTCTTCTGTGACCACTTCTGTCCTTATCAGCAGCACCGGAACTCTGTGTTTCTTTTGTCGCATCATCTTGTTGCATTAGCTCTCCATGTGTGCGGTGCCAGTCTTGGGCAGTCTGTACTTTCCTTCGCACTGGGCGGCTCTCCTTACAGGGTACAATCCTTGCACATGCGGCTCCCCCACGTGGGGGATACCCCTGCGTGGCACGGCACACCTTGTGCACATCTGCACTGCGCATGGGCCAGCTCCACACGGGTCAAGGAGGCCCGGGGTTTGAACCGCGGACCTCCCATGTGGTAGGCGGTTCCCCACTTACTTATTATTGAATCCCATTTATGGACTGAGCACTGTCTTAGGTACTGGGCCTATAAAGATATAGTTGAAAAGACTAAAATTAAAATGTATGACCCAGCTAGTAATTCATACTCAATTCATTCATAGTTGCTGGAGCCTCATGTGCCAGACACAGCGGTAGGCTCAGGGACAAGCATACTCATCCTAACCATGTGCACCCTTTTTCATTCAGTGTATCACACATACAGACCACCAAAAGCAAACCCAGTTGTTTCTGGGGTTTTAGGTGTGTGGGTTTGCCCATGTAGGTATTTTAGGCAGAGAGAAGGGTGGACTTCTGGTCAGTGGGCAGAGATGTTGAGTTATTCCATAATATTCCTGCAAGAAGACATGGGTCTCAACCAGGGTATGTTATATGATGGCAGATAAATGATTCAACAGTACAAAATGAACCTCTGAGCTTTGATCTCAGGGGAACAAAGTGGTGAGCTTCCTGCACCAAGAGTTGGTTGGAGATCAGGTCATGATGTGCCAAGGTCAGTGCAGTAGTGATACTACCCAGGAAACTTCTGACCCCCAATCTAGAGTATCTTTCTATGCTGAGATTTGATTTCCACAGCAGTCTGCCTGGCATATACTAAGTGCTCAGAAAATATTCATCAAATGAATGACTGAATAAGCTTTAAACTTATTGCCAGACCATGAATGAGATCCTTGAGGGTAAGAGCCAATCCTTATCTCTTGTAGCCCTGATGCCTCCGTCCTTTCTCCAGGGCTCTAAGGAATAGGTTAAAGGCCTCAGGAATGGAGCCTCTCCCAGTTCTCTCCTGAACATTAGAAGCATAAGCATCTTCTCTTTGGGGTTTAGCCACCTGGAAGGTTCTCTCTGCAAAGGAGCACCCTTTGTAGGCATATTCCATCATCTTTTCCTTAAACTCCAGCTTTGCTTCCTTCCCTGATTAGCAAACTGAGCGTCCACCTCCCCCACCATGAGCCCTTATGTGCTCAGGGAATAAAACTTTGTTTTGCTAGCCACTAGAAAAGCAAAATAGCTATAAACAGAAACTGAATAATGCCTTCCCAAAGCAAACACTAGAACTGGCTGCAGGGTAAGCTCTGGGGTTGTCTGTGGCCCTACTTCCCTCTGGTAGCACGATAATCAGGAAGGGAATGACTGATTGCCACTGGAAATGAAGTGATGGATCCACAGCATGAGGCCAGACACGACTCTCTGAAGAGAGGCTAGAGGCCGGGAAGCCAGCAGCTGACCTCAGGATTTTTGGGCCGCCGGTCACGCCGTAATTCAGGTCATTGTACTCTGCCAAGAAAGCTTATCAAAGAAGAAAACAGACAGACATTTTCTCATGTCAGGAGCCGAGCTGGCTTTATCCATCCTGGGGTGAGAGAAGAGAAGTTTGAGAATTTGATTATTTAATGGTACAGGTGTGTGGCTTAGTATAGCATTTCATATGCTGTTTCATGTTAGCAAAATAGCTCAAGACACAAGATTTTCAAAGTGCAGCAAGGGCCTGACCTGCTTGTTCGTGGCTGTGTCATTCAGGGACAGCCACAGTCTGGCAGAAGTAGCAGGCATTTTCTGCCACAAAACTCAACCCCTTAATTTAAATGAAAATACTACGGAGTGAACCCTGAGTCAAGCTCTCTCTACTTCAGTACAACAGGGAACTTTGGAAAGCAGTGTGTGCAAGACGAGGCTTGAGGGCTCAGGGGCCCAGCGACATTTCACAGGGCATTTTGATGGGCACATTTGAGAAATCAGTCACCGTTTGAACAAGGGAACATGATCTTTCTGACAGCGGGAGGAAAGTCGGATCCCTGGGACCACTGCAGAAAATGCCTGTTTGTTTGCGACCATCTCTGAAATTACACCAGTAAACAAAGAAGCCAAATCCTTTCCCATTATTGACAGAAGGGCCACAATGGTAAGCCAGCCCATCAGAAAACATTGCGTTTCCTCTGTCTTTTATCTGTTAATGACCACCCCTGGGACTTCAAGAGCCACAGCCTTCTCAGGAAACCTCCTGTGTCATGAAAGGGAAGACTCGGCTCAAAGTGGGCCCAGGTCCCAAATGAACATCCACTCTGTTCTTACGGCCGATCGGGGTGGTTTCAACAGAGAGACAATGTGGCATGAAGGAAGAAAGGGAACTCACCTTAAAATGCTGTGGCAATGGTGCCTTTCCCCACAGATTAAAGCCAACCCAACTCACGTGGGACTGTACCTCAGCCCTCCTCAAAAGTGGTCCCCAGCTCAGCAGTGTCAGCAGCACCTGGGAACTTGTCAGAAAAACAGACTCACAGGTCACACCCAGACTTACTGAATCAGAAACCCTGAGCTGGGGCCCAGCACTCTTGTGTTTTAACAAGCCTGCCGGTGATTCTGATGCGTGCTATTTGAGAACCACTACTCTATTAAGATGCCTATGTCCCACCATGCTATAAAAATATTATGTATATAATATATAAATGATCATTCTATTAAAATGCATATAACTTTTTAACCAGACAGACACATTCATTTGCTAACATTCTGTTGTTATCATTTTGGTTAGTACTTTTTATGGATTTTTTTTTAATTCAGGATTTTAAAATAGGGTAGTAGCTTTTATTGAAACCTCTGGCTAGTTGTGTGATGACTCTGTCCACATGCTACCTGTGGTCTGAGCACCATCCGGGGAAAACCAGTAACTCAGAAAACCAGGGAACTTTCTCTTGGCTGATTTAAAATAGACTGTTGGCTCCACCATTTAAGATTCTCCAAAAGAGTAAAATGCTCGTCTTCTTTGGCATTTAGATGAGTCTGAGGAGCAGAAGATTAAATAAATACTAGCTATCTCCTTAAAAGAAGCTGACCAGAGCATGGGCTTCAGAGTCAGACGGACTTGGGTTTAAGTACACGTCCGTCACTTGCCAGCTGAGAGACACTGGGCAAGCGGTTTACAATCTTTGGTCTTCCAGTTCCTCATCAGTCAAATGAGAGGAATAATAGTGCTGATCTCCTAGGATGGAAGGGAGGATTAAATTAGGTAATACACACATATAGCATGCTTGTCAAATATCAAACAACATTCATTCTCACAGTTTTTATTAGCTGGGCTCACCCATTTTGAATAGTTCCCAAGTTTCCAGAGGTTCTTTGGAAGTGTTCTGTAGAACTGTAGACATCGCTTTTAATATTATCAATCATGTCAAACTTTGTCCTAATGGGATTCATATTGTCAGGATTTTTAAAATTTATTCATGCAGATGCAGGAACAGTGTGACACAATGAATGGGAAAGAAAGCCCTCGGTTTTTTGTGAATTTGGGGGGATGGTAAAGGGATGAGCAAAAGGCGCAGGCGGTGGGGTGAGGGGCACTTGTTGACAGGGCTGAGGCTGGCTGGTATCATTGGCTTCTGAATCCTCGTGGTAGCCGCAGTTTTCCTTTCTCCTCATTGTTACTGGTGTCTGGGCAGAGAGGAGCATTGGAGCCAGACCTCTGAGGCTGTGTGTGGTGAGCCTGCTGGGACTGGCAGCCTCCTAGGGCAGAAACCACTGTTTGGGAGCTGCCGGTGGTTTAACTGTTTCTGTTGCTCATTGCTGGGGATGAGAAAAGGGCAGGAAGGCCAGAGCATTCCACATTATGATTCTGTCCTGGGTAAGATCCTGCTCACAAGCGTTTCAGAGGTCTCTATGTGACCATAAACTTACCAAGCAGCTTCTGGAACAAGCTTTTCAGCTGGCTGTCTACTAAAACAGCCGTCTGCTAGTCTCTTGTCTCGGTTATCTCCTTAGGTATTTCAAAAGAACCATCTGGCCCATTGCAAAGGTCAGAACTAACGGCTTCCTTGGCAACCAGCTCCCTTAGGCTTAGGAGGTCCTTGGTGCCCACCTAACTGTAAAATCATTTACTCAAGGCCCTTCCTATTGGCAGGGTGAGGTCTGTGACCCTCCAAAGCTGCAGGGGCTGGAAGAGTGTGTTTCCTTTACCTCATGACCTTAGGAGGGCGTCTGTCTCAAGGCTAGTGGGGCCTCTCACCCAACTTAGAATTGGCTTCTTAAAAATATATGACACCCCCCAATTCATTAGCCTTGGAAACACTGTTCAACCATAGGGAAATGATGAGCAAATCACATGATAATGGATTATGCGGCCATTAGAAACGCTATTTTCAAATAATTGTAATGGCTTGGGAAATTCTCCTGATGCAAAATGAAGTAAAAATAAGAAGAATCAAAACCAATTCGAGCAGATCTCCGAGTGAAGGTCCCTGGACCAACAGCTGTCCAAGCAGCAGCTCCTGGAACTCGTTAGCTATGCAGACTCTTGGGCCCAGCACAGGACAACTGAATCAGAGGCCCTGGGAACTGGGTCTAGCAACTGGAGTTTTAACACCAGCTAACCTCCTGGGTGAGTCTAATGCACTCTAACATTTGAGAATCACTGATACAGAACGTGAATATATTTATATATGGAAGAAAACACACAAAAAGTTAAGGTACTTGTCGCTCTGATAGGTTTTTGGAAGATTTATGTTTATTCCTGTTAACCTTTTACTTTTTGTGTTTTTTATGTACTCTATTTTTACTAAAATGAGAATAGTTTGCTTTTATAATTAGAGAAAATAAAGGTTGAAAGGGTAAAATTATCTTATTATATTAACACTAAATAGCATTATGTTAAATACCATATTAATACTTTTTGAAGGCTTAACTCTCCAAGGATCTTCAGTGTTCTTCAGTTTCTTATTCTTACAAGTTAACTTACCTATATATGCTTTGATATATCTTCTCAGGTCTGCTGCTTGTTTACTAACTTTCCCACCCACAAGTATTGAAACCTCCTGCTATTAATAAATAATATTTTGGAAACTGTCAAAGTCTCTATGCCTGGATTGCCACAGGCAGGCAAACTGTTTTTTTAAGGCACTAAACCTCTTTTTGTATATATTATAGGGGTTAATATATTTTCATGCATTAGTAACATATTTTCATGCACAATTTACATTTCTTTAAATCGATTTTTTATGACATCTACTTAAAGCATTTTTAACAACTTGAACATTCTGATGTCCGAGGTTCATTTACAAAGTAAGCAGCTATAATGACTTTGTATGTATACAGGAGGGTTGTGGTAGGTTGAATTAGGTTCCCTAGAGAAAAGCATGTTCTTAATCTTAATCCCATTCCTGTAGGTGTGAACGCACTGTACTTAGAATTTTTTGAACATGTTATTTTAGTTAAAGTGTGGCAAACTGAGTCAGGGTGGGTCTTAATCCTACTACAAAGGGAAAGCCCCTGGAGAAGCTGGAAAGTGGAAGCCGGAAGTCAGCAGATCCCGAAAGAGAAAGGAGAGGACATCACCATGTAAATAGAAAATCAAGGAACCCCAGGGAACTCCAAGGAACCCAAAGGAAACCAAAGGATTGCAAGCCTTCTAGCCTCTAAACCATAGGCCAATACTTTGCTGTTGTTTACGCCAACCCATTATGTGTCTTAGCAGGAAGGAAGCTAAAACAAGAGTTAATTTTTTAAATCATCAGTTAAGGTAAATATCCCACGTGGTCAAAATGATTCCATCTCAGGGACACCAGCATAGACTTAAGACTATTGTTCCTATTACCCTGGAGCAGACCTCACCTGAGCACCAGGTAACCTGGTTAGGGGGAATGTGACACAAAAATCACAATTTAATCACAAGAATCACTGAGCACCTCAGGATGCTCACACTAGGGAATATGTTAGCTGAGGAAATAATGATTCCTTCTCTTATCTTATATTCATTTTCTGGGCAATGGCAGATGATAAAATTGCCTTTGCTACTGAAATTATTTGGGGGTTTTGTTGGTTTTGGCTGATACTACATACTTGCATTTGCCGGGGTTAAGGGTGAATTTGGTGTGATTGCCCTGAATTTTTGCAGTGCCTTCTGTTGTTCCCTAGGTTTTTCTCTTTCATGCCCCTCCCTGGGATGTTTTTGCAGATCTTACTCATCCTCTGCAAAAGCTGCCTCCTACCCAAAGATTTTCTAATCTCCTCAATAGAAAGTAATCCCTCCATGCACTGGCTGTCTTCAAGACATTTATCTATCACCCTTCATTATATTTACACTTGAATTTGTAGTGGCTTTCCCATGGACTCTAGGGTTCTTCAGACCAGCAGATATATGTCTTTAACATCAATCTTGGCTTTGAACACTAGATCTTCCCTTTTGAGCCAATCTTGGGTAAATTGTGAAATTCCCCTGTTCTTCTCTCATCTGTAAAATGCAGGTTGTCTTAGCACCAACCTCTGAGGGTTACAGTGAGTATTAAATGAGATATTGCACATTAAGTGGTTAACACAACATCAAGCATATAGTAAACCCCAAAAAATGTTAGCTGCTTTTAGTTCTTTTCTCCATTGTGATTCCAATAGTACGCTTGTGCTCCACAAACATTTGTTTTTGTGAATGTGAATGAATGAATGTTACTAGGTTTGTACACACCCCTCTGAATTCTCAATGTTTAGTGGGGAGTTTATATTTGCCATCTGTCTATGAATTCATTATAGAACTTAATGAAACAATGATTCTCTATTATTCTCAAGGTAGGGGTGGGAAGGAAGTGATGAGGGTAAATTTTCTCTCTTGAAAAAGCTGCCACCAACCATCTAGTTTAGACCTCATTGAGCTCTGTGTTTTCACCCATGAAATGTGGGTTATAATGCAGATCTCCTGTGATTTGGCCTGGATACAAGGAGAACCTGAGGCAGACTAGACATTCACGGAGAAGTTTTATAAACAGGGAATGTTTGGGAATAATTTTAAGAATCAGAATGTGAGTTTGCAAATTAGTATATTTCAGTTCCAGAGATTCCCATCACACAGGGCTCTAGATGTCGCTAGATGAGGGGATGGGGCAAAACCAGCTGCTTTTTGGGTTTGTCAAGCATCTCAAGTTATTTCTCAGGAGTTGGGGTTTGGCAAAGCCTGTACCCCCTGTTGCCAAAGTCCTTTCCCCCTTAATTTTTAAGCCCATGTGTATTTTAAGGGAAATTTAATCCGTATGTTTCTGTTTCTTTTACACTTAACTCATAAAAATGGTTTGTCAGAGCAATTTGATGTCCCAAAAATCTTTGGAGCCTTTGTAATGATATTTTTTAACCTTTCCCCCGCTCCCTTAGACACAGGAAATTGCATTTTCTAAAAGAAAATGAATCAAACTGAAAGTCTCAAGGTCAGTATTGATGGGTCAGAAATGCAAGCTCATGGAGATGCGCGTTTAAGAAAATGGGCTCTTCCAGTACAATTCTGCAGAGCTCCAAGGGTAGTAGGAAGATAGATTTCACACCCAATGATTGGCAGTGTGTCATGATAGAGTCTTCAGATATTTGCTTGGTTGCTTGCCAGGCTGAGAGGCTCTCCCATCAGCACCACTGGATTGGGAAATCTGCTTCATGTTCCTTAAAACAAGGTCCCTCCTCCTTAGCCACATTCTGAAGTTCAGTCCCAGAAATTCAGGTATGCAAATTGTCTGGAAGAATTGTAATCGCTAATTCTACAACTCAGCATCTGTTTTCTAATCTAGTTTTATTCATCATCCCTAGAGAAAAGAAACAGGAGTTGACATGCTTGTGTTTACAGCCACCAGGAATGTTCTCACAAAACTTCATAAAGATGTTAGTGAGTTTGCCATCACTGGAAGAAACCATATAATGCCCCAGCTGTCCATGGTGCAGGCAGAGATGGTCCATGTGCTGGTGCTACCTCTCAGCCATAAGTAGGCTTATTTGAGGTTGTTTGATCTGCATTAGATCCAGGTTGTTGATCATGCCATATCTCCTAACATCAATTGTGTTAAATTCCAGTCTGTTTCCTTTCTGGCAGTATTTACATCACCAGAGATTGGAGTAGATCCTTCTGGACACTAAGAGTCACAGGGTTTCCCAGTGCTTGGCATGTAGTAGTTTGGGATGGCTCAGCTGTAATGTCTTGGACTAATTCAAAATTATCTAAAACCATTTGGCTAGCTTATCTCATCCCATTTTTACTATATGGCAGAATAACTCTGTAACATAATGTCCCCGGACAATGTTTTTTCTGCCATAGGGACCAAAATCCATAGGGACATTAATTTCCTAAAACAAAGTTGCAAATAAGAGATTCCATCAATAAATGTCCTGATGACATGGCCATTATTTAAATGGGGATAGGTGCAGAAGAGCAGGACTCATTGAAGATCAGAGCTTTGAGGCTTTGAAGTTTCACTCTACCAAGCTGGCTGACAATAGAGATGGAAGAATGAAATTCTGAATCTGAATAGCCAAGTGAAGGGCAAGAGATGGGGCATGTCATAGGATATCAACACCAAACCAGGGAACTGCAACTTCAGTCAGTGTTTATAACTGCAGCAAAGAATGAGGGTGAGATCTTCTAGACATTTGTGAATTCCTATGGGTTACTGGAAGAAAGATCCCAAAGAGAGTGACTAGAGTGGGACAAATTCCACTTCCTGAGTTTCTCAGGCATTATTGATGCTCCCACTTTTCTCAGAAAATAGCAGTATGTTGTCAGTCTGTCTCTGTCAGATGGGTCAAGGGCTGTGTCTCCCATCTGAGATTTTTCAAGTATACAAGTAGTAATTAATTTCTGTGGTTTTGGTATGTGTGTATATATAGATTTCCCCTCAAAGGAGAAACCAAGAGACAGGAAGAGGCTCTGTGTCTATGTCACCACGACACCAAATAATCAAGTCAGATCAAACATTTTGAGGAAAAGAAAAATAAGTTGAACTTGTTATTGTACATTACGTGGAAAAAAAGAAAAGTTGATGGATGTTTCACTCTTCGGTAGGTTGCTCTGTTGTCACTACAAGTTCAACCTCAGTTGAAAAGGAGAGTCTTCAAATGGCTGTTGTAGAAAACAAAAAATTTAAAAAAAAAAACACAAGAAGCAAACAAACAAGAAAACAGAACTATCTTCAAAAAGTATTGACCAGAAGTGAAAGTAGAAGAGCTGAGGAGACAGGTTGTTCATCAGCTTTCTTATCTGACTTGGTGCTTTGGTTAAATTCCTTGGTCATATCCTGTTAGAATTGGATAGCTTATTTGCTCTGTCTCCTCCTACTCCTTCTTCTTCTTCTTCTTCTCCTCCTCCTCCTCTTCTTCTTCTTCCTCCTCCTCCTTTTTCTTCTTCCTCTGCCTTCTCCTCCTCTTGTCTTCCTTCCTCCTCACCCTTGCTCTGTCCACTCTCCTCCCCTCTCCTCCTCCTTCTCTCTCTCTCTCTCTCTCTCTCTCTCTCTCTCTCTCTCTCTCTCTCTCTCTCTCTTCCCCCATCACTCAACCCACAATGAGAACAATAGTCAGGAATCTATCACTTTTCAAAGGTCTCAACAATAGTCTAGATATATGAAAGTACTTTCTGGATTAACAGTTTTGAGTCAGGCCCTGGATCAAATGTTTCCATACATTATCTCATCAAATTCTCATGAAAACTTTATAAGTAGCATTATCCCTATTTTACAGATGAAGAAACTGGGGCTCCTACTGGAAGATTAAGTAACTTATCCAAAGGTACATATTTAATGGAAGTACTGGAATTCAAACCCAAGTCTTTCAAATTCCAAAAATCCATTCTCTTTCCTTAAAGGAATAAAATCTGTGATTAGAAAAGTTATTGATAATAATATTAACCTATTTGAAGAACACAGAAATAGAGTACAGAGTTAAAGTCCTTCATAATTCAATCCCCTCCCAAGACAGCCATGCTAATAGCTTAGTATATATATTTCAACTTTTTTCTATGTCTTTACTACCAAACTTAGAGACATACATATACATATTTTACACATTAGCAAGAACTGTTCTGGACTTGTTTTTTAAAGTTTGTCTTGAATACATTTGTCAAAAGGGCCTCCCATGTCCTTTTGAATAGCTGCATAGTATTCCACCATGAGGATTCCCATGGTTTATTTAAAGCTGTTTAATTGTGTGATTGGTTCCAAGTTCTGGAGACTAAAAGCACTACTGCAATGAAAATATCCAGTTTATGTATATTACTACACAATTGCAGATATACAGCGATACAAATGAATTTGCTGGGCTAAATAATATACTACCCATGCTCTGTCAAATTTTCATACAAGTAACTCTATCTTTCCCCTGGACTTCATCACAGGGAACCTGAGTACCAACAGTACCTTTATTTTATTTTTTTAATATTTATTTCTCCCCACACACCTCCGACCCCCACCCAATGTTTGCGCTTGCAATCTGCTCTCTCTGTCTAATCGTTGTGTGCTCTCTGTGTCTGCTTGTCTTCTTCTTTTAGGAAGCACCAGGAACCAAACCTGGGAACTTCCATGTGGGAGAGAGACACCCAATCGCTTGAGCCACCTCTGCTCCCTGTTTGTTGTGTCTCTCGTTGTGTCTCCTCATTGTGTCATCATGCTGCATCATCTGGTTGTGTCGTCTTGCTGCATCATCTTGTCACATCATCTTGTTGTGTTATCTTGTTGTATAATCTTGTGTCAACTCACCAAACCAGCATCAGCTTGCTGTCTTGCTCATCTTCTTTAGGAGGCACTGGGAACCTAACTCAGGACCTTCCATGTGGTAAGTGGGTACCCAACTGCTTAAGGCACATCTGCTTCCCCCAACAATTCCTTTAAACTTGAGATACAATCAACATAGTCCAACTATGAACCAGCACAGTTAGAGGACTTCTGAAAGTGTCCTTTTATTCAAGTTATCATTCAACAAATATTTATTGATCCTGGGGAAACAGTTGTGAGCAAGTCCCTATTTCTCCAGGCTGTTGGACTAACTGGTTTGTACAAAACCCACCTGAAGTTAAGCAGCAGTCTGATGCTATCCAGGTAGATAGGCCATGGTGTTAACAGAACCACTCCATAGGGCTTGCTTTAATTTTTATGCCATGGGACTACCTTATGGGGAGATATATTGAAAGTGGATTAAACCAGACTATTAAAGCAGGCTATTTTCAGTCAGTAAATTTCTGTTAAGCATTTAATTTTGAAATAATTGCAGATCCACAGGCTGATGTTAGAAATAATAGAGTGATCCTGAGTGCTCTTGACCCAGTTTCCCCCAATGGTGACCTCCTACATTTTGTGTAATATCACAACTAGGGCATTGATATTGATACAGCCAAGAAACAGAACATTTCCATCATAGCAAAGACCCCTCAGGTTGGCCTTTTATAGACACACCCACTTCCTTCCCTCCCCAGCTCCTCCTTAATCTCTGGCAACCACTAATCAGTTCTCCATTTCTATAATTTTGTCATTTCAAGAATGTTTTATAAGTGGAATCTTACAGTGTGTACCCTTTTGGAATTGCTGTTTTCACTTAGCATTTGTTCTCTGGAGATTCGTCCAAGTTGTAGTGTGCATCAAAAATTTGTTCATTTTTATTGCTAAGTGGTATTCCTTGGTATGGATGTAGTACAGTTTGCTTAACCATTCACCCATTGGAGGACATCTGTATGTTTCTAGTTTGGGGCTATTTATGAATAAAGCTTCTATTAACATCTGTGTATAAGTTTTTGTCTGAACATAAGTTTTCATTTCTGTGGGATAAATGCCCAGGAGTGCAATTGTTGGGTTGTATAATAGTTGCATGCTTAGTTTTTTAAGGAAACTGCCAAACTCTTTTCCAGAGTAGTATTTAACATTCCCACAAGCAATGTGTCAGTGCCAGCACACTTTCTACCTTTTGGCATTCTGATAGCTCTGTATTAATATCTCCTTGTGGTTTTAATTTGCATTTCCCTAATGGCTAATGATGTTGAATATCACTTCATGTGCTTATTTGCCATCAGGACACTTCTTTGGTCAAAGGTCACTTCATGTCTTCTGCCCATGTTCTAATTAGAATGATAGATTTTTATTGTTGAGGTTTGAAAGGTTTTTGTACATTCTAGATAGGTTCTTTGTCATATATGTTGTTTTCTCCCAGCCTGTAGATTGTTTTCTCATATTCTTAACATGATATTTCACAGAGCAAGAGTTATCATTTTGATGCAGTACAGTTTATCAACTTTTCCTTTTAAAAACTCTTTGCCTAGCCCTAGATCCTGAGGATTTTCCTAAGTTTTTTTTCAGAAATTTTTAGTTTTACATTTTACACTTAAGTTCAAAATTCATTTTGAGTTAACGTTTGTATACGGTGTGAGGTTTAGCTCAAGTTTCATTTTTTTACTGTGGATGTCCAATTGCTTCAGCACCACTTGTTCAACAAACCAGTAATTCCTCCATTGAATTGCTTTTGCACCTTTATCAAAACTCTGTTGGAAAATGAGATGTAATGATAGGTTTAAAAATAAAAAATAAAATACATAATAAGTTAGAAAAACTAAAACTAAAATTTTTTAAATTGGGATATTAAAAAATGAAAAATATTTTTAAAAATTTTTTTGATGTTTGGTCTTTCAGCACTGTAATAACTGTTATCTTATATGTAAAGTGACAATTTCTTCCATTTCTTCCTCAGTATCTTACTTTTTTTTTCCTTATGTCTTCAAAGAAGTTTTAGGTCACGTAAAGTCACATACAGAATATAGGGGACTCCCATATACCCAACATCCTCCCACTTTTTTCCCTCCCCTATTAATGACCTGTTTACATTTGGATAGTACATTTGTTACAAATGATATACAAATATTGAAACATGGCTACTAACCATGGTCAGTAGTTTACATTATGGTTTACATTTTAGATTTTACGCTTTTATAAATTTTTTATGAAATTTGGCATGGCCTGTATCCATCATTGCAACATGAACTACTAACTCGTGCAGAACACTGGAGTTAGTAGGTATTTGTCCAAGAGACTTGAATCTCTGGGCTGTCCATGTGCCAGCTGGCCCTGAACCTCAGTAGAGTTGCAACACCTACTCTCCAGTTCATCTGTCTCACCCAGGACAACTAACAAGGAGGTGAGGATAGACAACCACCATACCAAGAAACCACGAGAATCTACAACTGCAAGCAGGAGAGTCCCATCCATCAGCCATATGGGATTGAAGCCCTCTCTCAATTAGAGGTGGAGTGGGCATCACCATCCAGAATCCTCAGGACTGGTGAATAAAACATGAACTAGAGTGGACTTACTGGTATTCTATGATAGATTTATTGTGATTCTAACAATGGAAGAAATTTTTTCATTGATGTGAAGGCAGTAACCACTGGGGTTGCTGAAGGCAGGAAGAGGGAAAAAGAAATGTAATGTGGGGACATGTTCAGGACTTGGAATTATCCTGAATGACATTGCAAAGACAGATACAGGATATATTACATATCATGCCATAACCTACAGCATGGAGTAGGAGAGAGTGTAAACTACAATGTAAACTATAATCCATGCTGAGTGGCAATTCTCCAAAATGTGTTTATCAACTGCAATGAATGTACCACACTAATGAAAGAAGTTGTCGATATGGGGCAAAGTGGGAGGTGTGGGGAGTGGGGCATATGGGAATCCCTTGTACTTCTTTTATATAACGTTTTATGTAATCTAAGTATCTTTTTAAAAAATAAATTTAAAAAATATATTTTTAAAAACTCTGTTGGGCATATTTGTTTTAATTTCTGTATTTTCCATTCTGCTCCCTTGGTCTAAATGTCTGCCCCTCCCCAGAACCACACAGGCTTGATTACTGGTAAGTCTTGAAATAGCATAGACTGACTCTCCCTCTTTATTTTTCTGTCTTAAAATTGTCTTAGTGATTACAGGTATATCACGCTTTCCAAAGATTATTTTAGAAGAATCTTTTCTATATCTACAAAAGTCTTACTAAGATTTTGATAAGAATTGCCTTAGACCTATAGATCAACTTGAGGGGGAAATTTGATATCTTCACTATATTGAGCCTTCCAGTCCATGAACACAGTATGTCTCTCCATTTATTAAGGTCTTTGATTTCTTTCATCAGTGTTTTTCAGTTTTCAACAATTAAAACATGAAAATTTGTTAGAGTAACACCTATTTCATTTTTTTGAGTGACTATAAGTGGTATTGCATTTTAAAATTCAGTGACCACATGTTCTTCGCTACTATATAGAAACACGATTAATTTTGTGTTTATCTTTTGTTCTGTGACCTCACTTATTACTTACAGGAGTCTTTTTGTAGATTCCTTTCTATGTTCATAATTATTTAACCTACAAACAGGGGATGGTTTTATTTCTTCCTTTTCCTTTCTGATCTGTAGGTCTTTATTTCCTTTTCTTATATTACCGTGCACTGACTAGACTTCCAGTATTATATAAACTGAAAAGGAAATTACTAAAAATATATACTTCAATGACCTAAAAAACGAATTTACAGAAAAACAAGCAATAAGAACTTTATGGTCAAGCAATATATCCCATTCATCGTGTGTTATTATTTATACTGTATTATATAAAATTAGGACACCAAAAATACTTTGTGTGTAATTTTACATTCTTCCTCATCTATCACCATTATACCTATTATATTGTATAAGTGATAAAATATTTTTAAAGGGGAAAACCATATTTTAGTACCTTTAATGACAAACTTTTTCCTGCTTTTGTATATGGTATCATATTTTACTTTTGCACTGGGGCCCTGCAAATTATGTAGATGGCCCTGCCTATAGGTTCTGGCAAAACCCTGAAGCTAACTCTCATTGGCCTAGCTTGAGACACATGTCCATCCCTGAACCAATCCCTGAAGGGGTGTGGGCCTGAAAGTACTATGCTCTTACTGGCATTGGTAAAGCTGATAAGGGTCAACCTCACAAAAACCACAGGTATTTAGGGTATAGAAAATGTAATTACCCAATGGGAAAGCAGAGTCTACTACCATTAAGAAAGAAAATGGGATGCTGGGGAGGCATAAACCGCAGGTGTCCACCACAACAAATTTCAAAAGTATATTTTACAGAATTTTAAGAGATTTATGGTGAAAATTCATTAAGGATTTCCTGAGATATTTTGGGAATATGAAATTTGATGGTCATGGGAACAAACAAGACTCCTCACCTCGTAATCCTTGGCACATTTTTTTAAAGATGAAATCTTGGGATAAAGTGGACCACGAGTCTGGCCATCCTGATCATGTATCCCATTCATCATTCACTCATGTGGGATGACTTTATTAGGATGTTCTTTCGGTACTTCATGTTAAGAAGCCAGTGTAGAGATTTCAAGATAATGTAGCTTTCAATCAAATATTACTCTACAACGGAGCAGCAACATCCTGCCATCCACTGTTGTTGATAGTGGTGCTGTAGGCAAACAATTGCCTACTGGGAATGTGGAGGTAAGTTTACTCACAGCCAGGAGACCCTGGCCTCACTTTTAACATCCCCTAACTCAGATGCTTCCCACTTAAGAGTTGGTGAGTAGAAAGGACTCTGTAGGGTGAAGTCCCACCCAAATATAGGGTAATATTTTGTGATCAATCTCTGTTCCCAGTATCTAAAAGTCTGTAAAATCTCCCCTTCAGTTCTGTGGTCCACTTGACACCTTGGGTATACAAAGAAAAAGCCATTTCAGAACATCTTATTTCCATGAGGATATTCCCATTCCCCCACCCTCCCAGCCCCGATGCTGGTCTTACTGTGATGGGCCTGTTCTCCACATCCCATTCCCATTTGTTACTATGCACTTACCAGGAGTGTGCTTCAGTCCACCCTATAGCATTCCTATTTTCTGTGCTTCTCCTCACCCCCACCTTGGAGGTAACCTGGTTAAAATTAAATGGAGGTTACTTTTCCATGAGAAGATGCTTGATTTTCTACTTGTGTCTGCTGTCCACTCCCAGAGGTGTTTGTTTTTTAAGCAATTTTACTGAGATATATTCACATATCATACAATCCATCTAAAGTATACATTCAGTGGCTTTTGGTATAGTCATGGAGTTGTGCATTCATCACTGCAATCAATTGTAAAGCATTTTCATTACTCCAAAAATAGCTTAGTCCTACCCCTTAGCAGTCACTTCTCAATCCCTCTATCCTTTCCCAGCCATACAGAAATGCTAATCTAATTCTGTCCCAGAAGTATTTTGATTTGACATAATCTGTGACCCAGCATTGCCTCTGACTATGAACCCACCATATATAAGAGTATTTAAGAATCTATAACCCAAGCTAAGGAGTTCTCTGGGTTAGCAACTAGTCATTCTTTCCACTAATCTTACTCTGACCCATTCTCCTAGTGCTTGGTTTCTCACTCCTATAGTTGTACTTTCTTCTCTTTGTTTCTTGCTTTCGCAGTGTCTCCCAATCCCAAGCTCTCTAGCTTCAGATTCACGGCCCTCCCTGCACCAACCCAGACCTTCCCTTCCCTGCTGGTCTCTGATTGTCCACTGGGAAAGTCACTAACTTTCAACCTCACACTTCCCCAAACTTCTCAATCTGCATCCAACTTTGTCATTCATTAAACATTTATAGACCACCTCCTATGCATTAGGCACTATGCAATATCTTATGATACTGTAATGAACAAAAGACAAATCCCCTGCCCTCATGGAACTCATAGTCTAGGAGGGGGAGACCATCAAAGACCAAGTAAGAAAATAATAATTGCAAACTATGGAAGGTGTTCTTAGGAAAATAACAGAGTTCTGAGATGGAAATTAATGGGAATGAAGGGAGGACATTTTCCTCTTTGAGAAAATGGCATTAAAGCCAAGACCTGATGGATGAAAAAGGAGCCAGTCCCATGAAAACAGGCAGACAGATGTTTTGGATGATGAAGCAAAAGGTACAAGGCCTTGGGAAAGGGTCTCATATACAGTTGTGCAGAAGGTGCCTGGAACAATCAGGCCTGCCCAGGGGGTGGGAGGCCCAAATCTAGCCAGGCTGTGCTCCTCAAGCAGTGTGCCATGGTAAGGGGAAGGAAAAGTTCACTTTATGTATTCAGTTGAATGTGTTTTGATAATTGGGTGCTTCTACCAAACTACACTTGAGTCAAGATATAGAACATTTCCAATGTGTCTGAAAGTTCCTCCATGTCCCTTTCTGAAAGTTCCTCCATGTCCCTTTCTGGTCAGTTCTACTACCACCCCAATCCTAGACAGCTCCTTCCTGATTTTCTTCACTATTAATCAGCTCTGCCAGTTCCTGGTCTTCTATAAATGTAATCGTGCAGTAGGTATTCTATTGTGTCTGACTGCTTTTGCTCAATACAATATTTTTGTTTTATTTTTAAAAGTTTATTTCAATGTCATTATGCTTACAGAAGTGCAATTACGTCAGCTAATAGAATGCAATTTAACGTTTAACTTATGCTACACAATTTGAACCAAAAACTTGGCACATGGTTTAAGATTTCAAAGAAAGAAAAGATTTGCAATCAGGCTTACTTTTCATTTATTACAAATGTATAAAAGTTTCTCCCACAAATGCTGTTATAACATACTGAATATAATGTGGTTTTTTTAAAGATTTATTTTTTCTAAAGATTTATTTTTTTTATTTCTCTCCCCTTCCCCCTCCCCCCCACCTCCTCCCCCACCTCCTCCCCCAGTTGTCTATTCTCTGTGTCCATTTGCTGTGTGTTCTTTTTGTCTGTTTCTGTTGTTGTCAGCGGCACGGGAATCTGTGTTTCTTTTTGTTGCATCATCTTGCTGTGTCAGTTCTCCCGTGTATGCAGTACCATTCTTGGGCAGGCTGCACTTTGTTTCGCGCTGGGTGGCTTTCCTTATGGGGCACACTCCTTGTTCCCCTATGTGGGGGACACCCCTGCGTGGCACAGTACTCCTTGCGCACATCAGCACTGTGCATGGGCTAGCTCCACATGGGTCAAGGAGGCCCAGGGTTTGAACCGCGGACCTCCCATGTGGTAGATGGATGCCCTAACCACTGGGCCAAGTCTGCTTCCTTAATATAATGTTGTTGAGATTCATCCACATTGTTGTATGTCAGTCGTCTGTTCTTTTTTATTGTTGAGTAATATTCCATTGTATAAAAGTACCACAATGTGTTTCTCTATTATCCTATTAATGACTTATGGACTGTTTCCAGTTTGGTTATTTTGCATGAAGTTACTATAAGTACTCTTGTACAATTCTTTTTGTGGGCATTTACTTTCATTTCTTTTGCATAAAACTTGCTGGGTCATAAGATAGATTATATTTAACTTTATAAAAAATTGCCAAACTGTTCTTCAAAGTTATGATACCTTTTTATACTCCCACCAGCAATCTCTGTGCATTCCAGTTGCTTCACATCTCCACCAACATTTGATTTCAGCTGTTTTTGCAGATATAGAATGATACTGCATTGTGGTTTCATTTATCAATTCTCTGTTGACTAATCATACTGAGCATACTTTCATGTGCTTATTGGTCATTTGTATATCTTCTGTTGTGATGGGTCTATTAAAGCCTTTTGCAGGGTGACAACTATTAATTCCATTTTTAAAGAAAAAAAAAACACATCATATCTGAAAACACAGAAAAAGTATTTGACAAAATACAGCACCCTTTCCTGACAAAAACACTGCAAAAGATAGGAATTCCATTTTAGAGATATGAAAATTGAGACTCAGAATCAAGTGACTTGCCAAAAAATCTCAGCTAGAAACTAGCAAACACAAATCTTTCTTACAACTGACTCTGGCTGGTATCTCATTTCCAATGCACTGGACTTCTTCGTACAGCAAAACCCCAGCCTCTGCTGCCTCAGCATCCTGAACCACCCCACAGTCTACTGGATAATGATATGGGAGAGGAAGGTATGGATGTGGCAACAAGAAGACGGGTGATTTTAGGTTAACTGAAAACAACAGAGGCTCTCTGAAAACAGACCTCAAAGCCATTTCACTCTCAATCTGGGATCCTTCGGTGATGCCTGATGCCTTCTCAGGCAAGAATCTATTCCCTGTCTCAACCACTCAGTGCTGCCAAGCTCAAAATGAGCTTTTCTTGTTCAAGTGCAAATGTGTTTCACTGGGCTTCACTCTTCAGCCTACTTAATTTTAATTTAATCAGTTAAAATAGCCACAATTTCTCCTGTCCATTTGCCACATTGCCCTAAATTAATATTTGGTTGATGAAGTGTAAATGTTAAGTGCTTGATGTTTTCACTAAAATATATCTGGAGAAGATAGTGTTTTTTTTCTTTTTTGGTTTGTTTTGACAAGTAAATGCATTTTGGAGTTGGACTGTCCACAGAAAATCTCCGCTTTTCCTTGATGCTGTAGGTAAATCACTGAAGGAGCAGTGAAAATTAATACCCAGCCATGGCTGTATTTGGTACAATGAGTTTGAGTGTTGCATGTCTAAGGAATAAGTGAATCATTAGGGCCTCCTTTTTTAACCGAGAGGATACTATCCTAGCTAGACAGAAATCTCTTTGAGCAAAGTCTTGGATTCTCTCCCCCTCCCCCAACCCCACCCCCCAAATAATGAATGAAGTGAATAAACCATTGAGCCTCTCATTCCATTCAGTGCCTTTGCTCTCCTGTGAGGTGCATCCGGTGGGCCTGACAATGCCAGAGAATTACTCTGAGTACTTGGCATACACAGCCGTTGACAAAGCTCTACCGAGTAATCTCACAGAGTGGCCCAAGCACCCCTTTCAGGCCCAGCCATGACTGCTCTCATTGGAGTTCACAGTCTGGGACAGCGTGAAGGAAAGAAAGTAGGACAGGAGTCCGAAGGCAAGAACTCAGCCAGGAATCAAAGGGCCAGGCCAACATCTGTGAGGGGGATACGGGAATAAGAGAGATGAGGCTGACCGTTCATTAGATGAATCTTTAAAGCTTTCTTAAAGTGTTGCTACAACTCCTTCAACTTTATTTTTTCCCTTTTTTTTTTTTTTTCCTGTCCTCTCCTATTCATTAAATGATTTTTTGCTGGTTTGTGCTTTAGGCACAGCAAACTTGATCTGGCACTTTTAAGAGAAAAGGGAAGAATTTTTTTCCTCTCAGTAAAGAGTCGTTTTAATGGATAAAGTGGCATTTCCAGTGCAGGGTTTAGCTGATAGCAAACTGCGTTTATAATGGCTGGGTCCAATCACACGGCCACAGGCCCTAATAATTAGATTTGAATGTGCAAACACAATTAACTTCCTCACTTCTTCTTTCCCTTTGTGCTTTAAATTTTCACTGTGATTAATTACACAGAATTCTCTTCTCTGTTAGGATTTGATATCACGAAGTTATGGAGATAAACCAAGGCGACCTTTCTATTTGTCAAATTGGTGAGATATTTCTTATGGGGGTAAGAAGGTGAGCAATTTGGCAGCCATGCAAATATCATCTAAGGCACTCTTAGACTGTGGAGTAAATGGGGAAAGAGAACCTGGAGAAGAGAGAAGCCTTCTTTAGAGATTTATTTACTTAGCAATTAACCAAAGGTGAGAGGACCCTATCTGAAATTTAAGCTTCGGGGCCTTGAATTCAACTTACGCCTTGGATTCAAACTCCAAACAGAAATATTCCTGGATGAGTTTGCAAAAACGCATTTTAATTGACATTCAGGAGGAAAACATAAATGAGGGTGGAGGGAAGAGAATTTTCTCTATGCTTAGCTGACCACCTGAACTACCCAGATTACTTATACAAATCATAACCACTGAGTGGGCACGTAGAATGATCAAATGATCAAATACTCCCCTGCAATTGTGTAAGCATGCAAACAGTACCAGTCCCACCGAGGGAAATACCTTGTTTGCTTTATCCCAAGAAAACCTAAATAGATAGAAGCTTCTATCAATGAATGAGGCATGTCTACATTCATTTTTAAAAATCAAGCATTTCTGATAAATGGCACATGTTAAAGCAAATTTCAGTGAACTCTAGTGAAAGAGAGGTCAAATGTATTGACTATGAAGTATGGGAACACATACAACCAAAAGTAGCTGGGTAGAAATAAAGCATTTTGTCTTCTTGGCAGCGATGTCCTTTTATGTGCTAAGTGCTCTATTAGCCTCTTGATATCATGACATGTTAGCACTGAAAGTGGCCTTCAGAGATCATCTAGTTTGACCCCCTCATCTAAAGAGGAGGAAGCTGAAAGTGAAAAAAAAAACAAAAAAACAAAAAGCGACCAGGAGACTCTTTAACAGGATTCCAGTTGATGTCAAGAAACACTATATATCAACCTGCTCAGACCCTTCTGCAGAAAGGAAAAACTCTGCCTGCCTTCATCTTTGACTCCTTAGGAAAGGTATAAATCCCACCCACGTAGTTAAAGCTTTCTGGCAGGACTTCTGCTTATTTGGAAATTAACAAAGACTAAAGAAGCCATTGTGAAATGTTTGTTTGGAGGACTAGAATCTAAACTTACACTCTTGTCACGGATACTTTTTTTTTTGGGAAGATGACAGATTGGAGCAGTGGGAGGCAAAAGACTCCAGCAATGCTAGGAACAGGCAATGGGAATGGATACTCTTTCTTTATGGTTTGTTGTTGTTGTTTTCTTATGGCCATGCCCTCATAAGGGTATCAGTTTTATCACCATGACTGAGGACAGGGTTGGGAATGTGGTGAACAATATAATTTCCTTCTGGATATGTCCCTGAGTGGCCAGTACAGTCAACTCATAATGTCAGAAAATCTACAGCACAACAGTTGCTGTTGATAACTTTAGCATGCCAGTGATATTCAGCTCGATCATTTATTTCCCGAGCATGGCAATATTTCCTGATAGGCCTAATGAGCTGAATGTAATTTTGTAGGCTTTTAAAGATGAATGTCTCCTTATGCTTAGCTTTGCCCTAATATGGGAAACAATGATAGCTACCATTAGGAAACAGCATTGTGATGTTCAGCTTTTTAGTTCAGGTTGGCTCCCCAAACCACAGAGGCAGGAAACGTTAATGACTTTAATGGTACATTAGATGCCGTTCACTTTTGCGCCTTGCAACTGTTTTCTTATCTGCCCCTGCAGTAAAATTTCAGATGACCAGGGGAGGATCCAAAACAAGGTGGCCTTGCCAGGTTATAAAATCAGTTAGTTAATGATTGCAGAGGTGGGTGGTCTTTGGCATGATATGTCTGTAGTCACTTACCAGTGCTATCCTAAAAAGGAAGAACAAGTTGAGGAGCAAGAAATGTGATCCATGAGTAGCATACAACACCCAAACCGCAAATTTTCTTTAAACCTAGGGACGAGAGTATAAAATGAATTCTACTGAGTTCTCTTTAATTCAGTTCAATTAAACATATGTTTATTGAACATCATCTACCATGCTCAGGGCCCCGATCCTCGAGCTGAGAGTGAACTCAAAGGTTAGCGAGGTCTGAGCCTTGCCCTCATGGAGTGTTCAATCCAGTAAGACAAATAGGTAGAAGAAGCCCAAGTAACTCTAATGATGGTAGGCTGTGCTGAGGGCACTAACTAGTCACAACACTTCAATGAGAGGGGAAAGAGACACTCATTCCATTCGGGAGCATAAAAGAGAAGGCCAATATGCTATATCCAAGACTTCTTCATCTACAGCCAATATTATTCTTTTGAGAGAATCTGGTCTCCTGAGAATTTTACTTGACTCAATGTCAAATAAGTTAGGATTCTTCATCTTAGCTGATTCCTAAGTGCTTTCTAGTCATCATTGATGCAACCAATTCCAAGTATCCCAAATGAAAATAGAGAAGCCAACATAAAAATAGACCTAAGAATCTTTCAGCTTATCTTTTTATCCTTTCATGTCTGCTTTCTGAAC
Organism: Dasypus novemcinctus; assembly: GCF_030445035.2. Lineage (NCBI taxonomy): Eukaryota > Metazoa > Chordata > Mammalia > Cingulata > Dasypodidae > Dasypus > Dasypus novemcinctus. The sequence continues at coordinate 49,196,587 of NC_080693.1, read as the reverse complement.
TTTATAAAACCAAATCCTATCAGACAGACTCTTGATGCAGCTAGAAAATAGAAGGATTCTGTGTTAATACTTTGAACTGTAGACGTTTTTTATACACACTATACCCACTAAGGAGCAACTGCCCTATCCCCCCTTTCCATATTCCCTGGAAACTCTAATGTACTTTCCCTCTCTACAAATTTGCTATTTCTAGATATTTCGTATAAATGAAATCATACAATATGTGGTCTTTTGTGTCTGGCTTTTTTTACTTAGCAAAATATTTTCAAGTCTACTGCATGCTAAAGCATACATCAGAACTTCATTCCTTCTTAACAGCTGAATAATATTACATTGTTAAAAATAATATTCCATATATATATATGCCATATTTTTTTTTATCCATTCATCTGTTGATGGACACTTGGGTTGTTTCCACCTTTTGGCTAAAGTGAATAATGCTGCAATGAACACCAATGTACAAATATCTGATTGAGTTCCTGTTTTCAATGTATTTGGGTATATGCCTAGGAGTGGAATTACCAGGTCATACTGTAATTCTATATTTAACTTTTTGAGGAACTGCGCCACAGGCATTGTTGATATTGTTCTTTACAAAAGAAAAAGGAGGAGGAAAGTCTGCCTAAAGTTCAGCAAAGTCATTTATTCTTTGGCATTTTGACCCATCAACTTGAACCACTTTTACTTGTGTATTGAGCACATACCTTTTTTGACTCCAGTTTTCATGCTTCCTGGTAAAGATTGAAAAGACTTGATGGATAGGGGTGTGTGTGTATAAAGCATTTTGGAGAAGTTGAAACCATTCAGTCTGCTGGTAGCTTTGTTGTCCTGATCTGAGCAAAATTCCTCCAGTTTATGAATTATCAAACCCTAGGACATTAACAATTTCATTTTTAAATTATTTGAGAATTAAGCACAACTTTCTTAAAATAAATGAAGACACAAAATTCATTTTTGGCTTTGAGTTACAAATAAAAGACCTCCCCCCTGCCCCCCCCCCCCGAAATGGAGAAAATAAACATTGTGAATTGAGAGGGCTCCCAACACTTCTGTGATGGATCATCCTCCTCTACTACAAAGCCCAAGACAGTCCAACAGTCACGATGCAGAGGCGCGATCACGATCCAGTCAGCAACCGGTTTATTGCAAATGGTATTCATTATGATAAAATCCCAGCATATCAAAGATTACAGATGGCCTTGGGGGTAGTTGTAAGAAGTGACCTGCGCTGACTCCTCTTGGAGAGATTTAGGTGAATACTGCCACCTATTGATAGGTGACATATATGCCATAAATCCCTGCTCTGACCTAACACTGTGCTAACGCTTATCGGAGCAGATCTCATTACTCAGATGGCCAAAGCATTTCTAATTGCCCTAAATTCATAATACTTAGTACATTTATGATGGGGGGAAAAAAGTATATTATACGTATTTAAAACAACTTCTCTTGAAATATATTTCAGGTAAGAGGCAAAGGGGTGTGGTAGGCATGATATAAGCTTTGCAGTCATAAACAAGTTAATTAATCCCTCTGACTCTTAGTTTCTCCATCAATAAAAAGTAGATACTCCTACTTTGTAGCATGTGAGAATTTGGTGATATTGCTGCATGACTCACAGGAGGCATTTGATAAATGGCAGCATTTATTATCATTTTTCCACCAAGCTATTAAAAGTAACTATTTGTGGGACAAAGATTGGTAATATGACAACCCACATCATGTATCGGACTCTGGAGACCCTTCTGCGTGGTTCAGTTATCCCAAGGCAATGCTGCTTGTCTACTCTAGTATCTTTGACATCCAGAATTAGGACAGTGTGAACATAAATATTAGAACGTTAAGTGTGCCAATTGAGAAAATGAGGATAAATGGACTTCATTACCAAATGTCTCTTGACTGCCCTAGAGGATATATGGGGCTGAGCAGATAAAGAATTATGATAAAACCTTGGAGCTGTGTATAAATGAGGCTTTGTGACCTGCTGGATAAGGTTGAGACTTAGAACCAGACCTAGGAGTCTCACATTCCTTCCTCGGCATGGTGTGGGGGATCCGGGCTCCTAAGGACAATAGGGGATTCATAGCTGGAGAATTCTAATGATGACTGAAAGGAGGGTGGCAGCCAGAACAAGAAGACTTTTCAGAAGCAAGGACCCTGATTATCACATCGGTGTTACAGCCTGGCTGCTGAGAGGCAGGATGAAGCAGTTCTTGGAAAGCTTTCAGTGAAGCGTTTGGAGCCTCCTTAAGAGAATCCCATTTCTCAAAAATGTGACGCTGGAAAATCTCACATGATTAGTTCAGATAAACACTGTCATCAGATCACACTAGGAGTCACACGGGCCATCTCTTTTTTTGAAGAGTATCTTTGAATGCCATGCTTACAGAAAATTTTCAAAAAGAGGTTTTCTCAGAATATTTGGGGGCCTTTACTTATACTTTGAAAGGTCAGCTGGTGCTTAAAACAAAATAATCAAGAAATCACATGCCTTTGAACAGCCTGTATCTTTTGAAAAGGTCTGCTTTCGACTGAATAGCTATTGCCCCCCCCCCCAACACACTTTCTTTTTTTCTTTGGGGCTTAGAAATTGAGAGGGAGGAGGAGGAAGAGTTTCTCATTCATTACTAACAACTTCACACATAATAAGCATGTTCAGATACACCCTGGGGTGTTAGTTTTCTTTTCCTATTTTTTGTTCCCTTTTTAGCAGCTTTCGATAAGTAGCACATTTTATTTTTGAAAGGAAAGAAAAAAAGAATTGGAGCCGTTATTGAGTAGCCGCGCCCTACGGAAGGTCAGGAGATTAGGGAGCGGAAACAGGCTGGCCAGGCCCTTTGCTGACCACAGTAAGGGATTGCCACTTTTTTCTCATAATTTAATTTTGAACCTGATGAAAAGATACCCCCTAAAAGAAATCTCTGCTGAAAAAAAAGAGTAAAAAATTGTTTGAAAATGGCCATCAAAAAGTGATCAATTTAAATTTCTGTCTTACAAACAAACCGCACGGAACTAACCACAGGGCAGACATGCTTTTGCGATAATGCATGGGCCTTCTCAGAATATGGGCAGGGTTTGCAGGGTGAGTGGACATTACTGACTTTTGGTATTGGTGGGCTTTGACCTCATTTCATAAATATTCTTTTGATATTCTAAATGTTGCACTTCACAAATCAGAGGATGGTATACAGAAAGAACCTTCCCACCTTCTTCACTGTACAAGCGGGATGACTGAGGCCTGGAGCGAGAAAGTAACTCACCCAAACCCACAGGCCAGTGAGGCTCAGCACCAAGAGCGGGGCTCAAGCTCCAATCCCAAGCTGACAGTCTTCCTAGGGAAAATGTATACCCTATCCACCTGCAAATGGCCCTGCCTGTTTCCAGAAGCAGTTCGTCTTTCTGCAGCCTTCTCTCCCTGACTTCTTTACCTGATACTAAATGGCTTGACTTCTTAAAGCAATCTACGCACACTCACGGGGCTCCGGTGACTCAGCCTCCTTTTCTTCTCCCTATCTTAAAAAAAGTACACAGTGGCTGGGGGAGGAATGCTAAGGCATGGGGAGCCTTCCTTTTTGGAGCAATGAAATTGTACTAAAATTTCTGAGGTCGTGAATGTACAACATTGTGATTGTACCAAAAGCCATTGATTATACACCTTGGATAGATCATATGATGTGTGAATATATCTCAATAAAACTGCTTAATACACAAAAAAATAATTGTGCAAGAATAATCAGAAATGTCCAGCAGGGGAAAGAGAGGTGAGGAATTTTCTTGTCTGTTTTTTTGTTGACTGTTATTATTATTTTAATAATGAAAATTCTCTAATAGTGATTGAAGTGATAAACGCACAACTATGTCACTATGCCAAATCCCATTCATTGTACACTCTGGATGAATTGCCTGCTTTATTAATATGCATTACTAAAATTGATTTGTTTTTATTAAAAAGTACAAAGACCATAACAGGAATGGCCAGATAATCCCTGTTTGTGTCCTAGGATCAACTGATGTACCATTATATGCCTATCACTCAGGTTACATTTTTGAGTCATCATCAGCTTCTCTCCCCCACCCACTCTCTATTTCTTACTTCCTCCCTTAACCCCACCTATACCCTAGAAGAGTCCTTTAAATTGTGCCTCCAAAGTTGTGTTCCCCACTCAGCTCCTAATTTGTTTTCACAGGCCCTAACCATCCCTGTCTCCCTGCTTCCAGGTTCTCATCACTTCAATTCATTGTCCACAACGGCTAGACCAGAGGGACCTTAAACTGCAATAACAGTCTCTGACTCAAACCTCTGTCTTCTATAGGATAAAATCCAAATGTCTTGTGCTCACTTTGGCAGCACATATACTTTAAAAAAAGAAAAAATTGGAACGATACAGAGAAGATTAGCATGGCCCCTCACAAGGATGACACTCAATTTCGCAAGCATTCCCTATTTTTAAAACATCCATAACATTCAGGCCCTTCTTATTGGAGCCCCTGCCTACTCTTTGAGCCTTATTTCATTACCATCCACTCCAGCCCCACTAGACTACTTGCCATTTCCCAAATATTCCAGAAATTCTATGCCTTGACTCTATGCCTTGACTCAGTTCCTTTCCCTTCTTTTTAACCAGTAGATGGTCTTCATTCCTTAAGATCCAGTTCAAAGGCAACCTTTGCTGTGATCCTTCTGCAACCATCTGAGAAAGAAGTACATTTGTGCTCCCATGGCACTTCGCTCATACTTTTTTATGCCACTTATTTAATTCTGCCTTTATTATAATCAGTTGCATCTCCCTCATTTAAATTCATCTCTTTTGTCTTTGAAAAGATGCCTCATTCATCTCTTAACCCCTCCCCACCTTAGTGCTTAGTCCAGTGCTTTGCATGTAATAAGTCTCGTCTTTCTTGACATTTATCCAGCATTTACTATTTGTAATACACTAGTACAGGCACCAAAAGTGGATGATATAAAATAACTAAAATGCAAGCCCTGTCTTCAGAGGAGCTTTTAAACTAATCAAGGAGACATGTTCACAAATAACATAAGCAAGTGAACTAACCGTGGGGGTGGAACTGGGTGGAGGGGAAGTGCTGACCATGGAAGGAAGCATTCCTAATTTCCAAATGAGAACACTGCTATTACGACATGGAGGGTGGGGTGATGGGAAAGGGGTGTAGGTAAATACTGAAAAGGTTGCTCTGAAATCCCATCCCCATGCTGTAGGCATTGTTAGGGTCCTGTCTGAGTTTGACCAATTCAGTCTATCCTTCCCATATGAGTAACCTCCTGAAGCAAGGCTCTGATCAGTTAACTCCCTGCTCAAATGTTTATCATTGAATGAACCAAGCATTAGATAATTACAGATTGATGCTAGTTTTTAGACAATACCAGTTTGTAAAGATGTGACAAACTCTAAGAGCTGGAGATCAAAAAGTGGAGGACATGCTGTAAAAATGCTGAGGGGGTGCCAGGCAAAGTAAGTGTGATATTGGCTAGGATTAATCAAGAAGGGCTAACTGAATGAGGCAGGCCTTGAATGATTAGCCACTTGGCAAGAAAATCGGAAGAACTATGTGACCTTTAACTTTCCTTTCAATTCTGAGACCCATATTCTTTGAGGTGGTTTATCCATTCATTCAATAAACATATGTTAACTACTTCAACAAAGCACTCACTAAATATTTCTTGAGTGCCTTCTATATGCCAGGAGCTCTGCTGGACCTAGAGAGATAGCAGTAAACAAGAGGCTTTGCATTATAAATAGTGGATGACTGATGTTAAGCAATTACATACAATAAAATGTGATGGATAAAATGATAGGAGACTACAAGATAGCAAGGGACCTTACAACCCAGGAACCAGAAAAATATCCCTGAGAAGTGATGTTTGAACCAAGACTTTAAGACTGAATAGGACTTAGCCAGGCAAAGAGGACTGACATTCCAGGTAGAAGAATGGCATATGCAGAGACCTGGAATTGAGGGAGAATATGGCATGTCCAAGGAACCAAAAGACATTTAAAAGGCTGCAGTGTGGAGTACAAGTGCGAAGATGGCAAGGAGCTAGGCTAGAGAGGTAGGTGGGACCAGATTAGAGAGAACTTGGCTGAAGTATATCAAGGAGTTTCTACTTCATCTATAGGCTTTGAGAAACATTCAAGTGCTTGGCACAATATATCTAACTTGCTAAGCCCTTAATAAATGTCGTTTGAAGATTGTATTAACGAATGAATGGATGAATGAATCTCCTTTACAATGGACATGGGCATATTGACTCAGACTTCAGTATTTGCCCTGAAGGCAGTGCCATCTTACAGGAGGAATCATCTCCTTTGGTGTGCATATCAGATGGAACTCAAGAGCCCACTGAGCCAGTTCCCTAACCTTAGAGTTATTCAGAATCAACAGGTTTACCCCAGCAGAGGGAATTTAAGGAAATCTGCAGTAAAGTCACTTTTTCTAAAAATAACAGGGAAGCGGACTTGGCCCAGTGGATAGGGCATCAGTCTACCACATGGGAGGTCCGCAGTTCAAACCCCAGGCCTCCTTGACCCTTGTGGAGCTGGCCCATGCGCAGTGCTGACTCATGCAAGGAGTGCCCTGCCACGCAGGGGTGTCCCCACGTAGGGGAACCCCACGCGCAAGGAGTGCGCCCTGTAAGGAGAGCCGCCCAGTGCGAAAGAAAGTTCAGCCTGCCCAGGAATGGCGCCGCACACACAGAGAGCTGACACAACAAGATGACGCAACAAAAAGAAACAGATTTTTGTGCCACTGACAACAGCAGAAGTGGAGAAAGAAGAACACACAGCAAATGGACATAGAGAGCAGACAAGGGGGGGTGGGGGGAGAAGGGGAGAGAAACAAAAAATAAATAAAAAAGAAAAAAGAAATCTTAAAAAAAAAATAACAGTAAATTTTTACCTGGGAATCTCTTAAGCTTAAGTTGCAAATAAGTAGCCAGAATCTTTCTTAATTCTTGATTTAAAAAAAAAACCCTCTGAAAATCAAGGGCATGGATATTCCCAAATTAGATTATATCTCCATAGACAAATATATCCAAAAAGAAAGATAAAAATGAATGTTGCAGAGAGAGATCCTGCCTTTCTAATGAGAAAAGAAAAAGTAAGACAATTTTAAAATGCTAAACAAAGCTCTTCCTTCAGAGACCCAGATTTTATGAGTCATTGAGCCTCAGATCTCAGCTCCAGGTCAGTGGTGAGCGAGTTGCCAGGGTAAGGTACTGTCTCTAGAAAAGGGGAGATTTTCAGGAATAAGAGATGCCAGTCCCAAGATTCTAATTAATTGTCAGGCCAAAGATGAATACTCCATACTTGTGTTAATAACCAGGGGACTTTCTCCTGATTTGCTAGCCTCATTCAAAATTCAGGAGTTGATTTGGGTGCAGGTATAACAGAAGACTCAATGCCTAGTAGAATTGTTGCAAATTTATTTATGAAGTCATCACAGCAGCTAAGCCTTCATTTGTCAGAGAAAAAATCTGAACAGAGCTTTAGAAAGACTCCTAATGCTATTGCTGGGATGCCTGTGTGTATGTGTTTGTGTATGTGTATGTGTATGTGTGCGTGTGTGGTATTCATGTGTGTTGTCAATCAGCAATGCCCCCCTAGCATAATAAGAGCCCATGAAGTTCATTGACCATTTTAATTCTGGGAGAAGCATGAAAAATGCCTATATATGCAGCTTTCTAGGAAATCCATTCTGTATGTTTCATTAGTCATGTAAAGCTTCCCGCTGTGAAAGGAGTCAGGTGTACCCAGGTATGGCTGGCAGAGAGGCAGCACCTGGACTGAGCCTCTTGGTGTCCCAAGTCCCTGACTGCTTTCTCAGAAGCTGCTCAGACAAAAACTCTAGCCTTGGCTGAGCAGCTGTGACTAGGTTTGGAGCTTCTTTAAGATGCCCCTTGCTCCTGCTGGGAGCTCATGCAGGATTGCATAGGTACCCTGTGGTGAGAGGATGGGGCTGCCACCTGGGTGCTTCTGGTCCTGGCAACTGTAAGAGTAAGGGGACCTCTGAACACAGAAAAGCTAATATATTATTTGCAGTCACAGATTACTGGACGGGCTCTTGAATGCCAGAAGATATTTCTTTCCCTGCGGTTGATGGCGTGCAAAGCTAACTGGCTGCCTCCCTGCCCCTTTGCTCACCCCTGAGTGACAGTCAGTTCCAATTCAATCTTGTTTACCATGAAGATTGTTGTCCCTGCATGCTCTTCTGAGAGGTCCTCAGAGATACAATAGGCTAAAAACACACTGAAATCATGGCATCCTTTTACTACACACACACAGGCTTGAGAAACCCAGCCTTTCCGGGGCTGCAGTCCGAAGAATACACCTAGATTCTGAGCCAAGCCATTTCCCTCTCCCCTTCTCTCCTTGTGCATCATTTGCTCTTTTATTTTGCATTAGGAGTAGCTTAGTGATCATGGACTTCGGCTCTTGCCTGTAGTGATCCTGTTCGCATTTTATTCTTTACACAGAATAGGAAGGAGGTTCGCTTGCTTTGCGCAGAGGCTGAGCCACAGGAGAAAGCAAAGCCAATGTGATTTATTGAATGAAAGCACTGGACAATTACCAACCACTTGTTCCTCAGCTGCCTCGAACAACCTAAGCTGGTAAGTCAAATTTCTTGTCTTTCTTCATGTGAATATGGGGCTTCCTTAGCCACTGATTATTTTGCAAATGTGTGTGTATTGCTGCAGTTTAAATGATGTAAAAAAAAAAAATCTGCATCTTCCAAAGTTAGCTGCAGTCAGTCCATGAAGAATGCACACAAGCACACACACAGTGTTCTGCCATAGCACATATATGTCCAGGTGAAGGGGCGAGGATGGGGTGGGAAAACCCCAGTTTTGATAGATCGGGGATTTGTGTGCAGCAACCTTGGGCACACTGAATGTTTGCATAACTGATTAGCGTTAGCTATGAAAAATAGATTACTGTTTCATTGTATATGAACATTTTCCAGTCAGGTCCCGATTACCTACAAAAGACCTCTTGGAGCAAGTAAAGATGAGTCCTATCATGCTGATAATTCTGAATACAAACCCTGGCATATTGCTGTCTTTTATCCACTTTGCAAGCTGGGCATGCAGAGTGGAATTCCAGCATTCTATGCATCCTGAGTGAATGTGCCCATAAATAACATCAGGGCCATGATGTAGAAAATACTTATCAAATGGACACAATGAACATGCACATAAACACTTGCTTGGTCCACTGCCACTTTTGCATCCATGTTCTTTTCTTTATTCCATGAAAGTGTATGGCTTGGGTAGAGTGTAGTGCATTCCAAGTGGGATTTTGTAACTATCCTGTTATCTACGCTGGTCATTGGCTCAGCCAAGGCCACTAGGAATACCACTGAAAATCAAGGCTGAGTTTGCTTCTGTGCTGGACCCCACAAATTACCATGCTCACTTGATTTCTTTGTTTCCTAAATAAGGTGTAAGTCAACCTCTGCAGAGGGGGGAAGTGAGGGGAGAAAGCTATTGCTTTTCCTATCCCCTGCCTCTTCACCACCACCAGTCTCCTTAGTCTGTTGTCTGCCTGCTACTACAAGGCTTTATGGCAGCATCAATCCATCTCTGGTGGGCTCAGAGTCCATATAAATGTCATATAGAGTTTAATGTCTTTGGTGCACTCTATCTGCAGTATATCATTGGCCATGTAGACAAAGTTGTGGCCATGGGTTCTGACAAAGATGGATGATGGTGGAATAGTGAGCAGCATGCTTCTCTAAATAAAAACCAAAGTTAGGAAATCTGAGAGATGGGTGAAGTTATGCCTAGTAGAAATGATTCCCAGGCCACTCAATCACCAAGGCAGGGCCATTCTCCCATGTGATTTTGTTGTTTCACAATTGATGGCATTCTAACAGGAAGGAGACAGACTTGCCTAGTGGTTAGAGGACTGGTGAGACGTTAGGATATTAGAACACTTTTTCTGGTTCCCCAGTAGGTGCAGCTTTGGGAAATTCCCATACCTTCCCTGGATTTCCATTCCTCCCATTGACTGTCAAGCCCAAGTAATGTTTTCATATGAGATACTACTTTAAGTCCTCTTGGGACAGGGTGCAATAGATAATAAAGATCACCATCCATGTACTTTAGTCCCAAGACCATTCATCATAGACCCATAGATAAGAATTTATGTGGGAATGGGAGTTGCAGGTCCTTTCCTCCTGTAGGGGATACAGAGTACTCTGAAGGGGGCAAGATCACATGAAGGGGATCAAAGGACAGAATAGAGCTGAAAAGTGGCATTACAAGCACTCAACTTCAAAGAAACAGGTCATGTAAATAACTGGGACTTTTTCCACATTGATCAGAAATAATTGATTTTTTAATACTTATGATCACAAGATAATGAAGATCTTAAATGTTTTGGAACACATAAACATGCCAATATTTGGGGGTGGGTAGTTCGGGTATGGGTAGAATCCTTGTATAGAATATATGGTAACTTTCAGTTGCTCAAATTCCCCCCATACCCAAGACATTTTCCATGCATGGAATTAGCAGCTGCAAACTGGATTTCTAGAAGGACTGTTTGCCAAAAATAATTCCCCCACCTCTAGGATTAAGGTACCTGAAATTCTTTCATCAGGGATTCAGTTAAATATTGCCATCTTTGATAAAGTACTACTTATGCCTAAAAGAAAAAGTAAATTAAGCCTCTCGTACCTTATCATAAATGAATTTTTAAATTTTTCTCTTATGGCAGGGGTAACCTAAAGGATATTGAGTTAATATTATCTTAACACTTCTGTTTTCTATTTACTTCATACCTGTTTCTAAGAACTTCCCTCAAAATTATTTCACTTTTTATGAGAACAATTAAGTGGCCTTTAGGACAAACTATGTCTCTCTTTCTATGGAATACTTGGATTACACAATGTCATCTAGATTTTTTATTGGCCCTTGAGAGTCACACTGTGGAAAGCCTGTTTACCTCCTTCATCTTTTGGATCTGTGCAGCTGTTTCATACCCACTGCCACATGCTGTAGTTGAAGTCACCAGCTCCTACAAGGGTTTTTCCCAAGAGTTTCCTACTTGTTTGTCCCTGCCACTGGTCGGTCCCACTCCACCTTCAAATCATTCTTACTACTTGCTACCAGAATGGTTCACTACTAATGCAAATTTGGCATTTACTCAAAACCCTTTAGTGCTTCTCTGGTGACCACAGATGAGTCTATGTTCCTTATCACAGCATACAAAGCCCTTGCTAATCTGGTCCCATTGACGTAGACCTTCCACCAACACCATGACATTTCACATCTCCATTTCATAATCTGAGCTATTATAATACTGGTAGTATTATACTAGTAGTATTATATATAATACTACTGGAATGCTCCTTTCTTCCCTTTCTGCCAGTTGATTCCTCATTCATCATTCAAAACCCTGCTCAGGCATCACCTTCGTTGACCCATTTGCCCTTTCTCCCATGACCACCTCCTGTCATGCCCACTTCTCGGCATCACTTCTGTACCTTAGACATTTTGAAAGCAGTGCTTAAAGGTTAAGATCTCAGATCTAGACCCATGTCACCTGTGTTCTAATCCCAAATTGCCCCTTAGAAATACCTCAGTTTCTTACTTTATAAAACGAGGATAATAGTCCTTACTTCACAGGGCTGTTATGGCATACAGTGAGTTGATCACGTAAAGGTGTTATTCTAAAAATGCCTGCCTCAGAGCAAGTTCTATAGAAATAGTAGCTATCATCATTATTTCATAATTTCACACACTCCACTATTTCATAGGTAAACATTTGCATAAATGTTTCCCTTTCTAACCTTTGAGCCCCTTGGGGTTCAGGTAGGATGACCAATTCACCTTGGTCTGGAGTTGAACTATAGAATCAATATTAATTATCTTGCCACTTTCATCCTCATAAACCCAGGTTTTAAACCCTCAAAAATTAGTGTATTTTTGGCATGGAGTCATAGCTGAATTTTCTAAACTTATTACTGAATAAATTGTAATTATTATTTTTTTAAATGCCACCACAGAAACTGTAAAGGTTACTTTCACCTTGTTACATATCATCATTGTAACTGAATTGGCCACTCTTTAGCAGCCCAATGCATACCTGTCATGTTAACAGCAGGAAGGGACTGGGAAGGGGTCAAGCTTTCTACTCCATCTAGTGACAGGTAGGTTGAAGCCTGAAGGTCCCTAGTTCACTTCACAGCCTGAAGAGCAATCTTGTCCCAGTCAAAAGTGTTCCCTTTGCTGAATGTCTCTGTCTACCCAGCTGTCAAGAGGAGCTAGAGTTCTCTTTTCTAACATGTTATGTCTTACAACTGCTCCTTACTCTAAAATGGCTCAGATCTTTCCTCACAGTACAAATATAATGAGAAAGTCCCACAACAAGCTCTCATGAAACATGGACTCTGAAAGTGCCAGAACTCATACCAAGGGCAAGAAGGTCTTCTCTTCAGAATTAAGGCCCAGGAAGAAAAAGCTGACAGGCAGCCAGACCCAGCTCCCTTAGGCAGAGTAACAGCAGATTGTTAAGAAAATGGACTTTGGAGTCAGAGTTCAAATCCTGCCTCCTCCATGTAGTAGCTATAAAACCTTGGGCAAATTAACTAGCCTCTCTGGGCTTCAGTTTCCTCATTTGTAAAATGGGGATATAATAATAGTATTCACTTCCTTATAGGATTGTTATTGCATTTTGTCTTGGAAAACAAAGCCTGAGGCAAAGCTGATAATAATGTTCTATTCAGTATTGGGAGGTACAACCTCAAGGTGTCAGGAGTGAAAGGAAAAGAGAAATGGAGTGTGGAAGAAAAGAAGACAAATACAAGGTCATTCATAACTGAGCTAGCCACAGCTTCACAAGGAAACACATCTGCTTGTTTATATGTGATGACTTCCAGGAAGCCCTTCAAACAGTCTACCTGAGGACAAATGGAGAGGCTACTCTACTGACTGTCATTGGCCCAAGGTTTTTACATTTCCAGATGGTGTTACCCAGTCCTTCCTGGCAGCCACTAGTGAAGCTGGAGCATCCACGGGGATGCGTGGTGAGAACAGCTGCAGCTTCTGTCACAGCATGCCTGATGCAGTAATGCCTAAACCCACTCTGCACTTGAAATGACTGGTGGTGTAAGGAAGCAGAATGATGGTGGCAGCCAAGGCCCAGAGGACAGGTGGTTGTGAAGTAATTCTGAGGAGGCACCCATTCAGGATTCAATGATTTAATATACACAAATCTCTCTCTTTTCTTTTTAAGATTTTATTTTATTTATTTATTTATTTCCCCTTCACCCCCTTCCCCCAGTTGTCTGCTCTCTGTGTCCATTTGCTGTGTGTTCTTCTGTGACTGCTTCCATCCTTATCAGTGGCACCGGGAATCTGTGTTTCCTTTGTTGCGTCATCTTGTTGTGTCAGCTCTCCGTGTGTGTGGTGCCACTCTTGGGCAGGCTGCACTTTCTTTCATGCTGGGCGACTCTCCTTACAGGGCGCACTCCCTGCACGTGGGGCTCCTCTACGCGGGGGACACCCCTGCGTGGCAGGGCACTCCCTGCACACATCAGCACTGTGCATGGGCCAATTCCACACGGGTCAAGGAGGCCCGTGGTTTGAACTGTGGACCTCCCATGTGGTAGACAGACACCCTATCCATTGGGCCAAGTCTGCTTCCCACACAAATCTCTTAGAACAGTATCTTTCATACTATTACCTAGAAATTTCTCTCCCCTCTAGCATTCAGAAGCCTACTATCCTTTAAAGCTTAAAGAACAGTAATCTAAGCTACCATCCTACTTATCTAGTATTTCTCCAGGTTTCCCTCTCCATCTAAATTTCAGAAATCCCCCTAGACTGCTTTTCATGATCTAGTGTAGTTGTTGCCTGCCATCTCAGCTGGCCATCTCCTTTCTAACCACTCTACTTGCCACAGTTACTCTTGCCATTTTATTTATTTATTTATTTTTAAAGATTCATTTATTTATTTAATTTCCCCCCCTCCCCTGGTTGTCTGTTCTTGGTGTCCATTTGCTGCGTCTTGTTTCTTTGTCCGCTTCTGTTGTCGTCAGCGGCACGGGAAGTGTGGGCGGCGCCATTCCTCGGCAGGCTGCTCTTTCATTTCACGCTGGGCGGCTTTTCCTCACCGGCGCACTCCTTGCGCGTGGGGCTCCCCCATGCGGGGGACACCCTTGCGTGGCACTGCACTCCTTGCGTGCATCAGCACTGTGCATGGCCAGTTCCACACGGGTCAAGGAGGCCCGGGGTTTGAACCGCGGACCTCCCATATGGTAGACGGACGCCCTAACCACTGGGCCAAAGTCCGTTTCCCACTCTTGCCATTTTAAACCTAGAATTCCAGGCTACTGTCATTCTTTCCTTAAAGCTTGACTCCAGATATATTCACAGGTCCTTCACAAGTCTCCAAAGCATAGCTGAGTGCAGGCTGAAATACTTAAAATAGCAGAAGTTTTTAACTTTGACAAAGTCCAATTTGGTTTTTTTCTTTTATACTTTTTTCTTTTATACTTTGTTCTTTTTGTATCTCCTCTAAGGACATTTTTGCCTTCTCCAATTTTACAGAGATTTTCTCCTGTGTTTTCTTCTAGAAGTTTGTAGGTTTTTGCTTTTATGGTTAGGTCTATGATCTATTTCAGGATAGTTTCTGCATATGATGTGAGGTAGGGGCTGAGGTTCATTTTTTCTGCAAATGTATATCCACTGTTCCAGTGCTATTTGTTGAAAAGATTATCTTTGTCCCTTTTGAGTTACCTTGACACCTTTGTCAAAAATCAATTCATCATATATGCGCAGGCTATTTCTGGGCTCTTTATTCTGTTCCATTTATCTATATGTCTCTTCTATGCCAGTACCTCAATTGGCATATCTATGTCATTATCCCTACACCAATACCACATGTCTTGATTACTGTAGCTTTATAGCATACCTCTGAATTATGTAGTGTAAGTATTACAACTTTGTTCTTCTTTTTCAAAATTGTTTTGGCTATTTCAGATCCATTGCATTTCTAGAAAAATTTTCAAACCAGCTTGTTAATTTATACCCTTCCCATCAAACAAAAAAAAAAAAGGAAGAAGCCTTCTAGGATTTTTAATAAGATTGCAATGAATCTACAGACCAATTTGGGGATAATTAACACCTTAACAATATTAAGTCTTCCCATCCATGAACAAGGCACAGCTCTCCATTTATTTAGGTCCTCTTTCATTTCACTCATTAATATTGTGTGTTTTTCACAGTCTACAGGTGTTTCGTGTATTTTGCTAAATTTATGCCTAAGTAGCTTTTGTAAAGATTTATTAGACTTTTACATAAGTGTTCACGTTATCTACAAATAACATGCATTTTTCTTTCCAATCTACATGACTCATTTCTTTTTCTTGCCTTACTACATTGGCTAGGATATCCAGTAAAATAGAAGAGGTGGAAGTGGACATCCTGGTCTTGTTTCTGACTTGGGGAGGGGGAAGTGGGGAAGTACAGTCTTTCACCATTATGTATGATGTTAGCTATAGGATTTTGTAGATTCTCTTTAAGAGGCTGAAGAAATTCCATTACATACCTGAATTTTGCTAAAAGTGTTAATCATAAGTGGATGTTGAATTTTGTCAAATGCTTTTTCTGCACCCATTAAGAAAACCACATAATTTTCTTCCTGTATTCAGTTAATGTGCTGAATTGCATTAATAACCTTGCTTTCTTGGAAAAAAATGGTAGATCAGGATGTAGTATCCTTTTTATATACTGCTGGATTTTATTTGCTAACATTTTATTGAGGATTTAATCTCTATGTTTAAGAAGGATATTGGTCTATAGTTTTCTTTTTTTGGCAATGCCTTTTTCTGGTTTTGGTGTCAGCGCAATGCTGGCCTCAAAAATGAGTCCAATTATCTGGAAGAGTTTTATGTATAATTGGTATCATTTCTTCCTTAAATTTTTGGCAGTCTGTAGCATTTAACTTGATTTTTATTAAAGGTTTTGGGATAAGAGAAAAGAATTAGGATGCAATAAAAAAGAAAAGGTAAAACTAGAAATTTGCCTTCCCCTGGATGATCTCCTCCTGGGTAATTGCACCTAAAAGCCTGGGCCTGCAGCCATGTTTCAGGGACCAACGCACCTTCAAACAACAGGTCTACGTCCCCTCTATTTGGAGGTCAAGGTCCTTAAGATTTTCTAAAGGAAAAAAATGGAGCCCTAAAAAATAATGTACTATTGATACACATAACAACATGGAGGTATCTCAAAATAATTATGCTGAGTGCAAGAAGACAGTATAAAAAGAGAGCACATGCTGATGGTTTCATTTATATAAAGTACTAGAAAACATAACCAAATGCACGGTATCAGAAAGCAATCAGTAGTTGCCTAGGAACAGTGGGGTCAAGAGGAGAGGTATACCATCAGGGGCTAGAAGGAAGAATTATAAAGGTATATGAGAAAACTTTTGAGCATGATGAATATGTTCATTATCTTGATTGTGGTAATGGTTTCATGGGTATGTACCATTGTTGAAAACTATCAAATTGTATCATTTAAACATGTACAGTTTATTGTACATAAATTATACATCAAAAGAGCTGTTAAAAGATAACTCTTTTAATACCTATTTGTTTCAGGTACTCTATTAAGCAATGTATATGTATTTTCTCATTTAAAACTAATGGTGTTCCTTTTAGACACAACGATTATTATTGAGACGAAGAAAAATGTTAAGGATGACAAAATTGCAGCTTAGATAAGCTAAATAACTTAATCAAGGTCATACAGTTAATAAGTAGGAAAAATGAAATCTTTTAATACTGTGCTTAACACCACGATGATCATCTTGGAAATGAAGAATGTAATAAAATATAACAATTAGATCCTAACCTGTTGGATTTATTAGTGAAAATGGCTAAGAAAGTATGTTCTCTGAGGAGTATGTCCCAGACTTCACACAGCAAAAATAGTTTCCCTCTTAGGATCTTATGTCTATTTATTAATCAAGTATTTCATTCAGCATCTGTCTTTTTCTACATATCTGTGATTTTTCCCATTTTCCTGCTATTATTGATTTCTAGCTGCTGTCCATTGTGTTAGCAAACATACTTGGTATGATTTCAATCATTTCAAGTTTTTAATTTATTGAAGTTTGTTTTATGGCCTATCCTGGAGAATGTTCATATGCACTTGAGAAGAGTCTATATTCTGCTATCGTTGGGTAGATTATACGATAGACGTCTGTTAGGTCTTGTTGATTTGTTGATTTATAGTGCTACTTGAGTAATCTATTTCCTTGTTGATCTTCTATTCTATCTAGTTATCTAGTTTTTCTATCTTTTTTTTTTTTTTTTTTTTTTAGGTACTGGGGCAGGGACCAAACCCTGGACCTTGTATATGGGAAGCCAGTGCTCAATCACTGAGCCACATCGGCTCTCCTGAGTTGGTTTTCTCGTATGTTTGCTTGCTGTTTGGTTTTTTTCCTAGGAAGCACCGGGTACTGAACCCAGGACCTCGCATGTGGGAAGCAGGTGCTCAACCACTTGATCCACTTCCATACCCCCCTATCTATTATTGAAAATGGAGTATGGAAGTCTTCAATTATTATAGCTGAATTGTCGATTTCTACCTTTCATATCTGTCAGTGTTTGCATCGTGTATTTTGGGGCTCTGTTGTAAGTGCATATGTTTATAAATGCTGTATCTTCTTGGTGGACTGACTCTTTTATCTTCACAAATGTCCATTTTGTCTCTAGTAACAAACTTTGTCTTACAGTCTATCCTATCTGAAATAATTATAGCATTTCCAGTTCTCTCTTGTTTACTGTTTCTTATTATATCTTTTCCATACCCTTACTTTCAACCTATTTGCATCTATGGATATAAAATGTGTTTCTTGTAGACAGCATATAATTGGATCATGTTTTTGATTTTTTATGTTTGGATTTTTTAATCCATTCTGCCAATCACTACCTTTCCCCCTACCCCCAAGATGACTCCCTCATCTGTCTGTTCATTGTTTCTGCTCATTGTCTGCTTGCTGTGTCTATTCACTGTGTCTGCTCACTGTTAGCTCATTATGCCTGCTTGCCATTATTTTTTTTTAGGAGGCACCAGAAACTGAACCTGGGACCTCCCATGTGGGTGGCAGGTGCCCAACTGCTTAAGCCACATCCTCTCCCAATCACTGCCTTTTGATTTGAGTGTCTAATCTATTTATAGTTAATGTAATTAATAATAAAATAGAAATTACATTGCTGTTTTGCTATTTGTTTCCTGTATGAACTATGTCCCCTCTTTCTCCATTGCTGCCTTCTTTTGTGCTAAGTAGATTTTTCTGGCATGCTATTTAATTCTCTTATCTGTTTTCTTCCCTCCATCTCATTTTTTAGTGGTTGTCTTGGGGATAATGACTAACACCTTAACTTATAACAAGCCAGTTCAAATTAATCAACCTAAGTACAGTAGTATATAGTATATAAAAACTTTGCTCCTGTATACTTTCATTCGTTTCCTCCTCCTTTGCACTGTTATTGTCACACACATTACATGTTTATGTACTATACCCCTAATAACACATGTTTATAATTATTGCTTTATGTAGTACTCTTTTAAATCAGAAGGGGGGGAAGAGTTACAAACAAAAAATACATTTATACTGTCTTTTTTATTTTCCTATGCAGTTTCCTTATCAGTACTCTTTCTTTCTTCTTCACATGCTTTTTTTTTTTTTTTTTTTTTTGAGATACCAGGGCTGGGAATTGAATGCGGGATCTTGTATGTGAAGCTGACTTTCAATCACTGAGCCACATCAGTTCCCCTGAGTTGTTTTTTTTTTTTCCCATTTGATTGCTTGTTGTTTGTCTTTGTTTTCAGAAGGCACTGGGAACCAAACCCAGGACATCCCATGTGGGAAGCAGGTACTCAACTGCTTGACCCATATCCACTCCCATCTTCATATAGATTTGTGTTACTGTCTAGTGTCCTTTCACTTTAGCCTGAAGGACTCTCTTTAATATTTCTTCTAGAACAGGTCTGCTTCCAGTGTTTTATCTTCATTTGTTTATCTAAGATATCTTTATTCCTCAATTTTTGAAGGACTGTTTTTTTAGATATAGAAATTCTTGGTTGACAATCTTTTCTTTATTCTAGTCTTCTGAATATGTCTTCCCACTGCCTTCTGATTTTCATGGTTTATGATGAGAAATCAGCTGTTAACCTTATATGTGATGAGTCATTTCTCTTGACATATTCTTTATCATTTGACAGTTTGTTTGTAATGTGTCTAGATATAGATCTCTTTGAGTTTATCCTACTTGTAATTCATTGAGATTCTTAGATGTGTAGGTTAATGTTTTACATTAAACTTAGAAAGTTTTCAGCTATTATTCCTTTATTTTTTATTTTCATTTATTTTTTTACTTTATTTTTTTTATTTCTCTCCCCCCCCCCAAGTTGTCTGCTCTCTGTGTCCATTTGCTGTGTGTTCTTCTGTGTCCACTTGCATTCTTGTCAGTGGCACCGGGAATCTGTGTCTCTTTTTGTTGTATCATCTTGCTGCATCAGCTCTCCATGTGTGTGGCACCACTCTTGGGCAGGCTGCGTTTTTTTCATGCAGGGCAGCTCTCCATGCGGGGCACACTCCTTGTGCATGGGGCTCCCCTACAAGGGGGACACCCCTGTATGGCATGGCAGTCCTTGCACACATCAGCACTGCATATGGGCCACATCACCACATGGGCCAGGAGGCCCTGGGTTTGAACCCTGGACCTCCCATATGGTAGGCAAATGCTCTATCAGTTGAGCCAAATGTGTTTCCCTGTTATTTCTTTAAATATTCTTTCTGCCCTTTTCTCTCTCACCTTTCCTTCTAAAACTCCTATTATGCACATATTGGAACATTTGATGTTACATAGGTCTTTGGGGTTCTGTTCATTTTCCTTTTTTTTTTCTTTCTATTCCTCAGACTGGATAATCTCAATTGACCTATTTTCAAGTTTGCTGATTGTTTCTTCTGCCTGCTCAGATATGCTGTTTAGCCCTCATAGTGAATTTTTAATTTGGGGTTATTGTGCTTTTTAATTCCAGAACCTCTAATTGTTTGAATTTTTAAAATAATATCTAGCTCTTTGTGGTAATTCTCTATAGAGAATGTCTCTATGAGATATTGTTCTTATATAGTCCTTTATTTCCTTAGACATAGTTTCCTTTAGGTTTTGAACATATTAAAGATAGCTAATTTAAGTCTTTGTTTAAGAAGTCCAACATCTAGGCTTCTTTAGGGACAATTTCTATTAACTACTTTAATTTTTTGTATATAAGCCATATGTTTTTGTTTCTATTCATATCTCATACTTTTTGTGAAAACTAGACATTTAAGTAATATAATGTAGACACTCTGGAAATCATTTAACCCTTCCACCAGAATATATTGTTGTGAGTCTTTGTTACTTGTTTGTTCAGTGACATTTTAAACTGAATCTATGAAGTCTCTATTCTTTGTCATGTTTGGTCACTGCATGATGAATGCAGTGGTCAACTAATAATTATATATTAATAGAAATTTTCTCACCTGTCTGAAACCAAGTGCTCTGCATGAGTGTTTGGGGCATGCCTTCAACACTTAGCCAGGCAGTTGACAGTTCAGTCTTAGCCTTCACTTCCTGTTTGTACAGAGTCTTAAAGTCAGACAGAGGTGAGAGCTTAGGGCCTTCTCAGACCTTTTCAGATCATGTACCCAGCCCTGGGCATGTACATAACCTGCACGATTCCCAGGAATATGTCAAAGCTTCCCAAAGCCCCTATAGACATCTCATTCCCCAGCTTTTAAGCTTTTTAGTTATATATTATTTGTTCCCATTCTTATACACCACCTCAGGTTAAACCAAAATGGTAAACAATTGACACTGATTATTTTTCACAAATACCCCTGAGGAAAATGTTCTTTGCACTAGGTGACCTCTGAATCTGATCAGATAGAGAAAATCTTTGTGAGTGGGATCTTCTAGGAAGCCACTAGACAGGTTGAACAATTACAATTATCTAATTAAGGAGCTTTGAAGGAACTTCAACCCCTTTCGACCCCCTCCAGTGACATCCAGGCTGCTGTTTTGTTTTCTTTTTTAACCATGATTCTAGGCTGTTAGCTTTCCAGCATATTGTAGAATATGAAGAGGGGATGGGGATAGGGTAATTTAAAATGCCATGAAGTTCACTGTTCTTACTGAGATTCAGCCATTTTTCTTGAATAAATACTTCCTGGATTGCCGAAAGCTTTTGCTTAACTTCCAAAGTTCTTAAAAGTTGATTCTGACTATTTTTGCTAGTGTTTTCATTGTTTCCATGGGAGAGAGGATTTTGGGAGGTCCTTACTGCCATTACCACTGACATCAATTAATTTATTTTTTAATCTTTCTGTGTATTTTTATTTAGGTGTATCACTTTTAATTGGTTCTTTTTTGAAATCCCAATTTGAGAGCTTTTATCTTTTGTTAGGAAAATTAAACATTTTAAATTTGTTGTGCTCACAGATATATTTAGTCTTAGCCCTACTATAGCCCTACTATTTCATTTTTCACTTTCTATTTACCATGTTTTCTTAATTCTTTCTTTTTCAATTATTTTTAGTTTTATCTTTATGCTTCTCTTTCCTCTAATCATTTGAAGTTCTACTTTCTATTTCTGCTTTACTATAAGTTACTATAAACATACATTTTAAATTTATATCTTTATCAAAATAAAAATTAAATAGTGTAATCAATACATAAAATCAGATTTCAAGACTGTTTAAAATAAGCAAGAAAACTATTTAAATTATTGCTATGTACTTTGGTGTCTCCAGATTGTGTGGTAGCCTTAATATTGCTGCTATTTATTGAGTGGCTACTATGTGTCAGACAAGATAGATACCTTTCATGTGTTAATTCATTTGATCTTGAAAACAGCTCCCTAAGAAATGTCTCATTATTATCCTTATACTTATGATTACACAGACTCAGGGAATTTTAAATGGGTGCCCAAAGTCACACAGCTAGTAGGTAACAAAGTTGTGATTCAGGCTCTGAGCTGTCAAATTCCAGAGCCAAAGCTATACTGCTCTTCAAATGCTCATCCCATTCCATAAGGATAAGAATTTAAGAGCACAGTTAGTCAAGAGAACATGCGTGTTTATGAGAAAGTTGTTTTTCTTATTATCTTTCATCAGACACAATTTTAAATAGAGAGAAACAAAAGGCATCATAATGATGGATAAAAGCTAAAAGAGTAGAAACAGGCTAAAGGGTAGCCTGGAATGGAGGGACAGCTGGGGGAGAATGAGAAGGAAGTCAAAGAGACAGAGAAAGTCAACTTATTTTGACTGAAGGGAACAGATGGGAGATGAGCAAAGACAAAAGGGGCCATGTGAGTAGGTGTCATCAGTTAGAGGGCAAATAGCTGGAATTTGATCAATCAACAAGAATTTATTTACTGGACTCCTGGGCACTTTGAGAGATACAAAAGAATGTAGCATTATTTTAGGAACAATAATCATGTAGACAAGACAGATGGCTTGAACTGGGACATTAATGCTGAAGGAAAAGGCTAGAGAGAGAAGGCAGAAAAAAAGAAAGGTTAAGGCAGTCCCCACATGAACTGGCTTGCATATGAATCTGGAATTTTTGTGAGCATAGAAAGAAATTAATTGGAGGGAATCCTATAGTTGCTATTGAATCAAAGCTAAAGGATTTGTGATGCGAAGAGAAAAGATGCCAAATCACCTACCGTTTTCATTTCTGCTCTTGTATAAATTAAAAGTTTATGGTGATTTATATAAACACAGGTGCACATGCGTACACACTATAGACAGTGCTTTGCATCACCCACTTAAATGTAAATATGTCCATTTAGCTAAGATTGGATAGGACCTGTTAGACATGACTAAGACTTAATAGATCTGGCCACCTTAGAAAACATTAGGAGGCCTTTTTGTCTTGGAAGAAGTCGCAAACAAGAATTTAGAGTGCCTAAAGACATTCACCAATGTAATGAATATTGATTCCCTTCTATTAAGTAAAAGTAAATCAAGGTAAGTTGGTGCTAGGAGGCCTGGATCTACTTCGGAGGCATGGGAAGACAGTGGATCTTTTGAGTAGCCTCCTAGAACATTATCCATTCATTGTTTCTAAAGAATCTATTCAGTGCCTCCTATAACAGAAATGATAGCTACCACAAGTACTTTCTCTTTACAAGCATTAGCTCATAAAATCCTCACAACTTTAATACGTAGATAATATTTTATACTCATTTTTAATATGAGAAGGAGACTCAGACATGTTGTGTAATGTACCCAAAGTCATGTAGTCAATAAGTAGAAAAGTAGAAATTCATATCCTAATCTGTATTATATTTATTTTTCCCCAAGGCAGACACATTTTAGATGTTGCACATACAAAAATTAAGACATGGAGGCTTTTGCTTTCCTGGAGCATATAGACCAGCTAAGAAACAGACAGCTACACAATTATAATAAAATAAAGTACTTGCCATAAGAGGTATATATTAAATAAATGAGTAAAGAAATACATAAATTTGCCTTGGGGTGTCAGAGACCTTCTGAGGACAAACTTTAAAGATAAACAGTCATTTCCTAGGTGATGAAGGTAATACGTGCAAACACAGAGAGGTGGGAAGGAGTTGGACTAGTTGGGAAACTTAAGGAGGTCAGCAAGGGCTAAAACAAAATGTAGAGGTACAGTAGGAGATGAGGCTGAAGAGGTAAGCACTTGGATATGAGAATTTAAAAAATGAGATTTTATCTCATGGGGATTGGGGAATCATTGAGGCCAGCCCTGTGAAGAGTTTGGTCAAAAAAAGAGATTCTATATGGCATTGTATCATGGAGCCCATAAGTTTATAAAACCTCGAGGACTAGAGATGACCTAAGGGTCACAACCAAGTAACAATGGCAGCATTACAGATGGAAGACTCCATTGGAGGTTTGAGAAGTGGTGGTGAGAAGGCAGCAGTATGCTCCATTGGCGCACCGAACCAGAAACTGCATGGGGGTTGGGAACACTGCACATAACTACCACGGCCAATTATTTCACCCATGCATTTGTTCACCCAATACACATATACAAAACAGGGAATCATAGCTTGGTAGCATCATTATCCGAATATTTCTATAAGAATACCCCAAACAATGGTTGATAGCTTTTGAAACAGCATGGCACATCCCCTAGAAGCTAACTTCAGGTGTGACACTGGTGAGAACCTGGTTAGAGACTTCTGGAACAACAGTCATGTACTACTTGGAGAATGCCAGAAGCAAACATTCTGGAGGACACTATCTGGGGCATCTGGGGTGAGCAGGGATGGGTCCATGGATATGAATCTCCTAAATATCTGGGCAGTGGAGTTGCTCACCATACCTCAGAAAACAGGCACAATTTTTTTTTTAAAGATTTATTTATTTATTTCTCTCCCCTTCCCCCCCATCCCAGTTGTCTGTTCTCTGTGTCTATTTGCTGCGTGTTCTTCTTTGTCCGCTTCTGTTGTTGTCAGCTGCACAGGAATCTGTGTTTCTCTTTGTTGCATCATCTTGTTGTGTCAGCTCTCCATGTGGGCGGCGCCATTCCTGGGCAGGCTGCACTTTCTTTCGCGCTGGGCGGCTCTCCTTATGAGGCACACTCCTTGCGTGTGGGGCTCCCCTACGCAGGGAACACCCCTGCTTGGCAGGGCACTCCTTGCGCGCATCAGCACCGTGCATGGGCCAGCTCCACATGGGTCAAGGAGGCCCGGGGTTTGAACCTTGGACCTCCTATGTGGTAGACGGACACCCTAATCACTGGGCCAAGTCTGCTTCCCAACGAGCACAATATAACTGCTACCTTAAGAGAGGGAGGCAAGGATCTGTCAAGGGAGCAATCACACTTTCTTATATACCCAATAGAGGGCACCATCCAGGAGGAGGTAAGTAGAAAAAGGCCAATTACCTTCACCCAAAAGGAACTGAACAAAAACCCTTAAGTTAGAGAATTGAGATGCATCTCCCAAGTGGGACAGAGACCAAAAGACTGAGTAGAGTTTCATGTCTTATATATTTGTATGTAACTGTATATGTTTATTTATTAAAAGAGGTTGTCATTTCATCCCTCCCACCAATTAGCTACATGGCCATAAATGAGCTGCTTCTCTTCCTTCGGTTTTGGTTTTCTCATCTATAAGGTGAAAAAGCTGGATCTGATGATCTCTAAGGTTCATTCCAACTGTAATATTTTATTAGGATTCCAAATAGTTACTGGAGATGATAAAATTATTTGTCAATTTATAATTATGTTTTATAAGTGATACAATACCAGATTTTCCTCTTCTTAGGAACTGCTGTGTGAAAATGACCCAACAAATGCAGAATTTACAACTTTCTCAGTCAAAAAAACATAGTGCCCCATCATCTCCCAATGCTGCCAAGCGCCTGTACAGGAACCTGTCTGAGAAACTGAAGGGCAGCCACTCTTCGTTTGATGAGGCCTATTTTAGAACAAGAACTGACCGGCTAAGTCTCAGAAAGACCTCAGTGGTAATAAAACCCTTTTCTTATGTCTCGGTTTGATTTGTTTGGTTATGTTTGGGTTTAAGAGGATTCTCAGAAGATCCGTGTTTGCAATTTTATAAATGCTGAAACAGAATCAGGTAAGGTAGAAACCACACAAATCTCTGTTATTACCAAAAGCTTAAGTGATGGTGAGATTTTTCTCTGATTTTTATTTCTGAACTAGGCCAATGAAACCAATCTCAAAACAAAGCAGTTTGACAAATATGGAACATAAGATGAAATAGGCTCTATGAAAGTTCCACTCAAATATTGATGGGATCATTTATTACTTATTTATAATGTATACCCTGCAAGTTTCCCAAAGGGATTCAAGATAGAATCCAGGCAAAGAATGCATGTATATTGAAAAATAGACTCAAATAAAAGGAAAAGAAAAGATAAAGGGGAAAAATAACAAGAATAACCTAGAAAAAATAAAATATTGGGGGTGGGAAGAGAAATATATATAGACATCCTTATATATTAGTGTCTTAAATTGATCCTCAACAGAGCCAAGGGCTTACTATGAACATACTCATCACGGATATTTCTGCAGAGAGTAATAGCACCATTGGTTTGAGCATAAAACCAAAATGAATCCTAGTCCTTTCAGATAGAAGCATGTTAGAGTTTGCCAACAAAAACATGGTAGAGAAAATGACTTAAAAATGAGAGCAAATATGGCACAAGAGAAATACAACTAAAAATCACAACTGTGGACAGGTCAGCATTTTAACTTGAACTCATTTGTTTTCTCATTTCAAATTCATCTTCTGGGAGAGCTTGGTTGTGGTTGAGTTGTGGCCTAAGCATCAGAGGTTGGTCATTTTAGCAGATTGTTGACAAATCACTTTTTCATTCAGCTGATTATCCTGCAGCAAAGAAAGCTGCACACCAAAATAGCTGTATCTCCAGGGTCTCCATTGTCAAAACAAGCGTTTGCATAAGAGCTTTGTATTTTCCTCCAATTCCAATCATGTGTTATGTACTCTCAGCTAAAGCCAACCTGGAACCTTTGATAGGAAGAATTGGGTTTTGATGAGACTAAAAATAAAACCTGCCTGTCTAAATATTTGGTCCCTGAAGATTTGCCACGTTTATCAGGCAAACTGTATGCTAGGTCAGGAGCAATGCTACACTTTCGAAGACCAAGGAGCTCATGGAGAAGATACCAGATATATGTTTAAAAAGTGTTTGCATTGGTCTTCTCCCATAAGCAAAAGAAATATGCACTTAAGAGAATTCCAGAGCTCTTTTCCTTTATTCACTGTTAATCTTATGAAAGAACTTGTTGGAGGAGTTATATAATCGTTAGCTGGTTTTTTTTTTCCTCTGTGTGGTTCATATCTTATGAATATTCAACGTCTTGCCCTCTCAGGCCCAGAAACAATTTTACACCCAGTCACTGAAACCCTGGCCTCAGAGCTCAGAAACTTCAGGTGTTCAATGGTTGAAAACATATAAGGGTTGAGTACCAAGGAGTCTAGGATTTGGATCTCAGCCTGTGCTCAGTGTGGAGCCATGTGAGATTTGCAAATAGGAAAGTGACACGTCACATTGCATATTTTAGAACAATGGCCCCTGCATCGGTGTGGCGCATGGGCAGGGAAAGACTAAGACTAGCGGCATGCAGGTGATTTCTGTAGCCAAACAAGGGATGATAACAGTCCGAGCCATAGTAAAGACATGGAGGAGAAGAGGGATGGGGTAGGTTTGAGAGAAACAGAGAAAGCTCACTCTCAATTCCAAGTTAATCACAAATTAAGAACTACTGGAGTTTCATTATCTATGCCAGTATTTTCCAAATTATGTTCTCTAGGACACTAAACTAAGGGCAATTAAGATAAATGTTAGGAAAAGCATGTTCTGTAATCAAGTAACAATCAAAACCTGTCATGTTCCCTTCCCATCTTGGAGAGTCATAATTGCCTGTGAAAATTGTCGAAAACTGTCAAAGGTCCGGAGAGATCCTACAGTAATGAGTTAACTTGGTTTGATCCAATGTTTATTAAACTTATTTGACTATATGCTACTTTCTTCATGCAACACTTTTTAATGAGCTATTGAAGTGTGTGCCACAGAACAACTGTTTGGGTAAAGCTGAATTTTGCTCTAATCTATTCACTAGCTAGGCTATACTGTATTTTCCAATGCATCATCTAAAATGCATCTCAATGTACCAATCTAGTTCATGCCCATTATCTATGACAGAGGGAAGGTCCAATACAGCCTTTACACTGGAGAGCCTAGAATGTATTGTAGTTATATCACTCATAAGTGGGAAAGTGGTCACTGAAGCAGTCTCTAACATTCAAAATAGCTAAGCTGCAAAGACACATTGGCCTATGAAGCTGTGCTAACCTGCTTTTGTTCTCCCCTAGAACTTCCAGGGCAACGAAGCCATGTTTGAGGCAGTTGAACAGCAGGACCTGGATGCGGTGCAGATCCTTCTGTACCAGTACACACCAGAAGAACTGGATCTCAACACACCTAACAGTGAGGGGCTGACACCCCTGGATATTGCCATCATGACCAACAACGTGCCCATTGCTAGGATTCTTCTGAGGACAGGGGCCCGGGAAAGTCCACACTGTAAGTAAACCTGAGAATGAAAAAGCATGTCCTAATAAAGCTAGACACCAGCTTCATGCCACCAAGATAGCCATTGTTGACCGTCAGAACAGAAACCCTTTACATGTCTATATGAACTTTCATGAAAGTTCATGCAGACAGTGGTCATACTTAGTCAAAGCATCAAGTTGCACTCTAAATAGACTATACTGAGTAGTATTTAAAGGCAACCTCCAAGAAACTCCCTCCTAAGAATTTATCCCAAGCTTTAAAATATTATAGGAGATATTCTAAATGAGGGTACAGGAATAGGAGGTATCAGTGGAAAAATTATGAGCATGTTTATGTTTGTATCTTCATACAGTCAATATGGTGGCTATAATCATTCATTTATTCATTCATTCAACAAACACTAAATGCCTGGTGCTGCTGTAGAAGGGAGGGAAGCAGTAGTGAACAAGACAAAATCCCTACTCTTATAGAACTTACATAATAGAGGAGACTTTCAACAAATAAGTAAATAGATAAATTAAGATATAAGTACATAAATATTAATAGATAAATTAAAATATAACCTAAAAATCTAAGTTAAAATATAAACTTAAAATATTAACTAAAATATACACTCAACCTATATGCTATGAAGAAAATAAAATGGATCAATAGGGATAGGACTATTTTTAATAGGGTGGACAAGAAAAGCCTCTCTCAGGCAGCGATATCTGAATTGAGTCCTAAGCCTTATAAAATGAGTGAGCCTTGAGAAGAGGTGGGGATACAACTCTAGGCAGAGTGGCCAGCCAATGGAAAGGTGCTGAGGCACCAGGAACAAGTTTGACTTCGAGGAACAAGAAGGTCAGTGTGGCTGAAGCAACGTGAGCAAAGGGAGGAGTGAGAGCTGAGGGAGGCCAGTTTGCACAGGAGCTTGCAGGCCCTAGTGAGATGTGTAACTGTGATTCTAAGTGCGATGGGAAGACAGGGGAGCAGTTTCAGCAGGCAACTGACATGTTCTACTTTCCATTTAAAACGCTCGCTGAGGAGCTGTGTGAAGAACAGGCCGTGGCTGGGCACTTGTAAAATGAGGAAGAAGCTTAGGGAGCTATTTTAGTGGTCCAGGAGTCAGATGCTGTTGCCTGGACTAGAGTGGTAGTGACACTGATGGTAGGCAATGCTAGGAATCTGGACGTGCTCTCCTGTGTGTGCAAGAACTACCTTGAGCTACAGATGGAAAATGGATAATGCAGTGATTATTGGTATATTCACAGAGCTGTGTAACCATCACCACAATCAATTTTAGAACATTTTGCCATCCCCAAAAGAACCTGTATTCTTTGGACCCTGTACTGTCCTTCCATCCCCCCAGCCCTACTAGCTGTCTATCTGTCTCTAAAGTTCAGCCTCTTCTGGACATTTCATGCACTATGTGGTGTACGAGGCAAGATTCTTTCTGGAGGATCAGACTTGCTGAAGGGAGCTTCTCTGGGGCCAGTGGCAGACCCTGCCCAGGCGGGGAGGGGATGATGCCATACAGCACTGACCCTGTGTGAGGCACTATTCTGAGCACTTTACCAGTACTGGCTCCTCTAATCCTCACAACCACCTTATAAAGTAGGTACTAACATTCCCCTTGGTGCAAATTCTCTGACCCAATGACCACAATGGCTCTGAGCCATAGTTTTTATGTTTCCTAAAAGAAAAAAAGTAAACTCATCAAACTGTTAGTCTCACTAATGCTGATTCACTTACTTCCAAGTGGTAAGACCCAGAAGGCTGAAAGCGAAACAAGCAAATATATAATTAGAGGTCACATCTCTGCTCCTAAATTTCAGAAACCACCACCACCCAAAGATTCCCCTTAAACTAGGTAGAGAAGCAGACCCTTGTATCAGAAAACCCCTTATTTTTAAAATGCTAATTCCACCACATCCATGTCAAAGAGGGTGAGAATCTGGGTTCAGTAGAGTTTGGGCTCTCCAAAAGAGCTCCGTAGGACAAGCACTGCTCCTTTTCAGTGCAACTGGGGGGATTCAAGGGATGGACAGATAAGGGTGGAAATTTTTTTTTTTAAGGCCTCTTTGCTGCCTTCAGATTTATTCTGCAATAATGTCTGTCCCAAAGATCCAGTGAGAAAGGGTGGAGGGAGAATCAGTGGGTCTGAACCTGGAAAACGCAGACTGAGCCCCATTCTACAGGAACAAGGAGGCCATTCATCCACATGGTGCCACGGCCATCCTGCACTGGGCTGGATGAAACATTAGTCCTACTTACCTGAGACGCTAAAAGAATTCTGCATTTTCCATGAAAACAGTAAGACCCCCACCCCAACCGCCCAAATCCTCCTTGTGCATATGTAAGCCTTCATAAAAGAATCCAAGTCCTAAATAGCTAGTTAAACCAAAAGCAAGTTTGTTCAAGAGGTTCCTGGTTTACCTTACTCCCTCTGGGTGGATAACTCAGTTATTATCACAAAGTTGTAAAGGACAGTGAGAGATCCTGCCTGGTTTTAGCTTCTGAAATATACCACATATAAGTTATGTTTGCAACCCAAAAAGTCGAAGAGAGAATACCACACAGAGCCTCAAGCAAAAATTAAAAAAACAAAAAATGCAAAGGAATATTGATTAACTGTGAACTCTCACATGCATTATCTCTAATCTTCACACTGACTCTTCAGGATGATGTTATTAACTCTATTTCAAGGGTGATTCTGTAAGGGTAAGTAATGGGCCAAAGGCCACACATCTAGCAAATGAAGAGGATGCCAAGTACTCAAGCCCAAGTCTGGGGCCTCCTTCTGCACAAACTTAAGCCTTTCTAAATCATCAGCATGGAGAGCAGTGGCCACCAGGTTCCAGCATTTTTCCTTTGTATCATTTACTGCAACCCTTCAGTGGATTTCTTTGTTCTGTTCTATGCACCAAAGTGCCATTCCTGTTGGAGAAAAACAGGATAAAAAAAAACACGATCAGTTTTCAGGGATTCTTAATTCACTTATACACCAAGCACAAAAGAAGCAGAATTGCTTCTGTGTGTGAGTATGAGCCAGGCCATGAGAAAAACCACAGCCTGCTGGCCAGAACCAGATGGGCAAACACCTGCTGCTTCCCCAGAAGCGGCAGAGGGAGGCAGGATATAAGAGAAGAAAAATAATGATGATGCCTTAAGTTCTTAGAGAATTTTTCACATTGCAAAGATGCTTTGCCTGCATCATCACACTTGATCCTCAGAACTCGGTTGTGAAGTGGGAGTTATTTTCCTCATTTTTATCAATGAGGAAACTAGAATTAAGAGCCAAATAGGACACTCAGTGCTTCAAAGCTCATAAGTGGTGGAGTCATGATTCAAACTCAGATCTTCCGTAGTAAATGGTTTTGTATTTGTGGAAAATCTTTAGCACAGTGATGGCCTTACAGTTGGTACTCAATTCCTTCCTTCCCTGGGCCTCATCTCTTCCCTTTCTCTAATGAAGTCAAGAACTTCAAAGCAGAGTATAGGGTTTCTTAGTAAGGTCAGCTTTCTCTCTTCCCTTCTATATATTCCCTCCTGAAAACTAGCCCACAATTCTTTCTCCTATATCTGCCCAGGATCCCAACAGGATCCCAAGGCAGAGGAAAGTCCTCAGTGGCATCTGTAGTTCACCCCTTTTCATAAGAGGAATCACAAAGACACAGCTGGATTTAGGGATTTAAGTCCTAAGCCATTGGACGAGTTCATCTACCAGTCTTTAGCTCCTGACTCACAGAGCTCTTGGGAGGTGTCCTTTATAAGCATAGTTTGACACTCACCTATGAACATTTCCTTATTCATAGGAAGAGTCTGAAATACGACTCCCCAAACTTACACAACTGCCCTGAAGTTAAATATATGCAGTTAAATATATGGATCCACTCTCTTTATTCAGTAACTTTGTTTCTGCTCCTCCTACCTTTAATGAAGTACAAGCAATATTCACCCCTTGTGGAAGAAAATATCAGCCATTATTGGAGTAGGATCCCAAGTACTTCCTCGCAGAGGGACTGGTATGCCAAACGTAGGAAACAGGACAGAATCTGAAGGACAAGAACTAGGAAAGCCAGTGCTTACCTCAGGGCACACGCGGGCTCTACCAGTGAGTGTTCCATCCATGAGCATCCCAGCCACCAGGAGCCATGTGCAATTGAACAACTGCTCTCCATGAGATGTTTGCCTCCACACTTAAGAGCCTCAGTCATAAACCTCTCCCTTATTCTAACTCATGCCTTGCCCCCTCCCTCAAGTCACAGTTGGATAAGTCTCCAGGAAGGATTTGCTGAATCATTAACAAGGGTCTTGCCTTTCTGAGGTTACCAATTACTTAGTATCATCAAGGTCTGAGAAATAGTAATCAGTGAAGAAATTAGCTCTTTCAGGGTTATCTACCGTGTGCAAATCTGATCACTCTCATGGATTTTTTCTTATCCCTTTGGTCTGATACATAATAGATTTTTAAAATTTTTCAGTTGTTATTTTAATCCTCTTAACAGTCCTGTCTTATGCTATTGAGAATTTTAGGTATCAGATTTTAGTACACGCGCACGCACACACACACAAACTCACAATGTATGGGAAGAAACTTTAAGGCTTCTGGTAATTTATACTTTGGGTACTTGTAGTTACTCGGGTGGATTAGTTTTCCAGGTTTCATTATAGAAGTTGGTTGTAGACGCAGTCTAATTGTTTTTATTTTTACATTAATAATGAGGACTGGTAAGAATGGAATAATACTCCTCATTGTTAGTCTTTCTATCCATTCCCTTATTCTTTCTCCTCTCCATTATTTCGTAGTTCCTCACTCTCTTTCTCTCAGATGCTACCTGTGAACTCAGAAATGTCATCCAAAATTAGTTATGTTCATTTACTTCATAAAATGCGATTGCAGAGTTACTGTCATCTGAGTGTGGTGCAAACACCAGCGATACAATTTTGGCACCGTTGTGGGGATTCCCCACTAGTCCTGCATTGTTGGGGGTTTGCGAGGAAGGTGGCTGGTGCTGAACTGGTTCTGACCACTTCTAAGAGGTGTGACTATGAACTAATGAGTCTGGCTTTGGGTAAACAAACACACCAGAAAGTCTACAATCCAAACGAGTGTTATCCTTTAACATGGTCCTCATGGGAGACCCCACACTTGTTCCCACAGTGCGGCCATTGCTCTAAACACTTTGGAATTGTCCTCAGAGCCAGTTTATGAGAAAATCGGACTCGTTGCTTAGAGTCACACCTGAATTTTGTTCCAAAACAGCATTGCCCAGCGTCATCACCCTCCACGTTCACCAGACTTGGCCTCAAATGATTTAGGGCGGTTTCCTGAAATCAAATCCACCCTCAAAGGACAAAGATTTGCAGCCATTAAGAATATTTAAAGAATGTGCCTGAGGCAAGTCCCCAAAACGAGTCTCTCAGTATTTTTAGCTGCTTCATTAAATAGGTGTATAAAGCCCCCCCTGACACACAAACCCGTTCCTCAAACCTCATCTCCTACTGCACCCCTCGCCCACAATGTTTCAGCCTCGATTCCTTTCCTGGAACATGCCAAGCTATTCTCGCCATAGAGCCTCTCTACTAGCTATTTCCTCTGCTTGGATTGCTTGAATGCTTTTCATCTTGATCATTCTTCTTAGCATTCATACCACAGCTTGAATATCAAGACTTCAAGAGAGGCTTTCTCTGGCCAAGCCTAAAATCACTTTCTAATCACACCACTCTTTTCTAATTTTTGGTATAGCCCTTCCCACTACATGATATTTTTCTCAGTGTTATTCTCTGCTTATTTCTGTACCCCCTGCAGTAGATTGTAATCTCCCTGACAGCAGGATCTGTCTCATTCATCTCTGATGCCCAGGCAAAGAAAAGACACTCGATAAATCTTTGTTTAATTGAGTGAATCCCAAGGCTACTCCTTTTGAGAGGTGTGGACATATTATTTCTTTTGAAGGGAATTCTTTTACTATATGTCAGGTGAACTGGCCTTCCCTGAATGTTTCCAAATAATTGTTTAGACATCAGTTTGCTACAGCCCAAATTCCAGCCACCTGTTCTTCAACAGTTGATAGTTGTCTTTTCGTTCTTTTGTTTTCCAATTTTTAAATATACATATAACATGGAATACAGTCTCCTTGTCAGAAATTAAAATCCATTGTAATTAAAGCTAAAAATACCTTTGAAGCCAACCCAGTACATGCACAGCACACACATAATCTAGATCCCCTTCCATGAACCCACTGTAAATGTTGGTTTGCGTTAGATGGCTAGCCAGTCTTTTTCCCATGAATTTTCATAGATACACCATCACCAATAACAACACAACAGAAAAGAAATAGCAGGTTTTTTGGGTTGTGTGTGGTGGGGAGCAGCTTTTAAATTAAATACTTAGCATAAGTTTCTGGAGTGAGAGAGTTCTGGCTTTACTAACTATAAAGCTAATTAGTACCACTTACTAACTACAGACCACTTACTAACTACAGGCAAGTTCCTTAACCTCTCTGTGCCTTGGTCCTTTTATTTGTCAAATGGAGATAGTTTTATCTACCTGCTTTAGTCATATATTGCTATGTAACAAATTACCCCAAAATTTAGCAATGGAGGTCAGTACACTCTTGTTATCTCAAAGCCTCAGGAATTTGAGAATGCCATTAGATGGGTAGTTCTGGCTTAGGATTTCTCATGAGATTGCTATCATCCTAGGGCTTGACCAAGCTACAGGATCCACTTTCAGGCGTAATCAGGTGGTTTTTACCAAGAGGCCTCACTTCCTTACTGCATGGGCCTCTCCATAGGGCTGCTCCATCATTGGCAGCTGAATTCCTCTGGATCAAATGATCAGAGAGAGGGAGAGAGACAAACCAAAATGGAAGCCACAGCGTCTTTTATAATCTAATCTTGGAGGTGGCATACTCGCATTTGTGCTCCATTCTATTGATCAAAACAGACCAACCCTGGTAGAGCATAGAAGGGGACTGCACAGGGATGTGACCATCAGGACACGGGAATCAGCCCTCTTGGAGACTGGCCACCATGTTAACTGAAAAAACACCTTTAAAACATTTTTCATATTACCTGGCATATAGTAAATGGTCAAAAGCATGTTAGCTAATGTAATTCCAAAAACAAAATAAAACAACTCAAGAGTTTTTGGTGAAGAATTTAAATATTTACCCATGAGTTGTATTGTTTGTGTTGCAAAACACGGCCCAATGCAGAACTTTTTAAAGTTTGTAGAATTTTATCTTATAAAATTACACTGTGCAACACAAGAGCTACTAGTCACATGTGCCTATTGAGATGTGCTTAAATGTCAAATTTTCACTGGGTTTTTATACATTGAAAGTAATATATATTCATATATATTGAATTAATTAAAATATATCATTAAAATTAATTTCACTTATATCTATTTACTTTTTTAATGTGGCTACTGGGAAATTTTAAATTTTGTGGGTCATATTATATTTTATTGGACAGCAGTGAAAATATCAACAGAGAATATAATTATCTTGTTTCGCATTTAAACCCTGTGATGTCATTGGGTAACCTGTTTTGGAAATTCTAAATAATTTGCTCAGGTGTTTTGCACATTTTAGAGATGTTCATTTGCCCCTTTGAGGTTGGTGAGAACTAAGCAGACACAGAACTGACCTTCTTTTCTTTTCTTTTCTTTTCTTTTTCTTTTTCTTTTAAATGTTACATTAAAAAAATATGAAGTCCCCATATAACCCCACCCCACCCACTCCACCCCTCCCACATCAACAAACTCTCCCATCATTGTGGCACATTCACTGCACCCGGCGAATACATTCTGGAGAACCACTGCAGCACATGGACAGTGGTCCACATTGTAGTCCACACTCTGTCAGTGTCTCTGGCTTCTTAAACAACCACCAGTCACAACCTAACATACATGATAACGTATGGACTTCATGATCCCTCTTGTGCTGGAGAGTAGTGAGTAGAACACTCCAGAGCACCAGTCTGGGCTTCCTGAGCTCTAGGAAAAGAAAGTTATACAGTAATTCAAATGAAACACAATCTCCAAATATCAAGAAACCTTTTTGGAACCACTCTCAAAGTCCATGGGAAAACCCAAAAATAAGACAACAGATTGAGTAAGTGAAGCCCAAGTGAGTTTTGAGTCCTGCATCTTAGCAAGACAGGTAAATTGAAGCTTATGTTTTGAGTTTCCCTGGTATGAGGTTTTTTTAATTTAAAAAAAAAAGCATTTAAGTATTTAGGTGCCTCTGTATTATTTCTTTTGACGCTCCTATCTTAAAACAAGTGGACTGTAAAGTTAAAATTTGTCACTCCTGATCAGCAAAGATAAATTTTATTAACTGCCATTCTTGGTTGCCCAGAGGCTATTGGCTTACAATGCAAGGTTTATACCTCAGCAACCTTGTTTTCTCCTTTGAAATAATAGAAATTGACTCCACTTATTGGCATATAATATTTTTCTGAACAGTAATTGAATCAGAAAACTGTAACCTGAGATGAGATTTTGTTTTTATAAAACAAGCATTTTTTCTTGTGTGTGTGTGTAACTTTCAAAATGATAACAAAGACAGTGGGTGGAATAATTATACAAATTATACAAAAACCCACTGATTGAGAGTCTTCTATGTAAAAATGATCTCATTGCAGCTTATGAGCTGGGCACTATTATATCCACTTTACAGATGGGGCACATGGGCTCAAGATGGCAGCCTAATGGGTTCGATTCACACATTCATAAGAGGCCGTGCTTGATCTAAAGCACCCCAAAACCCTTTTACCTCATTGCCTGCACCTTGGAAATAATAGGAACTCAGACTTCAGATCAGGGTTAGGAAACACTTTTTAAAATTCAGAGATGTGTGAAAATAGACTAGGCTGCCCTTGTAAGCAGTGCATTCCCCTCATGGAGAAAATCACACAGAGAGAATGATTCTACAGGGAGAGCATCTAAAGTTGGTTGTAGACTTCCTAGCACTGAGATTAAATGGCTGCCTTAGTGCATCATTTTTCTCATCAATAGAAAGAATAAAATGCTAATAACAACAGAAAAGTTGCTGGTATTACATTGCAAAATGGCCTATCATTAGTAATGTTCAGAAGTATCCCTTTTTTCAAGCAAACCAAATGAATCATTCTCTAAATGCCTCAATTAAAAATCAAATTTAGTTTATATTTTACCCTCACTATATTTTCAAGCTTAAAGCAATTTTCAACCAGGCCCAAATTCACCCAATTGTAGGACAAGGGTGAAATTAAGGAGTAGCAAGTAGTTGGTGATATGTAGTTTGGGTTCTGATGGTGAAAAAAGTCCCCTCACTCCCTGATTATTATTTATCTCAGGATTTAAACAGTAACTATAATTGTATTCTTTGAACACCAAGTTCCTGCCCTACCTCCCCACTCCCACCCAGTAGTTAATTAGTGGGGCAGGTCTTATAACAAATGCGCACTCATAAGCACTGGGTGGTAGAAATACTGTTGATAATTAAACACCACAATAGCAAGGAGCCTATTTCAGGAGCCGCCGAGTTGTCTTGCCCCAGCCAGTCTGCTCACCACGAGCTCACAGACCCTCTATTGTGCTGGCTGTGGCTGTTCAGAGGGATAGTTATTCTGCTGAAGAAGGTACAAATGGCCATAAGACACAAGAGGCTAAACCTTGCAAACAGATCAGGTCGTTTGGACCCATGGGGGAAATACCCAGTGGGTAGAAGCAGGAGGGGAAACCTAAGAGAACTGGGTGGACAGAAAAATCAATCATAAAATAGACATGTCCTTTTTCCAATAAATCAAGAGGTACAAAGCATTAAGAAAATCCTGTCTGGTTATGACTCCCACTATTTAGTTTCTAAGTCACCAAAGGCATGTTTATCTGAAAAATTCCAGTCCTAACTTCGTTAATGGTCTCTTAACACCAACCAACTAGGCAAAATGACTCACCAATCTCGTGCCAAATGGATGGCAGTTAGAATAGGGCTAGGGTGGGTTGGGGGAAAAATACACCAAACTCAAAAAAAGGGCAATATATAAAGAGGTAGATTTGTGTTCCCTTTGGTTTAAAGGAAGTTCAGAGTTCTTCAAGACTTTTAAGAAAATCCTGGATAGTCATCCCAACTGCCTGGTCCTCCGTGTCTTCCTCTTCAAAATGAGGAAGTTCTCACCTGGGTCACAAAGACAGGAATGAGGTTCTCAGAGCACTGTCCAGCGGGTCAGGAAGCCTGCTCTATGACACCATTATGCAAGTTAAAACTATACAGGCTAACATCATTATCAAATTTGATTTTGCTCAAAATGTATCAACCCAGTTTGGTATACTGGTGAGCTCATACTGAACAGATGCTTCTATTAACAGTTATATGGGTCATTAATACTAGGGAGAAAATACCAGAGACAAAAAATTCTTTGAAAAGAGAGTGTTTTAAGTAAGCTATTTTAAAAATCCCTAGGGAAAAAATACCAAAAGTTGTGCTTGGTAAAATGATTGGAAATCCCTGGCTCAGTCTTATCTTCTCCAACTGCTTAGAGAAATTACCTCCAATGAAGGAGGCACGCGAGTAAGATCCCCGGGGACACCTGGGGCTGTATTCTGGGAAAAAAAAAAGAGTTCTATAAAGTCTCTCTTATTTGTAATCTTCACTTTTTTGGGGAAAAATCTTCATTCTTCTCTATAATTGCAGTGCCTGTTGTATTTTCTAAATAATGGTACTTTTACCAAAATCCGCATGCAAAATTTGATACTCCAGGAAGACATATTCATACCGTGGCTCAGAGATGCTTGCTGTACCATAAGCCCCATATTGCCTTGGAGTTTAGATTTAAGAAGCACAGGGATCTCAGGTGGCCTTGGAAGGCTCACCTGGCTATACAGTTCTTCCTGTGCCCTGTTAAAGAGGCAAATGTCTTATCTTTATCTAAAGATGTAGAAATCCTTTCCCACAGTTCAGGTAGCATCACATCTAAAGCCTAAGACAAGTGGACAGGACATGTACAGAAACAAAATGTGTTGTGCCAGGGAAAGCAGGAAAAATTTCTGAGGAGCCAAGCATAGCTAAAGAGAAGCTGTCCATCTGAAATGCCACCTGGAATTCACACCAGTAATAACTGCTGTGGATATAAAAATTAATAGGGGGGATTTCATAGTATTAGAAAAATTTATTTTTATAAATCATGTGTCTATCACCCAAGTGTTGACGCATGCATGCAATTCAAACATCGGGCTTACAATAAAAAGCTCACTGAATGACTTAGCAAGGACAATTCCCCCATTTTCTCTACAATTTGGAGTGGAAGGAGGGTGGGAGGAGTGGGTAGAGGGTGCAGTTACTGGGTCAATTAATCAACCTGAAAACTGTGACACAAACTCTGACGCCTAACCTATGTCTAAAAATACACAAATGTATACGAATTTGTTTTAAACTGTCAATGCCTATATTTAGGACCTTCCCAGCAAGGCTATAATGAGACTGTGTTTGAGGGTTTCAGTCACAGCAGACTCTACCATTAATCTGAAGTTAGTTAAATTAACAGCATTTAGTACTGACTTGTCAATCTCCCTGCTCCAGGAAATTGCACCTTGAGGCTACTAATATTGCCAATTTTTCCACTGGAGTGTGTGCCCGCGTGTGTGTGTATTTTTTTCTCTAGAACCTCCGTGTTCATACACCATCATTGCTTCCCTACGTCCACAGCACTTATATTATCATTTATTCTGGCCTCCTTTAGCTTTCCCAGGGGATTCTGCCTAATGTAGCTGCTCAGTGAAAGAGTTTTTTAGCTTTATATTTATTTGTTTATTTTTCTGTCATGGCTCATGGCTGAGGCTTTTTTAAAAAAAAAGTGTGACAGTATTTAGAGTACATGATTGACTGTTACAGCAACATTCATTAACCATGACAAATCTGCAGCAAAACACAGTATTGAGTGTTCTAAACAGCAACTTTAAAAGGAAAGAAGAAAGAAAGAAAGCAAAAGAAAAAAGACTCCACTAATTTTTCATTGACCTCATCTGTAAATAAATTTAGACTGATGGTGAGCAGGGGCAATAATAAATTAGTATTCATTTCCTGTAATTAATGCAGACATGCCTATGAACACAGAGAATATGAATACATAACCACCTAATTTCCATTTCAAAATACACCTAACACATTTTCACTTGAGTTATCTTCATAATATTTTCCCCCTGAATTAGAAGAATGAAATGGTTGGAATTTTTTCCCCACCCACCAGGGGGAAATAGTGTTTTAGTTACAGGGAGTGTCACACCCATCTCGGCAACAGGTCTGCAGCCCTTAATTCTGATTTGCCTCATTATGTGTGTGATACCCTCTCCCTGCCCATGCCAGGGCTGTCTCCTCTGCGCTCATCACTAACCAGGAGTGGCTCCACCAAGGTGGCCAGGTGGCCACCTAGGCAGGCCCTCAGGTGTTGTGAGGAGACCAAGAAGCAGCCTCCCCAGCTTAACACAAGACTGTGAAGTGTCCTATCATTGACATGAATATTCACTTGCACAAGAGCTGGGTGGATAAACAGTATGAGACAAATCAAATAAAGCCTGTCTATCATGTACTGGATAAAAATAGAGAAGTCAAGCTCTCCAACCTCTCTTAGCAAGAGGAGCTGGCATCTCCTGCTTTCTTGAGGATGGGTACCTCCAGAGACCTCCTTACCAACCAGCCCACAATCAAGGAGAGCTCACAAAGTCTGACACCCAGGGCATCCGCCACCAGAACTCACTAACGCCACTGTGACAGCAGTAGTGGAGTGCTTCATTAGCAATAAATAATTTGATTAAAAAATAACAAAATTAGGCCTGTAAGACACGCATGCACAAATATCTGTGAGCTGGGAAGAATGTGATAAGAGCAGAAAATCTGAATTAGGTTCTACCAAAAACAGAAACAAAAAAACTGCAAGAGCAACATTAGCAGAATACAGCTTGCCTCATGAACAACTTTTCCTAGAGCTTCCCTAGCCCGAAAAGCTTTTGCTCCCAAGTGTTTGTCCCTCTAAAGGTCATGGAAACAAATTCATGCAATCTGGATTAGAAGTGGTCCTCTTAGATACTTGATGGTAGAATTCTAATTAATTGCATTAAGGCGCTAATTGGAATGGATGTAACAAGAGGATCAGAGAGCAAAGGGAATATCTTAATTTGATGAATTTACTGCTTAATCTAGCTTGTAAATGTCACTAGTTATACCTGATTGTAATAAGAGAGTTGATCACAACCACAGATCTCACTTTACCCAGGCATTTTGCTAAAACCCATGGTAGATTCTCAGGTATCAGGCCAAGGAAGCAGCATTTCTCCGGAAGAGAAAGGGTAGTCACCCCATTTCTTTTCCTTTAGTTGTCAGCCTGGAAAGCCGGGCAATGCACCTCAACACGCTGGTCCAGGAAGCCCAGGAGAGGGTGAATGAATTGTCTGCCCAGGTGCAAAATGAAGGCTTCAGTCTGGACAACACAGAGAAAGAGAAACAGCTGAAAGCTTGGGAGTGGAGGTATCGGCTCTACAGACGCATGAAAACAGGCTTCGAGCATGCCAGTGAGTACAAGTAGGGACTTCTACATTTAACCAGACCAACCTTGCTTTGAGAAAGCCTGGGCTTCTTTCATTGCTTTTTTTTTCCAACTCTCCAGGGTCATGGATAGCTGTTGTCAGCCTATTTGGAACAAGGGCTCTAGGAGGCTGTAAAAGGATCTTTTGTCTTGCTTGATTTTCTGGCTCCTGATTGGTTCTCTAACCACAGCCATGAGGCTTCAGTGCTTCTGGCCTCCCTCCACCATGTCACACTCATCTAGCACTTTCTACCCACTATGCCTTAATTCCTAATGACCTGAATGGTCTGATGCCCTGATTGACTATATTTGGGGATGTGGAGGTGGAAAAGCATGTTTTGCCTATTTGTCCAGTTTCTCCACTGTATTTTTTACACAGGACTATAAAGTGAACTTCAGGTTATACAGGCAACAATGAAGGACAATCAACTCATGAACTACACTTTTATCTACACTTCCATTCCCTTGACTGATTCATTCTGTTAGTTGAAGAAAAGCCTTCTTTCTGTACAGCACTGGAAAGTACTGCTAAGTGCAAACCCTGACGTAAAAAGAGCATTTAAAATTCAAACACTTGTGAAATATCAGACTCTCGTTTTACAATAGGATCTTATTTAAACAACAAAAATTACTTGAATTTTTTAATATAAAAGAAGACCCAGTTGATTAGTTTGAAAAGTATATTCCTCTGCTGCCAAAAATTTAGTAGTGATATAGAGAAAGACCAAAAGGCAGAGAAAATTCTGTTTTGTTGAGTAGTTCTGTACACTAAGTCCCAAATCTAGGCTTAATCCTTCCTCTTGAAGCAACTGACATAGGCAATATTAACAAAAGGTAGTTTATGTTCAATAATAACAATCTCTTCCACAATCCTAAAGTGTAGATTTTTAAAAAAGACATTTAGTAATTGTTTTCATAATTGTGTTTGCTGTTATGCCTCATTTAGAACAGATTAAACCAGAAACAGACTTATTTTTAGATTTGATGCCTTTTTTGGTAATTTCCTAAATTCTTAAATTTTTAGATTTGGTGCCTTTTTTGGTAAATTTCTAAATTTTCAAACACCTTCTGAGGTTAGTGGACATTCATTCACCCAAGAATTCTTTCTCAGAAAATGCTACCTGATACAACAGGAAGCGGCACGAGGGCAGGGGAGTTAGCATTCCATACTGGAAAGAGCCCAGAATTAGACATCTGAAGCCACTGACTTTCACCCCAGCTCTTTGTTTTCTGTGTCCTTGAATAAGTAATTTGGCCTCTTTGGGGCTGCAGTTTCCTCATCCTAAAAGCGGGGATGCTGTTCCTTGCCCTTTCTACAGAGTCAAATGAGATGATTGACGTCAAAGTACTTTATGAAGCCTAAAGGTCTCTTGCTACAGTGTAAAATTCTGCTATTGCTCTCTTGCCTCCTCTCCACTGGTCCAGACCAATCTCTCTTTGTGTTTCCAGGATACTTTGGAAAGACTTAACTGGCATTATTACCCCTTAAGAAGATGTTCTAATGCCCAAATAAGACCACAATGGCAACAAATAAAAGCCATTGGGACTTCTAAGGAAAATGCTCAAAAGCAAAATCAATTGAGCCCTACAAACAAATGTTCCCATACTGTGTGTTTCAGGGTATCCTTTGAAAAGGTAGGAACATTGTTTAAAAAGGACTTGCTCTATTAAGATCCTTGTGTTTTTCCTTCTGTCCCAGGAGCCCCCGAGGTGCCAACCAATGCCTGTCTCATGGTAACCAGCGGCACATCACTCACTGTCAGCTTCCAAGAGCCTCTTAGTGTCAACGCAGCTGTAGTAACCAGATATAAAGGTACTGGACTGCAGATTGTTTTTCACTGCAACTTCTTGAAAAAAGATCTGTTGTTTGGGGATCAGTTGTGCATTTTGCATGTTTGTTTTGCCTGTTGATAGGATTGTTTTCATCCCCTTTATGTATGGAGTTGAAGTATTTCCATAGACACTCATTTTGTAAAGGACCATGAAGGTGACTGAGAAGAAGTCACAAAAAAGACGACCCACAAGACAGGGCTTAGGAATGGGGCTGAGCAGGACACAAAGTAGAGTCAGACTTGATCCAGGCTGCTTAGAGGCCGGGATAGGGAATACAGTAAATAGGGGGCATGTAAATTGATAGCTGTACTACCAGGTACCTAAGTGGAGAATTTAAAAACGAAAAAGGAGAGCACGTGTACTGAGGTCAGGAAGAAAAGTCAGTTGTGGTGGAGGGGTTCGCGAAGGTCCCAGAGTGGAAATGGCCTTGGGACCTGGTTAGGAAAGATGACAAGGATTTGGACTGGAAGGCACTGGGGAAGAGCACATTCCAAGTAAAGGAAAA
Source organism: Dasypus novemcinctus (assembly GCF_030445035.2). NCBI lineage: Eukaryota > Metazoa > Chordata > Mammalia > Cingulata > Dasypodidae > Dasypus > Dasypus novemcinctus. The sequence goes on along the minus strand of NC_080693.1, from coordinate 49,152,550 downwards.
TAAGAGAACATGGGAAAGGAATAGAAAGTGGCACAAGAAAAGGGGTGCAGTGAAATTTGAGTGAAACTAGAGTCAGAAGGTGGGGTCGGGCAGGGTTTGAAACCAAGGTTAAGGATGAGCTCTGCAGAACCACTGAATAAGATAGTGACAAAATCCGAGGAAGACCCTTGAAAAGAGTAAAGTGGCAGTGCTGCATATGAGGCGTGGGAAGAGAGAAGGATTTAGAGTGAAGAAATGAATTAGAAAGCTATTCAGAAGAGAGGCTGCGGCCGCCTGACCTGGCTGAGGCAGCAGCACTGGGAAAGGAGAGGGGATCCCAAAAGAGAAAGAAAATTGCAGACGTATCATGATGAGAAAAGCCAACGCTTGCCTAGCACCTACTATGCTATAGGCACCATTTAAAGCCTTTATATGTATTAACTCAATTTATTCCTTACTACAATACAGAGAAGTAGACTCTGCTGTGATTACCACTTTGCAGATGAGAAAACAGATAAAAGAAAGGATGAAGAACTTGCCTGCAGGCAAACAGTAGAGCCAGAAGTTATCACATTATGTTGACTCGTGAATGTGGCAGACCAAAAGAAAGAAATCTGTTTTCCGAATTCATAAGGACAGACAGAAGCATCCCAAACAATCCCAAAACCTGAAAAGCCACCACACATCTTCCAAGATGGCAGGCCCCAGATGTAACTTCTAAGAGTTCAGGTCACTACAGCTCCCACTGCCCACAAGAACGCCCAAGTAGTATGAGCGTCCTTCCTCCTCCCAGGGCCTGTTCCCAGGAGAGCTCCTGTGTCGCTGCAAATAACACTACTCTGCCAACACCCTGTAGCTCTCTGGGATCCTTGGAGTTTTCCATGTAACGCCATTCTATTTGTGACACCTTAGGTAGGACAGAATTAAATTGGTTACAGTTAAGGTTTGGCGTGTAAGTCCACAAGAAGGCAGCTTCCGGGTAAGAAAGACAGCAGATAAATGGAGCTACCCAGGATGGCCTCCCACAGTCTCACTTTGAAACAATTCTGATACTTTTCCTCATTTGTCTCAACTGCCAAGGCTTCCTGAAGTTCACATCAAGGGCTTGCAGGCAATGTCTGAAGGAGGCATTTTCCTCTTTCTCTGCCTCTCCAGCTCAGGGTTTTGATGAAGGGTTTCATCATGCTGCCCAACTTGACATTTCCTTCTTACATCTGATTAGTGTGCTATCAGGAACTAATTTATCCAGACTGTCAGCTATTTGATACTTGACCATAAAGCCAGCAAATTCTATCAGCATTCACATATTAACACTTCTCATCTCAGGAGACTTGCGTTTGGGTGAGGTTGAAACCAAAGGTCACAAATGGGTTCTGTTAGTGATGGGAGGAGATTAATTAAGCATTAAAAATAGAATTGTCTGCTGCATTATGGAGTGGGTTTTCTTGTGTTAATTTATAAGGTCATAAATTGGGTCCTTAACCTGACCGCTCTCCAGTTATTTAAAACAGCTAGCAGCCTACTGTACCCATAGAGACAGCAGGACGGCTTTCATAATTATTTAATTATGAAAATATTAGCACAATTACCATGAGACAAGGCTAATTATTTTGTTTGCTTTAAAAAAAAATAAGAAAAGACAATTGAGAAATCCACAGAATGAAATGGCAATTATCTAATTGGTTAGAGGGAAGGTTTAACCCTGTAGGATTTGGGGTTTGGCAAAAACACGTTATACTACTCTCCAGAATTTCTGGGTTCAGCAAAACCTCAAGCCTATTTTGACTACTGGGTGTTTTCCCCTTCGTGCTTAAGCCAGTGTGTGTTTAAAAGAAAATCTGCATCCTTCTGTTTCTCATTTGTTTACACTCAACTCATCACATATTTTTTAAGAGTTTGTTGATATCCAGAAATCTTTTTTAAGAGCATCTCTTTATAAATCTTCTTCAGACCCAGCGGCAGTAATCCAGGCCAACTGCCATGGTAACTTGGAGATTAAGGACATCAATTTCAACTTGACCCCGGAAACAGTTCTTAGTGAGACCTACAGGATTTTTCTGCCCCAAACACAGTAAAGGAGGGCTAAGAGAGCTACTGTCTGTTTCTAGGTGTGTCTTCCTCCAATTCAAAGACCCCGATGCATCTTTTGGGCCTATCTCACCAATTTTTATGAGCAAAACTAGTTATTTCAGATGTTTTGATTCTTTGGACAATTACCAGAATCTTGCTCCACATTCCTCACTGCCTTGGGTAACCCGAACCTCTCATTTGCAGAGGACATGTAATTTCTTGGCAGGCCCAAAGCAGAAAACATTTTCAGAAATGCTTTTGCTGCTGCTCCTTGCAGAGATGGAAAGTGTACAGTATAGGAAGGCATCCTATAAACAGGTGCAGACAGCATCTGTTTTCCATCCACAGGCTTGAAGTGGCCCCGCTTCGTGGGGTTTCCTAATTATGAGAAGCTGCAGTGGTCGCTGCCCTGCACAGCCTGGGTCTAGGGGCTGCCCTTCCCTGCTTCTCTTCCACCTTGTTCCCTAACAGTTTAGAAACCACCATCCTAATTTCTGTCTGCAATGGCTCATAACAGCAGATTGTTTAACTGCTGTTCATTTGATGGCAACTTTTTTTTTTTTTTTTTTTGGAAAATACAAAAGAATTTCTCCTTGCAGGGATTGCCAGGTGGTTCAGGGGCTGGCAGGGTATCGCTTCTGCCGAGACCGGGCTAGTGCCTCTGACAATACCATCTCCAGTCTCTTTCTCAGAAGAAGAAGCCAAAGAATTCAGGGAGATGCCCTGGGGCATTTCAGCTTCTAGGAGGAAGAGTCCACCATCTGCCCTTTAAAATCTACTGGGTCAATAATTCTTACATAGTGTGAACTTGATCATAATGTGATGGTTTTAAAGCCATCTGTTCACGAGAAACAACTGACTTCAAGAGGAATGGGTATATGTTGCTTAGTAATTTATATTCTTTCACCCCTTCTATTATTTTTCATACTGCACCTCATAATTTGAAAGCTATTTGTCTCCCAAGGAAAAGGCATTGCATTACATAGTATACTTATTTTCCCTGTTTAATTAGTTGAAGACTAATTTGACCGTAAGCATGAGATGGCTACCCTCATTACTAGATGGAAGGGATATAATTCCAGGAGGCAATAAGATTTCTAACTTTATTTAGCCTGATGGAGGTGGAGGGAATGTGGCCTTGACCAAAAAGTTTGCAAAGGAGACCAACCCGGAGGGGGGAGAGGACAGAATGCCTGAGGACATAAGCCTCAGGGGATTCACATTTTTTTGCATGAGAGTGAAGGAGTCTGTGAATTGAATGTATGATGGGGATAAACTGTAGAAGGCCACACCTCTGAGAGCCATTACTTCCTGGCAGTCTTTTGCTCCTCCCACTTTGCATAATAGCTCCTCCCCCTTTGGCCACTCCGCCCCTCTGGCTGAGTTTTCAATATCCAGCCACCTCTCCAGCCATCTTGTGAACCACCTTAAATACTTTTTCAATAAAGCGTTATAAAGGATAGCTTTTTTGCATTCTTCTAATTAAAAGAAAAAAAATGAGCCTTCAAACTACACAATACAGAGTTGTGTAAAACAAAGAGAGTCAAAGTCCTCTTCACCCCTACCCTATCTCACAAACTAACCATGGAGTTAATCTCTGTTTAAGAATTTGATGTATCCTTGCACATCTTTCCTGATAACCTATACATACGTGTGAGCACAAATATACAGTGTACAGTTTTGTTAGTGTGCTCTAATACAAATATTATCACACTATTGTCTAATCCTACAACTGGACTTTTTTCACCTCAGTGACATTTTTGAAATTCAACAGTATATCATATACATCTTTCTATGTCTGTGCATTTGGATCTTCTTCATTCTTTTTAATCGTTATATAGTATTCCAGAGATGGAGGTGCCATCATTTATTTAATCATTCTTCTACTGATGGACAAATGCTGTTTTCACTTTCCCCTATTACACAATGTTACAATCCTTGTTTATAGGTCTCTATATTTACATGCATGAATATTTTTTCTAGGATTCTTCATTAGAAGTGGAAGTGTAGAACTGAAGGGTCTATGTGTGCATTCACGTAATGTTTTATTGATCTATCTATACCTATGCTAATACTAGGTAGCAACTTTATGGTATATCTTAACATCTACTAGGGGAAAGTCCCTCTTCTTGGTAATGTTTTTCAAAATGTCTTAGCTATTCACACACATTTTCTCTTCCAAATGAATTTTTAAATTGGCTTGTCAAGCTCAGTTTAAAATATCTCATTGAGCTTGCATCATATTCCTAAATTAATTTGGGGATACTTCCCATCCATGTGAATCATATGACTTCCTATCAAGTCTAATTTTATGAATTCAGGAAAATTCAAACATTTTCTCTATATGAGCCTTCTACACATCCATTGGTTTTCATGCTGAATATTTTACAATTTTTATAGCTGTTATGAATAAATTCTTTTCGAGATATCCTTTAATTGACTGTTTGGGGAGAGTAGAAAAGCTACTGATAATTTTTTAAACTCTTTAGTTGTCTGCTGTCCTGGTAGTAGATTTTTTTTTCTATCGTCTGACAGTCATGAATTTTTTTTCGCATATCATCTTCAAATAATGGTGGCTTTGTCTCTTCCTAATACTTTTATTTTCCTTTTCTGATCTCACTTCATCGACTAGAATCAATGTGAATTCTAGTTCCCACAACAATGGAAATAGTAGCCATAAGAGTAGGTATCCTTCTCTCTTACTGGTTTTTGTAGAAATGCATCTAATATTTTACCATTATGTGTGGCATTTGCTGCAGGTGTCTGTAGATACCCTTTACTAAATTAAGGAACTTTTATGTTATTTCATTTGCTAAGATTCAAACATGTAGAAATTAAACAACATACTCTTAAACAGCCAGTGGTTTAAAGAGGAAATCAGAAGAAATATTAGAAAATATATTGAGATGAATGAAAATGAAAATATACAAAGCTTATGAGATGTAGTAATAGCAAAGGCAGTGCTGAGAGGGAAATTTTAGCTCTAAATGCTTACATTAAAAAAGAAGAAAGACTTCAAATCAGAGACCTCGCTCAAAACAGGAGGAACTAGAAAAAGAACAGACTAAACCCAAGGCAATCAGAAGGAAAGAAATAAACATTAGAGTGAAGATAAATGAAAAAGGAAACAAAAATAATAGAATCAACAAAACAAAAAGTTGGTTCTTTGAAAAGATCAACAAAATTGACAAACCTTTAGCTAGACTGACAAAAAAGAAAGAGACTATAAATAATGAAAGCCAGAAATGAAAAGGGGGACATTACTTCCAACCATGCTGAAATAAAAAGGACTTTAAGAGGACCCATGAAAAAAAATTTTTTTTTAAAAAGAGGATACAGGGAAACGAACTTGGCCCAGTGGTTAGGGCGTCCGTCTACCACATGGGAAGTCCGCGGTTCAAATCCTGGGCCTCCTTGACCCGTGTGCAGCTGGCCCATGCACAGTGCTGATGCGCGCAAGGAGTGCCCTGCCACGCAGAGGTGTCCCCCGCGTAGGGGAGCCCCACGCGCAAGGAGTGTACCCGTAAGGAGAGCCGCCCAGTGCAAAAGAAAGTGCAGCCTGCCCAGGAATGGTGTTGCACACACTTCCCGTCCCGCTGACGACAACAGAAGCGGACGAAAGAAACAAGACGCAGCAAATAGACACAGAGAACAGACAACCGGGGGAGGGGGGGAATTAAATAAAATAAAATAAATCTTAAAAAAAAAAAAAAGAGGATACAAGAACAACTGTAAGCCAATAAGTTAGATAACCTAGGTGACACAGACAAATTCTTAGAAACAAATAACTTACCTACATTCAAGAAGAAATAGAATATCTCAACAACGCAATGACTAGTAAAGATATTAAATCAGAAACAAAAAACTTGCCAAGAAAGAAAAATTCAGGACCAGATAGCGTCACGGGGGAATTCTTCCAACCATTCCAAGAAGACTTAACTCCAGTTCTGCTCAAACTCTTTCAAAAAATTGAAGAGGAGGGAACACCCCCAACTCATTCTGCAACACCAGCATCACCCTTATACCAAAGCTGGATTAAGATACCACAAGAAAAAGAAAAAAAAAGAACTAAAGACCCATACCTTTTATGACTATAGATGCAAAAATCCTCAACAAAATACTAGCAAACCAGTGCAACAGCACATTGAAAGATTTATGCTCCATAATCAAATGGGATTTATCCCTGATAGCCAAGACTGGTTCAACATAAGAATATCAATTAATGTAATACACCACATTAACAGAATGAAGAAAAAAATCGATGCAGAAAAGGCATTTGACAAAATACAGCACCCTTTCTTGATTTAAAAAAATTCTTAGAGCAGTAGGAATAGAAGGAAACTTCCTCCACACTATAGAGGGCACACATGCAAAGCCCACAGCTAACATCCCACTTAATGGTAAAAGACTGAAAGCTTTCCCTCTAAGATCAAGAACAAGAAAAAATGCCCACTGTCACCATTGTTATTTAACATTTTACTGGAAGTTCTTGCCAGAACAATTAGTCAAGGAAAAGAAAATTCACCCAAATTGGAAAAGAAAAATATTTTCAGATGATATGATCCTATTTACAGAAAATCTGAAAAATTCTCTACAAAGTTCTTAGAGCAAAGTGGCAGGGTACAGGATCAATACCCCAAAATCAGTAGTGTTTCTATACACAAGCAATAAAAATCAGAGGAAGAAATCAAGACAAAAATTTCATTCACAATAACAACTCAAAGAATCATATATTTAGGAATAAATCTAGCCAAAGATGGAAAGGACTTACACTGCAAAACATTGCTAAATGAAATCAAAGAAGACCTAAATAAGTGGAAGAACACTCCGTATTCATGGATTGGGAGACTAAATAGCATTTAGATGTCAATACTACCCAAAGCAATTTATGGATTCAATGCAATCCCAGTCAAAATTACAACAAGCTTCTTTGCAGAAACGGAAAATCCAACCATCAAATTTATATGAAAGGGTAAGGGGCCCAAAATAGCTAAAGCCATCGTGAAAAATAAAATGTAGTTGGAGGACTCACATCTCCCTATCTTAACACTTATTATAAAGCCACAGTAATCAGAACAGCATGGTAACTAAAATAAAATAAAAAATAAAAAAAGAAGAAAAGAGCATGGTACTGGCACAAGGACAGACATATAGACCAATGGAATTTAATGGAGAGCCCATAAATCAACCCTCACATTTATGGTCAACTGATTTTTAGCAAGGTGGCAAAGGCCACTCAATTGAGCAAGAATAGTCTCTTCAGGAAATGTTGCTGGGAAAACTAGATCTCCATTTGGAGGAAAAAAAAAAAAAACAGAAGGAGGACCTCTACCTCACACCACATACAAAAATCAACTTAAAATGGATCAAAGACCTGAATATTAAAGGTAGAACTATCAAACACCTAGAAGAAAACATAGGGAAGCATCTCCAGGACCTTATGTTAAGCAATGGTTTCTTAAGACTTTACAGCCAAAGCACAAACAACAAAAGAAAAAATAGATAAATTGAACCTCATCAGAATATAATACTTTTTTTCTTCAAAGGACTTTATCATAAAAGTTAACCTACACAATGGGAGGGAATATTTGGAAACCACATATAAGATCCTTATCTTAATATCCAGTACATAGAAAGAAATCCTTTAATTTAACAACAAAAACAAGCAACACAATTAAAAAATGGGCGAAAGAGTTGAATAGACATGACTCCAAGGAAGATACACAAAATTCTGCAAAGAAGCCAACTGGAATTTTAATTGCAGTTGCTCTGAATCGGTAGATCAAAGTGGGATGTAGTGTCATCTTTAAAATATCATGTCTTCCAATCCATATAAGTGGAATATCTTTCCATTTAGTTAGGTCTTCTCTAATTTTTGTGAAAATGTTTTGAAGTATTCAGAGTATAAGTTTTGTACTTCTTTATTAAATATTTCCATAAGTATTTTATTCTTTTTGATGCTATCGTAAATGGAATTGTTTTCCTAATTCCGTTTTCAGTTTGTTCATTGCTGGTCTATAGAAATTTTGTATTTTTGTATATAATTCTTGCATCCTGCAACCTTGAGCTCATTTATTAATTCTAATAGTTTATAGTGCATTCTTTAGCATTGTCTATATACAAGATTATGGCATTTGCAAATAGAAGTAGTTTTACTTCTTCTCTTCCCATCCAGATGACATTTATTTCACTGTTTAGCCTAATTGGTTTTTCTAGAACCTCCAGTACAATGTTGAATAGAAGTGACAAAAGTGTTGTTTCTGTTCCTGACCTTAGAGGTAGAGCACTAGTCTTTCACCATTAAGTATGTTTGCTGTAGGTTTTTTGTAGATGTCCTTTATCAGATTGAGGAAGTCCTCTGTATTATTTCTTGCAACTGTAAGTGAATCTTCAAATATACTAAAATAAAAAATTCAATTTAAAAAAGAAGAAATGAGAAGTAGACTTTATGACTCCTTGCAACTGAAAATGATTGCTATTTTGCATTCATTTGTAATGAACACTCATTAGGCTCTCCCAGTCTGAATACTCATGTCCTTTGGTGTTGTGAAATTTTCCACAAGCTTTGATAATTTCCTCCTCTCCATTTTGTCCTCTAGTAAACCTTTTAATTAGGTGTATTAGGTCTCTTCCTATTGAAGTTTTTTGGTCTCATGTATCTAATATTTTCCATCTCTTTGTCCTACTTTTAGCAGTTTCCCCAAGTTACTCTTAATCTTTCTACTGATATTTCAACTTCAGAAATCATTATTTTAATTTCCGTGATCTCACTTATTTTCTGATTGTGCATTTTTCATAGTACCCCTTTTCTTGCTCTGTTAATTCAATATTTTATCAACTCTTTCAAGGATACTAATTAGAACTTTTCAAAGTATGCCTCCTCTATACCTGGATCATTTCTAGAGAATTTTTATATTTCCTTTGGTCTCTGTCTTTCCCATTTGAGACTTTCCTCAAAAGTCTGTTGATCTTTGGTCATTCATTTACATTTAAGAAGGAGACACTTAAAAGTTAATGAGGACAGATAAAAAACAATCCTAGTCTGTGCCTTTCTCCAAGCTGCCACATCAACTATAATTCTTCCATCATTTCTTTCAAGATTTATTTTTATTTATTTATTTCTCCGCCCCCCCCCCCCCTTGTTGTTTTCACTCTCTGTGTCTGTTTGTCTTCCTTATTTCTTTTGGAAGCACCAGGAACTGAACCTGGGACCCCCCATGTGAGAGCGACATGCCTAATTGCTAGAGCCACCTCTGCTACCTGCTTTGTTGTGTCTCTCATCATGTTTTTCTTCTTGCATCTCTTGTTGCATCATCTTGTTGTGTCTGCTTGCCATGCCTGCTTGTGGCGCCAGCTCACTGTCTTCTTTAGGAGGCACCAGGGACCAAACCACCGACCTCCCATGTAGTATGCAGGAGCTCAATCACTTGAGGCACATCTACTTCCCCCATCAGTTTTTTCATCCTCCATAAATCCATTTAAATCTCCCATTTGCTAATGACCCTCCTTCTGTTCTCCTTTCTCTTGGTCATTTATATGTTTATTAGGCTTTTTCTAAGATTTTCTATCATTGTCTGTTTTAACTTTTCTATTATTGATTATTTTAGTAGAATCTCAGAAGGAAGAAGAGATAGAGCATGTAAATAACCTTCCATCTTTATTTGAAAATGCAAGCCTCTCTCCTTTATTGGATTTTAATCCATTCTCAAGTTTTCTTTTTACTGTCTACTTTCTTTTAGTAATTTCCAGGGTATATTCTTTTTATTTTCATCTAGTCATTATCTTAACTTTTTAGCACATGTACTTAAACCTATAGCTCTCTAGTAATACCTAGAATTAATTGGTATCTACTAGTCATAGAAGAGACACAAAAATTAGCATGTCATAGTTTCCCACTTATTTACCTTTTTCACAACCTCCCTAAATCTATTATTTTATCTCTAGGGTATTATTTTTTTATTTTTAGACTCAACAATGATTTTGCTGTTTTCTTTTCTTATACAGTTTATTGTATCTTGCTTCTTAGATTCATTTTTTGATGCAGTACAACCTTGATTTATATTCATTCTTTTAGAAAGCATCAGTGGGCACTAAACTTTCTAAGCCTTGGATGTCTAAAACTGTCCTTTATGTGTCCTCACACTGGTATGTATGTTCGAGTAAATATAGAATTCTAGGTTCCAAATAATTTTTCGCCCCATTGTTGTTGGTTTCTAAATATTTTATTTTCATTATGATTATCAGTCTAATCCATGAGTGACTCAGCATTACATTTTTACATTTCCAGAAATATTTGGGTTTTTTTTTAATTCCTTTTAACTTTTGATGTCTGATTTAATTTTGCTGTGGCTAGAGAAAATAATCTCTTTGATATAAAAGTTTTAAAAATCTGTTGATTTCCTTTTTTAGCTAGTATGAAGTGAGGTGTAACTCTTTCATGTGTACTTAAAAAGTATTTTTATATATCTATATCCTTACTAATTTTTTGTTATTTTATAATTCACTTCCTGAGAAAGGACTAATAAAAATTTCCCTCTCCACCCAAATGTTTAGATATTTGTCAGATTCTCCTTAAAATTCTATCAGTTTTTGTTTTATATATTTCAAGGCTCTGTTATTACATGCATATGCATTCATGATTATCACATTATATTGGCATATTTTTTCCTTAATCATTATGTATTGTCAATACCAAAGAGCGCATTAATTTTAAGATAAATCAATTATTCTTAATGTTCCCATGTTTCAAAACAATGTGTCTAGGTGAGGGATTCTTTTTTAATTAATTTACTTTATACTCAAAGTGTACATTGAATCTAAGGACACATGTCTACAAAAACAATCAGCCAGTATTGCTCCAAATATTAACTTTCCAACTTTCCCTCCATTTTGCTTTCTCAGGAAGCCTAATTGAATCTTATATTGGAGATTGCAGTCTAGAGTTCATTCCATCTATTTCAATTTTTCATTTGAATGGCTGCCCCCACATCCCCGTCCCAGGTTTCTAAGTGGATATTTTTCATGTATGGACCTTCTTTTCTCATTTATTCCTGTTTTGTGTTTTTTTTTTTTAATAAATAAGTCTTGTTACTTTTTTATGGAAAATATTTTAGCTATCTCTTTAAATATTCTTAATTTATTTGTTTTAAGTCTTTGACTCTTCAATTGAATTGATTTCATCTGTAATGAATTCAGATCCCAATTGTTTACTTTGTTGGCCATCTTTCTTAGCATTCAAGTTCTTCATGTGTTTTATAATTTTGATTTGCAGACTTACTTTGAGTGGAAGCATTTTTATGAATGGTTTCCCTTTATTTACTACTGTGTTCACTCCTCCTAACACCACCCACAATACCCAGTCCAGACCAGGCCTTATAAGATTACTCCAGGTTTAAGTGATATTAATGATATCAAGAAGCAAGTTAACAATAATGCAGCTCAGCTCCTCTTTATAGATCTGCAGGGTGTTTTGTTTGTTTCTTTGTTTGTTTGTTTACTCCTATCACGAGCTCGGAGCCCTTTCCCAGCCTCTGGCTTCATGCAGTAAGCCTGGCCCAGTCTCCCATCTTAGGTAGAGCTGTCCCAATTCCCATTACTCCACAAGCATCAAACTCCAGCAGGTATGTCGTTTCACTCCTGCTCACTGCATTGCAATTCTGTTCCATGTCATTTTTTACCACATTTTATTTTTCTCTGATACTTTATCAACTACTGTGATGTGTTCAAAGCATGAACTCACTACATAATCTTGACCAAGACCTTGTTTGCTTTCTTCAAGGTAAAACTACAAGATTTTATCCTTAGATCAAATACTATCTTTGTCAATTGATTATGGGGGGTGGGGACAATTTGTTACCTATTCCAATGCAGTTCTTTAATTAATAACCATAGACTCTCTTGATCTTTGAACTTGTTTGCTCTGAACTTGAAATTACTCAACTTGCGTTTAGCCTTGGCAGTCACTGTCTTCTGTTCATGTTTGGGACTACTGTGGTGTGCTCCATTCCTATTGAATATTTAATACTTTCTGCCTCTCCCAACACTTTTAGTCCACTTGTACAGCACGTTTTCGTATTTTCTAGCCAATGGGTACAATTTTAAACACCTTGTTCATCTTTTAAAGGATTTGGGGAAGAAAGGTAGGCAGGCATGTGTGTTAGTTTGCCGTCGTGCTCCAATCTCCTGTCCCTTGTTCCTACCCAGACTCTGTATGCTCAGTAAACATGACCTCATGCCAATATTAGCCTAAGCCAAACACTTAGAAAAGCATATCTGCTGTTTCAAAAAGTTATGTAATGACCTACACGTAAACACAAAACTGGGCCTTTATAACGGCTAGTGATGGATTATTCCTTACCCTGATTTCTTCTTCCTTTATATTTGAAAAATCATAGATACGTAGAGTAAAAAGTAATTTTTGGAATACATGAGTTCTCCCCTCAGGTTGAGTTCCTTGAGGTCAAAATCTTACCTTTTTTTTCATTTTCCCCCCTCACTCAGTCTATTCCAGGAACACTGGCCTTCTGCCTGTTCTTAAATCACTTCCGCCACCACAGGACCTTTGCACGTGACAATCCCTCTGCCCCAAACACTGCCCTCTCCTGCATTGATACTTCAGGTTCTATTAAAAGTCATTTCTTCAGAGAAACATTTTCTAAATACCTAATATAAATTAGGCCTATTATAATTTTTATCACACCCGTCACCTTTTCTTCAAAGTAGTTTTCATAGTTTGAAAACATGTATTTATTTATGTGGTATTTTTTAAAGGTTAAACAGATTTATTATAGAACTTCTTAGAGTCTTTAATATATTTAATAAATGATTTCCCAAACCTAATTTGACAATCATCAAACATTTCATGGGAATAATGTTTCATGGCACCCTGAGAATATTTAGACTAGGAATTTCAAACCAAACTATACATTAGAATCACATGGGGAGGTTTTGAAACAGATCCATGTCAGGCCCCCTTCCAAGACCAGTTAAATCTGAGTCTTTGAGGGTGAGGGCCCAAGCATAAGTATTTTGTAAGAGCTACTAGGTGATTCTAATGTGCAGCCAAACTGAGAGTGTGCAGTTATGTATTTAATAGGTCTCTCCCACCAGACAGTAGGCTTAATGTGAGCAGGGACTTTTTGTTTATTTCTATATCCCTGGTACTTGGCACACGGCTTAAAATATAGATATATATAATATGGTAGATGGTAGATACTTAGTTAATTCATTTATTCACTAAAAATCTAGTGACACCTACTATGTGCCAAGCTCTATTCCAGGTAGTAGGGATATAACCATAAACAAAAGAGACAAAATCCTCTACATTCTGTGGAGTAATAACAATAAAATACATATCAAGCAGTTACTACATATCAGTCCCTGTTCTAACGATTTTATAAGCGTTAACCCATTTAATCCCCACAACAAATCTTCAGATGATATTATTACCTCTAATTTATGATTGCAAAAACTGAGGCACAAGATGGTTAAGAAACATGTCCAAGGTTCAATAATAAAAAGTAAAAAAGGCAATGGCAGAGCAGGGAATTGAATCCAGGTTGAGCTGCTCTGAGACCCATGTTCTCACCACTATGTCATTTTGGGTTAAAAATCTTCTTTTTAATGAATTAACAACCAAATGCAAAAATCAGTCTCTGAACTCCCCAAAGCCCAACAAAATTTCTCTTTCATAATGGTGAGCCAACCATCTAGTCCAGTCTCCCATCTTCTGCTGTAATTCCATGTATTCCTTACAGGAGTCTTTCAGACTTTGCTTGAATAGCTCTGCAAACAAGGGGCCCACCGCTTGACTAGGGCAGGCTTTCCCATTGTTTAGTAGGAATTTTTAAACTTATGGACCATTTTCTTCATTTTAAAATCTGATTTGAATTCTGATTGATGTTTGGCCAAGTGGTGGGTAAAATAAGCACACTGTCCACACAGCAGACACACTAAAGGACCCCCTAACTTTATCAACATATTTAGTACAGTATAGAAAAAAATGTAATACCTAAACTATAGAGACGTTTTACAGCCTGGCAACTAAGCAGGCGTGGAGTCTATTCTGGCTTCTCAGGACACATCCGTTTTCTCTAGAATGTGGAACTAAGACTAATTCAGAAGTTAGAAGCACCAAATACATTTTCATAATATTTATTGAATGTCTAGCATGTAACCGGCATTGTATTGTGTCCTTTCATATGTGAAAGCTTCCCAATAACTGCTGCCCACTGATTCTAGCTGAATAAGTGACATGAATAAGTCACATGGATAGCAGCCCTTCCAATGTTTGAAAATTTCTGTCACATCCCTTCCTCTTATTCCTTAGATCATTCTGCTCCTTTCATTGCCCTTAATATATACCTAGTTTACAGATCTCTCCATGGGCTTCCACCGTTTGGAACATTCTAGAATGTGACCTTTCTCCTAAGTGTGGACCTTCAGTTGAACAAAATCTTCTATCTGTGGCCTGAGCAGCACTGATAGTAGAACTAAGTCTTTGGCCATTTGAACACAATTCTGCCTGAGAAATCTCCGTAAGGTTTGTCTTAGCTAAGATTGTTGCATCCAGGAGTGCAGGTTCAGCCTCTTCTGGCCCAGGCCAACCACCTCCCAGGAGCCCCCCAAGAGGAGGAGTCAACAGGTATCAGGGGCGGGTGGTACCACCTACGAGATTTCAGCATGACCCTTCAGCGCACCTCCACGCCATGCCTCTGCACCTGCACCACAGGGCCCAGGTGGCCTTCTTCCTTCCCTCCAGCAGCTCCCAGCCCATGCATGGACATTTTTTAAACCACTGATTCTAAGAGGATGAGGAACTTTCACAAAATGCGACGGGTCAGGCAGTGGGAGAGCTGGTACCTGAGACTGGGTTTATAATCCCCTTCCACCTTGTAAGACCTTCTCTTCCTTAACCCCTGGACAGATTCAGTGGACATTTGTGCCATTGCTCACCCTGGAGGGAACCAGATCATTTTTAAACCAGAAATACATTTTTTTAAATTACTGTTATGGATTCTATTTTTTTCCTCTTCTGTGAATGTATATATATAATAAATATCAAAGAAACCACTCTTCTATCCTGGGATAGAGGAGGGGCATGAGGAGGGGCATCCTACTCTTCCCATTCCTCAGATGAGCAAGCAAAAGGGAGACATGACTCTTCCTTTATCCCCATGGTTCCCTCTCTTCTGTCCCATTACCAGCTAAGGAAATAGTATCCCCATTGTTGGTGGTAAGTGATCAGGAAAGAAACCTGGTGAGAGGTGAGCCTGAGACTTGGTTGAAGGAGAGAAGGACTTGGAAAGGATAGTTAGTTTTCTAGGCTCATTGGCACATGGGGAAGGGAGTTCCAGCCCCATGACATGGGGTGAGGGGTGGGGCGTGAGGAAACGGGGTTAGCCTGCCTCAAAGAAACAACATTGGATAAATCCCCACTTCTTGAGTGAAAAGGATCAGGGTAGACCTCTTCACCTAGCCCCTCAAACCCTCCCCCTAGCTCACACAGATACCATTATTTTTAAATCCAAGGCTGGGAGGAAAGAATACAAAAAGCAATATTTTTATCACATGCCAAAAACCCAGGATAGAGGAGGGTGGCAGCACTAGGCCTCTCTGACTGGGGTTACCCCTCAGCCCACCTCAATGTGGTGCTGGATCGAGGGGATACCTGAGTTCTTACCTCAAAATAGGGGAGACCCTAGCCTCTAGACCCCAGCCTCGAGGCCCTTTCATTTTTCATTCTGAGTAGCCATTTTAAACCAGCAAGGAATAAAAAGAAATCCTGATCCAACCAAAAAAAAAAAAGATTGCTGTTTAGAGTCCAGTCTAACATTTAAACATGTCCTATTTCCTTCCTCCAAACCTCCTAGTATGTGCCTAGTAAACCCCAACTCAGCCTTCAAAACTTTCCTGAGGCCTCACCTCCTCATAAAACCTTCACTGACTCCCGCCCCCATGCCCTGCCCAGACAGAACCAACCAGTTACATCCTCTGTAACACGTCACTGCCTTGAAAACATTGTCTTGAACACATTGTAGATGATACTGCATTTCTTTGCATCCCTCTCTATATGGGCAATCTGAGTGCAAAAAAATATATGTAGTGTGCCTTATATCTTTCATCTCCTCAGTGCACAGTGTCTGGATAACTGTTGAACTCAACTAGACTCTAGATGAAAAAGATCTATGAAAACAAAAGCCCTGAGTAAAGACAAGAGGAAAATATAAGAATAAGTATTGTTGTTTATTATTATTCAACAAGCCCATGGAAGGTCTTCAGCCAGGTAATGTGAACAGAACAAAGATGTATATATGGCACATGACTTCTGCCCTCAGGGAGCTTATAGTCAAGCAATCATTCACTCGTTTATTCATTTCTTCATTCATTCACTCATCATTCAACAGATACTTCTTGAAGTTCCTCCTGTATGTCTGGCACTTTGCTAGACGTGAACAAGAGCAGCCCAGTTCCTGCTGTAGTAGAGCTCCTAGTCCAGCAGTGAAGGAACTTACTGATTAGTCATTGATTCCCCCACCAGTCAACAAATGTTGATGAAGTGCCTCCACATACCAGGTGCAGGGTATGACACTGTATATACAACAATGAGCACAATTAGCACAGCCTCCTTGTTTCTGGGGCTTAGAGGTGGGTGGGGATATAAAACATACCCACATGAGAATTCTCGTCATGGTATAAGGAAAATAAGACCTGTCATTGACCCAAAGGCTGGAGATTTTAACTGGCTTTGCCCAACGCCCTTTTATTGAGTGTCGCCTCTCATTCCTTTCCCTTATAAGTCATCCAGCTCTCTTCTAGGACCCCCTTCCAACTCACCACCTTCAGTCTCATCCTTCTGCACTCTGCTGGCTCCCCCAAGCTCACTGTCTTCAACACACTTGCACTGGAAAGTTTCTGCAAAGGTGATCACATTGCCAGCAGAGGAGAGCAGCTTATTACTCCCCCTCCCCTTCACACGCCGGAACTGTGGAGCCATGAAGCCTCTTGGCGGAGAAGGAGGCCCACCAGGCAGTTTTTATTGCCATGGAACTGTGAGATTCTTCTCCACACTTCCTTC
The DNA here is from genome assembly GCF_030445035.2 of Dasypus novemcinctus. Taxonomy (NCBI): domain Eukaryota; kingdom Metazoa; phylum Chordata; class Mammalia; order Cingulata; family Dasypodidae; genus Dasypus; species Dasypus novemcinctus. Next base: position 49,135,425 of record NC_080693.1, on the reverse strand, counting down.
TGGGGAAAAGTGAGCCTGCCAATCGAGATTTAACAGTGGAGCTGCCCCCCCCCGCAACCCCATCACCACCTCACCATCCCACCCCCGGACTGAGCAAACTGTATCCCTTACCCCCTGGGAGCCTGGCCGTGGCTGAGCCCAGACGCCACAGGGGCTGGGGAGTTTCCAGTGGCCACAAAGGCAGGTCTCCACTCAAGCCAGACGCCAGCTCTAGCCCAACCTTGCACGCAGCTGGCAACGAAAATGATGAGCCACTTTCTGGGCCACCTTCTCCCCACGCAGATTTTCTCCTGATTCCTTTTTGGCCAGATCCCTTTGCAGCATTATAGTTTGTCAATAGCCCGCGACTGCTTTCTAGAATTTCTCTCCAGGAGAAAGTGTGTTTTTCTAAGAAATAGGTGCTCTAGTCTGAAGCCTAATTTCATGTGAGGGCTCAAAAGTGAAACAAAAATAATCACCCTCAAGTCTGGAAGCCGAGGAGCCTCTCCACCCCCTGAAGAGTGCTTCCTTTTGGGAGGTGGAAGGCAGGGGCCGTCCTTTGTGTGTGTGTGTTTTTTAAATGAGTTGTTCCAATTATAAAAATAAAGCCCAATACTTGTATCAGCCAGGGTCCTGGCAGGAGACAGAAGCCACACTCAGCTTGACTTCTGAAGACATTTTAATGAAGGGATTATTCGCCAAGGGGTGAACGGGATTAAGGACTGGACAAGGGATAGGCAAGCACACAGGACTAGCAACAGTGGGACACTGTTCACCCTATGCCTGAAGGGGAGAGGGAGGAGAACTGTGGGGTAGGGGTCAGCCGTCAGGAGCTGCTGTGGGAAACGACACAACCACTGCCAGAACTGAGGCACTGGTGACCCCTACTAGAAGCCCAAGGGCAGGGGGCCAGGGTGATGCGGTCCAGAGGGTCAGCCTCCAGGAGACACAGAGCAGGACAAAGAAAGTCAAGAGATGGTGCCAGGGTGGGAGTGGGGAGATGGTAAAACCAATGCAATAATTCCAGAAAGTTACAAAGAACAGAAAAATCTAATAGATTTGTCAGGGCTTCTCATAACCTCACAGAGCCCTTTGGAATAGGGACTGTTATCTTCTCATGAATGAGGAAACTAAGAGAACAACAGGAATTTGAACGTCCTATAGTCAGCATATGCTAGCGCCAAGCTTCATCCAAGTTACTGGACTCAAAGTCCTGCTCTTAATGACTCTGCTATATCACCTGCTACCTGGCAATGCATGCCTGTTATGAATGTTGCTTGGAAGCAATGTTTTAGGTCATACATAATACTACCTGGAATATATCAATGTGCATTTTAGTCTGCCTCAAACTGCTTTCATTTGCTTTTCACCATTATAAATGTAGCTGCCATGAACATCTCCACATTTAAGGTTTTTCCTGCATTTGGAATGGTATCTTTAAGGGAAAGTCCTAATACTGTTTCCCCATTTCTAAATCAGACTTGATTTTTCTGTGGTTTTGAGTTGCATGGTTGCAGGTTACCAAGTGTGAACATAGGAAATACTCTAAAAACTCTCCTGTTCTACTCCACCTCTCCCCCAAAGAAAATAAAATTGAGAAAAGTAGAGGGAAGCCGAATGAGTCAAGGATTGCTAATTTTAACAAGAAATGGCATTAAATAAGTAATGGGCCATCGCCCCTATCGAATCCCACTGTCCTGGATGTTAAATGAACACTGAGTGCAGGGCACATAGGAGGTACTGCAAACACTTTAACTGAATCTAAATCGATAGGATGGTATCATTCTATTCTAATCAACTATTTTCAGTTCTGGCCATGTGCTGAGCACCACATGGACAGATAAAATCATTTAAGGAACTTAGCTGAAACTTTTCACTATCCATTGACAAAGGAAGGATTTCAGCTGTTCTACAAAGTGCTTTAAACTCTAAGAAAGTGCACTCTGGTTAGGGAACTTCATCCCGCTGCTCAGTATAATAATTAATGGACTACTCAAGGAAAATGAGGTAAACTATTTTTTTTAGATATCTGCCATCATTGGCAAGTGATGGCAAAATTTTGTTTTGACTGGTCTGTACCAAATGCTGACTTAGCATGGTACAAACAAAGTCAAAGTGACGCAATGCCCCAGGAGCACCCGTGGTCTGTGAAGGGTAGCATCCATTGCAAACTTTGTTAGCCAGTGTGAGTTTAATACAATGGAAGGAGCCCTAACCAGAAAGTTAAAAGGCTGCAGTCCTAGTCCTGGTTGTGTTCTAACTAGCCAGGTAAGCTCCTGGGCGTAAGTCACATCTCTGCTTTGAGCCTGAGTTCTCTTCTCTGCAGAAATTAGGGAATAGGACAAGAACAGTGATTTTCAAACTGATCCGTAGGAACTAGATCTCCCTGGAGGTGCCTCTGGGACAGCAGGGAGTATAACTGGGGAAACAGGAATAGTGGTGGAAATTGGGGCCTGAACAGAGCCCCTCCTACCTGGACTCTCTGACTCCATCCTTGCTCAGCTCCAGTGCAGTCTCCACACTGTCACATGTGCTCGACTCCTAAAACACAATTCAGATTTTGTTCCTCCCTGACTCTTACTTTCCCCCAAATTCCTCCTCACCTCCAAAATATAATCCTGGTAATTTAGCAAACATATAGTCTCTCAGGGAACCATGTAATTATCCCTCATAGTCCTTATTCCAGTTTGTGATTATATCTTCATCCATACATTATTTGCTTAATATCTGCTTCTGCCTCTCGACTGTATTCTCCATGAGGGCAAGGACTGTGCCCACTTAGTTCACCGTTGTAAACCCAATGACTAGCACTGTGCCTGGCACCTGATACATGATTATTTGTTGAATGAATGAATGAATGAATGGGTTCACACCCCTCATTTCTGACCCTGGATGTGCTTATAAACCTGGAGCTGATAGGTTTTAGTAAAACCACTTGATGTTGTCCTCCTCTTCATTATTAAATCAAGTGAAAAGAACTAACCCTGAGTCCTGACTCTACCTTGACCTCCTATAAAATTTATGACCTTGGCATGGAGGGCACAACTGTGAGTTTCGGTTTATTGTTCTATAAAATGACTAGGTTGATCTATAATCTCTCAGGTCTCCTCCTGTGATTTCATGATTCAATCCAAAGAGGGTTAGATATAACTGATGATTCTGCATAGATTTAGAACTAATAGCACAGAGTAAATCTACAAGAATGAACAAGGTAGAGAGAGAGAGATTCAGAATCTATTTATTTTGAGAATTGCAACCATGAATTGGCAAAGACACAGACCTAAGAGGAAAGTCATCACTCTGCCACCTACTAGATTTGTGATCTTGAGTAAACCATTTCTTCTTCTCTGAGCTTCAGTTTCTTCATATATAAAATAAAGACACTAATACCTGTCCCAGCTTCCATATATTATGTTATAAGGATCAAGACTAGTGAAGCAATATAAGTTCATTTATTTTATAAATAACTATAATTATAATGTAGTGCTATATAAATTTATGATATTGCTATCTTTATAATTAGTAGATTAGCATAAACGCAATGGTATTAAAAGATTATAAAGCCATCATGATTAAAACAATGCAGCACTAGTACATAAATAAGCCAGTGGATTAGAAGGGAAAATCCAGAAATAGTTTCAAATAAAAGAATTCAATGTAAGATAAAAATGGTATTTTTTTTACCATTTGGGAAAAGGTATACAATTCAATAAATGAAGACTAATGCCTGGCCAGCTAGAAAAAAAAAATGCATTCTTGTCTCATATTTTATTCCAGCATAAATTATAAAGGAATTAAAGATTTCAATGTAAAAGCAAAGTGAAATAAAATTACAAAAATTCTAAAAGAAAACATGGGAGAGTTCCTTTATTAACTATAAATGGAAAGGCCTTTCTAACCATCATTCAAAATCTAAAATAAATCTAATTTCATTTTTTTTAAAAACCCTTCTACTAAAACAATTATAAGCAAAGTAAAAAGCCAAGTTTTCATACCATAGACATAGGCTGATCTTCCTAATATATAAATAGTTCTTGAAATCTATATGAAAAATTGAGGGTAGGATATGAACAGATAGTTCACAGGAAAGGAAGCACAAATGGCCCCTAAGCATATAAAAAAGATGTTCAGCTACCCTCATTATAACAGAAATGCAATTTAAAACTAAAACCCAGTGTATCATTTTTCACCTTTCAGAATGGCAAAAATTCAGAAGTTTAATTCACCTTCTAGATGCGGCTCTAGGAAACAGGAACTCTTGCATAATGCTGGTGCAAGTGTCAATTTTTATAGCCCTTATGGAGAACAGTTTGGCAATATCCAACAACATTATGAATGCATATAGCCTTTATCCAGAGATTCTAATTTGGGATATTTATCCTACAGATATACTTAGAGATGTGCAAAATGACATATGTGCAAGATTATTCATAACAATATTGTTTATAGGAGTAAAAATGAGTAAATTGCAAAACATGCAGTTTATAAGAATAAAGTATCAGACTATCTATCAATAGGGGACTGGTTAGTCATGTGTATCCAGTCAATGCAGCTATAAAATGGAATGCAAAATCTCATTGTGTATTAATATGGAAAGTTTTCCAATATAAATTAAGGAAATTTGGAAGAGTAGATTTGATATTTGTAAAATGTTTTTATGTATGATTTGTGTAAAATGGGAGGGTAAGAATCTATATTAATATTTGCTTAAGTATGCAAAAAGAAACTCTAAAAGATATTTAAGACACTTAGAACAGTGGAAACCTATGGCAGGGAGGGCAAATCTGGGAAACAGGCAGGTGACAGACAAGGACTGAGGAAGACATTGCTGCATAACTGTTTATGCCTTTTGAACCATATAGATAGATCTATTCAAAACAGTAAACTTAATAAAAGGACAAAATAAAAACACATTTCATGTGATACAGCGGAAACAAAGTGAGGCATGGAAAAAGATGTATCAGACAGAAGACGAGCATCAAGGGGTAGTCTTTAAGCAAAGGTAAGGGCAGTCAAAATGACAAAGCCAAGATTTCATGCCCAAGAGGAAAAAAAAATGCTCAAAAAGATTTCATGCCCAAGGGGAAAAAATGTGCAAAAGATATACACCTGAAAGAAGAGAAACAGAGAACAAAATTTTCTGGAAATTTCCAGTGTTTTTCCTGTATTGACAAACAGGAAAGAACAATACAATAAGCCAAAATGGGGAAATTATTTCAAATCTTTCAGAAAGAAAGAAAAAAACATCTGTTGCTATAATTTCTGCCACTGTAGGGAGTGAATTTCATGGAACAGTCTCCCATACCAAACAAAATAATAAATTTCTCCAAAGGAGTCTTTTGTAGTACTTATTTAAGCTATCAGGAAAGTGAAGAGTCTTAAATGACAAGGGTGTTTACATATTTAATTTTCATGTAACATTAGAACCATAAAAGCTCTCTCTCTAAGATGGGGAATATGTGACACATGCAGTTAATTTCCACATTAAATTATTGAATGAAAAATACACACATTATCCATTGCGACTCCAGGATTAGGTCAGGTCAAATTTTATTGCTTTTGGCCGAGGGCTTTTGTAAGACTTACAAGGCAAAGAGCAGGTACAGTGTGATCTTTGGTATAAGTTATAGAGTTAGAACGAGGTTCTGAGTGGGAAAATACTTAGTATTTCAGAAGTAATTTCATGAAAGTCATCATGAGACTAGCACATCACTGTGTTGATTTAACTGGAACTTTATAAGATCACTTTAGCTCTGGTTTCTAAAACTGCCAAGTTTCATGTATCTGCCTAACAATAAATAACAAACCTTTTTTAGATTGATCTGTAATGGATGCTAATTTGAATTACTCCCAAGAAGTTTCTGGCATGGGACCAGATAAATATGGCAAAGAAAAAAGGGGAGAAAATGTGGATGGTTCTCTAGCTCAGGGGTTCCAAACATGAAAGCATTTGATGAGCTAAAGTGCCTATTAGTATCTTCCTTCAAACCTAGATATTAGCATGGAACAAGGAATTAATTATTCGATAAGGAAAAAAAAATTGCATGTGATTAAAAAAACTCCACTGTCTACTAAACGGTATTACTTGATTGATTTATGAAAGAAATGTACTGGAAGTAGTAGCAGAAATAGTAGGGAATATTTATTGAGTTTTTACTATGTGCCAGGCTAAATGTCTTATATTTATTATCCCATTTAATCCTCTTAAAAACTTTATGAGGTATCTTTATTATGTAGATGATGAAACTAAGGTTCAGAAAACTAAAGTAGTTGTTCAAGTCACTCAGCTAATAAGTGATGAAGCCAGGATACATATTCCTCTAAAACACAGGCTCATACATTATATTAGACCTCCATCTATTTAAAAACACTTTCAGATTTTATTGTTAAGAGTTTAATTATGGTTGGAGTAGTAGTGGGTCAGAGTTTAATTATGATCACTAAATCCTTAGTACTTGAGAATGCCTTCATAAGCATGAGCTTGAATTAAAGGGAATCTAACCACTCCCAGCTCAGAACTTCCAAAGTATCAGAGAACCCAAGTAAAACAGAAAATAATTTAGAATACTATTATAAGTAATTTTGGGTTATGTTAACTATAAATCATTTCAGCTTCATACCTCTGTGTCAGATATGACTGGAATAATTTTAGAGTGAAATTTCAATAAAATTTCTAGTGAACTAATTACTGCAACTTTTTTCATTATAAGCTTTCTAGAGAGTATTTTATTAAGCATAAAGAACTAAATACTTAGATTCCTTATATTGGTCAATCAGTTGACTATTGGCCTATAATCTGAGTGTCTTTCTGAAATTTCTTACAGATGTTTATAGGACTTTTATCTTCCTATGTGTGTTTGTTAACCATATTTCTTCCATTTCTTTTTTGTGAGATACTGTACTTAAACCTGAGGTTTTACTATGAATCAACAGAAATCTAAGTGGTAGAGTAAGGTAAAGACACCTGTGAAATTGGAAGGAGCTTTTGTGTGTATTCACCAAGGACACTATCTTATTATCTTAGTGGTGGAGGAAGAGAACAATAGATCCTTCATTTTCAAAAACTAGATGCAACCCATAGATTTTGTGAAAAAGAAACAGGGGGGTCAGAGATACTAAGAATTAGATTGTTGAATAAGCAAAATATATTATTTCAGCTATTTCAATAATATTTGTTCCAGATAAAAAATAGAGAACAATGATGTGTCTAAGAGGTTGGCATTTTCCTAGTGACAAAGGTCACCAGTTACTGAAAGATTGCCATAGCCAATTCTGCAGAGATGGTTAAATTGATACAAAAACAAAATTTCCCTGGTCCTCTTTAAACAAGTTTCACTAGAGAGATTAAAAATGAGCAATAGTTGGGAACCAGGGGGAAATCATGAGATCATGTTACTTAGAAACACAAAGTGGTGATATGACATTTTTTAAGTCTTCATCATACAATTTGGCTTATCCTTCCCATGATATTCCAAAGGAGCAGCTGGATTGCAGTCATCTTAAAATCTCATCCATTTACAGGGAGATAAAGTAGACAGTTTTCCCTATTCTTCCTGCTAACTACAACTAAAAACCCTGACACTATATATAGATAAAGCATAAGAAAATGCTAAAAGTTGGAGAAAACAAGACAGACTGGCTAAGGCTTTTGGAACCCAAGAACAACACAGTGGTGAATTCCCTGGGTTTTCTTTTTGCCTCAAGTATTCCAGATATGGAAATGAAGACGCTGGCAGCCTAGAAATGCAAACAGGCACAGATAAAAAGGCCCAACAAAATCTTACTCTCTCTAGTTGAAGGACCAGGAAAAGGGAAGCTTAGCAAGCCAGAAAAGTTTTAGATACCAACATCATCATTTCTGCCCAGCAGTAGAGAGGACCCACACACACAGGTATCAGTGGGGGCTGTGTGAGGAATCTGGATGTCTACCTCTACCTGACAGTTACAAGGCAGCACTTCTGTTGGAGTAGTGCCAGAGAAAGCCAACTAAAACAGAGATTTAAAAAAAGATTCATATTCTCAAAAAATAAAATAAAATAAAATGTCCAGGTTCAATTAAAACTCACTTATAAAAGTTAGAAACAGGAAGGTCTCAAACTGAATGAAAGAAAACAATCAAGTATGCCAACACCAGGATGATAGAGATGTTAGAATTTTCTAAGAAAGAGTTTAAAGCAACCTTGATTTTTTAAAAAATTTCAGTGGAAAGTACAAACATGATGGGGATAAATTAAAAAATAAAATTCTCAGCAAAGAAAAAAAGATATAAAAGAACCAAATGCAAATTTTAACAACTGAAAAATACAATAACTGAAATAAAAAGCTCAGTAGATATGCTCAACAACAGAATGGGGGGAAAGAGGAAAGAATTAGTAAGTCAGAAGACAGGAAAATAGAAATTACCCAGTCTGAAAAACAGGGGGAAAATATGTTGAAATATAAACAGAGCATCACTGACTTGTGGAAAGATAACAAAATATCTAACATTCCTGTCATCAGAGAAAGAGAGAATGGAGAGTGGTGCTAAAGAAAAATACTCAAAAAAATTATGGCTGAAAACTCTCCAATATTTGCAAAAGAAACCTACGGATACAAGAAGATGAGCAAACCCCAAAGAGTATAAACCAAAATAAATCTACACAAAGATACATCACAATCAGAGTTCTGAAAATTAAAGATAAAAAAGGATCTTGAAATAGGCAAGAGAGAAATGACTACTTATAAGGGAAAATCAATGACAGCAGAGTCAGAAAGTAGTGGCACAAAGTTTTCCAAGTGCTGAAAGAAAAGACCAGTCAACTCAGAATATTATACCCAGTGAAAATATCCTTCAGGTATAAAGAAGAAATTCACAATATCCTCAGATGAAGGGAAACTAAGAAAATCTGTCACCAGAAGATCTACCTTCCAAGAATGCTTAAGGAATTTCTCTAATCAGAAAAAAACCTTGGACTATCAGGAAGGAAGAAGCAACATGGTAAGCAAAAATACAGGTAACTACAATAGGTTTTTCTTCTCTGCTTGAGTTTTCTAAATTTTGTTTGAAGCAAAAAATATGGCCCTGTTTTATGTTGTTCTAGATGTATGAGGAGGAAATATTTAAGATAATTATATTATAAGCAAGGAAGTGTAAATGGACATAAAAGGAGAGAATATTTCTACATTTCCCTTCCACTGTTAAGAAAATGACACAAGTAGGATGTGATATGTTATGTATATATTATACTTAAAGAAACCACTAAAAAGATATAGTTAGAAATGCACTCCACCACTATAGCTAAATCAAAATGGAATTTTAAAAAATATTCAAATAATCCACAGGAAGGTCAGAAAAAGAATGCAGAGAAACAAAAAACAAAACAAACAGAAAACAACTGATAAATGGAGACTTTTAAGTGCTAGCATACTAATTACATTAAATGTAAATGATCTCAATACTTCAAAGAGAGAGATTGGCAAAATTGATTTTTGAAACATGTCCCAACTATATATTGTTTATAAGAAACTCACTTCAAATATAATCATATAGGCAGTATTTGAAAGTAAAAGTATGGGAAATATGTATTGTACAAAAAGTAATCAATAGAAAGCAGAAGAGGCTATATTACTATCAGATAGAATAAACTACAGAGCAAAGAAAATTACCAGGGTTAGAGAGAGAGATTATATATTGATAAATGGGTCAGTTCATCAAAAAGACATAGCAATCCTACATGTTTTGTGCAAAACAAAACTGCAATACATGTGAGGTAAAAACTGACAGAATTGAAAGGAGCAATAGACAAATCCACATTTATAGTTGGATATCTCAACACCCCTCTCTCAACAATTGATAGTTGGACAGAAAAGTAGCAAGGATATAGAACTCAACAGCACCTTCTACCAACAGGATATAATTGACATTTACAGAAATTTCAACCAATGTCAATGGAGTACACATATATTCAAGTGCCTTCAAAACATATAACAAGTCAATAATATCCTGGGTTATAAAACAAGCCTCAACAATTTAAAAGAATTGAGATAATAATGCTTTCTTTGACCACAAGTGCTCAAGCAGAAATCAATAACAGAAACATAACAGGAAATTTTCCAAAGACTTGGAAACTAAACAACACTCTTCTAAATAATCCATGGGTCAAGAGAAATAAAAAATTATATTGAACTAAATGAAAATAAAAATAAAACATATCTAAATCTATGAGATATATAGCTAAATCTATAGCACTAAGCACTTACATTAGAAAAGAAGAAACATCTCAGATCAATAATCTGAGTTCACACCTCAAGAACCTACAAAAAGAAGATCAAATAAGCCGAAAGCAAACAAAAGGAAAGACATAATAAAGATAAGAGTAAAAATAATGAAATTGAAAAGAGATCATTTTAATAGCCCTATAACTATTGAGTTTGTAATTTAAAACCTTCTAAAAAGAAAACTCCTGACATGGATGGTTTCACTGGAGATTCTACCAATAATTAAAGAAGAACACCATTTTACACAATCTTTTCCAAATAAAAAATAAAACCAGTCAAAAACAGTACTCAATAAAGAAAGAAAGCTACAGAGAAGCGGACTTGGCCCAGTGGTTAGGGCATCTGTCTACTACATGGGAGATCTGCGGTTCAAACCCCAGGCCTCCTTGACCCATGTGCAATGACCCATGTGCAGCTTGCCCACACACAGTGCTGATGCGCACAAGGAGTGCCTTGCCACACAGGGGTGTCCCCGCATAGAGGAACCCCACGCACAAGGAGTGCACCCCATAAGGAGAGCCACCCAGCACGAAAGAAAGTGCAGCCTGCACAAGAATGGCCCTGCATACACAGAGAGCTGACACAACAAGATGACGCCACAAAAAGAAACACAGATTCCCATGCAGTTGACAACAACAGAAGCGGACAAAGAAAAACACCACAGCAAATAGACACAGAGAACAGACAACTGGGGGGGGGGGGGGGGGAAGGGGAGAGAAATTAATTAATTAATTAATTAATTAATTTAAAAAAAGAAAGAAAGCTACAGGCCAATATCCATCATGAATATAGATGCAAAAATCCTTAACAAAATATTAACAAATATGATTCAGCAATATATAGAAAGAATTATACACAATGACCAATTGGGGCATATTTCAGGAATGTTATACTCGTTCAGTGTATGAAAATCAGTAAATGTAACCCACCATATTAACAGTCTAAAGTATAAAAATGACTTGATTATATCAATTGAACCAAAAAAACATTTGACAAAATTCGACAACTATCCATGATAGCAATTCACATAAAATAGGCAGAGATGGAAATTCCTCAACTTGATAAAGAGCATCAACAAAATCCTACAGCTAATATTATATTTAATGGTGAAATACTGTATGCTATTTCCTAAGACCAGGAATAAGATAATGATTTGTCCACCCTCACCACTGTTATTTAATATAGTGCCAAAAGTTCTAGACACTGCAATAAGGCAAGAAAAGGCCATAAAAGGCACACAGATTGGAAATGAATAAATAAAACTGTTCCTACTTGCAGATAACATGGTTTTTATGTGCAAAATCCTAAGGAATCTACTAAAAAAAAAACCCATAGCATTAATAAGTTAGTTCAGTGAGGTTGCAATATACAAGATAAACATACAAAAATCAATTGCATTTCTATATATTAGCATGAATACTTGGACAATGAAATTAAAAATACAATACTATTAAAAATGCTCAGGAAGCAGACTTGGCCCAGTGGTTAGGACGTCCATCTACCACATGGGAGGTCTGAGGTTCAAACCCTGGGCCTCCTTGATCCGTGTGGAGCAGGCCCACGTGCAGTGCTGATGTGCACAAGGAGTGCCATACCACGCAGGAGTGTCCCCTGCGTAGGGGAGCCCCACGCGCAAGGAGTGCACCCCATAAGGAGAGCTGCCCAGTGTGAAAAAAGTTCAGCCTGCCCAGGAATGGCACCGCACACACAGAGAGCTGACACAACAAGATGACCCAACAAAAAGAAACACAGATTCTTGTGCCACTGACAACAACAGAAGCGGACAAAAGAAGAACACGCAGCAAATGGACAAAGAGAACAGACAACTGGGGTGGGGGGGGATGGGAGAGAAATTTTTAAAAATAGAAAATAAAATAAAATAAAAATGCTCAAAAAAATGAAATTGGTGGAAATCTAATAAAACATGTACAGGACTTGTATGCTGGAAATTATACAACACTGAAGAAAGAAATTAAAGATCTAAGTATACATACACTGTGTTCATGGATTGGAAAATTCAACGTAATAAAGATTCCATTTTTCCCAAGTAGATATGCAATTTTAAGGCAATTCCTTAAAATCAAAATAAATACACAAGATTTTTTTTCTAAAACTTATATTGAAAGGCAAAGGCTCTAGAATAAATCAAGGAATTCTGAAAAAGCTGAATAAAGTTGGGAGAATTAATTTACCTGATTTCAAGACTTATTGTATAACAACACTGTGTGATAGTGGCAAGTGACTAAATGCATAGATAAATGGGATAGACCAGAGAACTCAAAAATTATACCCAAATAAATGCACCAAACTGATTTTTTACAAAGGTGCAAAAGCAACTCAATGGAGAAGAGATAGCTTTTCAACAAATGGTGCTGGAGAAATTGAACATATAGTGACAAAAGAAAAAGAAAACCCCCTACTCTATAAAGTCTCATACCTTATACAAAAATTACTGTAAAGCAGATCACAAACTTAAATGTGAAACATAAAGCTATAACACTTTTTTTAAAAACAAAAAAAGGAGAAAATTTTTAGGATCTAAAGCTAGGCAAAGAATTCTTAGACATGATATCAAAATGAAATATTGATAAATTTAATCATAAAATGAAAAATTGATAAATTTACCTCAAAATAATGGAAAATTTTGCTTTGTAAAAGATCCAGTTAAGAGGATGAAAAGACAAGCTTCAGATAGAAAGAATTTGCAAAGCATTTATCCCTCAAAGAACTAGTATCCACAATATATAAGAAATCTCAAAACTCTAAAGTAAATATGCAAGCACTCCAACTAGAAAATGACCAAAATAAATGAAGAGACATTTCTCCAGAGAAGATGCACAGATGACAAATATGCACATGAAATGATCTTCAACATAATTAGCCATTAAGGAAATGAAAATTAAGACCTCAATGAGATACTACTCTACAACTATCAGAAACAGTAAAAATAAAAAAGAGTGACAACATCAAATGCTGGTGAGGATATGAAGGAACCAAATCACTCATAACATTGATTGCTTGTAGGAATGTAAAATGGTACAGCACTCTGGATAATAGTTTGGCTATTGCTTTGAAAACTTGATATGGAATCACCATACATCTCAGCAACTGCACTCCTGGGTATTTATCCCAGAGAAATGAAAACTTATGTCCACACAAAACGTGTACACAAATGTTTGTTATGGCTTTATTTACAATAATCTAAAACTAGAAACAACCCAGATATCTTTCCATGAAATACTCCAGCTCATGGAATACTTCTCTGCAATAAAAAGGAATAAAGTATTGGTGCACACAAAAACCTGGATGAATTTCCAGAGAATTAACATGAGTAAAAAGTCAATTTCAAAAGGTTATATATTATATGGTTTCATTTATATAATATTCTTGAATGACAAAATTAGAGACATAGAGAACAGATGAGTGGTTGAATGTGGTAGAGAAGGTAGGGGCCAGGGGAAGTGGGGGTAGCTATAAAAGGGCACCAAGAGGTATCTTTGTGGTAATGGAAATGTTCTGTTATCTTGACTGTATCACAGTTTATGTCTTGGCTGAATATTGTACTACTTTTGCAAAAAAAAATGCAGTATTTCCAGATATTATCATTGGGAGAAACTGAGCAAAGGGTACAGGGTATATTTCTATATTATTTCTTACAACTGCATGTGAATCTATAATTACATAGAAGAAAAAGTTTAATTAAACAAAAAATGAGATGTAGCTTGCAGGAAGTATTAAAACTTCCGGAACTGTACATTAATGATCTAGTTATCAACTAGCCAACCATTTCCTCTCATATAAAGAATGGTTTGATAGTCATAGTTACAATTCTCCATAGGATAATGTTGAGTGAAAATGTAAAATAGTTTGAATTAAATTAAGATTACAAAAATGTAAAAAGTATGGATGTGTGTGTATATATTTACATATAGAAAGAGTGATAGATGAACATAAACAGAAAAATAAAATAAAAACCATTTGACTTGGGGAGATGGCTGAACACTAGCGAATGTTTACATTTTATTTTTGTCCCAGTTAATGTTATCATAATGTTACTTATTTTTAAACTATTTTTTTCAAAACTATAGAAAAAGGTCATGAATGGGGTGATTTCCACAAGTAATGATTATAAAACTATTTTCAGCATGCCTAAAATTTTAGAGGTTTCCATGGGAAGAAGAATTTATTTTAAAGTCCCCCTTATTTAAAATCCTGTTCCTAGTGGTATCTAAATAAACCCTGCTAGTTGACTGCTCTAGGATGAGAAGAGCTTTGCACAATTAACCACCATCTTTTTAAATGAGACTGAAACAAACTTCACAACCCTGTGTGTTTCACTTAAGCCAAGAGATCTTCCCAGATAACTAAATCATGATCTTAATACCTTTATTATGCTTATTTTTTTCCTCAAACATATTTAATAAAAGAAGAACAAGTACACAATCACAATTCCTTTCCTTATTCACTTAAATTTGTTCCCCGTTCCTCCACTTATTAGCTGTGTAACCTTGAAAAGTTACTTAACCACCACGGCCTCTGTTCCTTCTTTAAAATAGGAATACAATGTTTCTGCTATTTTCAGAGCCACAAAATAGATTGGCAGTTTCTTAAATGATGTATATATATACTTTTTTAAATAACTAGGAGTACAGTAACCGTTAAGAAAAGTCAGGCCAGTTTGGCAAATTAAAGCACCAAATGGCAGATTTTCCATTCTCTTTGCCCTGGATCATCTCTTTATTATAACCCTGCGTCTGCCAGGATTCTCCAAAAGTCCATGTTCTTATCTTTCTCCAAGGAATTAGGTCTTAAGATAATTTTTTCCACCCAGGAGGATGAACACTTCCTAGAAACACCACCTTTCCTGCATAAATATACTCTATTTCCTTGAATTCCTACATAACTAATTGTTTCCTTGTTTTAGAATATACTCTGCTTGCTTTGTTAGCCGAAATGAGGGATCCAATTTCTTGCAAATTCTATTTGAGATGTTCTCAACTAGATAGTCCTAACTATCCAATAGAAATTATTTCCCAAAACTTCTCCAGGATTTCTAAGTCAATTTATTTTATCCTAATTATTAAATGGCTCCTAGAAATATCCTTTTAAATGGTACTTGTACTTACCTTTCTCTTTTCATAACTTTATTCTTCCAAGTTTAAACAGTTGAATCTGTTTGACACCATGGTGGTAAATTCTTTGTTATTTGGTAAGGAATTAACAAAGCTGAAGAATGTGTTTGTGTTGGTTTCATGTTCTTTGAGACTAGAGGATAAAGTTTCGGCCTTACACATCTTTTGCCTACTTTATTTGATCTAATTCTGGAAAATCAAAACCCAGTAAAAATGATTTTTTAAAGGTCTTAAGAGATGACCCTTTGTTTTTAAAAAATTCAGTAATACAAATTAATAAAAAGGACACAATAAAAAAATAAAAGGCTTAAAAAAATAAAAGGTATAAAGTTAATTTTAGAAGAGTTTTACTTAAAATAGTGATGTGGTGAGATCTTTTTAAAAAATGACTAAATCAGAAAATACTAAAATCCATATAAATCATGCATAATAAATAATAAAAGAAAACCCAGGATCCTGGACTTTAACAACCAGAGGAGAAAAGAAAGCATCAGGTACAATCTATCCATTTAAAAACTGAAGGAATTGAGATCTTGAGAGATGAAAGTACTTGTTCAAGGTCACAAAACTACTTGGCAGAGCTGGGACCAAAACCAAGACTCCTAACTCCCCATTCACTGCTCTTTCCCCTGTACCGTACAGCTTCTCAAGTGAAAATCACCAGAAACCTCTGAGAAGCCCAAGGCTAAAAATATCAGGGGTTAACGCACCTTGCCCGGGACCTGAGCAATTTGTAGACTGAGTTGAGATTCACTGAGTTTGCAGACAGTGAGAGTTCTCAATAGGAGGGGCTTGGTCCAATTGGATCTCCCTGTGATTGGAGTTCTTAGGCCCTTGCTATTTCTGTTGGCATCAGAGGTTCACATATCAGCCTCAGATCCCTGCATTCTTCACTGGGGTATGTCATGGGAACCCACCAAGTCAGAATCTCCAGACAGTCAGGCAGCCCATTCAGTCAATGGGAGTATCTCACTGGCTTTCCTTCTTTCTGACACTGCCCGTGATGTAAGAAGGATAAATTCACCAGTCTGATTTTGCTTTTGATGTGGATTCCCTGTAGGTATAATCAGCCTTATATGGTAATAACTACATAAGTCCATATTCCTTAGCATGCACAGCTGATCCCAACGAACTCTTCCGGCCTTATCTCCCATCACTCTTCATCTTGCATTCTACGGTCAAAACCACAGAGCAGCTTACCATTATTTGGACTCATCATAATGTTATTACTCCATACCCTTTCATATGCTATTCCCTCTGCATGGTATGCCAGTCCACCTTCTCCCCTGCATCACTGGATGGATGGGTGGATTGGAAATGAATGAGGGAATGAATGAATATGATATAATTTGGAGAGCACTAAATAAACATTGCTATCTTTTAAAATATTTTTTTTTTACTTTTGAAGTTTTAGATTATATAATATTACATCAAAAATATAGGGGGTTCCCATATACCCCACAACCTCCTTCTCCCACACTTTCCCCCTTTTTTTATCTTTTATTTTTTTTTCTTTATTACCTTTTTTTTTTAAAGATACATAGATCACTCAAAATGTTCCATTAAAAAATATAAGAGGTTCCCATATACCCCATTCCCCATACTCCCCACTCCTCCCACATCAACAACTTCTTTCATTAGTGTGGCACATTCATTGCATTTGATGAATACATTTTGGAGCATTGCTACACAGGCTACATTGCTACATTGTAGTTTACACTCTCTCCCAGTCCAATCAGTGGATTATGGCAGGATATATAATGTCCTGCATCTGTCCCTGCAATATCATTCAGGACAACTCCAAGTCCCAAAAATGCCCCGATATCACCTCTTTTCCCCTCTCCCTGCCTTCAGCAACTCCCATGGCCACTGTCTCCACACCAATGATATAATTTCTTCCATTGCTACAGTCACAGTAATTCTATAGTAGAATAGCAGTAAGTCCACTTTAATCCATATTTTATTCCTCCATCCTGAGGACCATGGAATGATGATGTCCACTCCACCTCTAAATTGAGAGGGGGCTTAGATACCACATGCCTGATGGATGGGATTCTCCTGCTTGCAGTTGTAGACTCTCATGGTTCCTTGGTGTGGTGGTTGACTGTTCTCACCTCCTTGTTAGCTGACCTGGGTAAGTCCAATGAACAGGAGAGTAGGTGTTGCAACTCTGCTGAGGCTCAGGGCCCAGCTGGCACATGGACAGTCCAGAGATTCAAGTCTCCTGGGGGCATGCACCAACCCCAACACCAACCACAGGTTCAGTAAAAGTGAAAAAGGAGGCATGTGTAGAGAAGTCACCTCTGAGTCCAACTCCATCACATTTATGAGCACACATTCCGAAGTAGGGCCCACTGGCAAGGCACTGAACTCCAGTGCTATCTGCCATGACCCTGCAACCTGGGTGTCTCCGTAGCCCTCAGGCACACCACTACCTGGGGTTGTATCTACTTTGACTGTGTCTGAGATCCTGCTGAGACATATGTAGGCATAACCCCTTTGATGACCTCCCGACTCATTTTGAAGTCTCTTAGCCATATAAACTCATTTGTCTTTACCATTTCTCCCATTTGTTCAAGATCTTTCTCTAGTTGCATCACGAGCTGGTGCTTGGTTGTAATCCCTCAGCACCAGGGAGGCTCATCCCCATGAGTCATGTCCCATGCTGGGGGGAAGGTAATGCATTTATATGCTGAGTTTGGCTTAGAGAGTAACCACATCTGAGCACATGGAGGCTCTCAGGAAGTAACTCTTAGGCACCTTGCAGCTGTAGGCCAAGTTGAAATTTTAAGCACACAGGCTCCTGAGCATAGTCATCAGTATCAAGGGCCCATCACTGAACCATCCATCTTCACTGGTCTTTGCCCTTGCACTTGGGGGATTGTTGCTGTTCCATTGAGGAATGTGACAGAGCTCCCCAGGATAGGAACTCAGCACTCCCTTAGTTGTCATGTGAAACTCTACCCACTATGTCAATACCCAACAAACATCCATACATGCCCTGGAAACCTCCCTATATGCATGCCCTGGAAAACTCCCTCCCACCCATGCATCCCCCAGCAATGATACCCCACATCAATGCTCCTCCCCTGCCATGGTTGAACTCCTCTGTAATTCAAAATTCTTCAAAACTGAAGTCTAAAAATTGCCAAATTCAAGTAATAGGAAAATGAAATAGTAATGATAGATTAAAAATTAGAATACATAGTAATTTAGAAAAACTAAAATAAAGTAAAAAATAAATTGGGGTAGTAAAAAAATTTTTTTGACATTTTGCCTTTCATCACTGTAGTAGTGTTGCCCTGTACATACAGTTTCAAGGCAATCTCTCTTATTTCTTCCTCAGTGTCTTACATCTTTTTTTTATTATGTCTTCAAAAAAGTTTTAGGTCACAGTAAAGTCACATGTAGAATACAGGGGGCTCCTGCATACCCAACATCCGCCCTCTCTTTCCCCCTCCCCAGCAATGATGTTTTTACATGTGGATGTTACATTTGCTGCAACTGATGTACAAATATTGAACCATAGCTACCAACCATGGTTACATTATGGTTCACATTATGGTTTACATTTTAGACTGTACACTTTTATAAATTTTTTGTTACATTATGGTTTACATTTTAAACCGTACACCTCTACAAATTTTCGGTGAAATTTACCATGGCCTGCATCCGTCACTGCACAATCATGCAGAACACCTCCATTGCCCACTAGTTACACCTTCTCACTCATTGTATGGGTCTCCACTCACTGCTATAACACACTATGACAAGATGCGCACTCACACACTCCCTAGAAGCCTGCCCCATTTGCACTCTGTGCCAGATGCCCCTGTCAAACACTTAAACCCATAACTCTTCCTTATTGTATTTTCTAAAGAGTTTTCTCAACATAGTTTCAACCACATACCTGACAATCTCCTGTGTTCACCTGCTCCCCCAAACCTTCCCCCCAATTCCATGGACCATCTGACCCATCCTCCCAACCCTAGCTTCCCTCAAGCCTGCAAAGCCCAACCCAATAGTATCCTTAAACCCTCCTCTTAACCTTTCACTGCACAACTACTTACTTCCACTTTATCATAGATTTCGCCAATGTGAGTGTTGGTTCACAATCTTCCTCTTGCCCCCTATTTCCTGGAAGTCTATCTTCCAGTCTCTAGCTCTCTCCGACAGCTTGGTTTGCTTAATTCATATCAGAAAGGTCAAATAATATTTGTCCTTCAATGACTGACTTGCTTCGATCAATAAGGTCCTCAAGATTTATCTATGTTATCCTGTGTATTAGTACTGTATTCCTTCTTACAGCTGAGTAGTATTTCATTATATGTATATACCACATTTTGTTTATCCATTCATCTGTTGATGGGCATTTGGGTTGACTCCAACTTTTGGCAAAAATGTAGGGGGTTCCCATGTACCCAACCTCCTCCCTCTCCCACACTTTTCTCCAGAAAATTTTAGTTTCTGGGACACATATTTAATGGGTATAGTGCTAATGATAAGATCAAATAAAAGGGGCATAAGAGCCATGTGTAGGACAATTATAAATGGGTCTAACTCCAATATATTAGGGGGATAGGTTGTCATATATTCCAAGGTAAAGCCCACTAGTAGGGTGCTGAATTCCTAGTTTGCCTGCCATGCCTATAGTGTCTAGATGTCTTTATAGCCCTCAGAACCCCCCCTGCTTGAGGTACTTTTTATTGTGGTAGTCAGTGAGATCCTCCTGAGACGAGCATATGTGTTATCTCTAGAATGACCTCCTGACTAATTTTGAAACCTCTTAGCCATAAAAACTTATTTGGCCAAGGTCTGTTTCCAAATGCATCACTGGTTGATGCTTGCTAATAATCCTTTGGTGCCAGGGAGGCTCCTCCCCAGGTGATATATCCCATGCTGGGAGGGAAGGTAGTGAGTTCATATGCCAAATTTGGCTTAGAGAGAGGCCACAGTCGAGCAACAAGGAGGCCTTCAGGTGGTAACTCTTAGGCAGTATATAATACTAGGCTAAGTTTCAATTTCACAAGAGCAATGTTCATAAGTACAAGCATCAATATCAAGGGCCTGGTGTATTGGTCCATCCTCCTTCACTAGGCACTGCCCATGTGCTCCAGGAATTCTTGCCTTTCTGTTAAAAAATGCATATCAAGCTCCCAGTCAAAAAAGTAAAATTAAACCTTTACCATTGAGTAGACAGTCTCAGCTTCCTTGTGATAAGGAACTCAAGATTATCCATATAATAGCAGTCTCACTCTCTTGCATTCTGATATGCTTTCTTTAGTACAAAAAAAGTGAAATTATACCCAGGGTGCAGGTAATTGTGCATTACCCTGAATACAGCTATGAGAGGGCAGGATATATAGGTACCCATCATCCATATGTAGGCAGCAGAGGAAAGGCACCTGGAAACCCTGTAGTATCAATTAATATCCTATGCTGCTTCTTCTGACTTCTGTTTTTAAAATGAAAATATTTTTGGAAGAAAACCAAATAAATAATTAAATACATAAAATAGTCTCAGGACATGAGGGTCTAAATATTCAAATAGAAGTTTACCTTTCCACTGTGACCACTGGGAAAATAATTTTATGATACAAGAAGGCAGAGGGGTCATTTTGGAAGCTTAACACAATGGCACAAGGCTTAGTTAGAGGAATGGGCTGTCTCAGTGAGGTGTATGTAGGCACTTGTTTCTTAGTGAAAGCCAGAAGAAACCAGAAAAGAGGCATCGGATAGTCCTAAAGGACAACTAATTGCTTCACAACCTCCACCCTCTCATTCATTTGATACACATTCAATGACTAGGTCACAATCCCAAGAAAATGGCACTTAGGCTCTAGAACATTTGTTCTAAGCCACTTTGGGATCACTCACCATTTGAGAACTTCAAAAAATACATACATGGTCACGCAAGATATTTTATCTATTATTTCAGGACCGTCACACATGCCACAAAACTAAGCTTTAGACTTCATAGAGGTCCATGAACTCCAGGTTAAGGACCACATGATTGATTAATATTTTCAGACCCTTCCAAAGTTTGTCAAATATTTTCCATATCATTATCTCATCTGTTAACAACCCAATTAGACAGGTATCTTCTCATTTTACCCATGAGGAAACATAATGTCACCCTGATTCATCAGAATATATTCTACGTTTTTATATACATGAACAATATCTGGAAGGATAGTTAAGCACTGGTATCATGAGTTGCCTCTGGGAAAGCAAACTAAATGGTAAATAGCCTTTTGTAATGTTTGTATTTTCGCCAGTCCTTTTGTAATGTTTGTATTTTTTTCCAGAGTGATGTTGCTTATTTTTTTCTAAAGGAATATTTTAGATCTACTACTTTCAAACCTGCGTTTTTAGCCCTCTCCATAAGTGCAATTATGGATGCACTTGAAAAATTAGGTGTTTCCGATGTCTTCTTTCATACAAATCTGTATCTATTATTTGAAAATGCTCAAAAAATAAAAAACCTGAAGACTAAGATGCCCATGACTTTTCTATTTTGAGGCTTAAATAAAATTTTTTAAATGATAAGGACATTTGTGACCAGATGAGCATGATGAACACCTGGATGTGACACCTTGCTATTCAAAATGATTTGAACAGTGACCAATAGCATGCCCAAAACTCTCGATTCCAGCCCAGGGCTGACCCAACTCCAGCAGGTTTTTAAATTTCTATTAAGAAATAGAAGGATCTATTCCATAAAGGGGGACAGTCAAAGTAAAATAGCTATTATTATTTTGGCCTCTAGCTGGGCTCTAGCTCTTGCTGGAGTTCAAGGACAGGTCCAGTGATGCAAATGTGAGCATGCACAGCCCTTTACCAGGTCTTTTGAGACAAGAGGGCACCTTGGTCTGACTCTGGAAGTGCAGATGTGTAGGTTCACAGGGTACTAGCCCAATCCTAGGAGGGTGAGAGCAACAGTGAACAGGGTTCATGCAGTAAAGCTCTCTGGGGTCAACGAGGCTGCAGTCAGATGATGGGATTCAGCGTTTGTCAGCACCCTCCAACAATTACTCTGAGGAAACTTATCTTAGTGACTGAGTTGAAGTCAAAAAGAGATGTGTAGAAAGGTCATGTACTCAGATATGTCAGCCCTTCACAGGAAACCTCTTAACTGAATGCGCAGTGGTGGTGGTGAATGAGCTAGGCAGACCACCCCCAAATATTATAAATCAGAGACTCTACCAAAAACAAAGAGGTTCTGTCATGTGCCATCAATAGGACTGAAGTCAGAGGGTGTGCAGCTAAGTCATGATACTGGCAACTACTGGGTACCAGGGAAGCCCCAGAAGCATTGACAATCAATATCCTTTGTTGAGATATACAGGAGTAGGAACCAACCTAGCAGAGTGCACAGGATTTCAATGTCCCAACCAACACCAGTCATCAAACTAAAATATGAACTAATCATGTCATTCCCTGCTCATAAATCTTCACTGGCTCCTCAACAGACAAAAACCAAACCCCAGCCTTGCATCCAAGGCCCTTCATATATAGGCCCAGCCCTCAGCTCCCATGTCCTACTTCCCTCTCTACTAAAACATCCCTCTTTCACCTGATTATTCCAAACTCTTTCAACCCTCAGCCTTCTCGCTGAAAGGTCCTCTCTGTGATAAAACCCACCTCAATCTTTAAAACCCAGACCAAATATTTTCCTCCCTCATCCCATTCCCACTCTCCTCTTGGCTGGTGCTCAGGCCTCCAATAGGACTTTGTTCACATGTCGGCTACAGCCCAAGACACCTTTTACTCTAAGTGCCTGGATAGTCAACCAGACTGGACTGCAAGGGTAAGATGATGTCTCATTCATGTTTACACCCCCATCACCCAGCACTGTGCCTTCCAACCTTAGGGATACCTAAAAAAGTACTGGCTTCATATGTGTAGTGTGTATATAGGAATTGGTGTGGGTTTTTTTTTCTTTATTAGAGAGGTTGTGTGTTTACAGACCATTCTTCCATAAAATATAGGATTCCCATATACTGCCCCACCACCCACACCTTGCATTGGTGTGAAACATTTGTTACAATGGATGATAGCACATATTTATAATCGTACTGAATAGTATAAGTAAAGTCCATGGTTTAACTTAGAATTCACTGTATAGTGTAGTTCCATGGATTTTTCCATTTTTATTCTGGACCATATATATGCAATCTAATATTTCCCCCTTTTAATCATACTCAGATATCATAGGGTACCAGGGAATGGGGTGGGGATAGGGAATGGGAAGTCAAGACTTAAAATGGACAGGGCTCCCACTTGGAATCATGAAAATGTTTTGGTAATGGTTAGTGCTGATGGTAGCACATCATTGTGAATGCAATTAACAGCACTGAAATGTATCTGAATATGAAGTTGCTTTTAAATTGAAATTGTCGTTAAAATGTAGGAATTACTATTATTGAATGCGAAGAGCCTGAGCAATAAGAATTTGACCCTAGAATTTTGCACTTGAAGGAACTGGGATCACAAGCCTTCTAAATGAAAATATAGAGGTTTTCCCAGGGCCCCGCAGGGAGTGGTTGGGTGCATTGGGGTGCAAGCCCACTGGGCTTAAAATGCCTAACGTCCTCCACCCTGCATTGTGAATTCAAGCTGGCAACAGAGCTCTGCCTTCACCTGATGGTTAATTGAAGACTCAGGGGGCATCCTGGGCCTCTCTTCAGGCTTCCTTAAAATCAAAACTTATGAGCTTGTGTACTCCTAGGAACCCTTCTCTGCAGCTACTGTTTTCCTCATCTTTGAATACATGCTGAAGTTTCATTAAAACTGTGGGGAAAGAGGCCCTGGATTTTGAGCCCAAACAGCCTCTCCCATTCATTCCCAGGGTGTGGCCTTGGACAGCACATGCAGTCTTTTAGACCCTGCACCCTCACCTCCAAAATGGAGAAGATGAATTCCAGCGTTGTTGTAAAAATCAAATGAGATAATGTGTGGAAGAGGGTGCTGCAAGCTGAAGCATGATAGAAGTGCCAGGTGTTATTTCTGCAATGGCCAGCACCTACCTTTAACTTCCTCCCCTGGTTCTCTCTCCTGGATGCCCCAAGAGGAGCCAAAGTCTGAATGTACATCTGGCAGGCTTGGGTCAGCTTCTGCCTAGAGGAGCGTTTGCTCCAATCCCTTATAAGGCTGATCTCCTTTTCTTCCCCGCAAAAGGAGAACTTTCGTGGGGGAAATAACAGTTTCAGCAGCCCCCGTGGCAGCAGAGAATTTCTTTGATCTCTTGCCACGATCTGAGTGTTGTTTTGAAAGTTATTTAAGGATGAAAGCATCCCCCTGAAAAAACCTACTGTCAAAGGGGATTTCAGCTCACCTCCAATCCAACCAGCTCTGAAGTTTCGAATGTGTAAAATTGAAATGGAGACAGCTACATAAATATTAAATGAACAATGAGATGTCAATGTTTTTATTAGTGTTTGCAATTGAACTTTGACTAAAGCCAAGACCAGTTATATATACCTGGAGAGGGGGCATGGTTTTTGATATGACCATGATATTTGATTTGGAAATTTTTAAGTATGCAGTGTTGCTAATAGATTAATTTTTTTAAAAAAGTTGAACCCACGTACTTACTATTTCCTGTGAGAACTTGGGATACCAAATATTTGGGTTTACATGAAAATTTGGCTTACATGTGCTTCAATGAATAGGAAATGCTGTCTCTGGGTGGGTAACAGGAAGTCAGGCAGTTTCCTTCTTTTCATAAAGAGTGAAGATAATGATGGTCCTGAGCTGGTTTCACATCTTGCACAGATCATGGTGCCAGTATCTTTCTGGTCTCCCTGACACAGCCTTGCCCCTCTCCAATTTTTCTTCCAAAAGCTGCATGACTGATCTTTCTAAAATACAAATCTGACCACATAACGGCTTGATTTTTCAGTGGCTCCCAAAGGCCTTCAGAATAGCGCCGACACTTCTTAGCATGGCATGGAGTTCCTGCCTCCTTGCCCAGTTGCTTCCCTGGCTCAAGTCACACTCCCATCCCACCTCGCCTCTGCTCCTGTGTCCTGTAATCACCTTGCAATTCCGTGACCACACCATGATTTTGTGCCTTTGCACATGCAGCATCCTCTGCTTAGACTGCTTCTAACCAACCTCTTCCCTTGGCAAATGACTGCACATCCTGCAGAACTCTGCTAGGGGCCAACTAGCCCAGGAAGCCTTTCCTAGCCAGCCCCTCCCCAGACTGTGGAGGGTTCCCCCACCCTGATTTTGCTTCTATGAAAGCACTCATCATATCATACTATAATCATTTATTGACTTCTCTGTCTCTACCATTGGGCTGTGATTTTCTTGAGGACGAGGATCAGGCTGTATTCATACTTGTATCCCCAGCACTCTACAGTGTCTGTACCCCAGTAGGGGATCAGGAAAAGTCTTGTGATAAACCAGCCAATCAACACTAGATTTAAAGTTGGATTTGATTTCTTGTCCCGAATAGGACAGCAATTAGTTTGATGACTTTGGACCCAAAATCTTTCTAGAGACCTGCTTCCTCAGCTGAAAAACAGGAATATTAGAAAAATAGATACAAAATTTAATAAATACAAATATTATTTGTTGAGAACTAATTTTGTGTGTTTCCCTCCAGTAAGTCCACATAATTCTTTTTCCCTCTCTCTATGGCCCAATACCTCATTCCCCGGATGTAAACAGTGCCAATGACTTCCCAGTCCAGCCGTGGTGTGTTTTGAAGGGACAGACTTTTCACAATCTGAAAAGCTCCTTTCCTCCCCACTTCCCCAACCAATTTTGAATGTTTTCAAAATTAAGTCTTGCTCTTCCATTTTTCCTGTGAATGTGATAAAGATTCCTTACTAACATCCTATTTAATTTGATTCATTCAATTAAGAAATCTTTATTGGTCGACTGCTATATGCCAGTGGCTCTCATGGGATCAAGATAAAATGCAGTCAAGCAAATGAGCTGGAAACTACTCAACATTAATGACCAAACTACCGTTCATCTGTGTTTCGTGAATGTGAAAGTTTAGAAATGTAACGTGTAAGTGAAAATCTGGAAACCAAAGGCAACACATAACGTAGAGATAACTATAACACTAGCCCAGGAGAAGAAATTAGATCCTTCAAATAGCTCCAGCAAGGATATATATTGCACATGATGATGCTCAAAAATCTTTTTATAGGGATCTGGATGGGCTGAGGGGGGTGCACATATGTTACTTAAAATAGGAACCCCTGAAGCCCGTTTGGAGTCTGTGGACCCCCAAGAAAAGAACTCCCATATGAATATATTGAAGCTTGTGCTGTGTGATCATCCACACAGAAGCAGAAGCTGAGCTGGGAATGGAAAACAAAGCTCTTTTTTCTCTCTGAGAAGCTGTGCAAGGCTTCTTCTTGCCTTGATGGGAAAAATCGAAAGATTGGATTTTCAGGATCAATAAGGCACCTTGTTGAGTAATTTACAGTAGAATGTGAAAACAAATACCAAAGCAAAGCTCCCCAAACAGCACATTCCCCTTGGTGAGACACAGAGGGAGCAAGACTGTGGCTGGCTGCTCCCAAGGTGGTCTGGTTCTTTCTTTCTTATTGACTAATTTATTTATTCTCATTCTCGTAAATTCCTTTAGATCCTGAGGAACAGCTCCTTCTTAGGAGTTGGTTTGTTCCTAGGCACTCCATCTATCTCTCAGCTTGGTCTCCAGTCAGAGGAGAGAGAAACAGGTGAAAAAAGGTCTGGGCCTTATTTGAGCCCCCGGGAAGGCTCAGAGTAGGCTATTGAAGGTGGGAGGAGGAGGACAACTTGGCACCAGTAAGGTTACATAACATGAACCAGGCTCAAATTAGGTGCCAGCAATTTACACCAGTCTTCTGTAACTATTTACATTGCTGTTTATTTTTTTTTTAAATCAGTACTTATCTTGGCCACCACAGCCACGTGGAGCTGACATGAAAATACAGAACACCTTCATGAGACTCACAGCTCCCAGCATCAGTACAATGCCCTGTTCTGCTCAGTGGTCATTGCCCCCACCATCCCCCCTCTTGAAACCACAACAAGGAAATCACAGTACTGGAGACAACTCTGGCCCTGGCAGAACCCGTAGCCCCTGCCTTTGCTCCTCTCAGCAGGAATCAAGTATTGCAAAGACTTTCTGCAAGCTTTTCACAGTTTGAATTTCCTCTAGCCAAAAAGACTGGCTGTTAGTCCATTGATCACTTTATTCCCATAAGGACTTGAGAGGCAGACAATCCAGACAGGAGTTCAAATCCTGACTCCACAATAACCATCTGTGGGGCATTGAGCTGGTTATTTAAAACCTTAGAGCCTGTTTCCTCATATATGAAATGAGAAAAATATTACCTGCCATATAGGATTGTTATGAGGATTAAATGAAATATTTATGCATGGGGTCTCAAAAAATCTTAAAAGGATCCTCCAACGATCACTGAGCATTAGCTTTCTATTAACCACTATTTGTTTTCATTTAATTCAGATTTTCTTCTTACCTTTTATTTTTCATAACGTTATGTACATGTCATCTCTTAAAAGGTGATCCATAACCTTTAAAAAAAAAATAGAGCGGTTTTCTTAGGAAAAACTGACAGCTCTATGCTTTGCCATTGGTTCTTTACTATTTTCAGAAAACTGGATCAACTAAAAATACCCTTCAGTTGGGCACTTGATGTTCCCATCCCAACTGTGTTCTGAGAACTATCCTGGACTCCACGGCCCTACCTTAAAATGTGCTCCAAAACAGGGGGGTGCAGATGAGGCAACAACAACAAAAAGATGCAGCTCATGTCATTGTTTCCCCAGGGTCAGCTGACAAGTGTGCTCTCACCTTGCCTTAGGAGGAGGGAGGAGTGACTGGCATTTTACTCGCTCAATGGCTATTTAGGAACTATTACTCCATATGAAGAACAGTCTATGATGATTATTACTATGAGAGATACAAAAATGAGTCCAACACGGGATCTGCTCTGAAGAACTTACAGGGAAGATAAAATGTTCATTTGCTCATTTAATGCAAAATGTTTGAGTGCCTCTGTTCTAGGCTCTAGGGACACAGTACGGGGTGGGAGGCAGCAGAGACAAGCTCATGGAGCTCACGGTTTCTCCAGTAAACAAGTAAACTAATAAATAAACAAGACAACTCCCACTAGTGCTAAGTGGTTAAAATAAAATAGGATAATGTATTAGAATAAGAGGCATGAATGAGCTTGGTAGAAATAACTTGGTAGGTAAGTTAGAGAAACAGAAAATAGAAATGAAACAAAATGGATAAAAGGGATAAAAGGGAGAATGAGAGGAGAGGCGTTTTTGAAGAAGCTGGTAGGACCTAGCTCATGACTCCTTCTAGACCAGGAGTCAGCAAACTTTTCCTGTAAAAGGTCAGGTAATGGGCTTTGTAGTTCCTATGGTCTCTATTGCAATTATTCAGTTCTGCCATTGAGAACATAAGTAAATGAATGAGCAGGACTTTATTTTCAATAGAACTTTATTTATCAACACTAAAATTTAAATTTCATATAATTTTCATGTGTCACAAAATATTAGTCTTCTTTTTATTTTGTTTTCAATGTAAAAACCAGGTTTAGCTTGCAAGCCGTACAAGAACAGGTGGTGGGTCAAGTTTGGCCTGCAGTTTGTAACTGGTTGACCCCTGTTGTAGACCATGTGTATTAGTCACGGTTCTCCTGGGAAACAGATAAAGTGACTCTGGGAGATTAGAGAAAATGACCTAGAGTTGAAGGAGCCTGAACCATTCACTTGAGTATATTTTTGACTCAAGTGGGAGAGGCAGCAGGCTGGAAAGGTGACTTGTTACCCAAGTGGTTGCTTGGTGAAGGGGAAAGAACTTTGGGCTCAGATACACTTGACCTCTCTAAACCTCCTTTACTCATCTGTTTAAAAAAAAAAAAAGACAGTAAAGTTAAACTGTAAGATCCTCGAGGCCAGGGGCCTCTACAATCTGGCTGATCAATGATCTAAACTCTGCTCAGTATTTATTGTTCTACCATGTGTTGTGTCATATGCTAGGTGCTGGGGAAAGTAGTGGTAGATAAGATGGACATAGTCATTGCCCTCATAGAGCTTACAGGACTAAAGAGATAAACGCATAAATAGGAAGTTTGCTGGGCTACAAAGGAACGGTATTTGGTGCTTTCAGAGATATAACAGGGACCTAATGGTATCTTGACGATCAGGAAAGGCTTATCTGCAGAAGTGATATTTATACCAATTGCTGAGGGATAAGGAAGAAATAACTAATGGAAAGAAAGGCAGAAAGAAGGAGGCAGCACATTTCTAGCAAAAGAAACAGTATGTGTGAATTTCCTGAAAAAAAGAGGAGCATGACATGTTTGAGGATCTAAGAAACAGAGAAAGAAAACAGGTGGACACAATGAAGCTGAAGGTAGAAGATAGAGAAGGCCTAGAAAATGATCTGGGGCGTTATAGACCAGGATAAAGATGAGGAACGTCATTCCAGGCTCAATAAGAAGTTATAGGTGAATTTGGGGGTCAGATAGATCTGGCTTTAATTCTCACTTCTGCCGTTGTTAAATGAATGTAATTATCGAAAGGATGACTTAGCATATCTTGCAGGAATAGTGTAAAAAATAAATGAAATTGCCTGTGCAAGAACCTGGTAGATTTGCATTACATGTTAGTTTCCCTTATCAGGAGCACAGAGTAATTGCCAAGAGAAGTGTGAAATAAGTAAGAAATTAGGTTAAATGCCCAACTAAGGGGGCTACATTGTGTTCATGATGGAACTGTGAAGACAGTCCTCTCTATTAATATTCGTACATAAGTCAAACCCTCCCAGGCTACGCCCCTGCTCCGTACTTCAACAAGAGAGAGTAGGAGTCGGTGTCCAAAGATGGATATGGCATGGATCCTGCCCTCAGCGGGTTGATGAACTAGTTAAGGAGGAAAGCGGGATGTTGAAACGGGGTGCCATCAGGGAAGGAAAGGAAAGCCGAATAGTTAGAGCGCCTCTCTCTGAATGAAGACTGTCCTGCGGCAGGAAAGTTGGAACTCTGTGGCCTTTGTCCCTGTGGCTGGTTATTTTGATTCTGTGAGGGCCCAACGGGATTCAGAAAGCTATGAACTGGCCAGATATCTTGGACCTTGTGTGTATAACTCAGAGAATGGATCCTGTGCTTTCCCTGTTTTGTATCCTTTAGAGATATAAAGTAGCTTTCCAAAACTCTCCCTTCAGGCAACAAGTGCATCATTCACCTGAATACGACACAAAACAAAAGCCTCTGAATGCCAGGCAGCTTCCTCAGAAGGGGAGCTCTTACCCCAGGGAAGAGGTGTCAGTGCTGCCTGTTCTCTGGGGAGGCGAGGCCAGCAGCCCCCGCTGACTCATCCCTAACTGTTGCTTGGTTTTGTGTCCTCGCTGTTATTCAGCTACTTAATACATCCATTGCAGCCTTTAAAAAGCGTGTGCTTCTTTAATGGAAAAAAGAAACGTGATCTGGACAGTTGCTCTTTGAAAATTTAATTTAAAGCAACTGAAAATCTATATGGACATCCTACAGCTCAAGCATAAGTGTACCAAGGAAAAAAAAGTGAAGGAGTTTGTGTGAATTAGTGACCTGTGTGTCTATCTTCAATCTATCATGTCCTAAAAGTGTCATTCATAAAGCCTAAGGAATCACAAAATAAACATGATAGCAACGTGTGAAATGCTATTAAAAATAAAACATAATAATAAAATATAATAATGATGAAGCCCAGATAATCCTACTTGGCTGTGGAGACCTCTCAGGCCTTTAGGAATACAGGATTGGGCTGCATCCTGCCCTGTGTGCCACCAATATTTATGTTTCCACCTGCTGGCCCCTGACTGCTATGGTGGTTGCTCAGTCAGATCCACTTCTAGCCAGGAGTCAGCAGACGTCTCCTGTAAAAGGTCAGATACTAGGCTTCATAGTTCTGAGGTCTCAGTGAGTGTCCTGCACCAGTTCCTGGGCCAGCCCTGGCTTGGCAGGAAGGACCGATTCAGGGCTCCTGGATACTGCTGCTACCCAGGCCCTGCCCAGCCCGCCTGCGTGGAGATTGCCTGGGAACTGAACTTCCACCCCAGCGTCCCTCACTAGTCTGCTCCTGCCTCCTGAAGGGTTTAAGGACCTCATTCTTGATTCTTAAAAAATCTACTTACCTTCTCTCTACTCTGCTCTTCAGAGTATACCCACCTACCTCTCCAAGGCCCACTGAGTAATCAGCTAGCATTTATTTAGTAGTATGCAGGCTCTCGGGGGGAAATGCATATATATATACACACATATATGCATATGAATTTATTGTAAACTTTACTGATAAAAATTATGCATGGCACACAATTTATAAAGAATAATAATGAAATATTCAATCTCTTTACAGTAAATTCTATATAGAGTATTGCTTTTGTTGATTTTTATAGAACTTTTAAATCCGTAGCCAACCTATAGGAGCGATTAACAAACAAGTTATAGTTCCCAGGTAAATGCTGGTTGACATTTTCATTTACTTTAACAAAGTAAAACAAAAGCAGAACAACAAAGACCTATGTTGAAACTTCACTCTTTCATCAGTGATGGAAGAAACTTCTTAGTTGAATCAGATAATAGTTTTCCAGTACTGGAAATTTATTGTGCAATTTACAATGAAAGAACTACAGATACTTCTAAATTTAATCTGTATTATTAACATTTTTTCCATCACTCTCTTAAGTCTAGACCAGGGATCAGCAAATTTCTCCTGTAAAAGAGTAAATATCATTGATTTGGAGACAGTGGCCACGGGAGTTGCTGAGGGCAGGGAGAGGAAGGAAGAGGTGTGGCATTTTTGGGACTTGGAGTTGTCCTGAATGATACTGCAAGATCATAAGCAGGACATTGTATATCTTGTCATAACCCACTGGATGGACTGGGGAGAGTCTGAACTACAATGTCAACTATCGTCCATGCAGTGTGGCAGTGCTCCAGGGTGCATTCACCAAATGCAGTGAATGTGCCTTACTGATGAAAGAGAATGTTGATGTGGGAGGGGCAGGGGGTGTATTGGGGGGGTTGGATATGGACACCTCTTATGTTTTTTAATGTAACATTTTATGCGATCCATTTCTCTTTTTTTAAAAAAAAAGACAATTAAAAAAAGAGTAAATATATTAGTAAAGATATTAGACTTCTTGGGCCATGTATGGTCTTTGACACATATTCTTCTTTGTTGTTCTCGTTGTGTTTTCCCAACCCTTTAACAATGTAAAAACCATCCTTAGCTCCTGGGCCATACAAAAACAGTCCATGGGCTGGATGTGACCTAGGAAACTGTAGTTTGTCCCCTGGTCTAAACCATTTTCAAAATAATAAATCAAACCCTGATCCAATAGCATTAGCCAATTTCTATGGTGTAAATATTCCACTATGGCCAAATTCAAGTTACCAACATAATGTCACTGAACACAGAATTGGGAAGAGATACACAGCACTATGCCATTATGTAGTATTAAATATTTACAAAAAATGGATACATTCGATGTCCATAACCCCAAGAGGCTAGATAACAATAAGATGTAGTGAAATAGGTAGTGATAAGTTTGAGCATATACTGTCTTTGTTTTAAATATAATTTGTTTGATTTAAGTTATACAATTCCATTTTTAATGGTGGCAGCCCACAAAATTCCTTAAATTTTAACGATGAGCTCTCATGAACCACATGCATTCATTCCATCCAAGGTAGATCTGGGGCAGGTCTGACTCCCTCCACCTCCCTATTTGTGCTATCTCTAAAAGCCACCCTATCTCACCACCTAGTCTTAGATGTGAAATTATGAGCAGATTTTGCACTCTGCACTTTGTAGTAAACCTGAGGCTTTCCCAACTGTCAGTTTAACATTCTAGGAAAATCAATAAATGACTCTCCTAAGGAGAGTAAAAGGGAAAAAAAGTTTTCTGCTTAATCTGGATTTGGGGAGTATATATACTCCCAAACTCCATTTAAAAAGATTATTCCAATTTTTCATCTCCAAACTGCAGAAATAACTGAAAAAGTTTCTTTAAAGGCATGCCTGCTTAAGCATCCAAAGAAGTGCATGAGAGATGAAGCTCTTTGAAGACTGCAGCAGCTGGCCTCTGGAAGACGGGTATTCATTCAACAAACACTTCATGAGCCCCTAGCGTGTGTAAAGCACTGTGGTAGGCAAGGAAAGGGAGAACTACTATTGATAGGAAGAATAATAAAAATGACAAGACTTTTCATTTAGAAAACCAAGAGAGTCAAGGGAGAGATTAAATTTAGGTAAGAGCCACATGGGATGAATTATTAGAAGGCAGTTAAAGATGTAAATTAATCAAACTGTGAGGCAGACATTTTTCGTGGCTACTTATAGTGCTTACGTACTTTTCAAAGACCTGAACATTTTCGTATTTCTCCTTTCTATCTGTCTCTGCATACCTCTATCATTTGGCAGGCAATACTGAGATAGTGCACGTTGTACACAGATAGGCCCATATTCTTTTTATGGATGGCAGAACTTGACAAAAGATAAATGAACATAGCCTTCTGAATCCATTTGACTTTCAATCAGTAGTGGGTACAGGAAGGCTTTCCGAGTGTTCGAAAAGGAAAAAAGGGGGAGGGGGGGGAGCTTTTTGCCCTTAATTTAAATCATTGTTTTTCTAGGGAAATTTAATTTAGGGGAAAAAAAAATGTTTTTCTAATTAACTGGAAGACTGTGTGCTATGCAAACAATAAAGATTCTTGTTTGAAAGTAATGCATGCCCCTGCTTCTAGGACTACCAAGGGAATTTAAAATAAAAAATGCAAGCAGCTCCGACCCTGTATTTTGCCAGAGCTAAACAGATTTCCCAGATCCAGAGTTTTCACGTCAGTTCCTTATTTAAAACCCACAAGTGTTGAGTGGGTTCATGCTTCAGCAAGACACATCTTCTCATCTCTAGAAATGACTGTATTTGATCTCTTTTTGGGTTTCTCGGCACGTCCCTCTCCCTTTCTCTTCCTCTTGTGCTATGGTTGGCCTGAAAGGTTAGAAACTGCACAATTAGATGGATCAGTGGAAGATTTCATAATGCTCTGGTGCTGGGCTGGGCAGTCTAGCCAAATTCCGTTCATTAGCTAAGGCGCCAGGGTGAGTGTGGCCAGTAAGAATGCTGTTTTGGTTCCATAGAAGTGCTGATAGGGAATGGGAAATAAACTTTTTTTTTTTTTTTGGTTCCTGGGAGGCGGTGTGGACAAGTGAAAAGCACAAGATGCTGGGAATCTGGAGGCCAGGAATTGGTCTCCATCTCAACTACTGGCTGGGCAGCTTAATAAGCCACTTCCATTCCATTTATGATCATATTTTTCTCCATTCTGACAGTTTTCTTGTACTCTAGTATGAACATCAGATTTCTATTGATCTTACACAGTAAGCATTCAGAAGTCAAGGATTAAGTATTCAATTCAGCCAGCATTTATGGAGGCGTTTACTCTGTGTCAGGGTCTGTGAAAAGCGCACTGGATGCTGGTCTTGACCAGACATGGCCCCTGCTCTCAAGGAGCTTATAGACTGCAGATGAGACAGAGCTCTCAAAACATAAATACAAAACCATCAGGCAAAACCCCACAGAAGAGGCATAGTAAAATCACTATGGGAAATTTGGCGAGGGAGCAATATCATCTGTATGAAAAGCCAGGGAAAGCTTCAGAAAGGACATTACTTTTAACTGGGTCTGTTTGGATGATGAGGTAGAAGTTTTCTGAGAAGAGGAGGACACACCAAGAGAGAAAACAACAGGAGAATGACCTTGATGTTGAAAGATCAAGTGACCGGAGGGGCTAAAGTGGATGCTTTGGAGGGTGCCTGGGCAAGAGGAAGGAGAGTATAACTTTTTCGGTTTTGAGGCAGTTGAGATTTTAGGGAAAACCTGGACAATAACAGTTTTGTTTCGTTTTGAATCAGTTGAATAGAATTAATTATACTTTGCTGCACTGTGTCTTTACTTTTTTTTTTTCTTCACTTAAACAATGGGAATTTATTAGTTTTGATGAAAATGTCCAAATCAAGGCATCCGTCAGGGTGATGGTTTCTTTCCGAAAACTGGCTGCCAGCCGCCCTTGTCTCCTCTGCCACACGGCAGGGCACTTGGCAGCATCTGCTGGTCTCTCCCTTCTCTTCCAGGTTTCATTCCTTTGAGCCTTTTGCTTATGAGCCTCTTTTCCTCTCTCTCTCTCCCCCCTCTCTCCTCTGTCTCCTCTGTCTCTCTCCTCTGTCTTCATTTCATTTATAAAGGACTCTAGTAACAGCACTGAGACCATCCTGAATGAGGTGGGCCACACCTCACCTGAGGGAGCCTCATCCAATGGGCTCACACCCACTGGGATGGATTACATTTAAGAACATGTTTTTCTGGAGTTACAGACAATTTCAAACCATCACACAGTTTTGAGGCTATGAAAAGTCCAAAACTGAGGGATCAGAAGGCGATGCTTTCTCCCAGGAGACTGTGGGCTTCTGGAGCCAGATGCCTTTACCTTTGCACTATTAACCACACAGTCTCCACCAGAAGATCTGAATTTTGCCTAAGTTTTAGACATTTTCTGCGCATGCACCCTAACACTTATAGTCATGAATTTTTGCTATTATCTCTGATTTTACAAGATTTCCCATTTCTTTGTAGATTTCAGGTGGCAAGGCCAGATGTTCAAGAGCTTTTTCCTTCTTAAGCTTTTGACCTGTGATTTATATAGTTGCCATCAGGAAAATGGTGAAGTTCAGCTAGAACTTTTCTGCCCAAATGACTCTACATCTCTCAAATTTATATAAAAATTTATTAAAATAACAAAGCATCACATTTAAACACTCATAATTATTTGATATAAATATAATGAATCATAGTTTGAGCCAGAGCCAAATTTTAAGAAATACTAACACCTAAGTTTTATCTGGTACCTTTCTTGCTAATTTTCAACCGCTTTAGGCTATTGTGTGAATAAACCCTGCTTCGGTTTCCCACACCTAAGTAGAAACAGTTGCCCTGATCTTTATCTAAAATTATAAGTCTCATATAGTTTAAAACTTCATATACACAGCTCCAGACCTTCAGGGTTTTAGGGCAGACTTTTCAGTCCTTTTTTTCATGGTTTTAATATTAATTCTTTAAACAACTTACACACAACTTTCCAGAGAGATTAAGTTGCCATCTTAGAACTCCCGGTTAGTTCTCAAAGTAGTTTCTGTTCAGTTTCCCTTCTTCATTCCTTAAATGATGAGAAGCTCCTTTCTTCTCTCTGTGGCTTCATGCTTGAAGGAGTCCACCAATCCAAGAAAAGTCATAGAGAGAAAGAAAACTGTTGGTTGCCCCAGAATTGATTGCCCACTCTACCACTGAGAATGCTTTCCTTCAATGTGAATCTTCTTCTCCAGCACTTCCCTTTTGAAATCCAGATGTGTTATAAAAACTAATTAAACTCTTTTTTTTTTAATTAAAGAAGGTGTGGGTTTACAGACCAATCATGCATAAAATACAACATTCCCATATACCGCTCCACCACCAACACAGCGTTGGAGTGGGACATTTGTCACAGTTAACAATAGCACTTTTTAATAATTGTACTATTTTTTTTAACAGTAGGTACCTTTGTTACACTGGATGAAAGATTATTAAAATAGTACTATTAATGACCATCCATAGTTTACATTAGGTGTATTTTTTCCCATATACCACTCTATTATTTACACTTTGTGTTAATGCCATACATTTGTTATATTAATGAAAGACTATCCCTAGACTTATATTATTAGCTATAGTCCATCTTCTATAATAGGGTTCACTGTGTTATACAGTTCTGTGTTTTATCTTTTAATTTTTATTCTAGCAACATAGACTTAAATGCTTGAAACCATCTATTAACTCTCAGAGCAGGCCCACACCTCCTTACAAACCTACTTCTATTTGGTTTTTGTGTTGTTTTGTAAAACATGTTTTGTAAAACACATTTCAATAGAACATGAACAGACTTAGGCAAAAAATAAACTGTGGCTTCTTAAGAAATGGTAAAGATTGTATTTTTGAGCAACTTTTAATTAATCTCTTACCAAATAATCTCGTATTGTTCTGACTAATCCCCAGGTCTTCCACTGCAATTTCACCCTAAATTCTTACCCGGGAGTCAGTCAGAAGCCCTTGATTCCCAATCATCAGCTTGGAGCTTCACCACAGCAATCAGTCATGCATATCTCCATGCAATCCCAGGGTATATTTATTTCCATAATGCTCCTAGATTTTTTGCTTTTCTAGATGTCCTTGCACATTTGTCACAGATTTTCATTTTGTTTTGTTCATAATAACTTCCTCAATCCTTCCTTTTTTTTTTTTTTTTTGAGCTAGCATTAAGTACAACATTATTCCCTGATTTTTCCCCAATTTGACTTTCAGAGACTTGGATTCTTAAATAGCTTGTAGCCCATAAGCAGAATGAAACATTTTTAAAATTATATATGTTTTACAATATGTATTTGTAAGGATATGTAGACCTGACTTGAGAGTTAATAGATAATCATTTGATTCTGATTAAATTTTACAACTAGTCTGAGCTTCAAAGGGAGAAGATTCACATGGAAAAAATATCTCCGTGGAAAAATGAATCCATTCTGGTATACACACATGCATAATATATGTATGTATGTTTATGTGTAAAATGTGTAGTAAGCACCCTCTATGTATCAAGCATGGACACAGGTACTAGAGAGGGGGGAAAAATGGAGTGCACTTTTCCTGTTCTCAAGATTCTCATAATCTGTGAAGAAAAGAGACTC
The DNA here is from genome assembly GCF_030445035.2 of Dasypus novemcinctus. NCBI lineage: Eukaryota > Metazoa > Chordata > Mammalia > Cingulata > Dasypodidae > Dasypus > Dasypus novemcinctus. The sequence goes on along the minus strand of NC_080693.1, from coordinate 49,097,257 downwards.
ATACAATAAAGCATGAAAATACAATGTAATGCTTCTTGTACTTCCTGTATGAATAAAGGGCTTTGGCAGCACATAGACAGGTATATTTAATCAATTATTCCTAAGGAAATTAGAGTTGGTTTTTCTAGCTCTTAAAGGATGAATGGGGTTTCACCAAGCATAGATTGGAAGATGAACAAAAGACAGAAGCAGAAAAGTGCACAAAATAATCAGGTAGGAAGCAGACTTGGCCCAATGGATAGGGCATCCGCCTGCCACATGGGAGGTCCACGGTTCAAACCTGGGCCTCCATGACCTGTGTGGAGGTGGCCCATGTGCAGTGCTGATGCGTGCAAGGAGTGCCCTGCCACGCAGGGGTTTCCCCCGCGTAGGGGAGCCCCACACGCAAGGAGTGTGCCCGTAAGGATAAGGAGAGCCCCCCAGCATGAAAGAAAGTGCAGCCTGCCCAAGAATGGCACTGCACACATGGAGAGCTGACACAGCAAGATGACGCAACAAAAAGAAACACAGATTCCCGGTGCCGCTGATAAGGATAGAAGCGGTCACAGAAGAACGCACAGCAAATGGACACAAAGAGGAGAGAAATAAATAAATCAATCTTTAAAAAAGAAAAAAAAAAAATCAGGTAACAGGAACTTCTAGGACAGAGACTTCCCTTTGGGAAACAGCAAGAGATGAGGATTAATAATGCAAGACCAAGACCAGATCATAAAGGCCCTGAATGCCTTATTAAGAATTTATTTTACTCCAAAAGCAACTGAACATGAAGATAAGATTTTAAATGAAGGAATGAAATAATTAGATCTGCTCTTTTTTTAAAGATTTATTTATTCATTTATTTCTCTCCCCTTCCCCCGCCCCCGTTGTCTGTTCTCTGTGTCTATTTGCTGCAACTTCTTCTTTGTCCACTTCTATTGTTGTCAGCGGCACGGGAATCTGTGTTTCTTTTTGTTGCGTCATCTAGTGTCAGCTCTCTGTGTGGGCGGCACCATCCTCAGGCAGGCTGCACTTTCCTTCGTGCTGGGCGGCTCTCCTTATGGGGCACACTCCTTGAACATGGGGCTCCCCTACATGGGGGACACCCCTGCGTGGCAGGGCACTCCTTGCGCACATCAGCACTGCGCATGGGCCAGCTCCACACGGGTCAAGGAGGCCTGGGGTTTGAACCGCGGACCTCCCATGTGGTAGACAGATGCCCTAACCACTGGGCCAAGCCCACTTCCCTGCTTTTTTTTTTTTAGGAGGTACAGGGGAGTGAACCCGGGACCTCTTACATGTGAAGCAGGCACTCAACCACTGAACTACACCACCCACTCTGCCAGATCTGCTTTTAAAACCATATTTCTGGCTATAATAAGAGTATTATACCTAAGGATGAGGAATCATGGAGAGAAAAATGAATTAGAAGACTATTGCAGATTATATGTTCATGATTGTAAAGGCCTAAACTAGGGTAATTGCAGTGTGGGAGTGGTGGTGAAGGGAATTTAGAGGAGATATTTTAAGGATAGAACCCACTGGGTTTAGTGATCAACTGATTGTGAGGAATTGAGGGAAAACAGGAAGTAAGGATCCTTCTGAGATTTCTGGTTGGGTGATTGGGTATAGGGCATTGCCACTAGCTAAAATTGAGAAAACAAGGAGAAATTTACTTGGGCTAAGAGAAATACTTGAGGGACACCCAGGAGGAGATGTAGGAATTTAAGGTGTACGGGGGGGGGTAGGCCTAGAATTAGAGATTTAAGAGTCATAGTTGAAGGCCTAAAGTAGATAAGGGAGAGAATTCAGAGTGGAAAGGGTGCCAAAAACCAAAGCCCCAAGGAACATCATACCAAAGGAAGAAGACAAAGAGGAGCCAGAGAGATCCTGGATAGAAGCAAAGAGGTCAGAGAACCAGAAGTCAGGGTGCAGTGGAAATCAAGGGAAAGACGGTTTCAAAAAACAGGGAACAGGAAGCGGCCTTGGCTCAACGGATAGAGCATCCACCTACCACATGGGAGGTCCAGGGTTCAAACCCACGGCCTCCTTGACCCGTGTGGAGTTGGCCCACATGCAGTGCTGATGCGAACAAGGAGTTCCGTGCCACGCAGGGGTGTCCCCCGCATATGGGAGCCCCATGTGCAAGGGGTGTGCCCCATAAGGAGGGCTGCCCAGCGCAAAAGAAAGTCCAGCCTGCCCAAGAGTGGTGCCGCACGCACAAAGAGCTGATGCAGCAAGATGGTTCAACAAAAAAAGACACAGATTCCTGGGTGCTGACAAGAATAGAAGCGGACACAGAAGAACACACAGCGAATGGACACAGAGAGCAAACTTGGAGGGGGGGGGGAAGGGGAGAGAAATAAATACATAAATAAATCTTTAAAAAAAGTGCTATAAAAAAAACAAACAGGGAATGCCAAAGATAGCTGGATTTTCCAAGAAGGGGCTATTGCTGATTATAAAGCACTAGGAATTTGAGGAGAGCAATTTCCAGGGAGTGAGGAGAGCAATTTCCAGGGAGTGAGGAGAGCAAGCTAGATTCCAAGGAGCATAATGAGGAAAAGATGATGCAGGCAGGGGTCAGCAACTCAAAAGCAGTGGAATAGAATAGTGTGTTTCTCATACGCAGCAGTAGGATCTGGGGATGGTTTGGTTTTGTTCGAAAATATTAAAGTGTCATACAGGTTGTAATTTAAATCCCAAACCCTATAGCTTGTCATCATGATGTTTAGGTACACGGAGACCTTGTCTTTTGTGTGATTTGAGCCCCTTCCGTTCCTGCTTCTTTTAGGCTTGCCGCTAAACCCTACTGTGTGTAAACAGTCCCGTTAGACTCCTTTTATTGATGATGCACACTTCATCTTTCCTACACATGGTTTTTTCAACCAATGGAGAATTTTATAAAAGAGCATGGTCTCAGGGTAAAACGGGGTGTTGGATCTGGGATGCTTTAGCTGTGAAGGGTCACCCACTTTGGGGATGCCAAGGGGAGGGAAGCTTGAAGAGCCACGATCTCCAGACACCAGGCCTGATGAGGCACCAATGACACAGCTTGGAAGAAGGGATCAGGGAGGCAAGGGAGAGCAAAAGGACTCGTGTATGAGATGCAAGAGGAAGGGCAAGTTTTCAGAAGGAGACATCAAATATGCAGAGAGAAATAAAAGAAGGCTCCTTGATTTGGGATGGGAATGTGATCAGAACCGTGAATGAACATTTTTTAGTGGAGTGGTGGGACAGAAGTAAGACTTGGGGAATGAGTAGAAGATAATATCCTAATGTACCACCCATCACTTCTCAATGCATTAAATAATTTATCTTTTGTATGCAATGAACTTTTATACATAATGCACCTGAGTGTGTGTCTTTATGCATAGATATAGATATAAATACACACATGCACGCACACTCCCATATATACTTTGCCATAGAACAATGGTCTCATGGACAAAATATTTAATATGAATTATACCTCACATTAAAAACATTGCAGTATATTTACTGAGGTACAAAAAAGTCATTGAATATATTAATCAGTTTGGAATTACTGCTTCTTATCCCTTCTTGTTTTAAAAGTAATTGTGTACTTGGAAACTGGCTCATCAACCCAAGGGTGATTGTTAGATATGCCAATATTGGGAATAGGAGAAAAGATTGCTGTTTTTGAGAGAGATTATATGCTTGAGTTCCTATGGTGCTTCTTGATACATAACTAAATTTGATGTTCTTCCTCTCACTCTCTCTCTTTCTCTCTCTCTCCTCATTCCCTTCCTAACAACCCCCTTCCAGTGGAATGGAGCCTGTCTAAAGACTTTTCTCCTTTGGCTGGAGAAATAATCATGGATAACCTGCAGACTCTGAGATGCACTATCACTGGACTTACAAGGGTAAATGCCAAATAATTCCCTTAGGCTTCCAATTTCCCCATCCCCGAGGTTTTATGTTGGGACTTTGGTAGTGAAAGTCTACTCTGGAAGCAGCGGCCAACACCCCATCCTCTGGCAACAACTGCCACTCGTTAAGCATGATGTGTCTGGTATCCATAATCTTAATCTTACAAAGGAGTAAGTAGACAGCATGAACCACTTTGTAAACTGTCATGTTCTAAGGAGATCAGAAAAAGACTGGCCTCATGCAAGCCTTGAAAGCTGCTGCTTTCTGGATCACAGTTTAATCTTCCGGGGGGATCAAAGGCTCTGAGAGATCCAATTTTTACTCCCCCTGTCTGATGGTAAAAATAACAGCCTCATCTAACCCTCACCCCCACAACCTCGGTTGAGATCAGTCATCAATTGGAGTCACACAATTTCCTGAGAGAAATCCTTTTCCCTTGATTTAAAAAAAAGAAAGAAAAGAAAAACCCTGCTTAAATCTGCTTTCACAAAAAAGAAACTATATATGGTGGAGCTACATTTCTTAGTAACCTGAACCAATTTAAACTGTGAATGAAAACCTAGAACAAACTGTGCTCATTTGTTTAACCAATCTAAACTAAAATACTAATTTTTTATGGAACTGTGGAACATACCAAAAATGCAAAAAGTTCAAACTGGAGCAGACTCTGTATTTCCTCAAACAATTAAAATGCAACACAGATGGATCATCAAAATCTTTTAAAAACAAACTTAAATCATATCTGTATTTTAGGTCCAATTCCAAAAATTAACACATACATGTAATTAACATAGGACCCTCATACAGAGGAGGTAAGGGGGAAATTTGGAGTATTGTTGTTTTTAAAATATTAGTTAATTAAAAGTTATCTGTAAGGCATAATCCTGAAGTCCAGCATTAAAAAACTGGATTGGGTTGCAGATCTTCAAGTTTGAGCCTGTTTATTCTAATAGAATTCTTGGTGGTTGGATCACCGCCACAGAATTCTGCTTTTTGAGTCCTAATTACACATCTACACCAGGGGCTGAAACTGTGGATTATCAGAGCAAACAAACACACACACCCCAAAGTGGATCTCAGCAGAAAACTGAATCCCAATCCCAAAGTTCCCAGGATGGTAGAGGACTGGAAGGGAATCCTAGGGAATTATCATTGCTTAAAAGTATATGCCATATGGTGATTAAAAATGGAAAACTCTCCATAAAGACATTCTCTAATATCTGAACTAACTTGTGTAAGAATTAAGGTTTTTCCACTTGGCTCCCCAATGAGGTCAATACAGACACTATTCTAATCATATAAAAGCCTGGAAGTAGATTTGCACTTTTAAAGAATTACCATAACCTTGAGGCGCATAGAAACCCATTTTTTAATATTTAAAAAAAAATGCATAATATGGTTAGGCAAATAGTATTCAATCTCTAGCAAAAGCTCAACAAAAATGTACTATTTTTTTTAATTTCGAGCACCATTTTTCATTTCAGTTTTTGCAAGCAATTTAGAATCAAATGCAAGTTTTAAATGTTTCTTTCACTTCACTTTTTAAAACTTCACAAAGCAAAAATATGAAATCATATAAAGCACTTGAAAAATTATCAGCAAGCAAAAACAACTCCATAATTCTTAATTTCATAAAAAATAGACATTTAAGAACATAAGCCATTGTTTTAGTAAGGACTTTAAAATTGAAGTAACATGTAAGAGTTAGTAAAAAGCAGTTTGAACAACTGACTAAAGGATAAATATTGCAGCATTATTTATTGTTAAAATGGAAATAATCTAAATGTCCATCAGTTAGAGATTGGTTAATTACAGAATGGAGATTGCCCACAGTGAAATACTATATAGCCACTAAAAGAATAAAGTAGATCTTTAATGTACTAATCTGAAAAAGTGTTCATTATAACTTGTCAGTTTTATAGAGCAAGTTACCTAGCTAAATTAGGTAATGGTGGTTGCCTCTGGAGAGGGAAAATAAGGACAAAGAATTGAGAATGGGGAGTTGCTGTTTTTGGTAAACATTGTAAAACTGTGTGACTATAAACTTGGTATAAATTTTTTTTTTGTCAAGGAAAATAATTATGATATTCCAATTCTGGAAAAAAAGGAAAGGCACTCCAAATGTGGTTATGATAATGTAATAGTCAAGAAAAGCCAGAAAGCTTAAGTATGGGCAGTGGAGTTCCAAAAGGGTGGACAAGTTAATCAGGCGCAGGGATCTGCTTCTGGGGTAAAACTGATTGAAAAGAATGCCTGATGGATCTTTTTCTCTATTTCAATATTTTACAGGGTCAACAGTATTTTATTCAAGTCTCAGCTTATAACATGAAAGGATGGGGACCTGCTCAGACCACAACACCAGCTTGTGCCTCTCCTTCCAGTAAGTGGTGGCTGTGAAGCCTCTCCAGCCTGGCAACAGGCTCCAACTTCAACTCCATCCTCCGGGTGCCACAGCCATTCCCTGCCCCACTGGTTGAGACCACCAACCCCTCCTCAGGACAGCACTCTGGGCCACACAGTGAATGAGTCCCCTGGAGAAATGTTCCCCTGGGGGGCAGCTCAGTGGAATGAAAGGAGAAGGAATTTGGAACCAGCAAGATCAAATTTGAATCCCATTTCACATTTTATTAACTGAGTGATCTTCAAAGGTCACTTAGTCTTGGAGTCTCAAGCATCTGTAGATGACTCTGATGACTCCCTTTCACAGGGCTTCAGTGATAGGGTGAGATGGCCCAGTGAGTGCGGCCACTTTAGTGCCCACTCTCCATTCCTCACCACGAGTGGCAACATCCACATTGATCTGATAAGAGAATGGTATCTAGCAAACCTTTCTTACCTGACATTCTGTTAGAAGAAAAGCTTTCTTACTTAACAGGCTCACTGACCTACAAATATAATCTATAATATTTCTTATGGTGGCTGAGAAGCCTAGCAAAGCCTCTTCTAATTATTTGAAGATTAATAGTTGATGCCTGGTGTGTTTGGTAACTCTCTGTTAACCAGAAAATTTCACTAACCAGGACAAACATCTTCAGACACATCCTGTGATAGATTTTTCTACCTAATGAGATTATTGTTCTGAATTATATTTTCATTAAGAAAAAACTTCACTAATGTGATAGTTAAAAATGATATCATGCTTCTGTGAGAGTGCAAACTGCTGCATTCTCTGTGGAAAGAAATGTGCCGTTATATATCAAATCAACTCTCTTAAGAAAATGCATGCCCTTTTACCCCTTCATTACACATCTAGGAGTCTAACTTAAGGAAACAGAAATGCATGCACATGATCATGCACAAAGATGCACACTGCTATTGATAATATCATGTGTAATGAGAAGAGCAAATATCCAATAGTAAATTAATGGTTAAATAAAGTCTGACATATCTATATCATAGAAAAAAATGCAGCCACTAAAAATGGCATTTAGAAATTTCTGTGAAAGAAATTCTTAAATATAAGTTATGTAAAATCATCATGCAAAATGGCTTTTCCACATAACATCTAAACTGTGCGTCTGTTTAATATTGGGTATGTGCTTCTGTTGTGTAACTATCAAAATTTAACAGTGGCTATTTGGGTTGTAAGATTATGGGTGCTTTCACTTTTCTTTCTTGTATGTTATATATTTTTCAAGTTTTATAACAATAATTTAGCCAGGATCAACTGTGAAGTAGGCTATATTATGGGCTTTCACGTTCAGTATCTCAATCTTCACAACAATCTTTCATCCGCTGTCCCTGTTTTATAGATAAACATCATTATAATCATCTGCATCACTGTCAACCTTGGAGCTAACATTTATAAGACTCATGTGTATGTTTAAGTAGTTTACATGGATTAACTCATTTAATCTTCATGACAAATCTATGAGGTAGTTCTTATTAATAAACCCATTTTACTAATGAGGGAACTGTTAACACAGAGGCGTATACATTCAGAGTCCAACATCACACATTTACTGAAAGCACTCATGGCCCTTGTTCTTGACCACCAGACTACCCTCCTCCTCTATGAATAAGGAGATTGGAATTCAGAGAGGACGTAGCTTTGCACAAGGTCTGGTACATGGCTGAGCCAGGATTTGAGCCAGGATTGGTCCATCCCCCACCATGTTTCCTATCCCGGGGTACTTAGTGCCCTGTTATCAGATAGACCGGCAGGCTAAGAACCAGTCAACATGCCTGACCACTGTCTCTGCTGGATTCAGATAGCTACGTCACGTCAGACAGTGTCAGCTTGGACCCCCAAGGTCGAGCTCTCTGACGCCTCTGCCTCCCCCTACATTTGAGGACTTAATGATTCCACTCTTATTTGGAGGTCTTTCTCATTGAAGATTTTTCAGAAACACAAACTTGGAATTTACAAGATTAAGACACTAAGGGAACCCATCCCTCAATATATGTTACTGGGGATGGAGGGCTAGAAGAGATAGAAAAGCAAAAAAATAAACAACAACAACAAAAAACTAATGGCCATTGACCTGAAAGTGAAACAGGGAAGAACCCACTCCAAATGGGTGCATCAAACAAAGCCTGATCAGCAGATGCTTATGAACTGTCAGAAGTCCAGGTTCTATAAACTGCCAGTTCTCTTCAGACACTCTCTCTAGCAGCCATTTGAAGAGCTCTCTGCAGAATGACAAGAGCAGTTGTTCCGGACTAGGAGGAGACACTTATTAATTGGTAATTAGCATAGCATTCTAAATGCTTTCTAAAATGGCATGTTTGGTTAGCAGGGGTAAGTAGCAAAAACCTGAAATCTTAATAAGTGGTTATAGCTGCTGCCGACATGCCATATCACTTGGAAAGAACAATATAAAATCATTCTAGTTCTATTTATAAACATAGTATGACATTGTGATGTAACATATCTGGGTATTCAGATATTTACCAGTGGACAATGTATTCTAACATGACACAGTAATTGGAAATTTAGTAATATGTTCCAATAAGCTATAAAACTTTTTTAAAAATATTTGTACAAAAGGCCTTAATGTGTTTTTATAGACTTATGTTATATGGTATGGGACATAATAAGAGAAAAGGACCCAGACACGCTTGTCTGAGTTATGATCAGGAAAGCTCTGATATCGCCAGTTGAATGTAAGCTCTGCATTGTGTTGCAGTTGAAGTGTCTCATTACCAGAACAGTGCACTGTATTATGTGGCACAATCTGCTCTTTTCCTACCACACTGTGTTTATTCCTGTCAGGTTCCTGATTTCTTAATATATTTTCAATTTTCCCCCTCATCCCCTAAAGTCTCCTATTTTATGTAGTCGTCAGAACCTTCCAAACATCTATGAGAAAAACTCATTCTTTCCAAAAACCTTGGCATAATGTCCATGCTCACTTGGGCTGCAATTTAGCAATAGCAATTTTCGAATGTATCATAAAGTCCTCAGATTGGGCTCGCCTTGCTGTCATAGGGCTCAGCCAGGCCCATTTCAGCCGCCCTTGCATCCATGGCACATGGACGCTCCCGGGAATGTAGGAGCATGTTTGGGGCCACGTAGGAACTCAGCTACCCAGGAGTCTCAAGAAACAAACAACGCTGAGCGCCTTATCTTGAGCACTTCCGATGCATTCATACCACTAAGTAAACAGACTTATAATGGCCTTTGGGATCCATGATGGCAACTTTGGTGCCCAGATGCCAAGCCACTAGTAGATTGTTTCCTTGGAATTTCCAGATTCCCCAGCAAAAGCCCTTCCCTATTGCCTCCTTCCTGAACAGCATCATGCTCCTGATCGCAAGCCTCATCAATTCCTAATGAGTGTCTCCTGTCTGCCTACAATGGCACTTACTTACATTATTTGCTACGAACTCAACCTAAAAAGAGATTCAAAAACCCACTTTGCAGACAAGGAATCTGAGGCAAAAAACAGTTAAGTCCAGGTTACTGCCCACAAGGAACAAAGAGTCTACAAGAGGCACCTCTGTCAATTCCTGTCTCCAGACTTGGCCACAGTAAGCCACACTAGACAAACCACCACTGACCTCCTGACCCTCCTCCCCAAAGGAGAAAAAAAAAAAGTACACAGCTATGGTACAAGGAAGTGAGTACTCCACGAAAGACCAGAAGGCTACAGTATAGTCCTGGGTGAAACTCACAGCCTGAGTATCAAAGGGCTGGCATCTCTGGGCTCAGTCTTCTGAGAGGTACAATGGAGAAGGGTGCACAGCGGTGGGCTGGAGGAAGACGGGTTAGCAATTCTGTGAGGCCCCCTTCTTCATAGGTAGCCGTCTGATAGGGTGAGGCATGGTGTTTCTATCCTCACTACCCAGAGTGGGTGCTCCATCAACGAGTTCCCTTTTTTTTAAGTTATTACTTACAGAACGTCCACCACGAAATGGACGTGGTGTTGGGTACTTAAGACACACCCTCTCACTTAATCCCCACAAACATCCTGCAAGGTAGATACTGTCCTCTTCTGTTATTCAGGGGACAGTGGCTCTGTCAGTGCAAGTAACTTGCCTAGAAACACTAAGCTAAGACTCCACAGAGCCAGGATTCACACCCAAGAATCTGCTCCTCCGATCTGCACCTATACTGCTATGCCTTGCTCAAATCCACATGGAGCGCATTCACCTAATTGAACTGCCCGGCATCTACTTAAGTTCCGCACAAAGGGGATGCTGTGTTCAAAAATGATTGTGAGGTCGGGAGGGATCTGAAACATGCACCTAGAATTTAAGCCCAAGGGAGGCACACTCTTGGTTAGTTAGTTCATCACTGGTTAGTTAATTTGTAAGTCGATTAGTTAGTTCATCACTGGTGAGTTACTTCATAACTTGATTAGTTAGTTCATAACTTTTTTCCTGAGGAAGAATGACTAGCAATTTTAGAGAGGGAATTTCAACCATGAACTGCTTTAAGCTGTTTGTTTTGAAAGGGTCAGAAAGTAAAACTGAAGGAACACAAATAAGGGAAAGAAAGGATGGACTACGAAATGACTGACCTGCTGAAAATAAAATCAAGAGCGGGAGACAGCAGAATTACAGTCTTGACATTAGTCCCATACGGGTTATTACTCTTGATATCATTATAGCCAAATGTAATGAAAATAGAAGGGGGAGAAAAATCTCAGTGGGGATTGCAATTTAAATTTGCCATGTAAGCTAATACTGTATATTTAGAGACTAAGCAGACAGGGTGGTTGGTGGCTCAGAGTATGTGCAGGGGTTACTGTGCCAGCTAACCAAAGCAGACATTCATTAGAGCAAAATGTAGATTTCCATTTCTTGGCATCTGCCATGGGCTCTTTCCTTGGAAAGAAATGTCAATTTGGCCAAAAGTGTGAAACCTACAGTAAAAGCATTGGGACTGTGGATTTCATCTAGTCTGCACATTCCCACCCCTTTCTTTCCTACTGTGGAAATCCAGTTGAGACTTGGGGTGCTAGTGGGGAGGTGACCGGGGAACTGATTAAGACATGGGATGCTGAAAAGGAGGGCAGAGGGCTGGGAGGCTGGGGGAGGAGAGCTTGAGCTCCCAAATTTCCGAATGCCTTTTGGCTTTCAGTGACCACTTTCTCTTGCCCTAGAACTGCCCAACACAAGAAACCAACCACAATTACTGTTTTGCACAGGGTACCGAACAATGGCAGCTTCCAAACAGTTGGCGTTGCCTGCGAGCTCTGCGTGTGCTGAGAGCGCATCCAGAGGCTATGGGCAGTGTGAGCAAAACTCCCGCACCTCGGGCAGGCTGGAGAACAGGCCTCCCCTGCTCTACAATCTCACTCTGTTTGTTTCTTTTGTTCAATAGACTGGAAAGACTATGACGACAGAGAGCCCAGACACAAGGGACAGAGTGAAGTTTTGGAAGGTCTGCTGCAGCAGGTCCGAGCCCTTCATCAGCATTACAGTTGCCGGGGTAAGGATAAAAATCTGTGCTGGGCCATCGGCTGAGGTCTCGGTGGCGCCGGTAATTTTAGCAGTTTCCTAACTGGGTCATACCTTCTCATTCATCAGGGAGAGAGAGATATTAATATTTGTACATCTGGAATCACTTTACAGCGCTATCTTGCATTAACCCTTAAGAAGAGGCTTCCCTTGCCTTCCCTCCCTCCTCTCTCTTTCCTACACCCTCTCTCCACAGTTTGAAAACAAGCACAGGAAAAACAGGGGCTGCCGTTAGTTCCCTTCCCTTTGGATTGTTCCTTTGCAAAACTCCTGGGTGGGGCTGGGTCTTTGGGATATTCTCCCTCAAACTTTTCCCCTCCAAGGAAAGTTCTGCAAGCCTCCCTGAGGGAGCTCAACCAGTTGCAACGACAATATAAGCCTACATATGTATGATGACAATATAGTTTCCAGTGCATTGTCAGAGCTAATATCTCCTCTCCATCCTCATGTTGGCAATTCCTACTGGAGCAAAATGACTCAGCCAAAGTCACAATGCCGGGGAAAGACAGAATCAGAATGCCACCCAGGGGTTTCTGTCTCCAGTTCTACTCCAATTCCGCCTCCCCTGCTGCCATACCTCATTTTTGGCTCCCACTCCTATATCAGAACCAGGGCACTGCATTTTCATCTCACCCTGAATTTTAATCTTCCCTGGTACTACTGCTCAGGGGAAAGCAGAGCATACCTTCTCTAGATCTCAGTCAACTATACCCAGAGAGTCTCTGAAAAGCTTTTTGAAAAGCTTCTCTTCTACTTGCGCCATTCAGATGGGACTGGGTCAGCTTTCCCATCTGTGTAATGATTCGTGGAAGAGGCACTTAGTTTTATTTGGAGAATTAAAGCCTCCATAAAGTTTTCCTTTTTCATGCTCCTTCACCCATCAGATTCCCAACTGCATTGCACTCTCTAGCTTCAGGGCCCTGCTGGGCCAGCTGGGTAAGGAATCCACAGTTGAAAGTAAGAGATGCTTGAGTTTTGGCTAGGTGCAAAAAAAATCATACTTAGCATTAGTAAGCACTTGCTCCCAATTACTATATAACTATGACAACAGAGCCCTTCAGAAAGGTTAGCCAGAATGAGGACAAGTGTTTGCAAGAAAATAAAGTTCCTCTAATGAATGGTTCACTTAGAGATGTAAATATGTGTGTTAAAGCTCAAGAAGGAAACCCAAGTGGGATTTTCATTACCAGATCTCCAGAAAGACTTTCCCCAGACCAGGCCCTTCATCATTCCACACTGGCCAAAGTACATTCAGTTACCCAGGACTCATTTAACCAGGCCTGAAGATAAGTAGGCTCCTTTCTCCTCTTCTCCCTCCTGTTGCCTTCCCAGTCATACCCCTGCCCATGGGTCTATATGGTGGGCAAAGGTAAAAGCAATTGAACCAAGCTGAATGATTCTTTGCAATTCAGACACCACTTTGTAATTGATTTTTACAAATACAGAGGAAAGTTAAAACTGCTCAATTGAAAATGAGGAATTAGATGCTCTCCTTGTTACCATCCAGTAATCAGGAAATGATTGTCTACAGGGCTCAAATTTTTCTATAGTTTCCATTCAACTTTTCTCAAGGACATGCTTTCTACTCACAGGGATGTAACTAGACACAAGATATCAGGAAAGATTTAAGTAAGGTATAAGGTAGGACTTCCCAAAAAGGAAGGATTTTTTTTTAATCTTGAAATATACCCAGGACACTTACACAGTAGAACACTGGTCCTATAAGATGCTCAACTGAGAAAGGTTCTGTGGCCAAGTAAATTTGGAAAATGTTGCATTCTATGTTCTATCTTGGAAATGTACAATAGACATTGGAATATTAAAGACTCTGAGAAAGTATACAACAAAGAGACATATTGAAATTGGTTAACCAAGCACTTTCCAACTTATTTGGCCATGTGAATCTTTTTTCACAGACTTGGTATCCCAAAGCACAAATTGGGAATTGCTGAGCTAAAATATGCCAAGATAGAAGAAATGACCTCACACAAAAGGGATATGATTCTGTGATGACTTAACATACCTCTCTCTAAGTCTAAGAGGATAAATTAAGGTATTGTATAGTGGAACTACGAAACTATCCTTTAAATACTCAACTGCATTAATATACTGTGTGGTTTATTGGAGCCAAACCTTTACAAACTTTAAAATTAGGAAAAAAAAAAATTACTGCAAATACCAGTTCTACCACTTATTAACAGCATGACTTTGGGGAAATCATTTAACCTCTCTCAGCCATAGCTTCTTCACTGGTAAAATTTGGATAATAGTATCCATCTTGCAGGGTTGTTTTGAAGATTACATTAGATAATGGATGAAATTCATTAGCACTCTCTAGATTTTCTTCCTTTGCTCATCCATCCCCAATACTTTACTGATATGTCCTAAAATTAAAGAATAATCAGTTACTCCACTGTAATGAGTCTGGGCACGCACTCAATTACACAGCATACTCCAAATGCAGAAGTCATAATAAAATATCCTTTCTCCTACCACAGCCCTATAAAAGAGGTACCAAAACCTATATTAATTCCTGCACTGGGGCTAAAGGACTAACCACAGCTAATCTGCATGCTCAGTAGCAGGATGAAAATTCTAGGAGATGTAGACCAGCCTTTACTGGCCACACAGATAATGCCCTGGTATACATAGTGAATTATGTATGTAGCCAGTTGTGTCCATCTTAATACTATCCTACAGGAGCAAATTTCAATTAATACCCAATTTTTCAACCAGCAAAATAATCACTGTCTTAAATAGCACCTACTATGTGCTAGATGCTAGACATACCAATATGCATATGAATAAATACCCTATACTCTGACTACTTACAGGCTAATGAAACTACTGCATTCAGAATCCAGAAAACAAACCATTGGTCCAAAGCCCTGAACTAAGGAGAGAAGCATGGCATAAAAGCCACAGGCAATACTTGGGAGAAAAGTGAGATTGGAGCCTGTAGCAGCCAAGACAGGCTGTGTTAGGTTGCAATAACCAAATGACCCCCAAGACGCTCATTTCTCACTCGTGGTCAGCTGGGGTCTCTGCATTTGTGTTGTCATTATCCCCTCCCTGGAATTATTTGCTACTAACTGTGGGAGAAGAAAAAGAAAGTCTTGAAGGTCTTCAAGTGGCAGCCGAATACTGATCCCAGACTTTGTGTATTGCTCCCACTTAAAAGCCATTGGCCAGAACTTGTCACACGGCCCCACCCAACCTTTATAAGGGCTCCAAGAAGGGCAGTTCTACTCTGTGCCCAGAACGGAGGAGACCTGGAATACTTAATACTAGCAGTGGCATTTCATGTTTTCCTTTTTGTATTTTTTAGTCTACATTTTTTTAAAGTTTAATATTATTTTAATTTAAGTTATGTGTGACTGTGAGAGTTACCATAGTGTAATGGCTAAGAGCATGGACTATAAAACCAGACTGCCTGAGTTCAAATCCAGGCTGGATGGACATTTACCAGCTGTGTGACCTTGAGCAAGTTGTCTAATCTTTCTGTGCCTCACTTTGCTCATCTGTAAAATGCAGATCATAATTCTGTGTACCTCAGGCAGTTGTTGCTTAAGTATTGAATGAATTAAAATAAGTAAAGCACTTCAAACAGCTTTATTATTTAAAAAGAAACAACCAAAATCCTCCCATCCTCCAAAGCTCCCCAAAGACAAGCTCTTTGACCTCTTTTAGCTAATTGATTTGATTTTTCTCCATATCTGTAAATAATGTGTTTATATTGCCATTTCTTGACTTTTTTTTTTTTTCAATTTAGGCATTACCTCAATAGGGAGGGTGGTGATTTCTCTCTTTTTTACCTCTGCCCCTTATGTGTACACATAACTCCTTTCCCTCCAACCTCCTACTATGTCTTATTGCAATTTTGGTAGCATCAATATTTATTATTTGCATGCTAATGATTACATAATGATATGATTGTTTTCCTTTCTTGGATAACTTTTTTTCCCTGTCATTAATAACCACCTTTTATTGTGCATTTGCTTGTTTTGCCACATGGTTTGGGAACTTATTAATTCCCAAGCTATTTGACAAACCATCAGGTACATTAGGAATTGTTTCAACTGCATCTTAAAGAAACCTTTCCTGGAGCCCTTTGGCCTACTCCAGGCTAGACTGGCCACCTCTGTGCCCAGTTGCCACCCCAGGATCTCCTTTCACCACATTCTCAGGGCTCTTCTTGCCGCTTTCCATATGGGATTTCTACTTTTGTATCCTGTCTTCTTCTTTCTTAGGTTAGTCCCTCATTTTGGGGGACTCTTTCCTCTAACAGCTTCCTGAGAGGGTGTCTGGGAGCTAATTTTTGGAGACACTGGATATCTAAAGATATATTTCTTCTACATCTATTCAAGAGTTTGGATAAGTGAAGAATGTATGGTTAAAATAATTTTTCATCAGATTTTGAAAGCACTGCCTCATGCTCTTCTAACCTTCAGTGCTGAGAAGTCTGATAGCATTCTGATCCCAAAAGGTTTATATGAAATCTTTTATTTCCCTTTCCAAAAGGTTTTAGGTTTTCTTTTTGTCTTCAGTGTTCTAAAATTTCTTTGTGATATGCCTTAGTGTGGTTCTATTTTTGTCTGTTTTGCTGGGCACTTGGGAAGCTCTCTCAATAAGGAAACCTATACCCTTCAATTAGAAGACATTTTCTTAAATTCTTTCTTTCCTCCTTTTCCTCTGTTCACTACTCCCAGACACCAGTAATTCAGATGTTGAACCTCCTAGATTAGCCCCTCAATTTTCTTTTTTGTTTCTCTTTCTACTATTCATCTCCATTCCCTTTTACTCTACTTTTTTGGAGATACCCTCAATTTTCTTTTCTAAGCCCCCCTCTCTTGGGTTTTTCAGTTTTTGATAACATTTTTTATTTCTAATTCTTTCTTTTTTCCTCTGGATTTTCCTTTTTATTGACTCCTATCCTTTTTACAAGGATGCAATATCTTCTCTTATCTCCTGGGACATTAATAATAGGTTTGGTTTCATTGTATATGTTCTTTTTCAGCATCGTTGCTCTTTCCTCTAAGTTGCTCTTTGATTTATTGGTTTTGGCCTCTGTCTTTCATGTTAGATGTGTTTTTCAACTGCCTAGTGATTCTGACCGTTAGCTCAAGTTTAAGAGAAGGGCACTAAGTAGCTGCTGGGAAGCTCAGAACACAGGGATAGTGCACTTTATTCATAGGTATCTCTGTAGGGAGATCTGGCTTGGCATTTTCATTGAGAAACCCCTAATAACAGTATCGTTGGGTTTTTTTCTCTTGACTTATCAGATTCTCTGGAAAAGTTCCTTCCAGTGTCCTTCCTACAGGGCAGAAGTTTGAGTACTAGAGTTCTTAGATCCCAAGGGGAAACACTGCATGGAAACTTTTATTTAATCTTCCTATTTTGGGTACAGTACCACTTACTTACTCCCTCCACCACCCATTTTTAACTCTACCTGGAGTCTCCCATTCCAGGTAAAAAGAAAACTATTGGCTTATTTTCTGGAAAGCATAAAATCCTTTCTGAAAAATAAGCCAATAGTTTTCCAAAAAGTAAGCCAATAGTTTTTTTCTAGAATGAAGAAGAGGTATTTGTCCAGCTCTACAGGATAAGGGAGAAGACTTAGAAGTCTTTCTATATAGACTTTCAACAAATCCTCCTGGTTTCAGCTCCCCTCACCCCACACGTCCAACAGCATGTGGTGCCCGTGAGGTGAATCGGGTTACTTCTCAGCTTTCTCCACTGCTGGCTTAGGATTCATCTTGCTCAGCTCTGCTAAATCCATCTGTCCATCTGTTTTCCAGCCTCCAAAAGTTATCTGCTCTTGTCTGCTTTCCCATCTCTTTGTCTTTATAGATTTATGTTGTTTCCTTTTTAAAAAATATCTCTTTACTCTGGTTTTAGTGAGGTTTCAGGAGACAGTGGTATGGAATGAATATGTTCAATATGCTACCTTTAAACAGGAGTCTAGCAGCATCATTTTCAAGCAGGATATGACCAGCCAAACTCATTTTCAAGTCAGAAACAAAAATGCTTTGACTTTGTTCTGCCGAGGCTACCCATAACCAGCATGAACCTGAAGCTGGCACAAACACTTTGGTCAGTCAGCTCATTCCCAATTGCTCCTACAGGGTCCCTGGCAGCGCCACACTGGACCTCTCCCATGGGCCATCCTCCCAAGGTTCTATGCCTAACAGCAATGATACAGACCAAGTTCCATCTCCAGTGACATGTCTGTCAAATGTTTGGTGGTAGCCTCAATAGCCTCAGTTTCTCTTCATTATATAGAAAATGAGTGTTGAAAGGGGTCTCAGTGATCCTCTAGCTTGGCTCCATGGAGCACTGTTGGCAGACTGCTGTTACAGAAAATCTACTACTTCTATTAGCTAAAGCCCCAGGTTATAAATTAAAGAGCAGAACAGAAGCAATGGATGATTTGCTCATCACTGCAGCCACAGAGCCTTGCACGGTGTTGTGCCCCAATAAATACTTGTTCGATGAATGAATGAATGTCTCTTTTTTCCATTTACTGGCTTTTTGATCTTGGGCAATTTATTTAACACGTCAGCCTCAGCTGCTTCTTCAGAATAATGAGAATGATAATCATATGTCTCCCTACAACTATTATTTAAGTCAACATATTCATTGGAAAAACTTTCACAGAATGCTAAGAGTAATTGTATCAAAGTGGTGCAATGATATGTGTGGGACTTTGTTCTTGTTTTTTTTTTTCCTATTCTCTAGACTTTCTGTAATGTGTTTAAATTAATTTTATAATGAAAAAAGTTAATAGAATATGTAGACCAACAAGTAGAGCTTTGCCAGTGATGAGAAGTGTGTGAATATTAAAAGGCAGTGGGAAGGGGAGGGAGTAGAGGGAAAGGGAGTTTATTCCATTTCTTTTTATCCTACCTTATAATAAATCGCTCACCCTGAGAGTATAAACAGAACACCGAAGTGGTTTCCCCTGGAGTTATAAATATTTCTCATCTCCAACCTTTTTGAGGAGCTGCTCATTAATTGAGTTAACCGCTGGCATCTCAAGGTATAAGAGCTTCTTGTAGGAATGAAGGAGCTGAATCCCTACATGAAACTGAGGATAAGTGACAGGAGGGAGGAGGGAAGGGGAAGGCAGGAAGATGGGAGGTAGGAAGTGGGAGTGTTCATCTGCCAAATGGAATTTACACAGCATTTTTTTTCTGTATTCCAGAAAGTTCAAAATTACAAACCACAGGCCGCAAGCAGTCAGTCTCAAGGAGCCTGAAACACCTATTCCATTCCTCAAACAAGTTTGTGAAGACCTTAAAACGGTGGGTCCCATGTAGTTTGTCCAGAAAGCCTTAAGTTCTCAGGGATGAGCTGCTTTTGGTTCTGAGTGGAAAGTTGGTGGAAATTTCGTTTGTTCTTAACAGAATGAAGTTCATCTTGCTCCTCAGAATCTGGGCAAGTAATTTCTGGGAGACTTCTCATCAGTGAACTTTTAATATTCAACAGGAATAATTAATGCTCATGGTATAATTTAAATTAGCTTTTACCATGTGCAAAAAAAATTTTTTTTTTCCGAAAACTCAGCCTTGGTAAAGGAAATGGTTAAGGACAACTTTTGCTTTTGCTTTTTCTTTTTAGGGGACTCTACATAGCTGTTATATTTTATTACAAAGACAATATGTTAGTGACCAATGAAGATCAAATACCAATTGTTGAAATAGATGACTGTCACAGCAGTTCAATTACACAAGATTTTCTGTGGTTCACGAAGGTATACTGAGTTCTGATTTCATTTTTCCCCACTTTATCCTGATGTTACTGCACATAAATCTCTGAAAGTTTAGTTGAGGGGTCTCCAGTGATCAAAGTATTGGGGAGGGAGTAAATTATCGCAAAGGTTCTTTTCAGCCCTACTATACCCATGCCATAAAAAACTGCAAAGTAGTGTCTACACTACATTTTCAAAGGAAAGAAGCTTGCATCCTGTCAGATTGTGTCTCCACTATTCTGAGTTATGGGATCTTTTTTGGCAAAGACTAAAATGTGGAGCTGACTGTTTCATTAGCATTCAGATCTTTTTCCAATTGGACAGAGATCAAAAAGTTGTTTCGCATGTATCTGAAAATGGACTGGAGAACAAACATCAGGGGTCAGGTTTCCTTCTCCCTGCTTTGCTTTGATGCCATAACCTAAATCATGCACTGGCTTGGGCAATGATATGACCTCGTGACTTCTTTTGCAGCTGTCTTGTATGTGGGAAGATATAAGGTGGTTGCGACAAAGTGTACCTATCTCCATGTCCTCCTCCACAGTACTGCAGACTCGGCAGAAGATGCTTGCAGCAACAGCCCAGCTACAGGTGAGGGGCCAGCCTTCCACCTAGAAATTTTAGAAAAACATGGTCATTTCAGTCACCTACCCCATCAGTCACCTGGAAAAGAAATGGGCGTGCCCTTTCTTCTTGCAGAGCCCTAGCAAGTGAAGGTTTCTTGGGCAGTTGAAGCTGCACGCCTGGTCATATAGGGAAACTGTGGCTTTGGCAATCCCTTTGAAGAGAACGGGTCTCTCTTGAAAAGTCCAGGAGTGATCCCTAAGCAAGTAGTGATGAGATGTGAATTTTAAATTTGATTTTAATCAGTCCATTCATTTCGCCTGCCTGGGCCTCAGGGCATGCCACTAGATCCCTGGAAGAACTCTTGATACTCTGTCATCCTATGCAACTATGAGTACATGGGGACGGAGAAAGAGACTAGTATATGTGTGGAGGAGTTTCTTGGCTTGATGCTTTTGATAAAACACAGACATTTACACACATTTTTGCTTATTGCTTTTTTTAACTCTTAAAAGTTTATTTTTAATCCTGAAATTATTAATCCTTCCTTACTACCAATCCAATCAGATCAGGTTCCCAAGCCCTGCAAGAATCTGTATAGGTTACAGAGCTCCTTTTAGAGATGGCATTAAATTCCAGCCAACTCCTTCTGGGTTTTCCTCTCATTATTTTCTAGTATTGCCTGAATTTGTGATTTTGGGCCCAGAAAATCTTTTGCTACATGTAATGGGGGTCTTCATGAAATCACTTAGCCTTTATGGGTAACGGGTACCTACCTACAAAGCTGTCAGTTGCATCAAGCCCAGGAATGTGCATAACAGGAATCTATGTAGTCTCTGTTCGGCCAGGCCAGACCAGCCAAGGCATAAAAATAGAGTCAGTATAACAAAAAATATTTCTATAGCTCAACCCCCACCTGCAGCTAGAGGAACATCATTTCTTGAACTCCTGCAATAGTAATAGTTCGACCCTCTACAACAATAACAATTTTTATTATTATTTATTTCCAATTAGTTCTGAAAGTCAACTTTAACCCTTCTGTGCCAGATTTCATTACATAGGTTGCTTACTGTACTGTGTCGTCAGTGGTCTTAGTGGTTTCAGAAAACAGTGCTCTCCATTTCCACTCACTCTTGACTGCAGAATCTTCTCCTTCAACTCAAGAAGTTCTTAGAGCTGGGCCCCAGGTCCTGAATTCAAACCCCCATTCCTTTTCATCACTGACCCCCCTGTGTCAGACCAAACCACTGTGCTTCAAACTGCTCTTTCTTTAGGACAAAGTTAATTCCCAAGGGGCTTTCTTTCCCAGAAATCTCAGATCACTTCATAGACCCTCCCATTAGCCTACCACACAGCCCTGGCATGCCTGGATCATAGGCTGAACAACCTTAGCATTTCAAGCAAGGCTCTGTATTATATATGTTCAATTGAGGCTTCCTAGAACACCTTTATCTGATATTCTCAGTCAACACTAGAAGCATCAGGTGTTGCTTGGAAGCTACATCCAGTGCAGTTAGACAACGCGAGGCTAGAGGGGAGCCATGATGCTCTGCCGCACTCAAGTACTCTGCCTACAACAGCTCTTGACCCTCCTTGGTCCCCAGATGATTGACCCCATCACTTTCACAATCCATCAGCTCCTGGCTGAGATAATTTCTCTCCTTCTCCAGCTTGGATTCCTTAGGCCATTATCATGTCCATGCAAATATCCTACATTTTCTGGCCACTGTCTCCTTCAATATTATTTATTTGGCAAAATTCCAAGCCTGGTTGAATCCAGCATATCTACACTGAAGTAGTTGCACATTGCTGGAAAAAAATCACAGAAAAGGCTGACTGATTTCATGTTAGAATTCATGACTGCAATTCTTACATGTAATGCCACCTAGGATTCCATTTCCCTCCTAAATTTGCTTTCCCACACTCTAAGGCAACAACTTAAAACATCTTCTCTTCTCCTACATCCCTTTTCCTAACTCCTACTCTCCATGCCCTCCTTAGGTGATGCCATTACTGTATAATTCATTTAAAAAGTGAATGGGAATTAATTATTTTTCCACCACCAAATTTACAAATCTTCTTGCATTAACCTGACCTCCTCCTTCTTTCCTACAGTTCCAAAGGGATAAAGATTCATTCCCCCTACCAAAACCTCATCCCTCCACATGAGCTATTCATCCCATTTCTTCTGTTTATTTTTAAATGCTCAATTCTCTCCAATTTAACTTTCCCCTAAATTCCTCCCTTGACCCCACATGCTTCTTCAGCTACCAAACTATCTCTCTTCTCCTCTCTATACCCAAACTTCTTGAAAGAGTTGCCTACAATCTCTTTCTCCACTTACTTCCTCACCTCCTTTCAGTTCTCATCCCTCTCCTTCCCTTTCACTACCTACCACCTGGCCCACAAAACGGTTCCCTCTAAGGCTACCATTGGACTTACCCAGCTTCTAGGCTTAAGAGGCAGGCTGAGCATGATGCTGAGGAAGCTTGCACTTCAGGAGCTTTCACTTGTGTCAGCCCTTGTGAGTATAAGAGTTACTAAGTGTTTTAGGTGGGAACAGTTGCAATCAGAAAGCATTTCTGGTGATTTACCAAAGGAAATAGGTAGAGGAAAGGGGACCTGAAACTGTAAATAGTCCAGTATTTAGGGGGGATTTTTCTTCTCATTCTAAATAAATTTTAACTTTTACACTTAATTTTATATTTGTAATTTTGTATTATTTGTCTTAATGAGGGCCCCAAAATTTTACAGTTGAGGCCCCCACAATACCTGGATCTATCCCTGCCATGACTTGAGTTTCAGTAACTCCAGTGGACACTTTAAGTCCTCTTCTCAGCTGACATCTCCACAGCATTTGACACACTTGGTCACACTTTCCTTTCTTTTTTTTTTTCTTTTTTGAAAAATAGGCTTTATTTTTAAAAATATGGAATGCTTCACGAATTTGTGTGTCATCCTTGTGCAGGGGTCATGCTAATCTTCTCTGTATCATTTCAATTTTCGTGTATGTGCTGCCGAAGCAAGCATGGTTGGTTTTCTTGGTTTTTTGTTTTTTGTTTTTAAAGATTTATTTATTTATTTATTTCTCTCCCCTTCCCCTCCCCACCACCCCAGTTGTCTGTTCTCTGTGTCTATTTGCTGCACCTTCTTTGTCCACTTCTGTTGTTGTCAGCGGCACAGGAATCTGTGTTTCTTTTTGTTGCATCATCTTGATGTGTCAGCTCTCCGTGTGGCGGCGCCATTCCTGGGCAGGCTGCACTTTCTTTCGCGCTGGGCGGCTCTCCTTACGGGGAGCACTCCTTGCACGTGGGGCTCCCCTACACAGGGAACACCCCTGCGTGGCACGGCACTCCTTGCACGCATCAGCACTGCCCATGGGCCAGCTCCACACAGGTCAAGGAAGCCTGGGGTTTGAACCGTGGACCTCCCATGTGGTAGGAGGACACCCTAACCACTGGGCTAAGTCCACTGCCCTGATTGGTTTTTTGTTTGTTTGTTTGTTTGTTTTGTCTTTATTTATTTTTTTAATATTACATTCAAAAAATATTAGGTCCCCATATACTCTCCACCCCCTTCACCCTACTCCTCCCCCCATAGCAACAATCTCTTCCATCATCATGAGACATTTATTGGATTTGGTGAATACATCTCAGACCACCGCTGCACCTCATGGTCAATGGTCCACACCATAGCCCACACTCTCCCACAGACCATCCAGTGGGCCATGGGAGGACATACAATGTCTGGTAACTGTCCCTGCAGCATCACCCAGGACAACTCCAAGTTCCAAAAATGCCTCCACATCTTATCTCTTCCTCCCATTCCCCACACCCAGCAGCTTTCTCCACACCAATGCCACATTTCTTTGATTACTAATCACAATAGTTCATGAATAGAATATCAGTAAGTCCACTCTCATCCATATTCTGTTCCTCCATCCTATGGACCTTGGAATGGTTGTGTCCACTCCACATCTATATCAAGAGGGGGCTTAGATTCCACATGGATGCTGGATGCAATCATCCTGCTTTCAGTTGTAGGCACTCTTGACTCCATGGTGAGGTGGTTGACCTTCTTCAGCTCCATGTTAGCTGAGTGGGGTAAGTCCAATAAACCAGAGTATAGGAGCTGCAAGTCTGTTGAGGCTCAGGACCTGGCTATCACATGGTCAGTCCAGAGATTCAGGTTACCTGGGTATATGTTAAACCCCAGCACCAACTACAGTTCTGGTAAAAGTAACAGGAGAGACTTGTGAAAAAAGATCACATCTGAGTCCAGTTCCATCACACAGAAACACAAACTCCAAAGTAGGGCCAACTGGCATGGCACTGAACTCCATCTGCCATGACCGTAGAACCTGTGGGTCTCTGTAGCCCTCAGAAGAACCAATACCCGGAGTTGTATCTACTTTTTCTGTCTCTGGGACTCTGCTGAGGTGTGCATAAGGGCAACCCCTCTGATAACCTCCCAGCTCTTTTTGGAGACTCATAGCCATATAAAGTCATTTGTCCTTTCCATTTCCCCCTTGATTCAGGTCAAAAAGCATTTTAACTCCTGGTATTATATGTAGACTGAGATATTCTGCTGGTCCGAGTTGACCCTTTTATTCAAGGTCATTTTCTAGTTACATCATCAGCTGGTACTTGGTAGTAATCCCTCGGCACCAGGGAGGCTAATCCCCAGGAGTCATGTCCCACACTGGGGGTAAGGCAACACATTTACATGCTGAGTTTGGCTTCGAGACTAGCCACATTTGAGCAACATGGAAGCTCTCAGGAGGTAACTCTTAGGCACCCTGCAGCTCTAGGCCTTGTTCTTATTTCAGGTGTAGAGGCTCACAAGCATAGTCATTATTGTCAGGGGCTCATTGTTGGACCTTCATTCTTTTTTGGTCATTGCCATTGCACTTGGGGGATTGTTGCTGTTCCTTTAGGGACTGTGATAGAGCTCCCCTGGTTAGGAACTCAGCGCTCCCTCAGTTATTGTTTTTAATTTTATCCACTATGAAAATATCCAAACATTTTTATGTACCCTGGATATATGCCCTGTAGAACTCCCTGCCAACCACGTGTCCTCTGTCAATAACATCCCACACCAGTATTCCTCCACTGCCATTGTTGAACCCCTCTGTGATCCAAAACTTCCTGAAAAATGAAGCCCAATATATTGCCAGGTTCCCTTAATAGTAAAATGGAATATAGTGAAGAGTTTAAAGGTTAGATATAGAATACATATTAAGTTGGAAAAATTACAGTAAAAATAAATTGGGCTATCAAAAAATTTAAAAATGCAAAAGCTTTTTTTTAATGTTTTGCCTTCCATCACTGCAATAAGTGTTGCCCTGTATGCAAATTTGCAAGGCAACTACTTCGATCTTTTCCTCAGTGTCTACGTCCTATCTTTTTCTTTTCTTTTTTCTAATTATTAAGCTTATCTTCACAAGAGTTTTAGATCACAGTAATTCATATATACAATATACAGTACTCCCACATTTCCAACATAAAACTTTTTCCCTTTCACAGCACTTTCCTTTCTCATACTGCTATAGACCTTGGCTTCCATGGCACCATTCTGGCCTGTCTGTCTAGATCTCCTTTACAAGCTCATATGTTATTTCCTGTCCTTGGAATCCTCTTCTTTCACCTTTCTGTCTTGCTAATTCTTACATATCCTTTGATTCTAAACTTAATTTTTACACAACTTCAGAGAGCCTTTCTCTTATCTCTTGATTAAGTGCATCACTCTCAGAGACTTTGTATTCTTCCTTTTGATTGGTGATCATAATCTGCATTAGTTAATTGTTTGTATCATCATTTGTTTAGTGACCCACTAGACTGTGAGTTCCTGAGATTAGTTACCACTATATCAGCCTGGAACATTGTGGACCCTCCATTTATTTGCCAAAGATCACACTCAAGGGAAACTCTCTCTAACCAAAGAGAAAGAGATCACGGAATATGCCTTATGCACTAGTTCCCACCTGGACGGCTGCCCCATCTCCACCCCAGCCTGGTGACCAGAGCCTCCTAGTGCTAAACATCTTCCTAGTGCTACACAGTTACCCCTTACAGGGTCCTGCAAAGGCCTTACCACTGTGTGCATTCCTTTCTCTTCTTCACTTCTGAGTTTGCCTGATGAAATAATAGGAGTTGCTTTCATCTTTTTTTGTAGGACCTATTCCCAAACAATTTGCTAATCTCTAAAATGAAAATGCCTGAAAATATTGAAGCCACCTTTTTTGTAGGGTGGGGGAGATGCAGAAAATAATTTTTCAGAAGGGGAATTAAAAATTGGAGGAAGTGGATATATAGTATTTCAGCTTGCTTTATTAATCTAACATTTTTACTATGTTCTGGGGAAAGTAAAAATGCATTACCTATAGCTGGATTGGCAAACAATCACACATAAATTCTGAATGTTGGTTTACCTCTGGTATATCTCATTTTATTCTCTTTCATTTCCAGTCCCATCACCACTGCCTGATTACTCCAATTATGTCAAAAACATCCAAAGTCTTTCCCCTGCCTCCAGTCCATTCTCCACACTCCTGCCAGAGGAGCCAACCTAAATGATTCTGCCCATGTCATTCCCTGACTAATCCTCTTTCAATCATGGCCCAGATATTTTATCATGATACACAGAGACCTTCATAACAATCTTCCTTCCCACCACACCATTTCCATATCACCCTGACTTACCTTCTCACAGTGCATACAACCTGTGTGCAACATGTGCCTTGTTTTCTGGTATCTGCTCTATAGTGACAACCTTTAATATGTAATAATAATAACAACTGTCTCATTCGTTTAACTGACTAGGCACAAGGTGTGACCTAAGAGCTTTACAAACTTTATCCCATTGAACCTTCACCACAACTTAATGAGAAAGTACTGTTGTTAATATTCATTTGACAGATGATAAAACTGAGGCTTATAGCAGTTAAATAACTTGCACAAGGGCACACAAAAAGGAAGTAGCAGAGTCTGGATTCAAATCCAGATCAAAGCCTCCATTCTTCCCAAAACCTCATCACCCTACATATTTTAATTTACAAAAATGTTAAACAGAAGAAAGTATCTACATTATAGCAAAAAAAGAAAAAAGTAGGGTCTATTCTGCATCTTTTGGAACTTATTTAGGAAAAGTGGCATTAAATTTTATGTGAAAGAAGGCGAAGTAAGTGTTAATTAATTAATTAACTAAAGTTACTTAGTCCGGAGGACATAAAAATCTCTGCCAGCATTTGGATTAAAAATATTAAGATGAGAAATCCTGTAAGGGACCAAGACCCCACACTGTTTTTCTTTCTCTTAGGAAAATGACAGAGGTCCTAAAAGGCAGCAGTGTACATTGCTCCTTTTTTTGAGAAGACCCTAAAATACTTATCCTTAAAATACAGTAATAATCTGATATTACGGCCTGTGTTATATTAAACCTTCCTTCTACATAGCCTTTAGAAATGAGTGTCAGTGCAGGCAATTTATGAATACTGTGTCTTTTTTCATTTTCCAAGAGTAAATGAAAAATGGTTTCCCCAAAATTTTACTCTTCTTTCCCAGGCCTTCATATCCCTACTCTGGACTTTCTTCAATTTAATATGCCACCACCACCACTACCCCCAAATGAATAAAGGTCTCTAAAGAAGACCTCTGTCTAGGCCTCACTGACAGGCCTGTGATTTATTCTGTATAATCTAGATGCTAGATGTTAGCCACTGGTGGCTCTTATTCCTTTTTCCTCTGTAGAATGTGCAGGGTGTCCAGATGTCTTTCCTTGATTGCAAAGCATGGCTCTGGCCCTGTATCCCCCAGATAGTAGCATAGTCTGTTTTTCCTGTGGCTCCTAAAGAACCCTGATTGTGTCCCTATGGAACATGGTTGTGATTTATTTATACAAGGCGCTCTGCATTGAAATAGGGCTCACCCAAAACTTAGCAATCCAGCCCAATTTGGTGTCAATGAGGAATTTCAGGAAGAATTTAGTGTTTTGTTGCTCAGATCATTAATCAACATGGCCAAAGCTGACAGTGAGCACTGATAATAACTCTATTTAAATGAAATAATGGCCTGGATCAATGTTTACCCATCAGCTTTAGTCCAAAGTAAAACATGTTTTCCTACATCTTAATGATAACACAATGTGTTAGTTCAGTCAGCACTTTGGTATTGATGGCAAGCACTGTGCCCAGGACCTGGAGACAGAAATGAAGCCACCTCATCATGACATGTACCCCAATCTATGCAGTGAAGTCAGGGATGTTCAAAGATGGAAGTTTATACAGGAAGCCAGAGGGAACAAAAAAAGAGATGGTAAATTCTACCTGAAAAAAGTTGGGAAACTTTCTACATAGGAGGTGAAATCTGGGTTTTGGAAATGAGTAGGTATACGCTGGAGTAAGGTTCCAATTAGAGCACTAAAGAAAGCTCTAAACCTTACCTTGTATCAAGCTTGAGAGTTGACAGTGCACTTTCTCAGGCATTATTCGATTGAGTCGCCCAAACGCTATGAAGGATTACCATCAGGGATGTCTGAGCTGTAAGGGCCCTTAATTTCTGAAACTCAGAGCCAGAGAGGGAAAGTAGTTTTTCAGAAGCCCAACAGTTAATGAATGGCAGCCAGCCCTGAAATTCAATACCCGTGTAAGTAAAGTCTTAATAGCAAGTGTGTACTGGAGCCAACTTGCACTGGCTCAGGAGATCCAACTGTTAAATAGTCAGGAATTTTGAAAGCCTCCTCTTGAACCCCTAGTAAGCTTGAAATCGCTATGAAGGGAGTATTTACACCACAGAAATTGGCAAATGCTACAAATCAGTTTTCTTTCTTTTTTTTTTTTTCTGACAGCCCATTTGCCAGCATATAGGCCTGTATTACTTTCCAGCATACCGCCTCTATACAAAGCTGTAGCAGTGCATAAAGCTGAAAATCTTATATAAGCTACTTCTACAGGATTGAGAAGTCAATTATTAGAAAGGAATAATTTGACTGAGTGACTAGGCCTTTTTTTTTAAATAACAATCCTGCCAAAATAATTTTTATAATGTGTCCATAATTATTTATGAAACCCCTTACTTGTTATGTGTCCAGTCTCCCTAGGGAAAAATAAAACATTTAAGACACAGTCCTTACCTGTAAGGGAACATTCCAATGTTTTCATTGATGTGGATATTGACCAGCTGGCTCATTCATTTTGTAGATCATCCCGTCGCTTTTAGTAATTCTTCTTCTACCTTTGCTCTCATGATAACAGATCATCTCATCAGCACTGGCGTGAGCTCACAAAAATAACTGCTATCAGCTCAGGGATGACTTAAAATTTATTTTTTAAAAACACAGATATTTAAAACAAGAGGGGGTTCTATCCAATCCTTCCAGTGCTTTAGGTTAGAAATCTGCAAAACCTGCATATCTGTGCAATTCCTGTTTAAGTTAGTAACATCTAGCCGAGGTCCTCCACGTTAAATATGGCATCCTACCCTTCTTACCTCTCTAAAAGTATTGTCTGCCTCAGGTGACCTAGATTATAAACAATTTTAAGAAAATGTTAAGTAAATAGAACCCCTGAAATGCAGATGTCAAACCAGGCCAATCTCCCAATTAAAGTATCTTGAAGGGAATGTGCAGTCACTTGGGGACCTGCACAATGTGCTGCATTGTCAATTCACTTCTTCATTTTAAACAACCCACCTCATACTAGCTTACTGTAGATCTCTTGAAAACTCCACAAGCAGCATACTTGAAATATCAGGCATTTTTCTTTAAAACATCTGGGATTCTCTTCAAGTACTGGTAACTGAGGTTTATGTGCTGGTGTGTCTATGTGGGTAAGAGATATTTACAGATATTGAATTTGCTTAAAAAAACATAATTTTTGTGCCTCTTGCTATAATCCTTTCAGGCGAATGGTGAAGACATTTTCTTTGGGCTTCTTTTAAGTACGTTTTTATGATGCCACATTTTCTAGGGTTAGGTCTAAGGTAAAAAAAAAACAAAAAACCCAGCTTTCAGAAACATCAGGTAATTATTCACAGCGTCTTTTGTTGCAGTGTGTTGCTTTATTGGGTGCAATATTGTCTAAACTAGAAGGAATCTATTTGTTTCTAGAATTTACTTGGAACACACAACTTGGGCAGAGTTTACTATGAGCCCATTAAAGACCGACATGGAAACATACTCATTGTCACCATCCGAGAGGTAGAGATGCTCTATTCATTTTTTAATGGTAAATGGATGCAGATCTCAAAGCTACAAAGCCAGAGGAAGTCTCTGTCAACCCCTGAGGAGCCAACAGCATTAGACATTTTACTGATAACCATCCAGGTATGTAGTCTTTTCAATTTCCTGGTATATTTTAAGTTCCAAACACACTTATCAAGGCTCTAGTATCAAGAGACATTTGTATATGCTGTGATGAAGTGGAGATGGTCCAGAGACTGTCTGCTCATATTCCATGTACAGGAAAGATTCAGAAACTTATTTGTCAATCTTCAGATCTGAAATTCATTGAGCAATGCAAATAGTGGGCACTCTGTAAATGTCACTGACCAATGAAAGCATTGAGACAAAAAATTGAGTAGGGGCTGTACAGATTGTATAATCAAACATTAAACCAACACCTGAATGGACTAAAATAATAATACATTTCTAAACCACAAAGTGACATATATATAATCTATGGTTATATAATATATGACCCCTGAACGAACATATTCTTACACCTAATTACTCTGGCTTATTCCTTACAATAATCCCAAAGGACAGAGGGGCAAGATTCAATCCATTTTAGGAATGAAATAACTGAGACTCAGAGGGGTTAAGTGCCACAGGGCCACACGGATTCAATGAAGTTCACAAGGCTTACACATCAGGGCTCTTCACTTGCATGAGTCCCTTCCAAAAGCCCTGAAGGGACTCTAGCAGTTTTGCATTCATAATTTTGTATCCTTTTCCTTAAAGAAGACACCAAATATTGTATCTGCTTCAGGCCCAACAAAACTTGGATCTGCCCCTGATCATATAGCTAGAAAATGGCAGAGCTGAAACTTGAATCTAGATCTTATGATGGAAAGCCCAGGCTTCTTTCTGCTATATTACATCACATTCTGGGGCGGGAGCTAGGCTTTTAGTGAATAAGGGATGAAATATAGGATGAAAACCTCATTTGAGTACCTAATAGCCTCCAAAATTCAAAATCCGAAGAGCTTAGAAGCAGACTGTTAGCCTGTTTTCAGTGGTGGTACCTAATCATAAACCCAAGGCTTTTTGCTCCTGAGTCCAGCAAGCTCTCTGTGCGCCACCACACTGCTTCTTGTGTTCTAAAGTGAGCATGGGCTTTGAGCTGTTTCTTTCCCTTCCTTCCTTCCTTCCTTCCTTCTTAAAACCTGGTGATGAGGATGAGATGTACGAGCTCTCCAGTTAGGTGGGAAAGCTGGCAGAAGCATCTCTACTGAGTCCTTGCACCCGATGGCATTTCTCTGCTAGACAGCTGATTTGGAGTGATGGGAGACAAAGTTCTCAGTCACACATAAATAAGCCAGATCCGAGCCTTGGCCCCAGTAACTTTTCATGGTCACTGTAAGCAGCTAAGCCACCAGCTCACTAACTTACTGTCATTCCCCATCAAGAGGCGGCTAAAACAATAACCTTACCTTTCCATTCCTTGCACTTGCCCAAATCAGGGCAGAGTCCAGTGCAGCAAATGATAAACTAATTGGTCAAAGCCAATTCTTCTGGATTTGATTTTGTGGAATTTGGGCGCTTAGGAAATTGACAGAGAATATGCGGGGGCAGGGAACACAGACGCATTCATGGCTCCCCTCTTCACTTTTTATAAGCAAGCACTAAAAGAAACATCTTTAAAAATCAGAATAAATTGAGCTTTTACAGGGTGACTAATACACTAATCCCCCATAGGGATAAACTGGGGTCTGGGCTACCTTTGCCCCTAGAAATACAGTACAGGCCTCAGCATGATATAAGACCTGGTTTCTACTAGACTTACTACATTAAAAATGTGTTACAGGTGCAGAAAAATTCCAATCTGGCTAAAGGTTGTTAGAGAAGGAGACTAAAAATAGAGGCAGGATCGGGTTTCCACACAGATCCAAGTGGAAAATTTACTCACCCCCCCCCCCAGGCACATTCCTCATCACTGATGTCACTCCCCACCCACCCCCCACTTTCACCCCTCCCCCCACGTTTTCTCTCTCCTCTCCTTCCTGCACAGAAATGGGGAATAAACTACTGTGGCTGGTATCAATCACTCCTAGACTGAGATTCGATTATGCCAGGAGTTGGCTCCACCAAGTCAGCATGAAGCTGGAGATAGGCCTTCATAGTTCCCCACAGGCGATCGGACAGTCCCCCACAATTCCAACCACAAATCCTTCAGGAGCAGTAGCACGATGACCACCAGGTTCACAGGAAGCCCTGGCTCAGTTCTGCGTGTCGCAGAGCACTTTGGGAGCCACTTTGGAGTCAGCTGACTAGGTGTGAATCTGACTCCACCCTTTTGAGTTGTGACCAGGGCAAGCTGCTTCACTTCTCAGCCCCCATGTTTCCTCCTCTACAAAATGGAGATAACGTAGTATCTCCTCCTCAGGGTTCTTCTGAAGATTTAATGAGTTAATAGGTAAAGCATTTAGACGAGTGGCACAAAGTGAGTGCTCAGGAAATAGTAGTGGTTTTCATTATTTCTCTCCTCAAAAAAATCCAAGCAGTCGTAGAGCCTCCTGAGGATCAGTGGGGAGTCTGCTAGAAACACGGGTCCCACCCCAAACTAAGTGGCTCTGAATCTGCATATTAACAAGATCTCCAGGTGATGAATGCACTTATTAAAATGCAAGAACCATTGCATCTAGGCTGCTCCCACTTTCTGCTTTTCACCACCAGTCCACATTTTCCAGATCTACATCCAGAAGCATGGCAGAAGGTCTTTATCACAGAGCATACAGCATTTCCCTCCCCAGGTCTCCAGTAGATGTCTCTTTTCCAGGATTCCTGGACTCCCAGTCATATTCCTGCTCTTTCTACCCCAGGCAGCCTCTACAGAAGGATCAAAAACTAAAGAGTCAGGCAGAATCCTGGAAATGAGCCAATTGGACTAGGCATAAGAAACAATTGGGTTCACATAAAAACTTATACATGGATGTTCATGGCAGCATTATTCATAACAGCTGAAAAGTGGAAACAACCCAAATGTCCCTCAACTAATAAACAAAATGTGGTGTAACCCTGCAATGGAATATTATTCAGTCATAAAAATAAATGAAGCTCTGATTCATGCTAGAACATGGATAAAACTTGAAAACATTATGCTGAGGCAAAGAAACCAGACACAAAAGGCCACATATATGATGCTTTTCGTATAAAAGATCCAGAATATAGGCCAATCCAGACAGAAAAAAGTAGATTTGTGGATCTGGGCATGAGTGGGGACTGGGGGCAGTATTTGGGAGTGACTACTAATGGATATGGGATTTCTGTTTGGGTGATGAAAGTGTTCTGGAATTAGTGGTGATGGTTGCAAAATCTTGTGAAAACTACTGAATTCACAGTGTGAAAAACCTCTGAATTGTATGCTTCAAAGGAATAGTGAATGATATATGAATTATATCTCAATTTTTAAAAAGAAGCAAGTGAGAGTAGTAGAGACTCTGGTAACCTGCTTAAGCTTGAAATATTTCCTGATTTTTTAACAGAAGTTGTAAAACCTGGAGTTTGTGCTAAGAAATCTCTTGGTTTTTTGAAAGTTAGGAAATAATTCAGTAAGTTTTAATTATTTGCCATCCACACAATCTTGGGGCCACAAAGACCACCAGCCG
This sequence comes from Dasypus novemcinctus, assembly GCF_030445035.2. Taxonomy (NCBI): domain Eukaryota; kingdom Metazoa; phylum Chordata; class Mammalia; order Cingulata; family Dasypodidae; genus Dasypus; species Dasypus novemcinctus. Next base: position 49,063,342 of record NC_080693.1, on the reverse strand, counting down.
CCATTCTGTGAACTCTTCTGTCCTGAATAATTCAGCTTCCACACACTATTAAGCAAAACAAAAACCCAGTAGTCTTTGGAAAAGCAATTCTCCATTGTTCTCCCACAAGCTTTTGGATGTCCAACCAATGAAGAGAGGTTGGAGATACCCTTACTAGTCACTGCACCAGTGCTGCATATTCTCTCCCAAAGGCCCAACCCCAGAACTTGCCACCTCTGGGCCTCTCACTTCATTTTTAATAAACATTTTTCCAGCACCGACTAGGTGCCAGGCACTCTGCTAGGTGCAATAGGAAAAACAAATGAATAAGTCAAGGTCCCTGCTCTCAAGGAGTTCAGTCAAGGGAGGGAGACAGACTTGTAAACAAATCAAGGTAATACAAGGCAGAATTAAACCAGAGCCTGATAGCAGTACAAACGGTGTACTATGGGAGCATAGACAAAGCAGCCATTAATTCTGCCTGGAAATATCAGGGAAGGCGTTGCAGAAGAGGTGGCATTTGGCTAAGCAGTGTAGGGTAAGTTAAGTTCACCAGGTGGAGAAAGAGAGAAAGAGGGAAGAAAGGGAGGAATTAAATAGAGGGAGTAGTAAAGAAAAGAGGGAGAAGCTGGAAAAGTAGATCTCACCTTCCCTTGGGCCCACAGTGAATCTTACACAAGCCTTCTTATGATCTTTATCATACTGGGTTAGAAAAACCTGTTGGCGTGTCTCTTTCACACACTGAAATATGAGTTCCACAAGGAAGGGATCATGACTTGCATCTTGGTGTCATCAGCATCCCAGCACAATGCCTGGTGCAGAGTAGGTGCTTAGTAAAAGTTGGTAGAACAAGTGAATTAGTGAACTAAAAGACAATCAAAAAAGAATATGGCATGTGTGAGGAAGGAAAAGCAAAACTCTTTGGCTGGAGATAAGGGACACAGAAGGGCTGTAATGGAAGAGGCTAGAAATGCAGATTAGAGATCAAAGAGGTAACGTATCAGACCATAGGCATTTGATTTAGCCTTTTTAGTGCCCTTCAGATGATGTGAATGGGACAGCTGCTTTCTATTCCCATGCATTTCACAGGTTCCAAAAACATTGTGACTAATAAGGATAAATGACTATGTAAAGGCAGGAAAATATATAGTAGATGCTCAGTAATGGTCTTTTTTAAAAAATTGAAAGTGAATTACTCCATCCCAGAATGGTGTTGGTTTTTTGCATAACCACAGTATGTTCCTGACTCACATTCTATTTGCGGTCAGCTCTGACCCCCACATGTTTTGCTCTTACACTCATACCCATCCTATATTTGTACTTTTGGATTTGGGTCTTTACAAGCACATTTTCTTATTAAGTTTCAACCCTAAGTATGATAGGCTTATTTTTCCAATGCACAGGGTCATTCAGAGCTCTATTACTATTTTCCAGAAAATCAAAACCACACCAAATTTGGGACCCACAAATTTGATACACACATTCTTTGTCTGGAGCATCAATAAATAGGCTAGGTAGACTCACCCTCAGGACCAATCCATTCTGGCCATCAATAAATCTACTTACTCTCACACCATCTCCATCACCTACTAATTTTTAACCCAGATACTCTGCTTATTAAAGTAATGTGACCAAGATTCTATTTTTCCCCGGTTATCTAATGAAACAGATTACACTGAAGACCTCTTTCTGGTCTGTGGATCCCATTCTATTGCTGTTAGAAATTAAAGTTGTATGTATGATTAGCTCTTCACAAAACTATGTCAACTGCTATTTAGTGTCTCCGGATTTCCTAAGCAACTGCAAATTGATTGTCTGTTGGTTCCTTCTCATATTTTTCCCAAAGATCAATCAGTTGGTGGTCTTTAATTACTAAGGTCATCCTGCATTTCTCCCTTTCCTGTTTCAAAGATAGGCATATTTGCCCTTTTCTAGTCTTCAGGGACTTTTCCAGTTCTCCATGGCTTCTCAAAAATAATGAATGACCCATGGGTCTGTAGCCACATCTGCTGGTTCAGCTAGTACCCCCAGGGTGCAGATCATCAAATTCTGCTGATTAGAATACTTCTTTTGCCTCCTGTCATTAACCATTTCTCTCCCTTTGATTACCTATTCATTTTCCAAAATTCCAACTTCAGTGAATTTCCTGTCAGCCACTTACCTGTGATAAGTTCTGAAAAGACTGGATAGAAAATCCTGATATTAATAAGAATTCCTTGCTTCTTGATCAAGAAATAAACATTTTCTTTTGTCTGTTTTTTGCTAACCATACTTTAAAAGTTGTTCAGTCTCTGCTTTTCTGTACATATTAATTAGGTCTTCCTCCCAATTTAACCATTCTTATTTTGTCCCTCTTCTGTTATTTCCATTTATTCTACTTTGGGTACCTGGCCTGATTTCTACAGTTTGTATACCTATCATATAAGGCAATAACAACACTGGGTACTAATGACATAACACAGTAAAAAATAGCCCCTTTTTTTCATAATTTGCCATTAATTGCATAGTCTAGTTCAAGAAAAGAGCATAAAGGATGAAAATATAAGCTAAGCACTTGCTTCTCTGTATGCCTGTACTGACTTCAGTGTTTTGCAATCATTTGTTTTTATCCATCTGTCTCGGCCTCCTCAAGAGGAGGGACCACATCATGTTCGCATGAAACCCCATTTTCTCCCATAATGCCTGGCACATCACAGGAACTCAATATGCATTTGCTAAAGAAGGGAGCAGAGGAGACAATCCATGGTAGTATGTGTTAGATATTGCAGGCAGGTCTGCAGAGGAGTGATCACTCCTTCAGAATGTCATGGTCAAGGAAGGTCTCGTACCCTTCTGTTCCTCACAGAATTCTGTCCGAGTTTAACCTGTCTGTTTTTCTTTAAAGGTAGAATTGATTCTTTTTATTTCACTCTCTTCAGAAGCCAGGCCGAACTCTGGCCTCAAGGAAGTCTTCCCTTAGAATCAATATAATCAATTACCTGACTCATCATCCCTAACTCTGCGCCGCCCTGCCCCATCAAACAAATGTTTAAAAAGCCTTACCTACTGATGAAGGTGGGGTATTTTCCAATAATTCATTATCCGAATGTCTGTATTTTCCAATAATTCTTTATCTGAGGCCCTGAAGTTGTATAGGGAAGCAAAAGTCATAACCCAAATGGTTCACTAGAGAACTGACCACATATAAAACAAAACTCAGCTCAAACATCCTTCTGTGATTAACTCAGTCGGTGCTTCCTATTGTGCCAAAAACTTTGACAGTTTTTGCTGCTTGGGGAATGTTGTGGTGTAATGACACAATGCAAATTTAAGGCAAATCTATTAAAAAGTAAAATTTGAATAGATAAGATACAGAATTTTGTGAAACCAGTGAAAATGATGTGAAGACCTAATCAAATCGCATGCAAAGTCATTGACAACTGAGAATCTAGTAGTGGTAGACCAGTTAACAATTGAAAAATATAAAATTATAGGTTTTACAAGGCAATGACTTGAATACCAAAATTTTTAAAGATGTCAGGGAAATAAAAACACACAAAGAGCTCAGACACTTTTACAAAAATGATTATCTTTAAGATTACATTGTGAAAGTTAAATGTGAGGAATATCTTTTCAGCTACCATATAATCCATTTTTTAAAAAATTAAGCCATAAGAGAATCAATATTAATCCATTCTCCCTTCATTCTCAAAACTAGTGCATTAGTGCATAATTCTAATTATAACTTAAATATCTAGATAAGGTAAATAAACCTATTGGTATTTGTGTTTTCCACTTTTCAAGATAAAGAATCAATCAAACCTTTTATTCCTATTTACTATAAAATTTTTATCCCATTTTGAATGGCTTGGTTTTTGTTTGTTTGTTTGTTTTAGGAGACACCAGGGACCAAACCCCAGACCTCCCATGTGGGAAGCAGGCACTCAATTTCTTGAGCCACATCCACTCCCTAAGTGGTTTCTTTTAATGGACTTCTCCGGGTACCAATTATCCCAAGATAATGAGGACTTCTTGTATAGCTTTGTCAGCTTTTACACTTGCAAATTTCTGTCCTTCCCCAATTAAACAATAAGCCTTCCAAGGACAGAGATTATGAATTCTATTTTTATTTATCACCCATCTCCACATCACTGTCCCACATCCAATTGCAACTCATGAATCTACCCCTGGCACAGAGATCTGTAGAGACTAAGCATGCAAAATATATTAATGATTGATTACCTGACTTAGAAGAGAATTCTCCTGAAGATCAGTCTAGCCGTACCACCACCACTTCCCCAACATTTCTGGTGGTACCAGAGATTTCTCACCTAATTACTTAGCCACAGCTGCTTTATTTAATTCCTGGCATGGCCCACCTTAGGAAGGAAAAGGTTTTGAGATTGCCCTTCCAAACTGGTGGGGTTTTTTGTTTGTTTGTTTTGTTTTGTTTTCACTCTACAGGATATTCTCTCTTATCACAAAAGGAGCCATCAGCGTCTCTCTCCTGGATTATATCTGGGTTTCCTAAAGCTATGTAGCTCTGTGGATCAAATCAAAGTTCTGGTCACCCAAAAGTTGCCCAACATTCTCTGCCACGTGAAGATCCGTGAAAATAGTAACATTTCCAAGTAAGTTGTCATAAGTTTGGATTTTCCTTGTGATGAATCAGCGTCCCAAGTGAATGATTTGATGTGTCGGAAGCTGGAGTGTTACTTCTCAGTATAATTTCTATGGTGAGATATCCTTTGGGGCCAGCACACTGGAACAAAATCCTAAGTGGATTTTAATATTTGGAAGGTAGAAAAAGCAGGGCTTGTGGTCTTGCTGGATGAGAGGTGTGAGCCCATTAAAAGAACACTGTCCTTTGTGTTTCCTCTTTGCATTATTCATGGTACAACCACTAAGACCCAACTGGTTAATGAACAGATGACTTTTACTTTCAAAAACAATGCTATTTCCAATATCTTTCCTTCATAATCTTAAAAACAGTCATGTTCATTTTTCTCTCTTTGGTATATGTTTGGTTTGTTTTGTTTATTTTTTGGTAATGGATTCTGATAGAGCAACTTGGTTCCTGGTCCTAAAGAACTACCCCCTCCTCTTACTCTTCCCTCCCCTCACTCTTTGTTTGTTTCCTATACTCCTTATGGTTCTCTAGGGAAGAAAAGAAGTAACATGGCCTGACCTTCTGGAAATTCTGCTCTGTGGTTTGGCATTATGGTGAATTACCCTGCTAGCTTTGGGAAAGTTGCCCAATCTTGGTAATCTGGCTCAAATTTACAACTAGCTCCCATAGCAGGTCTCTGAAAGTCTGCTATAATGAACTGAATTGTGCTAGAAAAGAAAAAAAGGGAAGGGAAGGGAAGGGAAGGGAAGGGAAGGGAACGGAAGGGAAGGGAAGGGAAGGGAAGGGAAGGGAAGGGAAGGGAAGGGAAGGGAAGGGGAGTTCTTCAGGTTAGAAGGAGTACAAAGTAGATCCACATATTCTAGTTATAGATAAGGATTTGCTTAACCAAAAGAGCCTCAAATTTGGCTCAAATTTGGTCATTTATTTGGGTCCCTAAAGTCACAAGAGTTTATTAACATGTCTATAATATTTCACAATATTCATTATGTAAATACTCTTTGATGAAAATGGAGGAGATGGTGATGGTGATGATGAGAATGATGCCCTCATTGAAGAACACTCTAGCTACCATATTCTCTCTTTTCACTTTTCAACTACACCTAGACTTTAAGTCTGCCATCTGGTGGTCACTTGTACAATCAACATTAGTTGTCATCTCAATCCTTCCCAGAAGGTTACATGGCTCATTTGTGGATTGGGTAGGCAATGGTTACTGTCATCCAGTTTCTAGATTTGGAGTCTCAGCCTCAGACTCCATATTTTAAGTAATTATAACAATGAATTTCCCCTTGCCAAGGATCCAGGTTTCACTGAACAAAAGATCCCAGTCATCTTCAGTCTGCCAGTTCTTTCTTCTTACCCTAATAGCCCAAACTGATTAGTTAGCGTTAGATGTTGCACGGTATATCTACAGATGGAAGAAAGAAAAGAAATAGTTCCAGAGCAAGTTCTCAAAGATCTCAATTATTTTCATGAAGCCAACAGTATGCCCAGATTATCATATGATTTAATTTTGATATTTTTTTCCTTTTTTGGGACAGAGGGTGACTTTTCCATAGTCTCTTGTCCAATGTGGGACTTGAAGCCAATATCTTGAAAACAGAAAATTCCTAAGGAGTTAGTTGGTTAAAATAGAGTGGGGAAGTGGCTGTGGCTCAAGCCATTGAGTTCCTGTTTACCACATGGAGTAAATCCCGGCTTCAATCCCCCAGGACCTCCTGGTAAAAAAGAAAAGAAAAAAGGTGTCCCAGACCTGCACGGTGCAGAGAGGTGCAGGCCCCCACACAGTGAAGCATCACACCAAAAAGATGATGATGCAACCAGGTAGAAAAACAAACAAAGTGTTTTCTGATGAAACATCATGCCACAATCAATTTAGTTTCCTGACCCAGAAATGGGAGCCCAAGCTGGTGTATCCCTTTAGGGAGAGCCCTCAGAGGGTTTTCACTAGGGTGGAAACATATGTCAGCCGATCCTCACTTCCCTTCCCCAGAGAGAACAGCAATGCTTTCCTCTCTGGCCTGCTCTTGGGAGCATATTGCTGCTGCTCCCCGCAGAGTTTGAAGGAGGAGAAACTGGACCAACTGAATGTGTTTAGAGACTTGTGCTAAAATACTTGTGGGAACAACGTTGCCCAAGAGGCATTTACCTTGATCTTTTCAAGCTCCTTTTGAAGAGCAGCCTTTGGGAAGCAAACCAGATGTGCTTTCCTCCCACCATTATTATTCTTTTCCCTTCCCTTCTGTGTGCTATTTGGAAAAGTTCATTAGGAAGGATTATAGAACATGCAGGGTAAAGACACAGGTGACTGATTTGCAAGGAGGTTGGAAGCAGTGTTGTGTGTCCCAATTCCTTTTTATTGGAATTATCCGGTGTTCCTGTTTGTGAATCTCCTCAAGCTTCTGGAAGGAGAGAGAAACCAAAATAGTCCCTAAGATTACAACAGGCCAAGACTGAAATGTGCCATGTGGTTTGTTGCCTGAGTTGGACCTGAGTCCTGTGGTTACCCAACTGCTGAGACCAACCAGCAGAGGACCCTGTAGTAAAATGTAGGGTCTTAGAACTTAGAGAGGATCTTCAGGGGAAGAAAAATGAGGACAGCCAGGAAATTATTAACAAAATATTTGAAAGCTCCAATCTCAAAAACTGATTCATGCTAATTTGACCTGCTCTTCCACAGTTTATGTGGTTTGATAGGTGAAATAAGCTTAAGTTAGAAAGAACTCATTTTAAACTCCATTTGGGTGGCAAAAAAAAAAAATTCAAATTTCATGAATTACACTGAGTTTTAACCACCAAGCATTGGTTATCCAGGTTCTGCACATATAAACTAAGAAAGTTCTGAGCTGTGTTCTGAACGTTTGTTGTATTTCTAATTTTAACTTGACTCAACATACAGAGAGGAGTGGGAATGGATCCAAAAGCTTTCTGGCTCTGAATCTATGGAAAGTGTGGATCATGCTTCTGACTGCCCCATGCAATTGTTCTTCTACGAGCTCCAGATGGCAGTGAAAGCGCTCCTTAAACAGATCAATATACCTCTACACCAGGTATGAGACATTACCAATTTTATCTTCTTTTATGGCTCATGGGGCCTGCATTGCAGCACAAAACTTACTCGAGCAGTAAAAAATAATAGGCTATTAGTTTATTTTCATGTATTTAAATACCACTTTGCATGTAACATGTACGTTTTGAATTTGATGCCTCCAAGTAGACACAAGTTGCACTTCAGCTCCATTTCTCTATCTCTTTGATCACTTCCAAGTTTCCCAGACCCCACTGTATTATGGTCAAGCATGGAAAATCATTGGCTAATCTATCCGAGAAGATACCAAGCTTCTGTTTCAGGATACCATGAAGCAAAGAGAAAGAATAAACAAATGATTTCTCTAAGAACAGAAGAAAACAGTGTAATCTGCAGCAATAGACACTATTTTCCACAAAGGAGTTGGAATTGTCTTATCTAACTCTAACCTCCACGAATAAGTAACTTTAAGAAACACTGTTTCCATATAAGAGTAAAAGTTTTCCAGGTTCTGTCTAGTAAGTTAACTTTGTGTAGCCCTAGGTTGAATTCCTGGTATTTCTTTATTTTGCCTATATTCACTATCCCCACCCACCCACTGCACCCCTCGACACCCACATGCAAAAATGAACCAGTAAGTTTAGCCGGTAAACCAGAAGGCCATTACAGGAGTGACTGGCTCTCTTTGCCTAACAGAAAGACAGTCATGAATTGGCCCTTAACCCATGGAAACAGGATAGATTTGACACTCCAAGAGGGGTCTCTCAGTGGGGTACTTCTCTGACTGTAAGTCGGTATTGCAAAGCTAGTCCAAAACTGCCAACATTACGGTGCGAATAATTTGCACAAGATGCCATAAAGACACTAGGGGAGCAACTGGATCATTCCAGGTAAAGGGAAAAAGTATCAGCTCTACTGGTGACCATAGATACTATTAAAGGGTTTCTTGGGCTTAGCAGGTTTGAAGAGGCTCAAATTTCATTGGTGACTCTTGGGCTACATATACATGTTGGGAAAAGGCTGCCTAGCAGTGCATACAACAATTTTTTTTAAGATACTTGTAAAACTTTTTTCAATCCTTGGCCAGAAACTACATTTTTCCCCCTTAACCAATTTAAATTGAAACTAGTGGATTTTTAATTCAATACATTTTTGTTGCTTCATGTAATTATATTCATCATTTTGAAAAGCCCACAGAATGTAATCATTTTCTGCTTTTATAAGAAGCATAAATGTTGTTTTCAGAGTTTATGTGGAACATTACTGCCTTAAATCTTGATTTTATATAGCATTATTAAATGGGCTGAACCCTAATATTTATGTTGTATAAAAATTCCAAGCTTGAAGTCGTGTAATTTCGTTAGATGTTTTATGCCAGTTTGGTGTTGTTTATGTAAGTGCCATGTTGTAACTCTCCTATTTTTCCTCCGCGCGTGTCCCTCTGCAGGCAAGGAACTTCCGCCTCTACACACAGGAGGTGTTGGAAATGGGTCACAATGTGTCCTTTCTTCTCCTGCTCCCTGCCTCAGACGACGTCTGTACCGCCCCAGGACAGAATAATCCTTACACCCCACACTCAGGGTTTCTCAACCTCCCTCTTCAGATGTTTGAACTTGGTATACTAGCTTGTTTCACCTAGAAATATTAACCCAGCCTCCTTATAATAAAATCACAAAGTTATATCTGTTCCCTCTTGTCCCAGTGGAGGGTCAATAAATCACATGATGGCTTTGGCAACAGCCCTTCCTAGAACTGTGTACAAGTCTGAGAGAAAGCAAAGCTCCAAGACTATGTGCCTGAGCCATAATTATTGAAACCCAGCTAAGACCCAATGGAGAGGAGGGAATTCTAAACAGAAAGTTCAGTTATCAGGCTGCAGTTCTTGCCTCCTCTTTGCTTTCTTAAATACAAGAACTGATGTTTTCATGAAAAGTACCGCCCCTCCCTCCTCTCTCTTTCTCTCCTTCCCTCTACCAACTGGGAAGAAAATAATAATGAAATTAAAATATACTGTGCATATCACTTTGGAGGAAAAAAATGTCTGTAACTTTAAGTAATGCTGGTTGATTAAATAGACCTTAATAGTAAATAGACTAAATTTCTGACAGACCATGTGAGGAATTGACAGGATTTCTCAGGATGCAAGGCTGTGATTAGCAACGTTAGATCCTGAATGGTGGAAGATCTTGTCCTGACTTTCCAAAGTGAATAGCCTGGGCCCCGGTTTCTCTATTTTGCAGAGACCCCTGCTGCCCACTGAGAATGTGAATAGAGAGCTTTGTCTCCCATCCCCCTATTTCATCCTGTAACAGGCCAATGAGAGGCAATTAGCAAGAGGTTTCAGTCAGTTCAAATGAATTGTACGATTTGTGGGTGGGTGGAATGGAGGCGGACCCTCTTTGGATTGCTCCCCAGCCACCAGATTTAGAAGCAGAAGAGGCCACTGCTTCATGTCTCCGTTTGAGACCTAGACATCTGAATCTGAATTTATCCCTTGAGGATAAATTGCTTAAGCCTCTGGCTTTCCCTTGCTCGAAGCCATTCAGAGGGCTGAACGCTAGAGCACAGCAACTGTGAGTTTCCAGAGGAAGGAGCGTCATGAAGAGAGGCTTGAGTCAGGCTGGCAGCCGGGGACTTGAAAACTCTAGGTACCCGACAGCGGGACACTGACAACCACTTACACTTTCTGTAGCTCCTCTGTGTCAAATGTCTCGTAACATTGGCCATGCCACTCCCAAGAGGCCTGAGTGTGATTGTGACCATTTAATGAGTTCCCCATCCGAACGATATTACTAGAAAATGATAGAACATCATTGCTATTGTGAAATATGGTAGATCTTTCCAGTCAACAAACATCTCCTGGGTGTCTAGTGGGGAAATTCAGAGGTGAGTAAGGCAAAGGCTTGTCCTTGAGGGGCTTTCAGTATGGGATAGGAAGAAACTAAGAAAGCAAATTAGTATAGAACAAAGTAGACTATACCAGAAGTCATAAGTATTAAGTGATATCAAAAAGAGAAAAAGAAAGCACATTTTCTAAACGATGACGTAGGAAATGCTTCTCGGAGGCAACAATATTTGATGTGTCTTAAAGAGTAGACAGGACATTAATAAGCATGGATAAAAGGAAAAGGTTTCTTGTCAGGGCTATTGTAATAATAGTCCAGTGTTATGGGAGAAACCAAAAGAAGGAAGCACACAGTTACAAGAAACCCTGGAAGTAATCCACAAGATTGGGCAACTGTTTGGATGAGGAAAGGAAAAGTCTTTCCTCTGGGGTTCTTCAGTCTCTGTGACCATGAGGGTATTGGTGCCAATACAGAAGTAAGGGAATCAGAGCAGGGAAAAGTTTGGGAAAGCAAGTGATGCATTAGCTCTGAATATGTTGAATGTGACCCTGCTAAGTCAGCATCCAAATGGACATGTTCCATTAGAAGTGGTAATGCAGGAGGGAGAGTTGGTAATAAATACAGAGATTTGGTCAGCAGCTACTGATAACAGCTGAAGTCATGAAAGTGAATAATTTTCCAGGGATTCATAATTGAGAAAAGAGCTAAGGAAAATATTTTATTGGAGAGCTAACCAGGAGTCCTCTCTGTGTACATGGTCATTGTTGCTATATGATACAGGCAAAATTCATTAAATCATTTCCCCATGCCTCCATGGCCTTGGTGGGTACTGTCAATGATTTGTATCAATCAGAATTGTAGGACTTCCAAGAACCTGGATGTCCAAGCCCTGCAAGTCTCTTCTCTTTTTTGCCTTGCTGGGAGGTTCACCCATTCTTCTTGGGCAGCTTCCCCTTGTTCCACTGTTGCTACTCTCTATTCTACAGTTCAGTGGAGTCTGTTAGCATCCATTGCCTCTCTGTATTCATTCATTCACTCATTCATTCATCCATCCATCCATCAATAAATAGTTATTGAGTAGCATACTATGTGCCAGGCACCAAAGAATCAGCAGTGTGCACACTCTTCATGGAGTTTATATTCTAGCAGGAAAAACAGATTAAAAAACCAATTGACAAACCATTAATTCTGAATGTCGGAGGGTAGTAAGGACTATAAAGAAAAATAAATCAGGGCTAGAACCTGGACTAAAGTGATGGGCTGCAGTTTTAGACCGGATGATGTGGGAAGTCTTCTCTAAGAACATTTGAGCAGAACCCTGAGACTTCCAAGCAATGGACACAGCAAGTGCAAAGGCCTTAGAGTGAGAATGTGCTCGACGGGGCTGAGGAATAGCTAAGCAGGCAGTGTAGATGGAGTGCAGTGAGCAAGAAGAACAGAGATGGAAGATGAGATCACTGAGTAAAGGTCCAGATCATGCAGGGCCTCATAGGCCATGGTAAGGACTTAGGATTTTACTTTAATTGTGTTAGTAATCCACTAGAGGATGTGGAGCCCTAGGGTAACATTTTAAAAGCTCTGAGAAATACAGTCGCAAAAAACAAAACAAAAAAAAAAAAAACAGCTTCTTCTATCCAGCATTTCCCAAATTTATTTTAACATAACCAAAACCTTTTTTGGGCATGGCACAAACTCACAGAATACGTGCTTTGGGGGTGTATTGCCCAGTGCTTCTCAAATTTTACTGTACATAAAAATCATTTGGAGAACTTGTTAAAACACAGATTCCTGGACCCCAACCCCAGAGAGGCTCAGTCAGTCGGTCTGGGAAGGGGCACGAGAATCTGCGTTTCTAACAAGCTGTCAGGGGGCAGGATGATGCCAACCCATGGACCACACTTAAAGTAGCACTGCCTAGGACACAGAGATGGGGACATTTTAGGAATGTCCAGAACTAGGGGTCTAAGCAGCCTAAGAATACAGTGGAGTCCAACTGTGCCGTCTCTTTTACCTGTCTTACATCTTCTTATTGCTAAAAACAATATAAGACCATCTGATATCATCTTTCATCTATGAAAAACAGACTATAGATCAAAACCTGGATCTCAGTGTTTCCTGACTTTAAGGTGTTTTTTTCCTGGAGTAAGCCATACCGTCTCACCTTCCTGACCCTCCCTTGTCACCATATCACTGGTGATCCAACTGATTAATGAGGATGACATAAGTTTCCAGAAAAGGCCACTTGATTGGGCTCAGTTTCCTTGGCATAAGCAATTCTTTTCGAGGGACTAAGGGGAAATGATGCCAAAAGCAAGGAATAAATATACTCTCTAGTAAGGGCTTGTTGCACTTCAGCAACACTAGCAACAATTTCAAAAATATTGCTGGGCCTTAGTAAGAATTGTGGTAAATTCTTCTTATCACCCAGATAAGCAGAGCTTTCCAAGAGGCAGGCTGCCTCAGCTACTTCCTCCATTAGGCTGCTAAGTATTTACTAACATCTTACATAGGAACTGTTAAGGGTCTACTATGGTGGACCAAGCTCTTCTAAAAAAAAGATGTTTGGCAATTTTTCATTTGTTTCTTAACAGCAGGGACTTCTAGCCTCCTTAGTTAGTTTCAGAGTAAAAAGTTAAGACATAGACTAAGCATTTCTGGAAGAGGAGAGATTATTAGAAATACAGTCAGAACGCAGAAACTTTTAGCTAATAGCAACATAGGAATTCTAATGGAACTTGAAAACGTATAAATTATGGGAATGTGTAAATTATAATAATAAAACAAAGGGTTACACTATATTTTAGTTTTTCTTGTGTATCATCCCCATCCCCATGATATTTGGCAAACTGACCATGTTCCTGCCAGTGGCCTCAGTGAATCATAAATAACTTGCTCACCAGCTATGGAAAACTGCCTCTGTGCCTATTCCAGCGTTCAATACTTCTTGCAGGGACAAAATGATAAAGACGTTTCGCCCTCTGTCTCCTGGAGTAAAAGCCAGGCTGGGGGAAACCCATAAGGCATTCTTTCACAGGAGGACTCATGGGTAGAGCGAGACTGCCACACGGGAGGCTCTGGTGAGATCTCTACATGCAGGGTTGAGCTGGGGCAAAGTAGGACAATTTCAGCAAAGACCAAGTCCCCTTCCCACAGGCGAGGGCTGCCCTTCCACGCTGCTTTGAGGAGGTGTAGGCTAGCACCCTTCTGCAGTTATAAAGCCTGTGCCCAGGGTCCTGCAGAGGTCACTGTTTACGCCGTCCCCTGGGACAAAGGAAGAGCGGCGTCATGAGCCCTTCAGAACTCTGCCCAGTGCCGTGGCCTCCTGAGGACTTGCCGAGCCTGCTGAGGAAGTCACTCTGCCCTGACCCTGCAGCCATCACGATTGAGCAGCAGACCTCTGAGAAAAGAAAGCTGATCTTTATTGATTCCCTTGGCTCTATGGTTCATACTAATTGGACTAGAAAAACAAAAGACTGGGTGTTTAAAACAAATAGTTTGAGGCCTAGTTGTCTATATTTCGTATAACTGTACTTGGCTGCAAATGTCTCCTGAGCCTCCACTGTATGCCAGGGACTGGACAGGGACTGGACGTACAGACATAAGTAAGATGCAACTTCTGTCCTCCAAAACCTCAGAATCGAATAGGGAATACACTTATCTGTACCAGCAGTCCCAACACAATGAAAGAGCTACTGGAAGAAGAACACTGTTGGATTTCAGAGGACAAACACCTGCTCCTTCCTTACAGAGAATATTATTTGAACTGGACCTTGAAGGATAGGTAAACATTCACCAGGCAGAGCGGAAAAGGGAAATCACTCCTAGCAGAAGGAATGGCATGCACAAAAGCTTAGAGACGTGAGAAAATTCAGCCCAGTGTACTCTCTGTATCAGTGTGAGCAATGCTTAAGCATGTGAAGAAAAGTAGCAGGAAATGAACTTAAAAAGGAGAAAGGTCAAAATCACGAAGGGCCACTATGACTTCTTAAAGAGGTTGAACTTTATCCTGTGGGCAATAGGGAGTCATTAAAAGATTTTAAGAAAAGGAATGATGTGGTCTTACTGGTTTATGGCAGATGGCTTGTGGGAGACAGAAAAAAGGCTGAGACTAGAACTAGTGAGACAATTAAGAGACTGCCTCACTGGTTCAAGCAGGCAACAGTGTGGACCTGAACCAAGGCAGTAGCAGTGGAAGTGAAGAGGAGAAAGCAGAGGCAAAAAGAATTTAGGAGTCAAAATCACTGGGACTTTGTGATTGATTTGAAGTGGTTGAAGAGCAAGATGGAGGAGCCAGAGAGTCTGAAGAAGGTGCCGAGATGGATCATGTTGCCATGTGCCACAAGAGGAAATGGGAAGGGAGGAACAGGTTCGGGGGAGGAGAGAGATGATGAGTTTAGTTTGACAAATGATGAGTTTTGAGGTGCCTGTGGGATATTCAGGCAGGGAGCCTAATGGAATCCAGGCCACAGGCTTACAAGAAATGGCATAGTCTCAGCTCTCATACTGAATGCTCATTTTTCATGATTTAGAATACCATTCCTGAAATCCAACTGTCAATTCATTCACTCCCAAGAGTCAGTAGAGGGGCACCTTGTGCCCAGGTTCTTTCTCACACCTTGGCAAAGGTTAGCTTGTTGACTCCTAGGCTTCCAGGCTAGGCCACATCGCCCAGACTGATCAGGAGTTTATTGAGTTGAGACTCTTCGGAAAAACATTCTAATCCCAATCCTGCTCCAATGTGCTAACCCAGTCAATGACTGATTCTTCCTGGGAGGGAGGGAATGAACACTTATTTGTATTCGATACGTGCCATACACTGTATCAGGCACTCTATACGCATTGCATTATTTAATCCTTGGTAGGCACTGTTATCCTTGTCTTAGATATGAGAAATTTGAGGCTGCCAGAGGTTGCATGCCCATTGTCACACTGGGAGTGAGAGACAGAACTGTGATTCAGACCTGGGCATGTCTGATGCCCAACTCCCAATCCAGGGGTTCTTAACCAAGATTTCAGGGGTCCGAGAAATTGAATAGAAAAAAAAAAACCCTATTGTTCTTATGGGGACACATGGGTGCAGGTGTGATGTATTAACTAAATAACACACAGTATAGTGTGGGCTTAGTATGATTTTTATGTATGTAGCATGTTCTGAGTGCAGTGGATAACTGCCTACAGAAAGGTTGGTAAGGATGGCACAGATGGTTTTGTGACGCTGTGGGAAAGCTTGAATTTCTAAATGTTTGCCAAAAATGTCCATTTGAAGAGATGTTGAACCGTGTTCAGTATCAGGTATTGAAATTATGGGAAAGTTTTAAAACATAATTTTGAACAATCCTAAAATTTAATTTAAAGACATACCAATGTTGAGTGTCATAAAATTACCTGCTGCTACCTTCTGAGTAGGGGTCTGTGGTTTTCACCTGGCTGGCAAAGGGGTCTGTGGAACAAAAAAGGTTGAGAACCCCTGCCCTGCCCTGATCAGACTTCTAGTGGGGGAGCCAACTGTGTTTTAGTTTGTCACTATCTTATATAGAAAAAAGGAGAGAGCCACAGGAAATGAGTTTTAGTTTGAGAATTACTGACATGTGGTCTAGATAATGACATTAGTGTAGCCATATACCATTTTTCTGGAAAATACATGTGATTCACTTTTTTTTTTTTAAATTAGAAGCTTCCAGTCTATCCTCCCCTCCTCAGTGATGGCTACCAAATGTATCATTGCTAAACCACAAAAGACTATGTTAAAGTAACATTTGTTAAAGTAACATTTAGGGTTCTGGATGAAAACCACTAGAGCAGGAAACTGAAGCATTATAGTTGAGGCTGCCTCGTAACTCACTTGTGGTGCGTGGCGTGGATGGTGTGGGTGCCGTGAGACCACCCACTCTCCACGGCTTCCACATCAAGGAGATACAGCAAGAGAATTAAGACTGGACTCATTGTGTTTCTATTAAAGAAATTCTTCAGCACCCCTCCCTGTCTGCCCAGTAATATTTTAGAAGGGCTCTCTCTTGCTCTTTCTGCTCACTTGCTCTCTCTCCCCAACTTCGTTTGGAAAGGAAGGCTGTGAGATGCTTCTCCCTCTTCACCCTCCAGCCAAGAGAAGGTATCTGTCAGGCGCTAACGGGCCATAACGCCTCCCAGAAAGACAGGGATACATTCACGGAGTCACGGGGGTCAAGGGTAAACTGCACAGTAAAGAGTGACTCCTTCCTGCAGAGCTGCCAGTAAGTGGCACAGACCTCAAGTACAACTTTCACGACAGGAGAACCAGGAGCACAGTGAGAACAGAGGACAAGAGGAGAATTTGCAGGAAGGGTCTGCACTCTTCAGTAAGGTCATGCATTTATCCATTCATTCAATAATCATTTCTTGAGGTGCTGCAAATGTCCTATTTTTGAAGAAATAAAATTAACTTAAGACACGGTGTTAAGACAGTCTGGTAGCAAGACAGTCGAGTAAATGCAGGATAAATGTCGTGATAGATTGAGCAACAAGTGCCAAAGAGGGAGAAACTGTGCCTGGGAGGAAGTAGTGAGGCCTTCACAGAGGAGAAGACATTAAGCGGAATCATGAAGTACCCGAGGCTGATCTGAAGGTATCTGTAGAGAAGGGTATTTGAGAAAGAGGAAAAGACACATTGAAAAGCATGGAAGCACAAAAGGATGTGATATGTAATACATTCCGCTTGACTGAAGCATAGAATCAATGCAGGATGGGAAGGGGTGTCACATGATTAAAGATATGACTGACGATATAGTCAAATTCTAAATTGCAGAGAGCTTTCTTTATGGTGATAAGATGTTTGGACTTTATCCTGAAATCGAGGAGCTCTGTGAGGTCTTTAAGCAGGGAAATGGTATGAAAAGTAGAGCATTTGGGAAAAACTCAACAGTTTGTCATTTACTGAGGGGCCCTATGAAATCTTCTTCTGCATGTCAGGCAATGAAGAGCACAGCAGGGTCAAGGGCGTGAATAGGAAGGATCTGATACTAAAGAGAAAAATCAGCTCCGGAGCTGAGACTACATGAGCTGAAATGGTGTTCGGTGAAGTAAAGATGGGCCACTGTAGCCCTCAACCCTTTCTTCTCTACTTCTATGTGATGAAATACAAACAGAGCATGCTGCCCTTCCATGTACCTAAGACTTACCTTAAGGGAAACCAAGCAAAGAAGCAGGCAGTGGTAAGAAGGGAATTGTAGGGTGCACAGGGAAGGAGGGCTTCTTCAGTGAGATGTAGAGATAACCAGATGCCCCACTTTGGGATAGTCGGGTCTATCTTCCCTAAATGGCCAGGTCCAGGTCTAGGGAATCAGCAGCAAAGAAGCCGAAGCACAGGAATTAGATGTTCTTTCTAGAACCCCTTGCCAAAGAAGCCAGAATAAAAATGTTTTGACAGACTTGTGGGGTTAATAACAGCCCTGTTCCCAAAGCATGGAACACTAGTCCAGGTCAGAGGTACAAAGAGCAAGGGAGGTTCCCAGAGACTACGTCTCCAAATTCAACCACGTCCCGGAAGAGACTGGTGCTCCACTGGTCTAAGTCAGGGTACTTTCCTCATCCACTGGAATCTGCAGTTTTGGTTTTTGATAAGAGACAGAGAAGAATGCAAATCTGGCTTCATCAGGCTGCCTGGGACAGGCTCAGTCCTACCCTGCTCTGCTCATCCTGAAAAAGGCAAATGATGGAGGTGAAGGTCAGACCCTTTCTTCTGGTCATGTCTGCCAAAACCAGAATGGTCTGTCTGGGCCTCAGTTCCCATCATTCTTCCAGAAGAGCCAAGGGAGGGAAAGGCAGGAGGAGGCACCAAGCCTGTCCTTACAGACTTGTAGAGAAGTTTTCCAGTCCGACAAGGGACACCTCAAGAAAAGCACGCCTTGCGTCTTCTAGGGCTTCTGGCCTTGGAAAGGAGCAAGCAAGATTCATATCAGAGATCATACTTCTACCAAAAGTAGATTTCAATTTGTTGTGTGGCTCATTTTTTTCTTTAAAGTGATAAGCAGGCTTGTTTTCCCAGTTGACCTGTATGTATACACATACAGACCCTGCTTTGGGGAAAGTCCACATAAATTGCAGCTTGGGTCAACCCTCCTTCACCATGCCTTCCCAGGACTTGGTAAACCTTAAAAAGGAATACTGTCTGCCTAAAGCCAGACAACTGGCCCCTTAAGAGCACATTTATAATTTATTTATGGCTTAATATTTTCCAGTGATAGGATTAATAAATCATGTTTTCATTCAACTTATTTTCTTTGAGGTAGGAATTTCTCTATTTTGATACCAGATCTTAACATGTTTTATTTTGCTTGTCCATCTTCCAGTTCATTTTTGCAGCTACAGGGAGAAATTTATTGGTCTGTATTGCCGCCTGTCTGCTGTTGTGGAGCTGGATTCTCTGAACACCCAACAGTCCCTGAGAGAAGCTATCTCAGACAGTGAGGTAGCAGCTGCCAAACAAAGACACCAGCAAGTTTTAGATTTCATTCAGGTAACAGTTTATTTATTCTGAGGTAAAAGAAGAAGAGGTTGGGTGGAAGAGATGAAAGCCAAGCAATCCAGGATGATTGAAAGAACATAGTGTGCAAGTAGCCTACTGATATGGTTAAAATGTAGAGCTCAGGGAGATGTGAGTTTTCAAACAAAGCCTGAAGAAAATGCTACGGATAAATCACAGTGTCACTAAGAGCTGTCAGCCACTGTGGTGGGTAGCAGTAGCTTCCCATATTGGAGTGAAGAGGTAGAAGTAGTGATGAGAATATTATTCTTACCTGGAGGCCTGTTGATGATTCCAACAGAAAAATAATACATCTTTGTAATTAACTCAATATCCCAGGAAAAAAAGAGAGAGAAGAAAATGACCCACCAGTTCATTAACCCAAAACCATCATACCTAAGGCTCTTCATGTTTTGGACTTCTTTGTGGTAGAGTTAACAGTTTATCTCTGGCTGCAGAGGTTAGAAAATGTGTTCACTGTCCAGGATCTTGCCTGGAAAGGCCTATGGGGACGCCTTGGGGTCTTGTGAAAATGAAGTGACTAGAAGTCAAGAGAATACAGATCTGGTTTTAAATTGCCTTTTACTCTCTTGGGCAAACCTTATGACCTTTCTGCCCATGAGTTACCCAATCAAGCAATAGCCCATGATAAATATCACTATGATGTGTATTCAGTTCAATTTGATCAATATTTATTGAGCACCCAGGTATAAGGCACTGCACAGGAGGTATAAAGTTGAATTAGACGTGGCCCCCGAACTTAAGGAGTTTAAGATACATTATGGAAAAATAAAAATAAAATAAACCACATTACGGTAGGTAAGAAATGTGTGCAAATACTTTTGTATAATGTGTTGGGTACAATTTGGTACAAAAAGATAAGTAACAAAAACAGCACCCAAAAAAAAAAAATCTGTATCTACACAAAGAAGTGAAAATTTACTTTCATTTGTTGTTATTAGGAAAGTTGCCATGGAAGATGTGATTGATATCTGAACTGGACCTAGGGTAGGTTAAACTACAGGGAGGAGGAGTGGACTGTGGGACAGTCAAAGCAAATGAATAAACAGATAAGGCAGAGAGACCAGAAAATATAGCATTTGGGAAATGATGAGTAGTCAATATTGGTTGG
The DNA here is from genome assembly GCF_030445035.2 of Dasypus novemcinctus. Lineage (NCBI taxonomy): Eukaryota > Metazoa > Chordata > Mammalia > Cingulata > Dasypodidae > Dasypus > Dasypus novemcinctus. The sequence goes on along the minus strand of NC_080693.1, from coordinate 49,043,251 downwards.
GGCATAAGTTGAGTAAAGGATGGTAGTGAGAAATTGGGAAAACTGAAAGGTGTGAGATCAGACCATGAGAGCTTTATTAAAGGCCACAGTAAGAAATTTGCACTTTATTCTGTAGGCCTTAGGGAGCTGGCCAAAGTTTTGGAGAAGGTAAGTTATAGATTCTCACAGATCTGTAAAATAGATTCAGGCAGGGGGAATATTCCTTCCATATGCACTGGTGTAGCCATACTGATTGTTTATGGTAAGCATTCATTCATGTTCACTAAACAATTTGCATATCATCTCTGGATTTAAGGAGGAGATGACTAAAGCCAGGGAAACAAGTTAAAAAGTGACTACAATCATCCAAGTGAGAAGTAATGAGAATTTAAGATGACGAAGTGCTGTGAAGTTTAGGCTAATAAATCTAAGTCCCAATCTCTGTAAACTGGATGGTAAGAGTACTACCTCACAGGGTTACTGTGAGAATTCAATGAGATAATGCAAGTAAAGCACCCAGCAGAGTGTCTGGTCCATAGTAAGTATGCAATAAATTACTTATTCATTCATTCGCTCTTCAATAGGAAGGAAAAATCCTTTGAAATATGTGTGTGCAAGATTTAGGGTTTTTGAGGTACTCAGGAAGAAGATACTGTAATACACTTGCAAAGCAAATAGGAGACAAATCTTTGGGATTATCCTGTTTCCCTCACCCTGAAAATGAGTTCGCTTCAGTGAACTAAAGAAATCAGCCTTTCAAGAAGTTACTTGCTCTCTTGCCCTGAGAATGTCGTGTTTAAAAAGTTAAAACATTTATTTCTTATTTTATTTCCAGTAGAGATGAAACAAAGGTGGGGAGGAGGTTGAGCAGGGAGGAAGAATGCAGTCCAAGGAGAATATCCAAGACTGCTTCAGCTTTTGAGCCCAGTGGGAGGGACAGTGCTCACTGTAAGGACAATAACGAGCCACAAGTCATGGAGCTAGTATGTTTTAGTCCTGGCTCTTCTACTAATAAACTTCAGAGGATTGGACATTTCATTGGGTCTCCATGGTCCTCAATGTTTCATATGGAAAGTGAAATGATTGGATTAGGTGACTTCTATGAGTCTTGTCAGCTCTGACATTTTATGACTTCTTTAACAACCATAAATATTTTTAGAGCAACGCTGCACCTTAGATTCTGCTTCTGCTTTATTCCACTGTTCGTCCAATGTGGAGGCTGACTTTTCTCAGTCTGTCACATTCTCAAACCCCCCAAGAGTTCCTTGCCCCATTCTTACTCCCTGACTACTACCCCTGCTCCTTTCTTTTCATTCTCACCTAGCCTAAGGATCCACTGCCTTTTTTCCCTCCCCTTTTCATCACAGCGTTAAGTGGGCTGGATAAAGAAAGGCAGGCCAGGAATTCTTCAAAGTTCTGTATGGCTCTGGTCTCCCAAAGCAGGTAACTTGAGATGCCCCTCTACGCACTCTCCTTCCAACCAGCCAGGTACATGTAGCTTTGGATAAAAGCCAATTCCCAAAGAGTTCAAAAAAACAACTCCTTGGCCAGGGTAAAACTAGACCATCTCCCTGCACCCACAGCCATGGATGGATTGCCTGGCTCCACCCAACATGGATAACTTCCCAAAGGGGAGAGAATTTCGACACCACCTTCTCTTCCTATCTATGTTGGGCTTCTCAGTTAGTCTCTCGCGCTCGCTCAAAATGAAAACCAGCTGTAGCCACTCACCCACTGGTGTTCACAGCTCAACCCACCGCACACCATAACCTACAGAGGCTACCGCCAGCCGCGAGAGCATTTGTATGATTCCAGATCTAAGACAGTGTTGAAGTCACTACACAAACCAAACATTGTAAAGAGCAAGGGAGTCTATGTAAATACAGTTAGGAAAAGAAGCCAAGGAGTGCAGCCAGAAAGGGGGAGGGCTGGACCCGGGGAGGTGGAGAAAATCCTAGATAAGGTACACAGGCTTTGTAGACAGCACACGCAGCAGAAATGTCAAAGTGTGCAGACCTGGAGCTTGGCATATTTGGAGCTGCTAAAACCTAAAGGGCAATTAGGCTATAATTTATATACTGCAATGCTTCAAATGCTCCTAAGCTGTAATAGAAACACAGCTCATTAAATATGGTCAATCTATCATCCCCGCAGGCACCTTGTAACTGTGTTGTGAGAAAACCAATCACCTTTACATTTTAATAAAAATATTATCTTGCCTGAGTACAGAGAAAGGGGTGTAATTTATGGGATGAAAACTGAAAATTGTTAAGAGCAGGGTGAGAAATGGATGCAGAACTTTTAACCAACAGACCTCGAGAGTTCATGGGCTTTCTTTTTTTTTTTTTTTTTTTTTTTTTTTAATGTGTCAGCAAGTCTTTAGAAGCTGAATTTGGACCTTAAAATCAGTAGGGATTATGTTGTCAGTTACTTTTAGATCAACAGTATAATGTAAAATGGGTGAAAATTGGACTTCTTTTGGAGCCACTTAGCTAAGTCCCATTAAAGGCAACACACAGGCCTCCCTAAACCTATGTTTTTTATTTTTCGTCCATTAAGACCTCCTCACTGCATCACGGAGAAAAATTCAGAGGTAATCACTGTTTCTACACCAAATCTCACTATCCATCCCTGACAATAAAGCTGAAACAATCACATCCAAAGAGGGCAGGTAGATTGTTACTAACAGTTGTGTTAGTTTCAAAAGGCTGCTCTAACCAATTACCACAAACTGGGTAGTTTGAAATAAGAGAAAGTTTTTCTCCCACAGTTCTGGAGTCCAGAAGTCCAAAATCCAGGTGTCATCAGAACCTCACTCCCTCTGGAGGCTCTAGGGGAGAACTTATTTGCTGGCCTTCTTGGATCTATGGCCGCATCACTCCCATCTCTGCTTCCATTGTCACATCGCCTCCTCTTCTTCTGTCAATTCCCCTCTGCTTAGCTCTTAAAAGGACACTTGTCAGGAAGCAATGTGGCTCATGTGACTGAGCTCCTGTCTATCACATGGGAAGTAGCAGGTTCAGTTCCTGGGGCCTCCCGGAGAAGGCGAGCAAGACACCAAGCTGGCACAATGGGTAGGCATAGCAAGCTGATGCAACAAGATGATGCAAAAAGGAGACACAAAGAGGAAAGACAATGAGAGACATGACAAAGCAGGGAGCTGAGGTGGCTCAACCAATTGAGCTCTTCTCTTCTACTTGGGAGATCCCAGGTTTGGTTCCGGTGCCTCCTAAAGAGAAGATGAGCAGAAACAGAGAGCACACAGAGAATGGACACAGAGAACAGACAGCAAGCACAAAACAAAGAGGGGGGTTAAATAAATAAAAAATAAGTCTTTGGGGGAAAAAGGACACTTGTCATTGGAATTAGAGCCCATCCAGATAATCCTGGATAAACTCCTCCTCTCGAAACCCTTAACCTAATCACATCTTTTGCCCTATGAGGTAAAATTTATTCTCTTATCACATAAGGTCATATTCACAGGTCCTGGGAATTAGGGCATGGACATATCTTTCAGCCAGTGGCAATAATCATCACATCAGTATGACAGCTGAAAATTTTATACCAATATATGGTTTATACAGTGTCCTCATTTACATCATCTTACTTAATCCTCATAATAACTCTGAGGGGTAGAGATCTAAAGAATTAGGGAATCATTCCAATCATTCATGCATTCATTCATTGAAAAATCTCTTATTGAGTGCGCACTCTACACTACTGAGGGGTCACGAAAAATACAAAAGCACAGTCCATATCTTCACAGGCACTCTCAAGATGGTCCACCATCATGAAATGCCTTTAAAGTAATTTTGAGGCAAGAGTATATCGGATGAAGGAGTGCCCAATAAAAGCCAGATGAGAGCGCAACAATCCCATCTCAAAAATGTGTCCGAGTCTTCTGTGGGAGTCCCACTTTGGCTTTACTCCCTGAACTTCAGATTCCTCCCTTCAGAATGGCTCAGTGCTTCCTCTTGGGCCTGCCTACTATGGAATCTCCTGTCCAGCTTATCATACTAACAAAGCCTGAAGCTCAGTCTCATGCCTTCATTCATTAACAGCCATGAATACCCTGCCAAGTCGTGTCACCCAGGACAGAAAAGAACTAGAAAGCAAAGCAAAATGGCTCTTAGCCACACGGTGCCATTCACTAGGTCATTCTCACTTGCCTGGCACTCTGAACAGGGCAGACTAAACACCACAATCTCAGACACTACTCTGTGTTTGTAGGGAGCAAGTTTGTGGATATTCTTTTAGAAGTAGGTTTAAAGTACAGGTTAAGACCCTAAGAAGGAACTTTGAATGTAAAGGATAATGCTGCATAGTCCCTTACGTTTATTTTTTATTTTTTTTAGTTTCTTATTGTATTTTTTACACTTTTTTAATTAAAGTTAATAGATCACAAAGAACATTACATTAAAAATCATAAAAAACACAAGAGGTTCCCATACACCCCACTCCCCACCCCTCCACCCAATCAATTTTGTAAATTGTCTTTCTTTTTGAAGATATATACATCATAAAAAAAAGTTACATTAAAAAATATAAGAGGTTCCCATATACCCCTCACCCCACTCCTCCCATGCCAACCACCTCCCCCATCATTGTGGCACACTCATCACATTTGGTGAACACATCCTGGAGCACTGCTGCACCACATAGATAGTAGTTTACCTGGTATTTCACACTCTCCCCCAGTACATTCAGTGGATTAGGGCAGGATATATCAAGTCCAGCATCTGACCCTGCAATATTCTTTGGGACAACTCAGGGTCCCAAAAATGTCCCCACATCACATCTCTTCTTCCCTCTTCCTGCCCTCAGCAACTACTGTGGCCACTTTACCTTTAACACCTCTACAGTTAGAGACACCTTGACCTTGCATCATTCACACAAGGAACACCTTCTTCCTGGAAGTTGAGTGACACCAACTTTCTAAATATTCTTCTTCAAAACTCACTCACAAATTGTCGGAGCTGGAAGGAGCCTCAAACATCATCTAGTTCAAACTCCTCTTTTTACAGCTAAGTTAAATGAAGTTACTGGTTTGCCCAAAGCACCCAGTGAAATTAGATGCAGAGCTTATCACAAGCTCCAGGAGCCCATGAAAACCATGTGACCAGCAGCCCCTCCTTGAAGATGGTCAAAATAACCAGGAAGCTCACAATCAGTTTGGTGAAGATCTGGGAGAAAGTCTATCTACAGAAGTCGATGCAAACATCTGAGTGACTTTTACACCAATAGGCATCAGAGTAACTACTGCTGTACTTTACAATGAAAATGTGATTAACTGTGAAATCATTAATATCAAAATGGTAACAATCTAAAATGGGGCCAGTCTAAAAATGTAAAGATGTTTAAATTACTTAATAATAAGCTGTTTTGTAGTTTAGAAGCACTTATTTTAATATAAGAAAGTAATATGTGTAATATATAAAGTTACTTCTTTCCTACTAAAATAAGACCAAGGATCTATACTTAGCAAAGTATTCCAGTAATGTTTTGTTTTTCTAGATTACATAAAAGAACTAAAAGTACATTTCTTAAAGCATTCTGAAATTCAGACTTTATCATATGCCTTCCCCACAATATCCCAATGAGGAATATGTCATTATATATTGAGAATTAAAAGCAGTTTATATGTGTGAGTGATATACCCTGTAGATTTACAAAAGCACTTGCAAACCCATCATTTCACCCAATCATCACAGCAACCCTTTGTGATATAAAAGGGAAGATATTCTTGTCCACATTTTACTAATAAGGCAACTAAGACTCAAAGAGACCAATGGTTATTACAAAGCTAGTAAATGGTGGATCCCATTTAGAACACAGGTCTACTGTTATTTTCACTAGGTAACGTAGTCCATCAAGTAAAAATTAGCAAGACAAGAAAGATTATAAAAAAGTATCTTCTAGCCTAGCAAACCTATGCTGAAAATATTTTAGTTTTGCTCAAAACCAATACTATGGTAAAATGATCATCTTGGATTCTTGGGAAATATTACTTTTTAATAGCTGTTTGATAATTTTACCATTTTATTTTGTAGCAAATAGATGAAGTTTGGCGTGAAATGAGATGGATCATGGATGCTCTGCAGTATGCAAGATACAAGCAGCCGGTTTCTGGCTTACCCATCACGAAGCTCATAGACCCCTCAGATGAGCAGAATTTAAAGCAGATCGACTCTACATCGTCACATACAGACTGCCTTCCCTCACCATCCCCATCCCCGGAGTTGCACAGGAGAAAGGCTGTGAGTGGTAAGCAATGATGTCTACAGTTCAGTCGCCAGATTCTGGTCCTCTCTTGATGAGGCTCTGTGTACTGAGACATTGCTCCCAGCAAAGGGTAGGAAACACAGCCTGGTGGTAAGAGGCCAGCGGCATAGCGGCAACAGAAACACAACAGTGAGGTGTAGGGAATTCAGGCAATAACCCATTATCAACTCCAATTAGGACTGGGAAAGAGGAAGTCCAGTTTTAGCCCAAGCCTCCAAGACACAGAGAAAGATGAGGCTTCAGAAATGCAGAATGGAGATTACTGCAGGGCCAGGTGAGGGCCAGGTCAGTCCAGGGAATCTGACCAAAACCAAATAAGGAAGAACAGGCCCAGCCTTTAGCAAACGGAGCTGACAGGAATGAGGCAGGAAGCAGGTCCCAGCCTGGTAAGAGTTCAGGGCATTCTTCCCACCCACATGGCACCAATGTCCTGGGGTTGGAAATGGGGAAGAGGTAAACCTTGGCTCAACGAGAATCCTGAGCCTGAGGCCAAATCAGTAAGTTGGCCTCAGTATGGATACAACTGAGCTGGAGGAGATGCCTACCAAGGCACCTTCAGCCCCGAGAGTTAAGTAGGAAGGACCATGTCCAACTCTTTTGAGTTTGTACAGAAAAGGCTAGCAGCAAAAACATGACTAGGTTAACACAAATTCCTAAAAAGCACCTTTATGCTTGTAAGCGGAGAGAAAGCATACCACGCAAAGGCAGTAGAATGCTCTTTCTAGTCCATGTTGAGGCTCGTGCCATTTTTTTGGCTAGTTTAAAAAAATGGCCTTTCAAAGCATCTTTCTTGATTCTTAACTCATAAGATGCTCCAATTTTGTAAGCTTTATGATAATAATAGTAATTGATACTTTGAATAAAGAACTGATTTGTGGACTTGTCCCATAGGGGGCAGCATAGTGTAGCAGAAACATCTTGGGATTAGAAATCAGAGACCTGGATTCAAATCCCAGTTTTGCTTTACTAGTTGTATGATCTTGAACAGATTACTACATTCGAATCCCAGTCTCCACATATATAAAATGAGAATAATAATATCTACAATAGAGCTACTTGTGAATGACAATTTTCTCAGAGATGTACAACATATCATAGACAGTAAATAGTAGATATTAAATTTAATGCTCTTCTTATAGAAAATTTTAGTGGGGATATGAATTTTTTATGTAAGTAAATTTATGTGTGCTCCTGTGTTTTAAAAACTTCAATGCCTAAAAATCAAAATTTGGCAAGGTTAGGAACTTGGGACCAAGACAGCTAATTTACATTACCACAGGATTCTATGATTTATCAAATAATTCAACAAAAGAATTTGGGGATACATACACAAATAAAATAAAAATATCATCCCTACAGAAGTTAGTCTAGTGGGAGAGACAGATGTATGAACAAAAGACTGCATGGTAATTATATATGTGCATTGATGAGGGTATGCAAAGGGTGCTGTGGAACCCACATGGAGTCCTGGAGGAAGGGTATTAGAATCAAGTACTGACCAGTAGTTGGAGTTGAGCGAAAAAGTAGGAATGAAGAGAGCATTATAGGAAAAGGAACCAGAATGTGCAACTGTATAACAGCTGAACTGTAAGCAGTCAGTCTGACTGAAACACAGGATCCTAAGACATTGTTCAGTCTTTTATTATTATTATTTAAAATATTTATTGCTTACTTACTCTTTGAGGTGACAGGAGCATAAGGATACACAAAGTCCCTTCTCCCATAGAGCTTACATTCTCAAAAGAATGACAAACAGTGAAAACATAAACAAGATAATTTCAGATAGTGAAAACTCCAGAGTATAAAACAAAGCAGCAATTGGAAGTGGGGTGGGGCAGGGAGAGCACTGTATTTACTATGATTATCAAGAAAGTCTACCTGAAGATGTGAATCGCTGGACTGTCTATGTGCCAGCTGGACCCTGAGCCTCAGCAGAGTTGCAACAGCTGCTTTCCGGTTCGTTGGACTTACTCAAGTCAGCTAACAGGGAGGTGAGGATGGTCAACCACCACACCAGGGACCAAGAGAGTCTACAGCTGCAAGCAGGAAAATTCCATCCATCAGCCACGTGAGATCTAATCCCCCTCTCTATTTAGAGGGGGAGTGGACATCGCCATCCCAGGGTCTTCAGGATGGAGGAATAAAATATGAATTAGAGTGGAAAAAAAGAAAAAAGAAAGGAAAGTTCACCTAAGGTGACATTTGAACTAACCACAGGAGAAGCCAGTAATGCAAAGTTCTTGGAGTTGGAATATTCTAGGCAACAAAAGAGCAAAAGGCCCTGAGTAGGGTGAGGGATGGGTAGACAGCCAAAGTCACTGGAACAGAACGAACAAGGGGGTGTGTGTTGAGAGATAAGGTAGTGAGGACAGCAGGAGCCAGATCATGAAGGAGCCAGATCTTGCAGGGGTCTGTTAATCATAGCAACAACAACAAAAAAGGTTTGGATTTTATTCTACTTGTAATGGAAAATCATTGGAAACTTTAAGGCAAGGATTGATATGATCAGAATTATTCCTCAAGATCAAATCTGGCTGTCGTATAAGAGTCCATAGGAGTGAAATATTGGAAGCAGGAGACCAGTCAGGAAGTTATTAACAAAGGAGGTACCGAGTTTTCTGGCTTGGGTGCGTCAGGATGGCATGATGTCATTTACAAAAAGAAAAAAAAAAAGTTAAGACAGGAAGAGAAACATCAAATATGTTGAACTTGAGTTAGCGCTGGAACATTCCACACAAAAAGAAACGTTCTGGAGAAAACAGATGCCTGAGATCTGGCACTCCAGACAGAGAACTAGGATAATGTACAGATTCAAGAACTGGTGCCATATGAATGATGTTTGAAGTCATGAAAATGGTTGGGATTCCCCCCAGAGGGTAGATAAAGTGATGAGAGGAGACTGTGGAGGCATCCCTGTGCAACAGCAAGTCTCAGGCTAAGAAACAACCAGAGAAAGAAGATACAAAAACAAGAAAGTAGTGTCACAGAAATTAAAGGTGTCAAATGATGCAAAGAGGTTAAATAAAACAAGTGAAAAGATTCTGTTGCTTTGTTCTTTGAATCCACAAGAAAGTCATTGGTAATCCTGAGAAGTGCAGTTTGTGAAGGGAAGGAGGTAGAGGCTGGACAGAAGTAGGTCAGGGAGTAAATGGGAGGTGAAGACGTGGAACCAGTAAGGACACACTTCTCTTTCCAAATTCTTGACTGTGAAAGAGAAGAGGGAGGGAGGGCGTAGCTAGAGAGGTGTACAATTGAAAGGGCATGCTTAATAGGCAGGATAGAGACGCCCCCTGATGTTCCACAATTCATATAATTCTACAAATAACAATTCTACTTCCATCTCCACAGCCCTTGTCCCCCTCTCTGCTTACAGATCTCTCACAGAGTTGCATCCTCTCTTGGCCACAGGGTCTAAAGTGGGTTCCTCCTTGGCTGCATGAGGGTGGCCTCCTCTGTGCCACAGAAGCACCAGACTCTCATCTTGGCCAGAGCAAGGTTACACACACTCCCTGCTGGGAGGATCTGGCCAATTACATTCGGATTTTATTATTAACTTAAAATGTGAGTGATCATCATTCAGTTTCTTAAAATATAACTCCCTCTTGAGTCCCTCTGTTTCTATGAGGCCAAGATTCCATGGGCTGTGAAACACAAAGATGTGGAGGGCAGTTAATGAAAAATGGAACCCAGTGACAGAGAAGCTTTGCTGAGAACTGGGGGGAAATATTTAGCATCCTATTCCCTCACAAAAGCAAAAGTACTGCAGAAATCTGCTCCTGTGTACTCTTCTCTACACTAGTGTGACCACTTTGAATTGCTTAATCCAATTTTAAGGAACATCCCCATGGGGTTGCTCACAGGGTAAATTTGCAGCACAATCCAATTCAATGTGGGTAGGATTCACCTAACCTAGGGAGCCTGCGGGAAATACAGAGCCCATCACAGACCGAGCCTCTGATGCCAACCCAAAATTCTGTTTTAAGATTTCTAGAATACCTTGAATTTGTTTGTGTGTTTCTGGGAGGAGGGGAGGAGTTGTGTGTAAAACTCTTTAACTTACTTCCCATTTCTGTGTGGTTTTCAAAATGCAAAGTAGAACTCCTCTGAGTCAATTAAAATTAAGCATCTCCCAAGGACCCACGGGGGAAAGTTGGCTCCTATAAAAGGCAGCTCAAGGCAGGGGGTGGAAATGATTTGATCCATCACATGGGTATTTTCTCTCCCACTCCTTTTCTGTGGGTATAGTGGTCACAGACAGCAGCAATTTTTTTTTCCGATAGAGCTGTTCCTCCTAGTGACGCATGGGTGAGGCAAGGGGGGGGGGGGCGTTGTTTCCTTCAGATGCATTTGAAGATTATCCTGATCTTCCAAATGTAAATCTTCCTGGTAACCTTTTCCCAGATGATGTTAAGAACACTATGGTATAAACTAAACAGTTCAGAAAATTCATAGGAATCTGAAGATGTTATTTCTCTTGGGAAATTAAAAAGCAAATAAACCCAAGGTCCTTCCCAAAGTCTGATGAGAGAAATACTTTATTTAAAATTCTACCCAAATACAGTGGGAATAGATTGAATGAAGAAAAAAAAAAAAGATACAAATTTGAATAGTGAGACTTAAAAATGTGAAAACAGGTTTAGGGCAAATATTATTATTCCTTTCTTTCTGTCCTGCCATGCCCCCTGCCTTTAAAAGAAAATAGCTTTAAATCAATTATTCTTTCCTGAAATGTCATCTCCCCATAACGCCCTCAAAATCCACATCAACTCTATTCTGCTGTTGTTGGCCTGACCTACAGAGAGCAGAAGTTGCAACACCCATTACAATGGCAAGAAAGCCAAGCTTCCCAAGCCAGCACTAATACTATGGGCAGAACTTTCATCAAACAGCTTCTGGGTCAACCAGAGGGGAAACTCAAGGTTCTACCAGTGCAGGCCTGCCCAGTGGGCCCTCTAAGGGAAATTGAAGAGCACAACCAGGTTTATTAAAATAACAACTGGGCAAGGCGCCGACAATGGTTAATGGAGCATATGCCTTGGACCTGGGGATGGAAGCTGCACTTTGCATTCTTTTCCAGGAAGGGAGGGAGCAGCAGTGGCCTAAGTCCCTGGAAACTCTCCTCAGTGCCCTGGCTGGCATCCTGGAGATTTTCCCAGCCTGTTCTGGGAGGGGTATCCCACTCTAAGCAATAGGTTCCACTAAGTCTTCTAATAAATAATGCAACCACCATGCAAGTCAAATATTTAGATTCCCATTAGAGCAGTGTTGCTCAACTGTGGGTCCATGAACCAACAAAAAATATTTACCACTCCATACCCAAGGCTTTTTCGTCTCCTTCCTGGGTTACTACAGGTTACTAATCTCTCTTGAGTTAACCTTTATTTCCCTCACTCCTGGGAGCTATAGTAAAGAAATTATATCAATTACTAATTCACTGTTAAATCCAGGTTAGGAAATACAATACTGAACAAATTATCACCATCAGAAGAAACCATACAAGAGAGTATTGTTCTCCTTTATTATCAACAGCATCTGCAACAGCAAAATCTAGAAGCAGTCTGAATGATGGCTTTTATTTTAATGAATCTTTTGACATGTCTTTTGCTTATTCTCTTTTGAAGGGTGGAGAGGATCTCAGTAATAACAATACCTCTGTTTGTAAGGCATGTAAAGTATTTTCAACAAACTAATTTAAATCTCACAGCACCTATAGAAGATAGGCAATATAATTACCCATATGCCACAGATGAAGAAAGGTACAGAGAGGCTAAGTGACTTGCTCGAAACACATACACAGTAAGGAACAAGACAGGAGTTCAGTCCTGGTTTGTCTAAATTTAAGGTTATTGTTCTTTCTGCTACCCTTTGGCTGGCCCCTAAGTCAATAAGTATCATCAAATATAAAACAGAATGGTTTATGTGATTGTTTTCAGGAATTCCTATGGTAAAGTAAATAGGATGTTTTCAGGCTGCTCTCAGTATTGTTTTTAAAAGATAGTCAAATCTCACTACTCTTTACACTCCCAGATTTCAATGTTTGTTTCAGTTCCAATTCTACCCAGTATACTTCACTGAGAGCCTTCTAGGTACAGGATATAGCACAAGACGTGAATAATATAATGATGATGAAGACAGTCTCGTTGGAAGGTCCTCATGATCTGCTAATATGTCCATGTTCAGCTTAGATGATCCGAGAAATTCAGAAGATTCTACATGTCCTGTTGCTTGACTTCTTCCTTAGTCCATTCCATCATTGACTAACTTATTCAATATTTACTAGGCAGAGATGAATAAGACATAGTGCATGCCCTCTAGAATACAGTCTAATAAGGAAAGCAAATATGCAAATGGATAATTTATAATAAACTGTGATAAATGCAGTAAAAGAGATATAAATGAAATGCTTTAAGAGCCCAGAGAACTGAGCAGCTAACTCTGCCCAGGGAAATCAAGGCAGGCTCTTCCTGAGAGGCTGGATCCTAAAATATAATGCTCTGTTGAAATATTAGAGTATCAGCTCCTTTAAATCACATCTTCATTCACTCCTTAGTCCCCTGCATACAATAAATAGTGACTATTTGTGTGTTGAGAGAGCAAAGTACAAACTGCGTTTGTAAAGTGTTTGACTATGGTCTGGAAATAGGAAGAAATTGTCACAAACCCTTCAGGGTTTGCTTCTAGTTATAGTCATTTTTGCTCTCAGACCTGCAGTAGATTGCATGGTGGTCCCCAAAAAGCTATGGCGAAGTCCTAACCACCGGAATTTGTGAATGTGACCATATTTAGAAAAAGGGTCTTAGTAGATGTGATTAAGTTAAGGATTTTGAGGTAGATCATCCTGGATTAGGACACAGACACAGAGGAGAAGGCCATGTGAAGACAGAAGCAGGGAATGGAGTGATGCGGCCACAAGGAATGCTGGGGCCACCAGAAGCTAGAGAGTCAGGGGAGGATTTTCCCCTAAGGCCTCCAGAGAGAGTGCATCCCTGCTGACACCTTTCTCTCAGACTTCTGGTTTTCAGGGCAGTGAGAGAATAGATTTCTGTTGTTTTAAGCCACCCAGTTAATGGTAATCTATTATGGCAGCCACAAGAACCGATGTAAGACTTAACATGTTTCTCTCAAAAAAACAATGTCAAGAAGCCCTTACTGAGAACTTCATTACATACGTACATACACACATATATGTGTGTGTGTGTGTAACTCTGTGTTTGTACACAATGAATTAGATGAACCAGGTTCTGGCCTTCAGGAAGCTTCCACTGAAAGCCATGGGGATGCTAAGGTGGATGGGGTATATAGCTAGACTTTAAAATAAGACAAATCTGCATTGGGTTCCTATGCTGCCACTTATTAACTATATGAATTGATAAATTTTTAAAGCCTAAGCCTCAGTATTCTCATCTGCATAACAAAAGTTATTGAAAGCATTAAATGAGATAAAGTACCTAAAGCATTGAGCATAATGGCTGACCCACAGTAATTACTTAAATAAATATTAGGTATCATTATTACTACTGTGGACACACATGAGTAATAATGACAGAATAGACAATAAATACTGATGAGATCAGTGAAGAAGGAAGTTCAACTCAAGTCAATTATCAATTACTTATATGGGTCTTATTTCAAATCTCAATTTCAAATCTCTGGCTAACCTTTCTTCCTTATCACTCCTAAGGCACCTATTACTACCACTGTCAAAAACAACCAAGCAATAATTCTGAGAGCCTGTTATGTGCAATGTCTGATTTTTCCCACTAAGGATGGAGAAAAGTACTATCTAAACTTTTTAAAGAATATCAAAATCGTTTAGCTCAAGCTTTATCCATTTGCTTCCTTTTAACCTGAACCTCTGTTTGTTTTGTCTTCTTCCTTAACCACTCATCTCTGAGGACAACACACCTTCCCATCCCTCTAAAGACCAATGTCAGAACTGGCACTTACAACTGATCCCCCTTCTTGTTATACCCATTAACTTCGCCACGCTTGTATTTTCAATGGTTTCCCCTCCAGTGGTTCCTTCTCTGCCCACACACATTTTCAGACTCCTCTACTCTAACAAGAGCAAATTCCCTCAACCTTGCTAGCCCACAGGATGTTTCATCTCCTCCTGGATGTTATGGCCATTCCCTCAAGCTCAGCCTGTCCCAAATAAAATTTACCATCGCTTCTCAATGACCAGCTTTACCCACATGGGGTTTCAATCTACCTTTCTGGTTTAACGATATTCCTATCTTCCCAGGCACCAAGGTGTCATTGTCTTTGCACGTGCTTTTCCCGGTTGTCTAGAAAACTCTTCCCTAAATCTTTCACACAGCTTGTTCTTTCTGATCAATGGGGTCTCATCCAAAGTCCCTTTTCTTCAGAGATGACTTTCCTAGCCAGTTTATCTAAAGAACTTTCCTCCCAAGTCACTCTCTAGCTAAAATCCAGTTTCATTTTCTTCACAGATCTTTTCACTATCTGAAATCAATCTTAGGTATTTTTGGACTTACTCTAATCCATGCTCTATGAGTTGCTTGAAAACATAGTCCTTGTCTGTCTGGCACAAAATAGGTAATCAGTAAACATCTTTGAATGAATGACTTTCCTGGACTTTTATTCTCCACCGATACAACCACTGCTCTGATTTAGCCCCACCAGCCTGAACAGGATGAATATTCAGAGGAAACATGAATACAGCCTGGCTGTATTAGTCAGCCAAAGAGGCACTGATGCAAAGTACCAGAAATCTGTTGGCTTTTTATAAAGGGTATTTATTTTGAGTAAAAGCTTACAGTTACAAGGCCCTAAAGAGTCCAACTCAAGGTTGGTTTCTCACCAAAGTCAGTTGCCATTGATGCAAGATCACAGGGATTCTTTGCTTGGTCTCTTCTTCCTCCTTCTTCTGAAGGTTCTGTGGGCCCAGCTTCTTCTGATCTCAGCTGTAGGCTGGCATAGGGCTAGTCTCTCTTCCTGGGGCTGCAGGATCAAAGTTCTCTCCTTTGCCAAGTATATGGAGCTCTCTTTCTTCCTGTGCCTTCTTCTGTGTCCTCTTGAGTGAGCACCCATTTATATAACCCACCAAGGGGGTAGAGACTTAACCTGAGTTACACCCCACTGACATGGTCAAATCAAAGCCCTAATCTTAACAAAATTTAATCAAAGACTTATCAGCTGAAACTAATACAATCAAAGGGGATCATACCCAGAGGAACAGACCAGTTTACAAACACAATCTCTCTTTTTGGAATTTATAAATAATCTCAAACTGCCACACTAGCATCCCTGCTGTCTTTCTCTTCCTCTTACATCCTATCTGCTACATCATCATTGTACAAGATCAAACCAAGTGGTTGGTACAATTCATAGAGCTTATCCAAATTTCATCAGTTATACATGCACCCATTTGTGAAAGAGACACACTCACACAAATGCATATAAAGCTCTACACAATTTTATTACAAGCGTGCCTTCGGCAACTACCACCATAATCAAAATATTCAACTGTACTATCACCACAAGGTTCCTCCTCTCTTATACCTTCATAGCCATACCCATCTGCCCACCCCTACCTCTGACAACCACTAATCTGTTCTCCATCTCTACAATTACATTATTTCATGAATGTTATATAAATGGAATCCTTTATTTTTATTGTTGAATGGTACTCCATGGAATGGAAGTGCCACAGTTTATTGAGCCATTCATCCACTGAAGGATATTTAGGTAGATTCAGGTTGGGGCTATTACAAATAAAACTGCTATGAACATTCATGTACAAGTTACACGTGAAAATAAACCTTAACTTTTTCTGAGATAAATTCCCAAGAGTGCACTTACTGGCACCCTACCTTTTCAGTCTGATCTTTCAAAAATTCCTGTTCCCTATACTCTAGTCAAACAAGATTTGTGCTGTTTTGTCTTCCTCTCTGGTTTCTATCCCTTTTGATCTATGTTCTGCCACAGTCTCATAGATGCATATTTATCCTATACCTCCATTAAAATAGTAAACAGCCTGGAGAGAGAGATTATTTCATACTAATTTTATATCTGATGAGCCACAAAGCACAGGGTTTCTATTACAGCAGGAGCTCAAGTAATACAAAATTTTCATTGTTGAGTGAATAGATGAATTAAATATCTCTGCCCGAAGAGGACTCACAGTCTAATCAGGAAACCAGGATGTTATATTTACATAAAAATGATAACTAATAATACAAGCCTTTACAGACTAAGTACTGAAGGGTAATGTAAGCAATGAGTGTTACAGAAGTACAGGCAAGTGAGCAATCCTTTCTAGGGAAGTTACAGAATGTTACCAAAAGCAAGTTATGTTTGAAGAAAACCTTGGACGGATGAGTAGGTCTCATAAAAGTACAAGAGGGAGTCCTTTCTTGGTAGCCATTATTTAAAGACAGCATATAGGTCAATCTCAATCTTTGTAGCTGGATAGTATCCCATGGTATGGATGTGCTACAATTTCTTTTACCATTTCCCTACTAATGGACATTTAGGTTTTCATCAATTAAGGTTAAGTGTCAATGCATGTTACAGAAAACCCAAATAAGTATTACAAACACAAAATAGTTTCCTTCTCTCTTGTGTGAAAGAAGCTCAGAAGTAGATGATTCAGGGTTATTAATTTTATAATAATTAATTATATGTGGACTCCATGGCATCAGACACTAAGCTCTATTTTTCAGCTCCAACTTGCTAACACATACATGGCTTCTGTTTCCAAAGTTGCCTCTTGAGCCCAGCTAACACATCTTGTTAAAGGCAACAGGAAGTAAGGAGGAAAAACAAAATGATCCATCCCCTAGCTAAGCCAACTCCCTTTGTGTAGCCTTCCAGGAAGTTTCATATAGTACCTCCAGTTCAGTGTTCAGTGGCCAGAATTTAGCTGCAAGGGAAGATGGGGGGAAAAATGTGATCTTTTATGAGTGCATTGCTGTCCCAAATAAAACTAATATTAATATTTGGTAACTAAAAAGGGATAATGGCTATTGGGTAAAAAACAGCAATGAGAAAGCAAAACTGTTATCTTGCCTGCCAATTATGAGTAAGTATGTACTTATCTACTATTGTCAGAAAAAAAAGCACTTTACATTCAGACCTGAAATAAACAAACAAGAAAAGAAGTCACTCCATTTAGTTTTAATCCCTAGAAGAAACCTTGATCCTGTTCCTGTAAGTTACAGACTCCCTAAGAAAACAAACTTTAGCCCTGACTTTTACAATATATTTATGATAATTATGTCTGTTTTAGAACAGTCTGTTCTATCTTGTAAACTTGTGGATTTTTTTCTTTAAATACCTGTTGTATTTTTATTCACCAAGCCGGTCCTTTCAACCTTTCAAATACATACTCCCTTACAGAACTGTGCAAGTAAACTACTTTTCTTTTTTTTTTTTAAGATTTATTTATTTATTTCTCTCCCCTTCACCCCCCCTCCCCCAGTTGTCTGCTCTCTGTGTCCATTCGCTGTGTGTTCTTCTGTGACCGCTTCCATCCCTATCAGGGGCACCAGGAATCTGTGTTTCTTTTTGTTGTGTCATCTTGGTCATCTTGTTGTGTCAGCTTTCCACGTGTACAGCACTATTTTGGGGCAGGCTGCACTTTCTCTCACGCTGGGCAGCTCTCCTTATGGGGTGCACTCCTTGCGTGTGGGGCTCCCCTACGCGGGGGACACTCCTGCTTGGCAGGGCACTCCTTGCGCGCATCAGCGCTGCACATGGGCCAGCTCCACACGGGTCAAGGAGGCCCGGGGTTTGAACCGCAGACCTCCCATGTGGTAGGCGGACGCCCTATCCATTGGACCAAGTCCGCTTCCCATACTTTTCTTTTCTTAAAGCTGCTTTGCCTCTAAGTCCTTTTTTCCCAACAGTATCAGTCACAAGATTATTTCTAGTTTTTCGCTATTACAAAACATTCTGCAGTAAAGAACTTGTAAATGGCTTCATGTGCATATGGAGATAATTTCTCAAAAATAGATATCTAGAAAAGGATTTGTTGGAACAAATGATGTGCATATTTCAATATATTCTACTAAATTGTTGTACAATACCTGTATCACTTTATACCCCCACTGTCATTATATGAGAGTCCCTGGTTTCAATCAATACATGAGATTATTAATCTTTTCATATTTTGCAAATATGATGGGCAAAAAATGCCTCATTGCTGTTTTAACTTGCATTTCCCTAATTATTATCTTGGTTGAACAGCTTTATTATGTTTATTGGTCATTTGTATTGATGATTCTTTGAAGTGTTGCTTTTTCTGCCTATTCAGGTTATCTTCTTAAGTATTACACTTTGAGGTAGTCAAATTTGTCAGTCACTTCTTTTATGACTTTTGGGGTTTTACCTTGCTTTAAGAAGCCCTTTCCACCCCAAAATTATAAACATAAACATATTTTCTTCTAATACTTGTAGAGTTTGCTTGTTATATTTAATCCATGTGGAACTTATTTTTATATAAGATAGGACTTTCTCATTAGTTTGCTAAAGGGATAGCCAATTGACCTAACACTATACATTGAATAATCCATTCTCTCTCCTACTGCAAAATGTTATTTTTGCCATATGTTAAATTATCACACAAATTTAAGACTGTTTATGGACTTCATTTTTCTGTTCTATAGCTCTATCTGTCCATTCCTCCATTAGTACTCCAAAGTTTATATTTCCTAAGCTCTATAGTCTGTTTTGATATCTGGTAAATCAGGCTCCTCCAAGTTGTACTCCATAAAGTGTTGTGACTACTCTCATAAAGGGGAATTTTCCTTTCCAGATGAATTTTTAAATCAATTTATTAAGTTCCATTAAAAAATCCTATTGAGATTTTTCATTGGGATTGCTTCAAATTTATAAATTAGAATTTGGTTCGGATTGCCTCAAATTTATAGATTTAGAGCTTTCTTATTCTTTTTAAGAGCACTTGCATGTGTTTCCATACTTTACATATATTTACCAAGTACCTACTATGTGTTAAGGTGTATGGAAAACTCAAAGAATTTGAGTCCTTACCCTCCTGAAATGTACAACCTGATTGAAGAAGAGATAAGCACTGTATTAAATGACAAATATCCAAAGAACTAAATCTGTGGCTCACTCCTTACAGTTTGTTTTGAGGCTCGTTTTGGCCTCTGATGTTATTTCTGGTTTTGTTTTTGTTTTTTTAATTTAGGCCTGATTTTTTTTCTTTTTAAACACCTAGTAACATATTTAGTGTTTATATACAGAACTCACTTTTTTCTCACAGTCACCCTAAGAAATTCCATTATCATCATCTGCTTTTTTCAGATGAGGAAACTTAAGCTTGTGATTCTCAAGATCACAAAGCATGTAGGTGGACACCAACTAGGATTTGAAACCAGGTTTCCATGACTTAGATCGTCATATTGCCTCCTCTTTCCCTTCCCTGTTTTAAATTCCTGCTACTTTGTCAAATGTAAAAAATTGTTGCTGAAATAAGAATAGGGAATGAAGGAATGAATAATATCCACTTGGTCCCTGTTTTGTCCTCTCTGCACATGCCCAGTGGATAATGAAAGCATTCGTGGGGGATGAGGGAATGTTCCCAGCCACGGTCTGGGTTGGGCCTGTCAGAGTTCCTTTCCCTTAAACTAATACCAGGATCCACTATGTAAGTTCCTGGACCCCGCGCAAAATGAAAATACCGGGACCCTTGTTCAAAATTACTACAAATTTCAAGAGACAACAGCAGGCCATTAAGTGAAGCCCACAGCTTTCTCAGTGCTAGACACCCAAATGCACCTATCCTATGTCCATGAAACAAGCCTTGGCTAAGAGTTTGTGATTTTTTTTTAACATCAGTCTCTGGCTCTGCAGATTCACAGCCCTGCTCTGATGAGGAAGGCTGCTCAGAAGTCTTCCTCCCCACTGACAGCGACTATGACTCCAGTGATGCCCTGAGCCCCCGCGACCTGGACCTGGTCTACCTGTCGCACGACATTGCCCAGCAGACCCGGAGCGGCCTGAGCGGCAGCGCCCCTGACGTCCTGCAGGTGCATGACATGAAGTCCCCCACCGGGCCGAACCAGGACCTCCAGAACCGGGCTCCCGGGCCGGACTCTGACCACTCGTGCGCTGAGTTCCTGCACAGCCTGACCCTCACGGGCTTCGCGCCCAGAAACCACACCAAGACGGCCACAGGAGTGCGGCCGCCGCTAGGCTTCCTGGGAAAGCGTAAGCAGGGCAAGCACCAGCACTACGGTGGCTTCAGCCGCCACCACCGATGGCTGCGCATGCACAGCGAGACGCAGTCGCTGTCGCTGTCGCTCTCCGAGGGCGTTTACACACAGCACTTGTCACGGGCCTGTGGCCCGGAGCCCGGAGCGGCGGAGCGGCACCGGCCTGTCCCTGACGGGCCCCGAGGGCTGGCCCTCACCCACGCTGCGAGCCTCCCGGAGGAGCGGAAGAACAGCCTCCAGGACTCCAGGCCTTCGGTCCGGCGGATCTACGTGGAGCCCTACCCCGAGGCCCTAGTGGGCCCGGATGTAAAGCAGTGGGCTGGCCTGAGCCCGCCCCCAGGAGGCCAGTCGGGCCTGCCGAGCCCCACAGACCCAGAGATAAGCATGGAAGGAACGACCACCTCCCCGGTCTCAGAAATACTCAGCAGCATGCTTTAGGGAGGCTTGCAACTGGCTATCCGCCATTCCACCCTAAGCCCCTGCGTCCTCTACCACCCCACCCAGCCCGCTGCACCGTGTTCCACCTATTTCCAAAAGATTTGAATGTTAAAACTCAGAAAGTTGCATTTAGCAGGCTTAAGGCCCTTTTATTTGAGAATAGACTGGGAGGGAGGTGAGGGTTGCCAGTGTCATCCCATTTGGCCCATAACTGGCTAGAGGAGCTGGTGTGTCAACAAGAGCCCTGGAAGCAATGGTTCAAATACGCCTCCCTGTTGGTGGCATCTGTGGCTGAGGTAGGTCAACTCAAAGAGCCACCTTCAGTTCTGCAGTTGCCTCTGTAATCTGACCCCTAGGTTCGGTGCTCCTTTATGTATTCATGATTGATGGGAAGGAACTCTGTAGATGAAAACTAAGACTAGCATAGTTTTTCCCCTCATTCCAAACGCTTAGAAGTGCTTGAAGGAAAGAAGCCCAGGTTGTTTGTCTAGAATCTGGGGTCAACTGGAGCTGTCCTGGGTTCCCTGTCAGCTAAAGCAGCTCATTCCAAAATTCAGGGTTCTCAGTGGCTCACCAAATCTTGCTTGTCCATCAGTTTTGAACTGATTGAGGAGGCCTTGAATAGGCCTTCATTTAGGGCTGTATGGATCCACCAGAAACAAAAGTAGAGGAAACTTCTTGCACTGTCCTTCAGAGACAGAATAGGGCAGCGAGAAACCTTTACTGCCCTCTCAGCTCCCATTCAAGCTTGAAAATGGACCATCAATTGTTCTAGGGTTCAAAGATATAGCTATGTTATGTGAAAGCCCAGATTATAGCTGGGACAAGGGAAGGGAGCAAGACATAAGCAGTTCATGTGGTCTGTGTTGCTGAAAATGATAGTGGATCAGCTGCTGATTCTCAGGTGATTTTAAGCATATTATCATTGAACAAGGGAGTGCCCTTCAGATATGACCAGGCAGTGATGGGCTCCTTACAGCCACAAGGCACATGCACTCAACCCACATCACAGGACAGCTTGTCCAGGCCTTGGGCTGCTGCCTTCCCCTTTTGAACCCACTGCTCTCAAAGAGTCCGATCTCTAGCCCACTGGCCTCAGGGAGAATATTTCCTTAGCAACCCTTTACCGGTGGTTCCAAGGATGTGCTCAAAGACATCTAAAAATCCTGCTTTCATCCTATTGCCTACCACCTGCATTTCTCACAAATGAGAAACCCAAAGACAAATCACTGCATATTCAGTAAAGGCCTGAGCCTCCTCTCATCTCCTGGAGCAAGACTCAGTCAGTAAACAGACTTTCTAAGTGGTCCTTTTCTGCTTCACATGCGTTTCAGTTAAATATTGCTCTTTATGGCCCTATCCAATACTCATAGTTCTACTATAGTTCGACCCCCTCATGAAAATTCATACAAAGTTCCCTGTTCATAATGTTATTCTGATGCCTTCCATTTTCAAAGCATTTGATTTAAACATAAATAATTACCCTAGTGGAAAAGTCCAGATTTGGCCCATGGCCTGTGATCATTAGAAAACTAAAGCCAGGAACTTGGCCTTTATTTTTTTAAGAGGTTTTATATTTATGAACCCCCAAAAGAATCTTGCAGAATCACTGCAGTTCCTTTTCTATGCCTGTGACATTTTTTAAATGCAGCATTCTTCTGTTCTGAGTGAATTCTATTTGTATGGATGGAGTGAATGTTAGAGCTAGAAAGGACCATAAAATTAGTCTCAGAGCAGGGTCAGAACTCAATACCATTCCCTTTATAGCAGGTTGTCCAACTGGAAACTGGTACATACCTAGTCAACTCTTGATTGTCTACAGGCTACTTGGTATTTTGTAGATCTGTCTAATTCTAATTCCAAATTCAACTCCCTCATTTAACCCTCATTAATACGTTTCCAAAATCACAGAGAATAAAAATTTGTAATGTCAGGGAATACAAATTTCATGTAATAGACACCTGAGCTAAAATAACTAATTAAAAAAAAATTGGGAGAAGTGTTATTTTAAATTACATACCTTATGACTTCCATTTAATAATAGGAATTTCTGCATTCAATCTCTATTTCTAATTATAAGGCCGGTTGTATATGTTGAGTGAGTGTGAGACAAGATTCTAGATTTGTCAAGAACTACGAAGAAGTCAAGCACTTCTTTTATCCTCACTATTCTCATGATACAGGAGGAAGTTTGTGACTTTGAATTAGCTGGGAGATATTCCATAGGCAGAAAAGAGCAGAGACTGACCCCCTGACCTGTCATTTGGTCAGCAAGTTCTGGCATACGGGACCAAATAATGACCCATGCAGCAAGAGTACATTAATTTCAAACATACTTATCTATATTGAGGACACAAGGTGGCTTTTTCAACTTCTGTGAGGAAAACAGCCATGCCTATGAAATGAATAATGCACATTAGATTGCAAGAGGCAAATTTAATGCTCTTGGAATGCATTTTCCTAGCTATATTTCTATAGAAAAGTGAATAGGTTATATCCAAAAAAACTAGCTGTTCATTCAAGTTGGTTTCCCCTGTACATCTACTTTACAACATGTGAGACTGGTTTAAAATAATTTATTCCTGGGAGAGGTAATGGTGTTCTCTAATGCAAGTCCTTTGTTCATTTGGCCAATTTGTTAATTATAGAGAATTTACAGTATCTGAGCTTTTTTGTTTGTGTTTTGTTTTGTCTTGTTTTGTTTTACTGGGTTTTTTTTGTTTGGTTAGTTTGGATTTGGATGTGAAGAACTTTTGTTTTTCATTCTTTTTAAATACAATCTGAGAGTCTCTGGAAGAAAATTTCCTGTCCCAGACTTTCTTTTCCAGGGTTCTTCTAACACGCTTGACTCAGCTTTATTAACCATCTCTCCTCATTTGTAAAACTCTCAAAAATCATTGACTGAGACCCCCTATACATCTAGCTCTATTCTAAGTCCCACAGAGAACAAAAGAAATCATGTATAAAACACACTCCCACGTCACAAAGAACTCAAAATCTGACCTGAGAATGTGGCCATTATTACTACACGTCTTCTCACCAATGTCTTGCAAGAGGCAGGAGCCTCTCTCTTCAGCCAGGCAGGCCTAGTGCATATTGGGCTAGACATCTTTGATTTTGCCCTTTATGTCTATTCATGAGGGAAAACAGCCTAGAAAATGCAAGTCACCAACATATATGCTTGACAACCATTTACAAGGCCATCACATCCTCTTAATTGGTGAGGGTACCTGGGAGACAGTAATTGAAAGCACTCACTCCCAGGAGATGGGTTCTTCAAGAAATGGGTACTTAAAGATGAGACCCATTCCATTTGAAGAAAATTCACTAATGCTTGAAGCAATAATTACACTGGAGAAAATGGTCCCATTTGGTTTGAAAATTGAAGCCAATTAGTAATCATAGTCTGCCAATCCCCTTTCCTGAAGGATCCCAAAGCACTTTATGAAGAGCAGTGACTGGAGCTTTGTTATATTCCCCCAAAGAGACCTGGCAGACACCCACCCCATCCGTGCCAGGAGATCATGCCAGACAAGTGAAAACAAGCACTGGCCTCTCAGTCATTGTTCTTCTGCCACACGAACATGTGCTGTCCTAAGTGCTGAGCTTTTCCCTTGAAGACAACTCTGTTTGACAAGGAAGCATAGCAGGAAATGCCAACTTCTTGGCTTCCTCTTCTTCTTCACCCTCCACCCAAAGTGTACTCTCTTTCTCTTGTAGAATGATCAACTCAAGCTGTCAAGGGATCTGCAGTGCATTTAAGTTCCCTAATTATGTCAACAGCACACGGAATTCACTGGCTTCTTAAAAATGGTACTTGATGGAAAGATGATGTCATTATTCTACAATTCTCTCAACTTTGTGCCTAGCAGCACCACAGCAGAGAGTGTGCATCTCTTACTTGGTATATCTGTTTATTAAACAATAACATACTGATTAGAGAGGATAGTTATAGATTAACAAGAGAACCCTCTCAAAGAATTGAAAGTGCTACACTGTCACTTTATAAAGTCTAAATATTTTTCCAGATGGGTCAGTGAATCAAATCTGGACTTTGTTTTTCAAGCTCATATCTTTAAGGAATTTTTTAAGGAGCTATTTGGAAAGCAATGGTACCTCCTCACACGTAGTAGGGTGAACAAGGGGAAAAAAAACTTGTTTCTTTGCCTATCACCTCTCGTAAGATGTTCAAACACATGGCTTATGACTGTTAAGCTAAATTTCAATGCGGCCTTACAAACAACAAGGGTAGTGTATTTGAAATTATGTTGTACAGCTTGGAAACTTATTCTACGATCTTAATTCAGAGTTTTTCTGAGGTGTTGAACTTTGCCATTAGCAAAAAGTATTTTTAGAAAAATCCATTGACTGTTTATGAAGCACTGATTCTGCCATATTTTGGTCTCTGGTTTTTCCACCACAGCTGCTCACAGTAGTTATATTTGTTTTTTCAATTATTTCTACTATTTCCATTAATACTGAATTTATAAGATGGTCACTCTATAGGACAGTTGTTTTTATTTTTTAACAGAGAGGTGGACTGGGAAAATACTCTTTTTTTTTTTTTAGTGTTATTCCTGGATCTTTCCCCTTCAGATATACACATTTTTTTAAATTTTAGAATAAGCCAATGTTTAACCTAGTGACAGATGTTATAAAGCTATTAGTTAATGCTTTGTGCTCCTCTTCCTTCAATCCATGATATGACGGTTTCACAGTAACCACCATCTAGTAGCTGATTTAGAAAAGCCAAAACTGGCAAATTGTTGTGTTGAATCACTCTAAATTGCTGTGTTGCCTCTTGCCCTGTGACAAAACCAGATATTTGGAGATATCCCATGTATGTAGTCACAAGCATCAGTTTAATGTTTATGATGGAAGGAAAAAGAATTAAAGGGGTGTGTGTGTGAGTGGGTGTGTGTGCGTGCATGTGTGTGTAGTTGGGAGGGGGTGTCTCATAGAAAAAGTAATTTAAGTGACATTCTATTAGGCAGTGTTTAATTGCTTTCCTCCTAATATGTACATAGTAATTTGATTGATTATTGGTTGTTATTTGGTCAGAATTTATTGTATCTTGTTGCTATGTATGCAACTGAGTGTGTGTTAAAGTTTAGACTTCGGTACATTATCTGCACAATTTTGTGTGCTTTAAACCTCTGTATATATACAGATGAATTATGTATGGTGTGTTAAATATGATCTCTGATCTTAAAATTATATTTTGTAGTATGTACCTTTGCAAAATATTTGAACATTTTAAATGGATATTGTAAATGGCCAGTACCCTCAATTAAAAACAGCACTGGTGAAATGCATGCCTCTTCAACCTACTGATTTGTAAGAAGAGGTCAGGGGTTAACAAGAATTAAGATAATTTTTCTAATGGCAAGTATTTTTTATAATTTCCTACCTGCCTAACTGTATTTGCAAGAAAAATGTTCAACAGAGGAAATCTTAGCTATCAAAGGGAGTGACTTTGTTTCATAGGCATTAAATAATATTAATATACTTTATACTTACCTGTTATTGTTGAAATCTAATTCAAGGGTGAAGTCATTAAAAAAAATTAGTGATTATTCATAGGACGTTTGCTGTTTAAAAGACAGTTTCCAATTCTTTTGTCTTCAGTGTAAGGAAATGTCAGTTAAATAATAAACTAATAGAATTTTCAATACTTAACTTACCTGATGTTCTATCCATTTCTCAGCTAAGACAAAAATTTTTCAGCCAGAGTTGTTAAAATCTTCTCCCTGAAACTTTGGAAAAGCTATTATTTAGGGCATTGTTTTGACAGTTATCAGTAAAGTCTGACCAGTTGGCTCTTGATTGGCCAATAGCAGCTGGATAATTTCTCTTCCATACTTGGTTACTGCCACGTATTAAAATTTACAGAGTAGATTGCTGTAGCAAATACTCTCACCAAGTTGCACCCAGGAACCTGGCCACCTGAACCTTGCTCCTTCCCCCACTGCGTGCGCGTTTAAATGTCTTCAGTGCATTTCTGCATGTGCTATCCTGCCCTCTATTTCTGTATTCCCTTTCTTTCTGCACCTAAACAGTTTCTTTCTCACCCCTACTCCCTCTGGCTGAGAATTGAGATTTCTTCTGTGTTTGAGAACATTACAAAAAGATTACTTAAATCCCAGGGACCTTCACAAAATTTATTCTGAGTTCCCAAGGATAGGAAATGTGCTGCTTTGGATCTTGTATTTGTCTTATGCTGTTTTACAGAATTCTTTCACACACACACACACATACACACAAGAATTCAACTCTTCTATTGGCATGTTTGTGAACGGCTTTCCTGGCAGCCTCAGAAAGCTGTTTTGTTGTCCTGGCCAAATGTGCTGTTTTCCCTATGTAAATTGTCATCTTCCTAAGCAAACCATTACTTTCTTTTCCTAATTTTGTCTTTAAATAAAAGTTTACCTTTTTTCTCAAACCAAACAGATGGCAATGCTCTTTAATATCCCCTTTCTTCTATGAACACTGCTGGGGAGATACTAGAGGAGGGACAGTGTGGAGTACAGGGTTATAGGGTAAGGGGAAGCCTTTCAAATTTAACCTGCTAAATAAGAAGTATGCCGTCATGGAATGCTCAGCCCATTCAATAAGGTATGCTAAGAAATATCCAGTAGTTCCATCTGCCAACAAGAAATAATATCTTCATAATAGCAAAAAATGTATCATATTAAGGAACTGGACAATTCCAGCTTCTTGTTGATTTAGAGTGGCTACCAGGGAAGGGAAAAATAAAATAAAAACCTCATAAGGAAAATCCCTTGCCCAGCAATATCTGTCAAGTAAGTTAGATCATGGCAATGATTTCACAACTATCAAAATGCTTTCCTCTTCAGGTAGCATGTGGCATTCGCATCTTTGTATAGTGTGCCTAGTAGTGGCCTGGCTTGTCCATCACAGCATTAAGTTATTTTGCCACAGAAGGGACTGGTGTTAGATTCTAACTAGAGGAACTTAAGCACCAGGTATCTACTAGACTAGACCAGATGCTCTAAGCAGGAAGCAACAGTCTATTTTGCTGGTCATCATCTCCCCAGCACATATCACAGCTCTTGGTACAAATACTTATTGAATGAGTGATAAACGATGACCACCAGAAGTTGTGGAATGATCATTTAAAATCAGGCTAAATGCCCATTCATTGCTTAATTTGTCTATAAAGAAAGAGACTCCAAGTTCTTTCTGATTGTCTTTCAACCTGGGACTCTCCAAAATGGCTTAGATGAAGCTCAATTTTTGTGCCTTGTAAGTATTTCTTTAGTCCTTTCTGAATAAGTCCACTGCATACCCCCTACACACACACACATGCGCACATGCTGGAGTGCTTTGATTGGGTTCAGCCCCATCACAAAAGGAAGCAATGGGTCTGGGAAGAAACTTGCCCTTACTGATAGTGCAGGATGCCCTTCTCAAAAGCTGAGTATCACAATATCTTGCCCAATGATTGGACACCACGGGGACCAGCACACCATACCTGGAGCACACCATCTATCCCACCTGTGCTCTCTAAATACACACAATTCCTGCAAAAGTCTGTCCTAGTTGTCCAACAAGACCCTTCTTGCACTTACCATTTTCCTCATTAAGCTTTTGATAACTGTTGATAAAACACTTTCACAAATGCCATTCTACTTGAGCTTGAGAAGGAGCCCCTTGAGTTAATGAGGGCAAGGATTTTTATCTTTGTTTTACAAATAAGGAGACTGAAGCTCTTAATGTGAAAATTAGGACCCAGGACTCCTGACTCTTTCTAGTGAGACGCATGCTTTCAAGTTAGGTCCTGCAAGAAAGGTCAAACAATGCCCAGAATGGCCAATGGTAGTTCCAGCTCTGGAATATTCTGCGCAAACAGACATGCAAGGGGCATACACACAAACAGATAATGACCTGCAAACAAGACAACAAGACAACAAAGTGGCATAGAGCCTCTCCCACAAGGCCCACCTTCTAGCTAAGGGTCAGGCACTCTACCCTTACAGGTGGGGACATCTGTAAAAGGCAGAAGCTCTTTTTCAGCTTTAAAATTCCATGAACCTAAAATATACACACTTCGAGTACCTATCAGAGATGAGTAGGAACTCTCAGAACGTTTTTATTTTATGTGGAAAGCAGGGAGGAGATGACATTAAGGCTATAGTAACTGAGGCAGAGCAGAGAAAAAGTAACCAAGCGTTCCATGTTCAGCTCCCCATCCCAACACTCCCCCTTCAAAAAAAATAAATCCCCCTCGTGGAAAGATTTTAATCAATATGCTTGTGCTTGCCTCAGCCGGACTCCGGTCTCTCTCAGAAAAAGATTCCTCCTATTTCAGTTTCCCTACCCTCGGCTGCCCAGGCCATGGTGGAATCACAGTGGACAGGGTCGGGAGTATCCACTAGGCCTTCCCTAGCATCCTGACTTGGCACCAGCACTACCCACCAGCTGTTCACTTAGATCCCGCCTCTTCGTTGCCTTAAGCTCCCTTTCTTGGAGTGTTCCAGAAAGGGTCAAAGCACTGTACAACTCCAGGGGCCCTATCACTAAGTGTGGAATGTGCTCCACTGCCATTTCACAGGACCCAGTCCTGAAACCAGCAGGCCCTTTGCCTGCTATGTGTCTCTCCTTTGGAGTGGCCGAGAAAAGGAAGGATTGGAATGGGACAGAGCCTGGAGACCCCCTGTTTAGGATGCTCATCCTTCCACAGTGTAGCCTACTTTGAGGTACCATCTGCTCTGAGGTATGATGTTGGACACACATGAAACTCCTCCAAGTTTGGGGTCACCTGAGCAGGAAGTTAGACCTCGCTTGAGCCATTGTGACTTGGCGAGAGCCAAGTGCCAGGCATTGTTCTCCCTCTGCCCTTAGTGAAGTCTGTGAAGTTGGGGCAGCATCATTCTCTGACAAACATTCAGTACATTTCCGTAGGTCCCAGGAGGCCTGATATTGAAATGTTTTCCTCCCCATCGTTATATTTTCCTTAGTTGAAAAAGTTTTGTTTTGGAAGTTGCTACCCTGTCGAGGTAATGAGTCAGTTTGGGAGGCCGGTGCAGAGGGGAAAATGCACATCATTGGCAGAAACTAGAAGGATGGGGGTGAGAGAAGATGGGAGATTCCGGGTGGGAGAGAGAGGCCCACACCCTGTGCCCCCTCCTGCCCTTTCAGGAAGAACACAGCCCCGCCTTCCAGCAGGGGGCTGCTCACAGGGACCAGAGGGCTGGCCCCGCGCTGCCTTAGGGAAGGACAGGTAGGCAGGAAGGAGCTGCCACTTACTAGGCATCTTCTGAGTGCCAGTTTCTCTTCTACTTTCTGTATTTTTTATCATCCTCATTTTCATCCTCCTCTTAGAGACTGAGAAACTGAGGCCCAAAAGAAAGGACAGCACATACCCACCATCACCTAGCTGGCAGGTGGCAGAGCTGGAAAAGGAGTTCAAATTCAATGTAGGGCTCCAGTGCCTAGTACACCATGTGGCCTCTCTCCAAGACTCGTTCCTGCCCAGAGAGAGAAACCCAAGAGACTGGGAGGGAGGATAAGAAAACCTGGTTGGACAAACAGCTGCACTTATCTGACTCTGGGTAGGGGAGTACAGCTGGCAGAGGGAAGGGAGATGGTTTATGGACTTAGGCCATCTTTTCCTTTCCCTTCCATCCTCGCTGCCTCCATTTTTCCACCCCGTACATCCCTTCCCATAGAGAGAAAAGTCACAGAGATACAAAGGCACACATAGACACACAAATACACACTGACCACCGCCTCCCACACACACGTCCACACATGCACACGAGCACAGAGGCACACACATCTGGAGGTAAACGTCAGGATTCAAGGGTTGGCCTCGGGCCAGCTCTGAGCCCCAGTAGCCGACTGAGGAGCCCTGGTCTGCCTCACTTTGGGAGGTCAAATCAAGGAAAGCGCCCTGGTGGCTGAAAAGAGAGAACCGGAGAGAGAAAGAACACCAGCACCTCTCATGATGGGCGGTCAGAGCCCACGACATGGGGGAGGAGGGCGCGGGGCTGGGTTGAGAGCAGGGGGTGGGGAGCCTGGTGCTGGCAGCTGAATTCCTCCCCTGGCCCCTCTCCAAAAGATTAAAATAGAGCTCTTAGAGTGTCCCCTCCACAGGCCAGCCTGCCAGAGGCCAGACAATACGTGGGCTTGTGCTCCAGCCCAGGCCTCCAGAGAGGTGATGTTTTTACCCGGACAGCTAAAGACACAGGCAGTTCTAAGCAATTCCAAGGCTCCTTTGGCCCGCAGTCCCAGAACAGGCCACAGCAGAGGGAGAGCTGTCGGCTGCTAGGATGCACACAGATCTGTTCTTTTCTCTTCTCACCCCCAGGCAGCCTGCTGGACTCCCACTTCTTCCTTCTATCTACCCCAAAACACCCAGCTGGCAGAGCTATGTGGAATGAAGTCTTAGCGGATTCGTTATACTTTAATTGGGGAAATTAAAAAAAAAAAGAAAGAAACACTCAGCATGCTTGCTGTAAACAGGCAGCTCTACTAATGAGGGATGGACAGGGCGTCTCTCAGGATTATCTAAAATACTCAGATGAGTACAAAAACCTCTTTTTCTCTACTGGTGGAACACAGCTTCCCCCAGAAGGAAGCCCTACTGGCCACCTGAGGTCACATCTGCTTCCTTGGAAATCTTGAGGATTTCAGGCAGCTGGGATTGGAGTTCAACATCTGAGACCACTTGCTAATTCAGAATAATGAAGACAAGAATGTGTTGGTTAAGCATGCAGGTTCCAGAGTTTGCCAGACGTGGTTCTAATGCTGAATCTACTGCTTAATAGCGTTTTGAATGAGTATGGTTTCTCACTCTCTCTGGGACTTAGGTTCTTTATTGATAGCAGCACCTATGTTATGGTCATAAAGATTAAGTGAGAAAATGCATAGCCAGTGCTCAAATTGATGCCTGGCATGTATCTACTCAATTGTTAGCTCCTGCAAGGTCCCCCATTAACTAGGGTACAGCTAACATTTATCACCTAAACAAAACACTTTCGATAGTGCAAAGAAACACTAACTGGGCAGAACTCTGGGACACAGGCATTCCAGGAACAGTCCCAGGAAAACTGAGATATCAGAGCCCTTTTTCTACAACCCTTTGAAGGGTCCCAATTTAGCATTCCATCAAGGTAACCCCTTTAAAATTGCCCTGAAGTTTACTCTGTGGAATGAAACCCTTTGGAAGTCACATCCCTCTCTGGTACACCATGATATCCATATAAGAAATTTTAATATAGCATATAATTTTGTTGTATAGTTAAAATCCTAATGTTGTACTTAAGTGATAGGAGGTGAGTATAAGTCAAAATATGGATTGAGAACTGAAAATTGAAAAAATTTTGTCTATCATCTTAATTTTTTCTTTTCTGCTAACTGGAAAAAGGCAATTATTATTTTAATGGGAAAAAAAAACTCCTTCCAGCTCACAGAATACCCATATTTCACAAAAGCAGAGTTTGAGAAGAATTGTCCTAAAGAACTGAAAATAACCCCCAGAGAGGTAAGAGATAGAGGGACTGTCCATGACATATTTTCTTTAAACAGTTTAAGCCATTCTGGGATATAAGATGACCAACTATCCTGATGTGTCCAGGGCCACTGACATGAACTTCCAGTTTTAAAACCAGGACAGTCCTGGATGCACAGGATGAGTTGGTTGTCTTTTTTTTTTTTTTTTTTAATGTGCTATTCACAATCTTTATTTGTTGTATGATTTTTCCCTATTTCTATTATATACAGTAACATGCTGCATTTTTAGCTTTCCTTCTAGTGATATACAGGACCTTGGACATTTCCTTTCAATCACTCTCATAACCATATATTAGCACTGCTAATGGAAAACACTATGATATGCTTTCACCATTTCTATTTATTTCCAAACATATACAAACAATATTTTTACCAATTTTTCCAAGATTAAACCTCAACTTTCCATATTTCAAACTTATTCTATTTTCTCATGACTTATATTCTATTTATTAATTCCATAACTTTACTCATTATATTTAGTTTG
The DNA here is from genome assembly GCF_030445035.2 of Dasypus novemcinctus. Classification (NCBI taxonomy): domain Eukaryota; kingdom Metazoa; phylum Chordata; class Mammalia; order Cingulata; family Dasypodidae; genus Dasypus; species Dasypus novemcinctus. The sequence goes on along the minus strand of NC_080693.1, from coordinate 49,010,326 downwards.
TAATAGCAAAATCATGTAATATTCATCCTTTATTGTCTGGCTTGTTTCACTCACCATAATTTCCTTCACATTCACCCATAGTGTCATATGCCTCATGATTTCATTTCTTCTTACAGCTAAATAGTATTCCAATATATGTATAAGACAATTTGTTTATCCATTCATCAGCTGATGGACACATGGGCTGTTACCATCTTTTGACAATTGTGGGTAATGGTGCAATGAACATTGCTGTGCAGATGTCTCTTTGTGCCATTGCCCTCAGTTCTTCTGAGTATATACCTTGAAGTGGTGTTGGTGGGTCACAAGGCAGATCTGTATCTAAATTACTTAGGAACTACCACTACCTTCCACTTTGGTTGTACCATTCTACATTCCCACCAACAGGGAATAATTGTTCCTGTCTCTCAACATCCTCTCAACATTTGTACTTTTCTGTCTGTTTAATAATGCCCACTCTGGTAGGTATGAAATGATATCTCTTTGCAGCTTTGATTTACATTACCTTAATCGCTAGTGATATTGAACATTTTTATGTGGTTTTTTTTGTCTTTATTTATTTTTTTAATGTTACACTCAAAAAATATGAGATCCCCATATACCCCTCACCCCCCTCACCCCACTCCTCCCCCCATAACAACAACCTCCTCCATCATCATGAGACATTCATTGCATTTGGTGAATACATCTCTGAGCACCGCTGCACCTCATGGTCAATGGCCCACACCATAGCCCACACTCTCCCACAGTCCACCCAGTGGCCCATGGGAGGACATACAATGTCCGGTAACTGTCCCTGCAGCACCACCCAGGACAACTCCAATCCCCGAAAATGCCCCCACATCACATCTCTTCTCTTCCTCCCACTCTCTACCCCCAGCATCCACCATGGCCACTTTCTCCACACCAATGCCACATTTTCTTTGATTACTAATCACAATAGTTCATAAATAGAATATCAGTAAGTCCACTCTAATCCATACTCCATTCCTCCATCCTGTAGACCCTAGAATGGTTGTGTCCACTCCACATCTATATCAAGAGGGGGCTTAGATTCCACATGGATGCTGGATGCAATTCTCCTGCTTTCAGTTGTAGGTACTCTTGGCTCCCTGGTGTGGTGGTTGACCTTCTTCACCTCCATGTTAGCTGAGTGGGGTAAGTCCAACAAACCAGAGTGTAGGAGCTGCAAGTCTGTTGAGGCTCAGGGTCTGGCTATCACATGGTCAGTCCAGAGATTCAGGTCCCCTGGGTATACACGAAACCCCAGCACCAACTACAGATCCATTAAAAGTAACAGGAGAGGCTTGTGGACAAAGATCACATCTGAGTCCAGCTCCATCACACAGAAACACAAACTCCAAAGTTGGGCCATAGACCCTGTGGGTCTCTGTAGCCCTCAGAAGAACCAATACCTGGGGTTGTATCTACTTTATCTGTCTCTGGGACTCTGCTGAGGTGTGCATAAGGGCAACCCCTCTGGTAACCTCCTGGCTCCTTTTAGAGACTCATAGCTATATAAACTCACCTGTCCTTTCCATTTCCCCCTTTTATTCAGGTCAAAAAGCATTTTTAACTCCTGATATTATATGTAGACTGAGATATTCTGCTGGTCTGAGTTGGCCCTTTTATTCAAGGTCATTTTCTAGTTACATCATCAGCTGGTACTTGGTAGTAATCCCTCGGTGCCAGGGAAGCTCATCCCTGGGAGTCATGTCCCACGCTGGGGGGAAGGCAACACATTTACATGCTGAGTTTGGCTTTGAGACTGGCCACATTTGAGCAACATGAAGGCTCTCAGGAGGTAACTCTTAGACACCCTGCAGCTATAGGCCTTGTTCTTATTTCAGGTGCACAAGTTGGTTGTCTTAAGAAAGAAGGAAACACTTGAGAAGTTTCAGGGAGTCCTCAGCCTAGGACTGCAGCCAGCAGCTTCAGTCTATGAGAAAGAACCCTTAGACCCATCATCAAAATCAGACAGCTCACCCAAGGTAGCCCTGGCCAGCCAGGTGATATACAGTTCCCCAAATGCAGAAAAATCTTAAGCAGCCTTCTTATGTGGCTGCTTTGAAATATTTTCTTGATCCTAAGCCTTGGGTATCTTCTACTCAACCCAGTCCCCTTTGTAGTCTTTCAGGGCCACTGGGATTTGCCCTTCTGGTTTTTTGAAAAATCCATCCAGAAGGATCCTGGTGATGTCTTTCTGGCTTTGGTTTTGTTGGATGGTTGATAGGTTTAACTGGTTGGTGAAGACCAGCATCTTCATCTGGAGTGTTTTGCTTGTGTTAAATAAAAATATATATGTGGAGGCTTTCGTGGCTTACAATGTGATCTCCCTCTCTCTCTCTCTGAAGTCTTACAATCTATATGGTAGGCATTGCAATGGTGCCCATTTTTCTTATGAAGATATCAACTCTAATACAACTAATTGGTAGTCCAGGAAATCCAGACCTAGCTGAAGATATCAATTCTATTTTTTTTTTAAGATTTATTTATTTATTTATTTCTCTCCCCTTCCCCCCCACTCCAGTTGTCTGTTCTCTGTGTCTATTTGCTGTGTCTTCTTTGTCTGCTTCTGTTGTTGTCAGCAGCATGGGAATCTGTGTTTCTTTTTGCTGCATCATCTTGTTGTATCATTTCTCCATGTGGGCGGTGCCATTCTTAGGCAGGCTGCACTTTCTTTGGTGCTGGGTGGCTCTCCTTAAGGAACACACTCCTTGCATGTGGAGCTCCCCTATGCGGGGACACCCCTGTGTGGCACGGCACTCCTTGCGCGCATCAGCACTGCACATGGGCCAGCTCCACATGGGTCAAGGAGGCCCAGGGTTTGAACCGTGGACCTCCCATGTGGTAGACAGATGCCCTAACCACTGGGCCAAGTCTGCCACCCAGATATCAATTCTAATACAACTAATTGGTAGTCCAGAAAATTCAGACCTAGCTCCTAGCTCTTTTGACTCTAAGTTCTATGCTCTCTCTACTCTACCACATCTCAATATTGAAACCCATTCATTTCATTTACCATGGGGTGATAATTAGATATGGTTAGTCCTTAGATTTCAATGGAGTCATTTAAAACACAGGAAACCACACACATACATACACACACACACATTGACCAACTTCAAAACTAAGACTGTATAAATTAACCCACACACACACTCCCACCCAAAGAGTGAGAAGATGCATTTTCTAAGATTCTACTTCAGCTAAATCATCACTCTAGGATGTTGGCCACTACATGAACAAAGTAAGTAATGGCTGAAAGAGAGAACTGGTTTAAGGGAGGGAAAACAGTAGATTGTTTATTGTACCATAAACTAGCATTCGAAAATGTAAAACATGCTACCACGTAAATCCAAAACCCCACTTTGATTAATCTATCTCATAAGAATAAAAGCATTGCTAGATAAAGATAATGTACAAGATGCTTATTGCAATATTGCTGATTGTAGACAAAATTAACTGGAAACAACCCAAATGCCCACAAATATCCTGCATCTATAGTACTATTACAAAGAATGAGTAAGAGCCATCCATTTTACCTGGGAAGATATCCATGATGGGTTAAGAAGGAAAGAAGGGGAAAGAGGGAGGAAAGATATAATGTATTTTATGATCCAGGTTGCTATTTAAAATTTTAATCTTAATATTATATGCATGTGGGTGCTGTATCTATACCCAAAGGCATAAATACAGAAAGAGACATAAGTGGCTAACTTCAGAGAGTTTGGGCTAAGAGAGGAAGAAGAGAATATTAATATTTTTACAGATTTTTTAATTATTTGACTTGATAAAAGGTCATATTACTTCTGTAATTTAAGACAATGATAAAGTAGATCAAGATAAAAATAAACTAAGCCTAGAATTTACCCAAGTCTGATTGGAGCAAAAAAAGTTCAGGTCCCTCCCCTTAAGTCTTTGAGTTCTCCCAATTGGTCCCAGACACTGACATCTGTGTGGGATTCCTCCCCTCTTTACCCTCCATAATAGTTTTCAAAATGGCTACCTCTGCTGGATGTTAAGATTTTGATTGTGACCCGTCCACCTATCCCCAGATCTCCCTCCACCCACCCACCCACACCCAAAAAAAGACTTTGTTCCCACATATAAAGACCAAGAATAAATCCCTTTCACCTCCATCTCTCTGCCAATACTTCATCCTCCCCACTCTTTCATCCCTAACCTCCAGATATCGGACTCTAGAAATGGTGACTGTGGGGGGCAATGGAATCTCCCTTTCTAAAGGTCTTTACTGAGAGTGATCCACATCTAAGGATGGTTTGAATTTGAGTGCAGTCAGAACAAGGTTAGTTATGGGTGGTTTGCCATTTTTGGAGTGCTGATTACATGCAGAACCCAGTGAAAGGCAGGGATGGGAAATCAGATGACAGGGGGCCCTGGTGGAAGAGCAAACATACATAGTTGGAATATTTAATCAATAGCTTGAATGCACAACTCCCAGATTACGTTTTGGACCACACAAATCTAAGAGAAGTAACTTATGCTAGATGACAGACTCATGATTCAGCCGGTCTTAACCAGCAGAAGTCATTGAATAGGGATTAAAGAAAAGTTCCATATTTAGGCTTAAAAATCCAAGAGCAGGATGGCAGAATCTTAGCCAGGCAAAGTGTCGTGAAAAAGAATTGATCTGGGAAGCTGCTGTGGCTCCAGCAATTGAGCTCCCATTTACCATATGGAGGACCTGGGTTCGATCCCCAGGACTGAAAAGAAAGAAAGAAAAAAGGAGTCCCAGACCTGTGCAGCACCGGAGGTGCAGACCCCCGCATGGCGAACTGACACATCAAAAAAAAACAATGATGCAACCAGATGGGAAAAGAAGAATTGATCTAAGCATTTCAGTTAACAAGCTTGAATGAGGCCACAGTATAAAAAGTTGTTTTAAAAAATAAAGACCCAAAAAATGAAAAAACTAATATAGTCTCCAGCCATTTTAATAGAAATGGGTCTCCCTGTCCACTCACGTGTTCATTTTTTTCAACAACAAATATTAATTGAATACCTACTATGTGACAGGCACTGTGCTAGGCATGGTTTAATGAGCTGCAGCAATTACAGAGCATTCTTTATTCATATTTTGAGTGTTATGCCCAATCCAGGGCATTATGTTTTAGCTTCGTTAACATACTATACTAGGATAGTAGGAGAGGGGGTATAAACCAAGTCATAAGTCCTGCAGGGAATAGTCAAAGGAGTTAAGGATATTTAGCCCAAGGCATTAAGGTACAATAGCTGCTGTCAAATATCTGGAGGGCTACTATGATAATCAAAGACTTTTTTTTTGTATAGCACCATTTGGGAGAACTATGATTGTGGTGGTTTTAAAGTATGTCCACAAAATCTTTGATGCTGCTCCCTTGAAAATGTAGAGCCTAATTGCCCTCCCTTTGAATGTGGGCTGGACTTAATGACTCACATCTAATGAATAGAATGTGCTAGAAGGAACATGTGTGACTTTCAAGGCTGGGTCATAAAAGGCATTGTGGATTCCTCCTTGTTCTGGGGGAAGCCATTTGCCACGCCATAAGGATTCTTAAGCAGTCCTGTGGAGAGGTCCACCTACTCAGGAATGGAGGCCTTTCTGCCCACAGGCATGGGAGGAAGTCCTCTTGAAATCAAATCCTCCAATCCCAGATTGACGTCATGACTGCTACTTCATGAGCCAGAACCACCCTAAGGCTGCTCCTGAATTCCTGACCTTCAGAAACTGTGTGAGATAATAAATGTTTGTTGTTTTAAAGCTGCTAAATTTTAGAGTATTTTGTTATGCAGCAAGAGATAACTAATACAATGATCAAAAGATAGACCTGTCAAGGAGATCCCAAAAAACATTCACATATTCAAAGCTGCCAGACAGTGGACTGATACCACCTGAGACTGGAACCATGAGTTCCCTGTGTTCACACAGAAGCAGCTCACCACCTTTCACACATGCTGGAAAGGGGATGTCTATGATGGGTACCTGAGAGTGAACTCAGAACCCATATTCTTCAGTTTTCACCTTCTTTCTTCATCTGCCAACCAGCCATCATTGATTTCCTAACCTTCCTTCCTCTCTCTCTGGTTAAGAAAGTATCTCTGATACTAAAGCAAGGCAACCCTGAGATGATTTTCCTCTGAGTCTTATGTCGGTCTAGACTGGCTTGGCCCCACCACGGAGAAGCCACTGCTTTGTGTTTGCAGTGCCGTCTCTGCCATGATTTAGAAAACTGCCAGATGAGAATTGGATTTAAGACTCACTAGTCCTGGATTGCACTAAGAGCACAGTAATCTCTTCAAAGCCAAAATTGCAGCAGTCAACATTCCCCCTGCTGCTGTTGATAATTTGTACCATATTGACCAGGCTACTTAGCATTTGCAAATAGGATTCCAGTTGGATGTCAAATGCATGAAATAGCTCTTCATCATCCTGGAGCCCAGAGTCAGGAGACCACCCTCTCAGTCCCTCCCTTACCCACCAAAATGTTGGACAGCCCAGGCGGTCCTTATCCCCCACATACCCAGCTTATTTCTTCGTCAACTGAGAGTAGAGACCTCTGCCTCATCATGCGTGGATGAGGCTGGGGGAGGGAAAGGAAAAAGGAACTGAAGGGGACCGGGGAGTCCCAGAGAACAAACCCAAGGCAGGTGAAACATGCTCAGGACCTGAAGGATCCAATTAAGCCCAATTCACCAGGATCCAGAGTTTGCCTACCAAATTCCTGAAGAAACCAAATTGAATAATGTGTGGCTTATTCAGAAACACACACCCCCGTGTTGTTGGCCAAGGCAGGGGCAAAGCAGTGGGGGCTTAGGCAAGGGGTGCAGGTGCACAGAAATGAAAACAACAGACTAAAACAACAAACTCCCCAGTCTATAAAGAACAGTCCCATGTTTTGCCGGATTCTTCAGTCAGGGTGTGCGTGCATATGTATGTTGGTTCTTGTGTGCATGTGCAGCTGGAGCTGGGAGTGGGGGGCCTTGCAGGGAGGGGGCAAGAGCACGCCTGCATATTTTAAATGGTAAGCGCAAAGGAAACCATCAGAGGTGTTCTAACATACATTTGGCACTGCCTTCTGCCAGCTCCTACAATAACTTTTGAATCTCCCCCCCTCCTCATTTCATAAATATTTTATATACATTTTTAAGTGGGAATATTTTTGCTCATTGGGGAAGAGCGTGCCTTTACACCATTGAGTCAGCCTCATTTCAGCAATGGGAAGCAGGAGAAGTGTTGGATGCTAAAATGTGTGGTGGGGGCAGATTGGTTTGGGATGGGGGAAGATTACGGAAAAAGGGGGTAGGAAGACAAATCTGCTAAAAGGAACATTTCATCACTGTCTTGCTTTGGGTCTGCTCCACACCTTTCCAGAGAAAACCTGTTTGACCTGCTTTAAAAAAAAAAAAAAAAAAAAAAAAACAGCCTTGTGGCAATTGAAAGTTATGAGTAAGGGGTTGTGTTGCTTTTCTGTTCAGCCTCCACTCCTGCAGGACTGAACAATTCAATCTCTCTTTCCCCAGCTTTCCTATGGCATGTGGGGCCTGCTCAGTTTAAATAAATGGCTGTTTATGGATGATAGTGTCTGGTATCCCCCAATGAGGTCACCTTGTTATGTTAAATATTTCTACCTCCTGGTGGAGAAACCCAAAGCTGACTGTTCTTGAGACCACCACTGCGCAGCACAGAAAGCATGGCACATAAGGTGCAGTCTACACCCTTGAAAGGACATTTAGGCTCTTCTCTTCATTTGAAGCACTCCTCTCAGGCTCAAAGACTAGAACAAAAGTTCACAACTTTGACCTAACACCAATATTCTTATTACATATGGAAAACCTATTCATACAGGGTTCTGAATGCCTTATCAGGCTTAATCCCTCCCAGCAGCCATGACAACTTTGTTATTGCTTGAATCTCCATTCTACAGATTGACAAACTAAGGCTTAATGAAATTAATTTGCGCAAGGCCTCACAAGGAGGATCTGAACTCAGGTCTTTCTGGCTCCCAGTTCAGGATCATCCCACCACAGGTTCTGGGAAAAGCATCTTGAAGGAATGAAAGGAGTAAAACATGCCTTGCAGTCCAGTTATTCAACCTCACCATGCCTCAGTTTCCTCAGGCATAAAAAGTGGGTGATGACCACCTTATAAGATTGACTGTCATGATTAAACCGAGGTCTTAGATGTGACTTGCAAATTTATTGTGTGCCTTGTGACAAGTTTGCAGAATGAAAGAATAAACCAGTGAATCCATAAATGGATAAACTAACATTTCTTCTGGGTGTAAGTTCCTAAATGAAACCCACTCTCCCCAGAAGAGGAACTCTAAAGAGTTCTATAGCTATTCCCTGGATTTCTAAACAAAAATGGCAGATTTGGAACTATAAAGTCACAGAATTCTCTGCAGAAGGCAAAGAACTGATGCTTGATGCTTTCCTGAACTGTTGACCAACATAACTCCAAACAGAAATGTTTTTCCAATGTTCTCTCAGGTGCTAACCTAAAATGTTGGGGAACATGGGGAAAAATAAATGGATTCATTTTTTAATAAGGTCGGAAAGGCATGCCCAAGATTGTGGCTCTCCAAGGTATCCAGTTCCCTTCAGCTGTCCACAGTTTTCAGCTGGGTCTCAGAAATGGAGTTCAGGACACCCAGACAAGTAATGTTAACCAGCTATGCCAGGAAAATATTAGCTTTTGAAAAACTGAAGCAGAGATTCGTTTTTACAATCTATACACATCTTCCTCACACCAAGGAACCCTGGACAATTCTGCCTTCACCTGCCCAGGATTAGCAAATCTAGAGCCAAATCTATCCATGTCTTCCTTAATCAACCTTACAAGTATCACACACACACCCTTTTTTTTTTCCTGTTGATGCTTATTTTCTGGAGTTCATTCCCCCGTGGGATGAATTGGTTCTATTCCGAAGATGGTAGTGAGCCAAGTCCCAGAACTATTGGGCCTGAAAGTCTCTCCAGCTCTGGCCTTTCTATAACCTGGTCCTCAGATGGGGCAGCCCAGACTTGCCGCCTCCTGCCTTGAGAATCACCCTGGGGGTCACAGAAGGAGACCCCAGAGAGCCATAGGGTTAACCAACCAACCATAAACATCACCTCCTCCATCGATCTTCAAAGGCTTGGGGAAAGAAAACAAACCGCATAAATCTTTATCAAGGCTCCTTACAACTGCCCCAAGAGGTCGCTCCCAGAAGAGCTGGGGTGGCGACTCTGTACAGAGGATAAAAAAGTATTTCAGTTAGCAACCCCAGAGCGAGAAATGTACTGCAATTCTTTTTTTCTTTTCCCCTCTTTTCTTTTCTCCTCCCACCCACATAGGAGTGACTTCTTTTTGTTACTTACCACCAGTCAGTCCATGGGGAGACTCCCTGATCCTCTACTGGCTTCATGTTTTCCATTCCAGATAATCCCCTGATGGTGCAAAAGAAAATGGAGACTTTAGAACAAGAGCTAGTATGTTCAGGAACCAAGGAAGGTGGCAGCCATGCCCGTTTTAGAGGTTTGACCAGGTAACTTGTGTCTCTACTATGAATGGGACCATGGAGTAGATTGGAAGGGTCACCACCTTTTGCTGAAAATCTTGCAATTATACACCTTTCCATCCAGGAAAATTTCTCCACACCCACTCTGAACTCCCAATCAGAGGTTCAGGGCAGAACAGCCTGCATTAAGAACAAGGACTTGGAGGATCCAAATCCTGCTCTGACACTGTCTAAGGGAACTTGGGCAAGTGGTCTGCGCTCTCCAGGTCTTGGTCTCCTCATTGGTAGCCTCCTCATAATAATAACGGTGGGTAACATTTATGAGGCCCCCTAGTGCTCCAACTTAGCATGTTGCTGAGTACTTTGAACATATTCTTAAAAATTTAATCACACCATAACCCATTGTGGTAGGAAATATTACCATCACCATTTTACAGATGAGGAATTTGAGATTGAGCAAAGTTAAGTAATTCATCAGAGGTCACACAGAAGCAGGGATAATAGCACTTAACTCATAGACCGGCAAGGAATGAATGACATCATGTCTGTAATGTGCTTAGCATGATTCCTAGAACCTTGTGAGCTCTCATTCCCTTCCCTGAACCCCTGGCCCCACCCTCCCCTATCCCACACACCCATACCCTGGTCTCCACTCCCATACCCTGGTCTCCACTCCCATACCCTGGTCAGTCTCCCTGCCCCAGGAACTTTTCAAGGACGAAGATACGTCTCATCTCTCCCATGCCAGTCAATGACCAGCACATAGTAGGGACAGAGTAAGTGAGTAATTCAGTGTCAAAACAATGAATGAATGAATGAAATGCTGTAAACAAATGCCTAGTTAGTTGGCAGCTGATGCAAAACAATAGTAATAATAAATACTAGTAATAAAATGACTTCTTTCTAAAGATAGTTAAAGATATAAAATTTCCTGGAGGAGACTACATGCTAGTGGAAAAATGTACAAAAGGGAACAAAGTCATCCTCTTTTTTTAAATACCAGCTTTCACCAGTTTAAGGGCTTCAGAGACTTCCCCCAGAATGCCCATGAATCATAGGAAGAGACCCAAGAGTCCTGAGCCCTAGCCACTCTGACTAACCTCAGCAAACATTCTCCAGCCCCATGGAAGGCCGGCTGGTACGGAAACTACACCCATGTCCACCTTCACATACACACACACACACGCATGGGTACCATGTGTGCACACATACATGCACACATGGACAGACTCGGGGACACACACACCACACCAACAAGTCAATTCCTCAGCATTGGTGGAGCACCTATTCCATGGAGTGTCCCTTAGGAAATTCTAAAGGAAATTACAAAAGATCCTGAAGATTCCAGGACATAGAATGTAAAGAATGGACAGTTCAGCTGTTGAACTAGGGCTGCAGGAATGGGTCAGGGAAATGAGGAGAGGTTTCTGCTAATAATATGAGCTACTAGTATCTGCTATTTTCTAGACATGTGCCAGGAACAACAGAATTCCCAGAGAGGTATGTGTACTATGAAGAAGTATATGCTTATAATCAACAAATATTTAACAAGCCTGTACTATGTGCAGGCATTCTTCTCCATGAGGTGGATAAAATGGTGAAAAACATGGACAAAGCCCTTGCCCTCATGGAGCTTACCTTCTAATCCCAGAAACTAAAAAACCCAGTCTTGTTTGGAAAATGGCAACAAAATATAAATTAAACAAACTACAGAAAGTTAAGCTTGACCCATAATTTCTGAGTTAGTGGAAATACACAGAAGATGGAGATTTTTAAAAGGGAGAGAACGGGGTTGCCTGACAGAATATCGGGGGTGGGGGGGAAGGGGGTCACGTATTTTTTTCTTAAAAGACAGAAGGATTTAAAAGGGGCTTCCAGAAGAAACTTAGGTCCTTTAGATAATGTCCCTCAGCTCGGGGATGTTTCCACCAGTAAAAATCCCTCCTACTTGGTATCCCTAACTATATCAGCAGGATATGGTAGGAGAAAGTCAGACACTGTGTGTAGCTCACATCTAACACTAATTCCTTGCAATCACAGGAAAATCATGAGCTCCATGGGTTATGATGAGCCTGAAGAGCATGAGCATAAAGCTCAATAAATATCAGAATTTATTATTGCCACAGCCTTCAGATCTGCCCCCTGCTTAGTCTCTCATCACTCCAGCACACGCTCCACCATGTGGCTTCAGAGAGCTAATGGCGAGAGACACCATTTTCCATGGAACTCTATGGACAGATGACTGTCCACCTGTCATCTCATTTAATCCTCTTAGGATCCTGACAGGCACATACTGTTGGTGACTTGCTCAAGGTCCCACAGCTGGTAAAAGGCTGTGCTGGGATTTGACCCCAAGACCCCATCACTTAACCACAAGGACATGCCAGCCTCCAGGTTCCCAAAAGCACTGCTTTCCCCGACTCAGGAATCTACACCAGACCCCTTGACAGCCAGCCACACTGAGTGGGCAGAGCTCCCTCTTAGCATATGCTACACCATCCTCCTTCACATTTCTGCATTTTGCCTCACCCTGAAAGCCCTTTCTCCAGCCCTCTACCTATCCAGTCGTACAAGGCCTCCCTCACTTGCCATTTCGTCCATGTTCCTTCCTCCAGCATCTTCATCACTCACACATCTCTGACGTCTCTGAATGTCTAGTTCACACTTACACTGCATCATCGCGTCAGCATCTACCTGTTCTTAACAGGCATCTCTGCAACTCTATGTTCCAAGCACTGCATTCAGGCCTGTAGGGGGCGCTGAGATGGAAAGGCTCCTCAAGACCCTACACTCTCTTAGAGACAACAGGACAAGCCTGCAAAGAACAACACACCCAAGGCAACACCATGTGAGGTTCATGAGAGAGACCTGCATACTTTCTAGTGTTGGTTCAGCACCCTCAGCTAAGAACGTGTGGGTGTGCTTGTGCAGTGAGTGTGCAAACTCACGTGTGTCTCACAGAAATGAGGCACTACCAGGTGGGGATTAAGGCGTGGGCTGGGGTTCAAATTGCCGATAGTGTGACTTTGGGTAAATTGCTGAACCTCTCTGTGTCTCAGTTTCTTCATCTGTGAAAATGAGGACAAAAGTGTACCTCCCTCCTAGGGTGGGTACAAATAATTTCATACGTGTAGAATCCCCACCTAGCTCAGTGCCTGGTACATGGTATGCTCTCAGTAAATGTCTGCTTTCATCAACATTATTATTATTACTATTATTATTACCCAGGCAAAAGGAAATTCCTTAGCTCCGCTAATCTTTCTTTTTTTTTTTTGCAAAGTCATATTCACATACCGTTTTCAGACCATATCATTTGACCGTTCTGTAGTCTCGACAGAATGCTCTGGCTGGTAGGCAAATGGCACACTTTTGATTTCAATATATGATGGTTGTTGCTTCCCTGCCCTTCAACGTTTTAAGAGATTGCTATTGTTTTCTCCTACATTTTCCCTGTCGGTGGAGGGGAAGAGGAGAGCACAATTTTCCAAGTGGAATCAATGCCTAAGACACGGAGCTCGGCTTCTCCTTCCCCTGGACACAGTCCCGCCAGCTGCTGCTCGTCCCCCCGCGCTGGCACGCAGCAGCTCCTCCAGTTATGCCTCCCAGCGGGACAGTAATTTTCAGTTCAGGTCGAAAGGCTTTGTTTAAATGTGACGCTTATGTGGTAATAAAGTGTATTGCAGGGGTTGTTTTTTCTGAGGGTCAATGTTGAATTTAGTCTCAAAATAAACAACCCTATCCTCTTCCATCCTCTCGAAGTTGTGGGTGGGATTGAAAAAGGTGGAGACAAGAGGCTGAGGAAAGAGGAAGGAAAAGGAGACAGGGGAGAGTCTGGGGTTACAGAGAGGGAGATGAATAAATGGTACCAGTGTCCTCCACAGACAGACAAATCTACCTTGTCTTCCAGAATGATTTCAAAAATAACAATAACAACCATTTGCTGAAAGTCTGCTGCCTGTCAAGCAGAGAGCTAAGTGTTTCACAAATATGATCCCATTTAATTTTCATAAAAGCTCTCTGGAGTTTATACCATTGTCCCCATTTGTGGATGAGGATACTGAGGCCCAGAAGAGTGAAGCACCCAACTCAAAATCGCACACCTAGTAAGTTGTAGGCTTGAGATGGGAACGCTCCACTGAGCATGCTTGTCTACTGTTCCAAGGGGCAGCAACTCAAGTCTGCTCAATAACGGGAATGGTGAGGGGAGAATCACGGGCCCATATGCAACAAACCGAGAACTGGTAGAGCTTGACACATGTTGTGACAAAGACATGTAGCATTTGCTATTGAGCTGACCACAAAAGGTCTAAAATAAGTGATTGCCATCTAGGAGTGTGGGGCCGAGGTGCAAGTCAACAGGACAGTGGGAGGAGATGAGAGCTGCCATTTAGTATGAGACCTGGGGGAGTACAAGCCACTGGAGAGGGAGAGGGAGGGGAGGACTGGCCCTGGGGAGAGGGGAGCTAATGGTTCACCTTGAGCAGTGAGTACAGAGCTTGTAGGATACGGCGAAGGAAGCCTTGAATCTCACTGTGGGCTTGGCAGAAGGAAGGGAGTATCCCCGGAGCCTTAGAACTGTGCAGATTGTCGCAGTCACCACCCACATGTCACCAAGCAGTGGTGTTGGACTCTGAGCACTCCTTTAAGAAGTTTTTAAAAAGAGTTTGTTTTCTTTCCAGGAGCCTAGCTCAAATCCACTTCTCTGCCAGAAGGGCTCTCCAGGAATTCTTTCCTGTGAACATCCTTCCTACCCAGTTATTTTATGATGTGAACATCGCTATTCTGAAACACATCAAGATGGGAAAAGGTGGAAGTCTGGATCACCTCTCCCATCTGTCTCCAGAGATGAGAAGAATGATGAAGACCTCGGTCAAAATGAGACAATATAGGCCAGAATTGTGTAAGGACTTAAAACCCAGTCCTCTGTCACTTCAATTTAGATGTAACTTGGAGTTTGCTGATGTCTTATCATGTTCTTGCTCATCCCATGGAAGTAATAAAATAGGGAATGAATATGAATTCATAAGAAGACTAATAACTAATTATTGGTTTATGAGCAGACAAGCAACCATGATACACAGCCAAAGGAGTCAAAAGTCAACTATTTATTAAAGCACCATAATCCACATTCATATGACAGACCAGAATAACTCTGAAGGAGCCATTATGGTCCATTACGAAAACATCATTCATTTGCAAAATGAGGAACATACCGAAATGCAAGTTGTTCCAGCTCTTTCAGCTAAATTACTCATTAAGCATGCAGACTTCCTCTTCCAACATTTTGAAATGGTTTAATATGCACCTGGGCTGACCAGAGCATGGCTTTTCTAAGACCATATCAATAAACAGCCCCAAAGGTGAAGACTGGAAAAATGAAGATGGATTGCCAGGGAGATATTCAGCCCTGATGGGATGTTGATCAGGTGGGCATGATTGTGCTTTGGAACTTCTCCTAGGGGGACAGGACTGCCCCTAAGAGGAATCTCAGGTGGCTTCATCCAAGAGCTTACAGGCTAATCACCTCCAGGGCTCAATTGGTTGGAACTTGGTGATGAAATACAGTGGACGTTTGTTTTTTGCCTATCAAGCATTTATTCATACCCTCTTCTTGCGGGGGAATCTCTTCCTGACGGGGGCAGCTGGAGGGGTCAGGAGAGCCGCACTTCAGCAGGGTTCGACGTCGCGGCAGACAACCTCGGGGGCTCTCAGGTGTGGAGGACGCGCGGCGGGGGGAAGGAAGGAGCCGCGGAGACCAGGTCTGTGCGCAAGTCCGATTTATTGAGGAAGTACAGTGGGTTATATAGGAGGTGAGGAGGGCGGGGGGGGGGGGGGGGGGGGGGGAGACGTGGCGGTAGGGGATTGGCAGAAGCATGGGCGGACTTGTGGTTGGCTACCGTAAGCAGTTACTAGGGATGGGGGCGGATACTAGGTTAGCTCTGCTGTCTATAGGGACGGGAATTGGTGCAGGCGGGTACTGCCTTCCGATAGGTGGTTGCTATTAGTTGCTAGGCAGAGGGCTGGCCGAGAGGCTAGGGGCGGGGGGGGGGGGGGGGGAGGGGAGAAAGGGGGAAGTGACTAGGCGGGATCTGCTATCTGAGCTTCTAGGACAGCTGTTTGAGGAGATAGGCCAACACTTCTGATAACAGTACTTTGGGGAAGTATTCCTTCCTTATTCACAGTCCAGGCAATAATAGCTAAGAATGATAAATAAAGTGTATTAAGTTCTTACCATATACCAGGGATTGGTCTAAGAATTTACATACATTAATTCAATTATTCCTTATCCCAACTCTATGATGTGGGTACTATTATTAACTCCATTTCAGAGATGTGTCAGCCCAAGGTCAAACAACTCTTAAAAGGCAGAACCAAGATGCAAATCAGAGCAGACTGCATCCAGTGCCCATGGTCCTAACCACTAGTAGTTGTAGCAGGGCTGACCTCTTCCCCAACTCCATGCAATGGCCCATGAACCAGGTCTGGCCAATCTGAGTGTCATATTTATTCCTCTCTATGCATGATTGGTTCAAAGAGAGGCATATCATCCAAGCTAAGTCAATCTTGTCCAATCACATAGGCATGAGCAACCAGGAAATATTTTGTTTGTTTGTTTGCTCCCTTTATTTCTGCTGAGTTGGAACCTGAGGCAGGGAAGCCTGGAAGGTCTGGGAACCACCTTGTGGAGAGCACCGAAAAATGAAGTGCATCCAATGAGGTCAAAGCTGAGAGGGTATTGATAACATTACTTGAACCCCTGAAATTATTATACTCCTGGACTTTACTGTTACATGAGTCAATAGATTCTCTCTTTACTTCAACCAATTTGACTTGTATTTTCTGATCTTTGCAATGTAGAGAGTCCTAACCAATATAGAAATTAAGTGTTAATCTAAGAACAATACTTTCCATTTATGTAGCACTTTACAATGGACAAAGCTTTTTCATATACATTGCTTCAGCATTACATTTATTTATTCACCCATTCACTCAACCAGTAAACATTTACTCTTCATCTCCTAATTACAGGCACTGATATAAATCAAGGGGATCCACTTCCCCCCACCTCTCCTAGGTTAATTTCCATAACTTTATGCCTACTTGTAATTATTATATTTGCTTATGTATAACTTACTGAAATGTAAGCTCCTCTGAGTTAGAGACTTTTTTTTTATCCTGGACTCCTAGATGTCCACCTGGCTCTCTAGCAAATATTCATTCCTTTAATAGTAGCTATTATACACCTGTTGTGCCTTACTTACCATGCTGGGTACTATATAACTAGTCAGCATCCCTGGCTGTACACCACAGAAAACAACCCTGGCTACTTACACAGAAATAAAATTTCTGAAGGAATATCAAATAACTCAGAGAATCACCAGCAAGTCTGGAGAACTCACTTGTATAATGATTGGGCAGGATTGAAGGGACTCTGGGCACCCAAAATAAAGCCAAGGTGAGCCGTTAGGGTGTCCATGATGCTGCCACTGGACACCAAATCCTGCTACCAGGGCTACAGAAATTAATCCTAAACCTTCCCGCTCCTCTGCATCACTAGCTCCAGATTTAAACACCCAGACAAGAGCACCCAATTGGCTGAGCTCAGGTCGTGTGCCACGGCCTGGCTGCCAGGGAACAAATGGAACATCTGTCCCTCTGGTCTTCTTGCTGGAAGGCAAAGCCCTGCCTCCCTCTGAAACTCACATGATGGCAGATTCCCCAAACATTTCGTGGGGGCCAAAAAATAACAATTGTCCCCTACAAATGATGAGGGGGAAAAAAGATTTGGTCAACATACTCTTAGCTCTCATAGAGCTTATAGACTACTTAGGAAGAGAATCATTCAATAATCAGACAAGAACTTCCAACCCCAGCTGTGATAAGTACAAAGCAAGAGAAGAATGACGGTCTAAGTAATCTAGTGCTGTAAGTGTGGGTGTAGCAGTTTGGTATTGTTTATGAATTCCAAAAATAGATATTGGTTTATGATTGTAAACACAATCTGTTTCTCTGGGCATATTAGGATTGTATTAAATTCAGAGGTTTCACTTTTACTTTTTTAAATCAGGATTAGGTTTTTATTTGACCATATCATTATGGCAACTCCCCACCCCCTCTGTGGGCTATATAAACAAATGCAGAATCAAAGACGGGAGTAAGCACACGGTGAAGGAGAACACAGAAGCAGATTTGCAGGAAGAGAGGGTGCTCCACAGACATGGTCCCTGGAAAAGAGATGAGCCTGATAGTCTACAACTGACCATGTGGAGAGACCAGAGCAGCTGAGCCCAGAAAGAAATGAGCCCTGGGGACAGAGACAAGCCTTATGTTAGCCTGCAACTGAGATCAGAAGGTTGGACCATGGAGCATTAAGAGGAAGGAGGAAAGTTGAACCCTCTAAGAGATCGCCCACCATCTTGGGTCAATACGTGGCAACAGACTTTGGGTGAGAAAGTACTTCTTCCGGTAACTTGAGTTGGACTCTTTAGGACCTGGTAACTGTAAGCTCTACCCCAAGTAAATGCCTTTTATAAAAGCCAACAGAATTCTGCTACATCGTATCAGCACCCCTTTGGCTGACTAATACAGTGGGTTATCCACTGTTCTGTCTATTCTTGTCTCTCAGTGTTCTTGTGGGCTGACTGAGCTTAGCTAAGTGGTTCTCACTTGGGCTCTATCATGTCATCATGGCCATCAGATGGTGGCTGGAGCTGGAGTCACATGAAGGCTCAATAGACTGGACAGTCAAGATGGCTCATCATGTAACTGGCAGTCAATGCTGGTCATATGGTCACCGGTAGAACCTCAGCGAAGGCTTTTGACCAGAGCACCTACCACCTCTCTGTGTGACTTGGGCTTCTCACAGCATGGCAGCTGAGTCCTAAGAGGGAAGAGTATTCCAAGAGACTTCTTAGTATATTATTTCTGCCACATTTTATTGGTCAAAAAATGAACCACAAGACCAGACAGTTTCAAAAAGAAGGAGCCACACAAAGTGCATGATTTTCTGAAGGTGTGATTCACTGGGGCCATCTTTGCAGACTAGCTCCCTCAAAGGGTATGTAATAGAAGAACCTGACCTAGTGTGAGAGATCAGGGAAGATTTCTAAGGAAGTCACCATTGACCAGAGATCTGACAGATGGGTAAGAGTTGGACAGATAAGGACAAGAAGAAACCTTTTCCAAGCAGAAGGAAATACATAAACATAGCATATACAAAGGCCCTAGGGTAGTAAGTGGCATGGAACACCCAAATTTAGAAAGAAAGTGAGTATGACTGAATGCAGACTAAAGCAGGATGTAGGGCAAGATAAGACAGGAGAGGTCAGGTAAGGGCCAGCCCTGGAAACCTTTTTATAGACCATGTTAACTATTTCATTCTTTATCCTAAAAGGAAAGAGAATATTTTTAAACAGCCCTTAGAAAATATTAGTAGAACAAAGGAATTACTTTATGATTTCACTCGATCATTCTGCAGCTATCTAATGAATGTGGCTTATGGGCCAGGAATGATAAGTGTTATGATAATTATAATAAGTTGGTAAAAATTAACTTGCTAGAAGTAGCTGGAGGCAGAGGATGAGGTGGTTAGGCCTCAAAGCATTTGCTGTTTGAGCAGAGACCTAGAGGATAAGGAGGCCCAGTTCATGCAGAGTTCTGAGGAAAAAGCATTCCCTATAGAGGCACACAGCAAATGCAAAGGTCCTGTGGTAGGAGTGAGCTTGGTGCATTCTGGGAACAGAAAGAAGGCTGGTATGACTGGGGCACTACTGTCCTTGTAGGGAAAAATTCAAACCTGGTTTTCTATAAATGGCAGGGACACTAGCAATGCTTTCGTATCAGGACAGCACATCGCCATGGCTGCAGCTTCAGTGACTCCAGAATGTCTCTTCCTGCTAGAATGTTTGGAATGCTCTTTCTCTCTGGCCTGGCCTGGCCTGTCCTCAGCTATGAGACTCATCTTTCAACATGTACTTCCAAAGTTCAACAACCCCCAAGGAAGCAATTTGGCAGAATGTTCAAAGAACCATAAAGATGTTCATGCCCTTTGATTCAGTGATTCCCTATCTAGGGATCTAGCCAAAAGAAATACTCATAAATATGGGAGAAGATTATTACCCAAAGAAGCTCATCGCAGCATGATTTATAATAATGAAAAAGTGCTAGTAAATCAAATATTCAACCATAGGGGAAAGATTAAGTAAATGAATGTACAGCTCCTAGATGTGAGCTTTAAAAACTATGTTCCTGAAAGACTGAAATAACATCAGGAAATGTTTGTGTTATAAAGGGTAAGATTAAAAAGCAGAATATAGACTAGTATATATGTGATTTCTGCAACTATTTTTAAAATAACCTGCAGGAAAAATTCTGAAAGTAATCATTTCTTTATGGGAAGACTACAAATGATTTATATCCCCCCCCCCCATAATCCTTCCACTTCCTATAATGAGCATTATTACTTTTAGGATGGAAATAAATTTCATCTCCTTTTTAAAAAAAAAATGTGATGGCTTTGCACTGCCTTTAGGATCACATGCAAATACTTCACCCGTCATTCAGGCCCTCCACTATCTGGCCACAAATTACTTTTTTTACTTTTTTTAATTTATTTTTTCCTTGTCTCCCAAGATTTTTTTTTTTTTACCAGAGTTCACTTTCCCTGCTAACACAGGGTTCGCCCTGTCCTCCAGATGACAAGCCTTTTGGATGCTTGGCATTTGCATGTGCTAGTCTCTTCCCACCCCAAGCTTACGGAGGAGGGGGAAAGAGGAAAACCCACCCAAGCACCATTGCCTCTCCTCTGGCCAAATCCTACCCATCTTTCCACACCTCAAGTCACTCATCCTCCAGAAAGCCTTCCTAAACTTGTCCCTCAATGACCTCCCCTTTGCAAACTTTCTATAGATTTACGCTCTCTGTCTCTACAGCTTCTGTTTGGGGCTAATCATGCCTCGCCTAACATTGCTTCTCAGGCCCGAGGTCTGCATCTTGTCCCACATGTGTCTCGTCAGCTCCTGCTGGAGGACTCTTGCCTTCCAGTGCCATCCCCTCCTGACCCCAAGCATAGCCCCCTCTTGTAGGTCTCACAAGAGCAAAATCTGTGTTCCATCAAAGAACATCTGAAGAAGTCTCAGGGACCATGCAGCATCTTTGAGAAATTTAAATGCCTGCCGAGCTCAGGCCAGTTCCTGACAGGGATGTCTTTTCTCTGAGAGAACTCTCCTGCCCTCAGTTCCACCGCATCCTCCCTGCCCACCACCAACACTTACCCTCTCCAGCTCTGAACGATTCAAAACCAGGGCTGGCAGCGTCAGAGGGAACTCTGCACATAAACTCTGCACACACCAGCCTGCTCAAGAAAGGACCCTTTTGTTTTCTTCCCATCAGCCCCTGTAAATTATGAGCCACACTTTTTCTTTTTTTTTTTTTTTTAAGTGAGTCTAAGGTAAGGGTAGAGAAATCATAGTTCACCCCCACAGAAGTGCTCTCTGTCGAAGCAGATTTCCACTGGTTTTGAGTACAACTTACCAAGGGCATGTGGCACTCTTACAACAAACTCCTCATCTCCTGCCAAAAGCACCGAAGTGCCCAGTCCTCCTTTGTGCTCCCACAGAACATCCTCTAAGACAACTTCTCACTCCATTGGGGAATGACTGGTTGACTCACATCTGGGAGCTTCTTGAAGGCCCCAGGCTGTGTCTTACTTGTCTGTTTACTCAGCACCAAGAACAGGGCCCGGCACACAGTGGCCCTGAGCTGTGCGCTCGTGGAATGAGTAAATGAATGAGTTATAAAGGCCTCTGAAAGCTCAGGAGGAGCTGGCTTCCAGCTATGGCGTTCCAGAATCACACGACTAGCTGACACCCTGCAGTAGTTTCTTAGAACTGTTGTAATAACTTAGCACCAACCTGGTGGCTTAAAACTTGTTTGTTCTCTCACAGCTCAAAAGGCTGGAAGTCAGAAATACGGGTGACAAAGCAGGCCCACACTCCTTCCAAAGGCTTGGAGAAGAAGTCTTCCTGGCCTCTTCCAGCTGCCGGTGGCTGGTGGCTCCCATCTCCACATCCATCGTCACGTGGCCTTCTTCTCTTCACCTATGTGTTCCTTATACCTGCCAAAGACCCTTTCTCCAAATAAGGTGACCGTCACAGTTTGCAGGGATTAGGGGATGAACATATCTTTTAAGGAGCCTCTATTCAACCCAGCACATGCGTTTTTATGATAGGGTCATATCTTATTAATTGTCATTTACTCCAATATATATCGTATAGTCAATTTTTACAATAGGATGGATGCTAACCCCCAGGACCTCAGAGTGTGACCTTATTTGGAAACAGGGTCATTGTGTATATAATTAGTTAAGATGAGCTCACACTGGAGTAGAGTTGTCCTTTACTCCAATATGACTGGTGAACTGTGGAGAAGTGTGGGAGAATAAATTTCAGTTGTTTTATATTTCTCTGTAGAGAGAGGGATGGATGGATGGATGGATGGATGGATGGATGGATGGATGGATGGATGGAATGATGTTCTGTCACAACCCACAACTCACAAGAATTGCCTTAATGATGCCTTGATGTAGACTTGTTCCTAGCCTCAAAACCATGAACTAGTAAGTTCCTGTTGTTTAAGCCAACCCATTGCATTTATTGGCTTGAGCAGTCAAGCAAAATAGTGATTTTGATTTTACTTTTGTAGAGATACCAGTTTACCTGATGAGCCAGTCAAAATCAGGAAAGTAGACATAGATGCTATGCTATGCTATGCCAAAGGGCTGGCTTTAAGTTTCTCTTAAAAGTTTCTCTTAAAGCCAGCTCTTTAAGTTTACTAGAGATGTATACTAGAAGATGGCTCGGTGCTGCCAATCTAAGTTAGTTTGCTCAAGAGAGAGGGCATTTTATTCAGGAAAATTCTGTGGGCAAAATTTAAATGCATTACCAAGATTTATAGAATTGAGTTAAATGTATATGACTCAATGCATACATTGATTAAACCCATGTATCTGGTTAGGACACCAAGATATCTGTCTAAAATATCAGAGAAATGTTGGAGGGATAGTATGTGGTCCTAGCAATATCAATCCTCGGGGTAGGAGGTGGATTTCCCAAGAGAAGAAAGCATTACAGCTCGTCTCTGACCTTCAGCTTCTTGCTTCCCATAGCTTTCTCTGTCTGAATTTCTTTCTGCTTATAAAGGAGTCTACTAATGAGATTACTAATGGGTCACACCTTAGCTGAAGTAACCTCATCGAAAGGTTCTACTTATAATGGGTTCATACCCCCAGAAATGGATTAAGTGTGAGAGCACATTTTTCTGAGATACACAGCTCCAAACCATCACACTTAGTAAGGGGACTTTTAACCCACATTTGATTGTTAAGAATGTTGAGAATGATGGACCGTAGGAATGCGATGCCATTCCCAACAAAAAGGAACACTTGTGTAAAATCCAAGGGCACAGGTACCCAGCAAAGCTTGTGTGGTGTTTGCAAATGTGTGAGCAATGGGCCTTTTTGGCTCAGCCCAACACACCCTGTGAATGCAACTATTTTGACAACTCGAATCCTGGTGTCCATAGGGGACAGAACAAACTCAAGTTAACCCTAGTTACCTCCTTAGGCATTGCTCTTTGAGAAAGAGTCAGCCAGGCAGACAGCTGCCACTTCAAATTCCACTCCCCAGGAACAATGCACTTTATTTCTGGAAAGAGGGAAAAACAAAGGAGAGGAGAGCAATGCCGACAAATATACATTTGCTTTTCTATTTATCCAAAGTCCCTTAGCCTTCATCACCTCAGTTACCAGTTGTTTAGAGCAGCCATAGAACAGAGACTTGTAAATAGTCAGTGACCTGCATCTCTGCGGAGAGTAACACAGGTCAGCTTCCAGAACTGCACATCCCATTGCCGTAAAGAGCTACATAAATAAATAAAGAGATCATTTCCATGACTGGCTGCTGGCCCACATGGTTGCAATTAATGCTCCTATATAACAAATCCTCTCTCTGGATCTTTTCTATTTAAGAGTCACTCTCTAGAGCAATAGTAGCCTAATTACAAACTCTTCATTGTACAAGAAAAAAGGAGGAGGGAAAGGAAAGCTACTCCTGTCCTCCATTATTTTGCCATCAGTTTTCTTTGTTCTCTATGTTCATTATTTCCCATATCATTTCAAACATCATCTTAATCATGCTTTCTAAAGCAGGGGGGAAAAATAAAAGAAAACAAAGACAAAGAAAAAACTTAAAAGCAGCTCCACAGAGGCAAGGTCTGTCCTACTTACTACTGCATCCCCATAACCTAGCACTCATACAGTAAGCCCTTAATTAAGTGTTTAATGAATAATTAGAATAAATGCAAAAATTATTGAATAATAGAATGGAACAATAGGCTCAGTTTAAAAGTATAGGTGTAATATTTTCTTCCGCTGTTTGGTTCAAGTTCTATAATGTAACTACTGGTTCATCTTAGGAAAAGGATAGAAAATTGGTATTTTCTGAACACCTAATATAGGCCAAGTATTTTGACATGTTTTCTCATATAAAGCCACTCAATAAGCCTATTTGATAAAGGATACAACCTATGCAGAGAGGGATTGAATAACTTACCCGTGGTCACATAATAGAAGAAAGAACAGATATCTAAACCCAGACCCAAATGATTGCAGAGCCAAGGACATTATTAGCCATATCAGCTTCTTCACAGTGCCAGCTCCAAAGACAGGACAGTGATTTACTAGATCTCACTGTAAGTGAATTCGACTATGGCAACACCATTGGGACAGTTGGAGGAATTCTTCACAATGAGTTATCATTCATGATGCATAAAATGAAGAGGCAATTTATATATAGAGAGAGAGAGAGAATATATATACATTCTAGCCCCATTTGATTTATCACTGTGGGATTTCTAAAGAGTTACCCATTGGGTAGACTTTTGCCTTTGTGGACTGGGATGCCAGGCAAGCAAGGGTGTTATGTGCAAAACTATGGAGCATGGTCCTGGGAAGCAGCTGGAGTAAATGAATTCAGACTATAGAGAATTATCCTCTCACCCTTAAAGGTATTTCACATTCCACCCATGTGTAGGGGCCCAAATGAAATGTAAGTAGCATTTACTCAAAATTAAAGCCCCTTTTAGCAGCATCCCGGCCTTTTCCAGTTTCCCACACACTGCACATGGTGGCTCCTGAATCTTGATCCACGTTGAAGGACTGAGGAACCTGAGACAAAAGCCAATAATCTTTCAGAAATGGAGATAAGCCTGAAAGAACCCAGGCTTGGTTCATCTTGGTTCAGAGCTTGACTTATCTAGACTGAAAGAAGCCTTCGAAAGCCTCCTACTTTGTCACCGAGAAGACCAAGGACTGAGGTCATCCATCTCATTAGTAGCAGAACCAAGACTTGAACTCAGATCTTCTGGTTCTTCCTAGTCCAAAATTATTTTTACTCCCACAGAGGAAGGAGTAGAGGGGAGCAGGTGGCATACAGTCTCCATTCTCATGCACACAAGTCAAGGGTAGAGAGAGGTTCACACACATGTCCTCTGAGGAAGCCAGTGGGTGAGGCCACAGAAGGCAGAGAGGCGAGGGTTTCCAGTGCTGTCTGGGCTGGGCACAAGCAGCCCTCTTGAAGGGCATGGGAAGTGGAAGGTTAAAGGAGAATAGTGCAGACTTAGAGTCAAGCACAGGGGTTTGAATCCCAGGCTGGCTACTTGTGAGTTCTGTGACCTTTGGCAAGTTACTCTACTTCTCTGGGTCTCAGTGTTATCATCTATAAAATGTAGAAAGAACATTCCTCATGGAATTACTGTGATCATCAAATGAAGTAATGAACAGTGAACATCTAGCAATTCTCATAGAATTGCTGTGATCATCAAATGAAGTAGTGAACAGTGAACATCTAGCAGAAATCTGTGTGGACGTGATAAATCTTACCTTAACATCTACCATCCCCTCAGCAGTCTGGAAAACAGGTGGAAGTGAATGAGTCTGTATGAAAACACCTGGCATATGGCTAGGGTATAATAATGCTCTTTCATTAACCATGAACATTTTAAAAGAAGACCTTTAAAATGTCATCTCTTCAACAACTAAGTCATAGTTCCCTCATAAGGGAAACTGGCACCAGTTGCTCGAGAGAAGGGAACACCTTAGGCAGTGCACGTGGGGTCATATAAATCCCACCATCACCCTCCCAGCTGACTGGACCACAAGTGGACTTCTGAACAAGGATCCCAACCCAGCATGGACTGCATGGGCTGCCATAAAGGAAAAGCTGGGCCAATCAGATTGTTTCTCTCTGCAATCTGAACTGAAAAGCACCAGCAGAGTGAGGCTTTCAGCAGCTGACTGAGAAGGATGATGAGAAAGGAAGACACCTGAGAGACCATGATGGCTCTTGAACAAAGCAAAGTTATTAAGAGTTAGACAGTATGAGGTCATAAAAATATCAAGAACAGGGAGCAGACAACAGGGAGACACATGGAGGAGAGATGAGTCAGAGGGAGTGGAACACCAGAGTCAAGGCTCATCAGGCCCACACTCCTGGAACAATCCAGGATCCAAATGACCTTTCAGCTACACTTTCTGTCTCTGTGTGGCCTGGGTTCTGCTTGAGTTTTTGATCTTCCTAAGGCACTGCTGACTAGCTTTTCCTGAGTTCCCATGAACATGGAATTCTATGACAAACCTCTGAATAATTGGAATGAATATCTGTTTTTTGCACCCAAACAAGTCTGATTAAATCAGCCTATTTGCAATATTTACCATACACCTTGGATTTCCTGGAAGCAGTCCAGTTTCACGAATTTACCCCAATTCATTAATATATAAAGAAGTATGATTTGACTTTCACATTGGTGTATGATTTTTTTCTGTAAATAAATTCACAAAGAAGAAAAGCCCAACTTTTGGTTTAGGAAATATGGCCACCCTACTGAGGTACCTACTACTAACTAGGCACCATGGGATGAGGACACAGAACCAGGTAAACCTCCCTCCCTACTCTCAAACGTGCTTTCAGTTTAGTTACTTTGAACAGACACCTACAAAATGCATAAAGAAGTATGAACATGCTGAATCTCAACAGAGTTGCAGCATCTACTGTCCAGTTCATTGGACTCACCCAGGACAACTAACAAGGAGATGATGATGGACAACGACCATCCCATGGCACCAAGAGAGTCTGCAACTACAAGCAAGATAGTCCCATCCATCTGCCCCATGGGATCTAAACCTCCTCTCAATTAGGTGGAGTGGGCATCACCATCCCAGAAGCCTCAAGATTGAGGAATGAACAATGGACTAGAGTAGATTTACTGGTATTCTAGTATAGACATTGTGATTCTAGCAATGGAAGAACTTTTATCATTGATGTGGAGGCAGCGGCCACTGGAGGTTCTGAGGGGAGGGAGAGGAAAAACAGGTATAATATGGGGACATTTTCAGGACTTGGGAATTGTTCTGAATGACATTGCAATGACAGATACAAGCCATTATACATCCTGTCATAACTTACAAAATTGTGTGGAAGAGAGTGTAAACTACAATGTAAATTATGATCCACGCTTAGTGGCAATGCTCCAAAATGTGTTCATCAGTTGTAACAAATGTACCACACTAATGAAGGATATTGTTAATGGGGGGAAATATGGGAGGAGTAGGGAGCAGGGCATATAGGAATCCCCTATATTTTTCATGTAATATTTATGCAATCTAAGTATCTTTTTTAAAAATCTAAGTATATTTTTAAAAAGAGAGAGAAGTGTGAATGTAAGCTCCACAAAAGTAACCATCAAGTTTATCTTTCTCATTGTTTATCAGAAGCACCTGGAACCTAATCAGCATTGCAAAAATATTAACTAAAGGAAGCAAAGGAAGAAGGGAAGGAGGAAAGGAGGCAAGGAGGAATGAAGAGAGGGAGAGGAGGAGGGAAGGAGGGAAGTAGGAGGGAGAAAGAGAAGGAGGAGATGCAGCAGCCATGAAAATGTACTTCTCAGCACTTCTGCTACCAAGAGCATAACTGACTGATAGCTCCACCTGTGGAGTCCTCAATCCACCACTGCAAGTGCACTGAGACCAAGCACCCCAAGATCTGCTCTCAGCCAAAGACTGGGTATGGCAGGAATACTAAGGCAGGCCTATTCCTGCAAAATCTGAAACTCCTTTGATGTGAATTTGGATCTCCACATGGCCTGGCTGAAATGTTTAAGGAGTATGCTACATGCAATCTCAGACTCTACTTACCCTACCCTCCTGCCCTGTTTCCTTCACAGGTGTCAGACCTGCATCATGACCTAACAGCTCTCTCAACTTCCTAGGGCTCCATTCTGTTTTTTCTTCAAAGGCATTTCTCCCATATTGTGCACATCTAATCCCATTTTGGCATCTGCATCTTGGAAAACCCTAAGCAGTGAAGGGAGGGAAGGATTAAGGGAGGGAGGATGCTGAACGCGGCTAAGAATGGAACTAGGCCCCCTCAAATTTCCCAAGCGTAGAGTTATGGGGTAGGTTTTTTAGTTGTGTTCCAGTGGTATGGGTAAATTTAGAACAATGCACTTGGCACACACATCCAGATACACTCTCTGCCCTTCCCTGCCCTGCTCTGTGCCCAAGGAGGCTGATCTCTATGGCCTACATCTAGTAGACTCTTTCACTGGCTGGCTTCAGGTTGGGTTCAATAGGAGGCCCCAGGAGGAGACTGGTAGTCAGGAGGAGGATATTTCTTCATTGCTCTTCCCTGCATCATCACCGTATTTCTGCCAATAATTGCATTCCTTCAAAACTACAGCTCTCACCAAATGAGAGCTGCTTCTCTGTTTTTCCAGCTGAAATTTCAGCAACTGTTTAATAGAAGAGAGAGTTTAGCTGACTGTTATGTTGATTGTATTAAAGGCCAATTAATAGCCTCCCACCTTTTGCCCTACACCTTCAAAGGCTCCTCCTACTCTGACTCTGGACTTTAGTCATGTGATTTCCTTTGACTAATGGGAAAGCAGAGGATTGAAAAAACACGTGCAGGTTTCTACTTCCCTTTTTGCTCTTCAGCATCACCATGGGAACATACCTGGAGCAGCATGAGAACATGCCTGGTATAGCCTAATGGAGGATTATAAGGAAAGTCCTGTTTTCCTAGCCAAGGCTTCCTATACCAGCCTAGAGCCAACTAACTCCAACATGTGACAATGTTCATCCAAGATCAGCAGAGCCACCTACAAGACCTGCATCTGACTAGAGAACACATGAGAGCCCATTTGAGACCAGAAGAACTACCTGGCAAACCCTAGTCTCACGAGAAATAATAAATATTTGTTATTTTAAGCCACTGAGCTTGGGGCTGGCTTGTTTCACAGCATCACTGTGGCAATAGATAATTGATACACTGTCCCTAACTGGTTTTCAAACAGGGAGAAAGTAAACTATTCCTAGCAAAACTGACTTGGAGTGAGGAGAAAAGGGAACCTGGGAAGGAGGAGTTGACAAGGACTTCCTGTATCGTGAGGTTAGGGGACAAGATGCTTCTCTCCTAAGAAAGGACCGACAATCCAGGACCTGGCCCTAACTGAAATTCTTTGACCTAAGCCAGATCTAAATCAAAAATAAGGGCATAAGAAAGTCATTCTGGAAGGAAGAGACAAGAACACAATTTCTAGGCTGTGGGGCAGACATGCATTCACGGCCAAGTTTCAAATGAGTTTGTTCAAAGAAGTCCATCAGTGTAAGTGCAAGGCCCAGGAGGCTGAGATAGAAAGAAGGGGTGGGGACAGGGGCCACCCCACCAGCTGAGGGCCTCAGGCAAGCTCCACCATAAGGCCAGCACCCTAAGGAGGAGCAGCAGTCCTAGTACCGAGAGCCTGCAGGCAGAATGAGACCCAGAGAAAAGGCCACAGATCTGATGCAGCCTTAGGCATGGGGAAGGCAGGAATGGTCATATTTCCCCGTGAGTCTGAGAAGTTCTGGAGTTGTGCCAGGAATGCCCTCTCTCCCAGAGCCTACAATCACAGTCTGTAAACATACAGTCAGAGATGAAAATGAGGCCAGGAAGGACGTCACCCCAAAAGTCAAAAGAGACTACATATGTATCTAGCTGAAATGGTGAAGACATGTTTGGGTTCTCTATTGCTTCCCGACAAACTACTCCCAAGTGGTGTCTTAAAGCAATAACCCTTTTACTATATCCCAAGTGTCTGTAGGACAAGAGTTTGGGCAGGATGCTGCTGGCTGATTCTTCTGTCCTACGTAGTGTCAACAAAGGTGAAACCATGGAGGATGGGTCCAAGACAGCCTCACTCCCATGCCTAACACCTGGACGGGGATTTCAAGAAAATTGGGCTCAGCATAGTGATTTCAGGGTATTAAATCTTCTTACATGGCAGCCCAGGACTCCCAGGGAGAGGGTCCCAAGGGGCCCAGGCCAAAGCTCCAAGGCCTCTTAGGATCTATTTTTGAAATCCCAGAACATCACGTTCACTGACCATTGTTTCTGTCAAGCAAATCCCTTAGGCCAGCTCAGATGCAAGGGATGGGGAATGAGAGTCCACCGCTCAATGGCAGGAGGAGCAAAGAATTTGCAGCCACCTCTCATCTACCTCACCACGAAATAAAGTAAATGGCCTCTAAAGTTTATTTTAATACACCAGAGTATATACACAATAATCTCCAGGATTGGAAGAAAATAGTAGCATTTCAGTGTATATTTATCTGATCTTTTAAAATGTGAATTAAGCTTCACGATATTGGCACTCGCTGTCTTCCTTGGTCCACGTGTCCAGGATCTCATCACCCAAGCATCCTGCACAGCACACTGAGGGTGGAGTAGGGCTCCCACAATGCCAACAGCTGACAGTGACACCTCCCTGGCTTGCTTTAGATCAGAGCATTTCTATATGTCACAGTTTACACATGCCAGTTAAGTAGTAGGCTGTTGTTTTATATTACCTATTTTAACCAAAATCATTTTCACAAAAATGGACAAATGCCTTAAAATAATTTTTCCCTTTTTCTTTTTTTTCAGGTACTGGGACCCAGGATTGAACCCAGGACCTCATATGCGGGAAGCCGGTCCTCAATGGCTGAGCCACATCAGCCACCCTGAATTGGTTTTACCATTTGTTTAACTTGTTGTTTGTTTTTTGTTAGGAAGCATCAGGAACTGAACCCAGAACTCCCCATGTGGGAAGCAGGTGCTCAACTACTTAAACCACATTCATTCTCCAAACAAATTCTGTTAAAGAAACTGTGGACCAAGGACTATGCAAATAATGCAAGCACAAATGACTAACAAGAACATGGGAAACAGTACTCCCACTTTTCCTACTCTTAGTAGGGGCTGTCCATCAGCTGTTTCACCAGATGTGATACAAAATTGGCAAAAAAAATTCAAGGTTATTAAGAACATCTGAAAAATGTGTGGTTGTAAACCTACCTTCCTATACAATGAACCTCTCCCCAGAAGCATATTCAGCTACTACAAATGGCAAGACATTGTTTATTCCATTTTAATCTTACTCTTTTAAATTACCTCTTCTGAATGTATTTTATGATGTATATCATATATTTGCATAGCAAATATGTATGCTTGTACGTACGTAAGTATAAAAAGTTGTAGATGCCTCAAAAAAATTGTTTCAGTGATAAGGGGTATGATCAAAAATATTTGAAAACCACTTTTGGAAGTGGCAGAGAGTTATGAAAGTCAGTGACCAAGAGGAGTGAGAGAAGGTGGAGGAGGGATGAGGAGGGGCGCAGGTGACGAGGGATGCTCTTGACGGAAGCATGTGACCCCTAAACAGTCACACCTCCGTATGGTCATAAGTCATGGCCCACGTCGCCTCACTGCCAGTCCTGTTCACCATGATTTCTGTGCTGTCTCCTCCCCAATCCCTTCCAGCCCCATCCCAGAATAAACGAGCACCAGGATAGGGAGTGCTTACTGCTTATCCCTGCATCATCAGCATGTAATTCAGGACCTTTTTGCAAGGGTGTTCTTCTCTTTCTTAATCCACACTCTGGGTACAAGCCGTTGAACACAAATATCCATTGCAGCCACCTAATTCACGTGGCTCTCATTAGCACTACCTAAAGAGATTCCCTTTAAATGCAGGCTTTCTAATGTCAAGGAAAGTTGAAAACCTTCCAAGCCAAGTGTAACCACAAAAAGCATTTCTCCCTCGTTAAAAGAATTCATAAATTGGTATGATCTTTCTGGAGGGCTGTTGGGCAATATGTATCAACATGTAAAACGTTTGGCCCATAATCCCACTTCTAAGAATTTACCTCAGGGAGATAATTGGACAAGTGCAAAATGATGTACAAGGGAGTTACATCATAGCAACATTTAACAGATATGAATTCAATTCTATATGGTTGTAACAGAGAAGGAAAAAAATAGTATAAGCAGTGTATGCTTTCTGCTACACTTCCACCAATGAGCATGGGCCCAGGGCATGCATGATGTGGGAGTTAGGAAATCTCCTGCTCCCTCAAAGTGGTCTCAGTTCCCCACTGCCTCTTGTGGAATAAGCATCTCAGCCTGTTGAGTGTGACGTTTTAATACTTAGGATATACTACCTATGACATGACAATTAGATGCAAGCCGATCAGAGAATCAGTGATAGATTCCACTACTGGAGGAAATACTTGATAAACTGAGCTTCCTGAGAGATGTTGTGCTGCCTCCAGTGTGGCATATTTGAAGGGACTCCAGTGTATCCACAGACAGGTTTATCACAGTACTGCTATTGAAATATAGTGGAAATTTGGGAACACCCAAAGTGTCCATCAATAGAGTTCAATAGAGTTCACTGAAGTACAGTACTTCCATATGATGGAAAATCATGTAGCTGTTAAAAAAATGATAGTATAGTTCTATATTTATTGCCATGTAAATATTAACACAGCGAGTTGTCAAGTGACGAAAAAACACTTAGTTTCAATACTTCCTATGTGTTGCCTTCTCTCTCTCTTATTCTGCAAATGGGTCTTGCCCAAATTGTAAAGAAAATGGCCACCAGACATCTCCCAGTTCATATCCTTCTAGGTCTCTGGACAAGCCATCTTCTCTTCCAAATTCAAGGAGTAAACATATGTCCCAGGAAACGACCCTTATAGACCTAGCTTGGGTCACAGGTCCATCTCTGCCAGGGAATGGAGTTCTGTGATTGACAGATCAAGGGCATATCCCACCTCCACATCCAGGTGCATGGGATGCTGAGATTGGCTGCCCCCACCAAGTCACATGATTGGGGAGTAGAAGCAATGTGTTAAAGGAAGAGATGAAGGTTGCTGGACAGAAAACAAATAACAGAAGTCCTTTCCAAACCAGTCCAGAAAAGTGACCTCCACAAGACTCCCCATTGTTCCCTGGAAACTTCAGACCCAACTCTCTGGGCAGGCAGGAAACAAAAGTTCTCATTGTTACCTATCAGTTTCTCTCTCTGCCTGCTCATAACCCTCTTCAAAGGAGATTTTATTTCTTACCTATTAGAGTCCCTACAAAAATGACGCTCAGTAGTCAAACTTCAGACCCCCTCAGAGCCTGAAGCCAGACCCTGACAAAAAGCCCAGACCCCATCCTCAGCCCAAGAAGCCCCTCATTTAGCTACAGGATGTTTTGTGCCAGCCCAAGCAAATGCAGACCCAGGACCTTTCCCAAGGCGGGCACCATGCTGCTCCAGGGGGATGGATGCCTTCTGCTGAAGTGTTATCATCAGGCCTCTATTTCCAAACTCTTTGCAGCTGGAAGACTGATGCACCTTGTCTCAGCCTGGTTCTGACAGGCCGGGCCCCTGGCCTGACTGGGGACAGCGGATCAAGGGCACTCTGTCAGCCCCAGAGCACATTTAAGAAGCTGAAGTGCATATTGAATGGAGGCATCTGCAGATCTCCTGGCCTCGGCAGGCTCTCTGCGTGTTTGGGTAAAGAAATATGCAGCTTGAGCTGTGGTCATCACTGCCTAAGCCACGGAGCTGCAATCAACATCAACACCGCAAGGACACAATATTTTCTCCCGACTTACAACACGTTCATTTATTTTGGAATTTCTGTGCCAGCTGAGGCTATAGGGCGGTGACAGTGGAAAAGCTGTCCTGGGGCCAAGCAAAAGAGAGAGTTGCAACTGAGCTCCTGTTCTGAAAAAGGGTGCTAGAAAGCAGCAAAAAGCCAGCAAGGCTAAGAGGTTGACCTTGCACAGAGAGCAGCCCAGAGGCCGTGGGTGCCAGGGGAAACAACTAATCTGGAGGTCCACTATTCTCCTACCACAAAGGTCTGCAGATGGAATGGCTGGAACCCAGGGTTCCTAAGAAATTACTAACACCCTTGGGGTTTCCATTAAATAGTGTGATCTGCTCTCTTTGTCAGAGTTTCCCAGGGAGTTAGAGAACATGTGATTTCAAAGTGCCCTGGACCCCAAAAGCATTCCTGGAGAAGTGAAGATGATGAGATTGGAGTCAAAAAGACTTGAGTTTGACTGTTCACACTAATACTTACTTATTATGTGTACCCCTCTTAGTTGCAGTTTCCATGTCTGTTTGAAAATGGGCATAATAGCTAACCAGCAAAGTTGTTGTGAAAAATAGGATAATTTATCAAAGTACACAGTTCAAGGCCCAGTTCTTTGTAGGCGCTCCGTACATGATGAATCCAACTCTCTCGTCTTCCTGTTTTTTATTAGCTCATTTAGATGTTCCCCACTTTGCTTTATAGGGTACCTGTAAAACAGACAAAAGATATTCCCAGGATAGGAGGCCTATTTACTGGGCTCCTTGAGAGTGAGAACTTCTCCAGATTGATGGATGGGCCATGAAAGAATGGAGCAGTAGAGATGAGGAATAGAAATAACGGAGATATTATGAAATGGCTAGCACCCCCAAACAGAGAGGTCCTAGGGGAGGGAGGCAGGCACATGCTATCATCATCTGGAACTGCCTTCCATAAGGCATACAGCTTTCCCCAGGAAAGTAACAGGCTCCTCAATTCAAGGAAGGGAACTCTTAAGTGCATCATTCTCATCCTAAGGAGAAGAAAACTGATGTCCCTTCCCACCCAAATAACCACTGAAGGTGGACCAGCTAATAAGAAGCAGAGTAGGGTTTTGGAACTGAGTCTGATCAACTGCAAGTCCAGTTGTCTTCTTTTAAAAATAATGGATTTTTAGCAAGAGCAACCTATAATTTATCATCCACACCAAGAGGCTTTTGTGAGTAAACAGTTTTGCTATTAACAATTACACCAAGACAATAGTTGTAAACTACAACTATCCCAAGCTGGCCAGGTCTGTACAGTCTTCCTAATTTTAGCCTTTGAGACTCCTAAAAAATCTGGTGAAAGTCATGAAGGCAAACATTTTTTGCAGACAATTCCAAGGAATACCCTGACCCCAGGGTTCCTCAAGTTACACAGCTATTCCTTAAAGGACAATTAAAAATCATCATATACAAACTGGAGTGTGGTTAAAGTAGGCCTAATAGTTGAGGGCAAAGAACAGACGGGATGGGCCTCTTCTGGAACCCTCGACACCCGTGGACAAAGCCACTATTGACATGAGCTTGTCTCCCAGGACCTCCTTGTCTTGGGTACCAATTCATTCCAAATTTCAATCCATACACCAAGAGTCTGGGCGGGGAAGGGAATGAAAACAGGTCATGGGGAGCCTGGAAGTTGGCATGGAGGATGCTTATCCTTCTGCCGGATGAACTGGCCTCAGCACTCAGGTCAGAGGGGCAACCCTGGGGAATGTCTTCTGCGGAGAGGGACCAGGCAGGGAAACAGTTTGGACTCCCTTGGTAGAGAGCACGAAGAGAACAGCCCCATAGCCTGGGGGCACCAGGAAAGTTACCCAACACCCCGACCCCTTACCACCTCTACCACTCCCACCAAAGGGAGCCCTAGAAAGCTCTGGAAATCTACTATTCAAGTGTGATGGGTTAAATCCCTGTGGGTTGATAGGGGCCCAGAACCCTCACCTTCAATCTCTCCCCACACCCCTGTCCCCGCTGCTCACCCAGATATGTGCTTCCCATTAACTCCATTGATCTAGTCTGGGATAAAGGAGACATTTTCATGCCAAATTAAAAACGAATCGGAAACGTGCATTGTGTTGGGAGAATTGGCCTTTTGAAAGGGGTATAAAAACCAGGAGAGCTGATTTCATCACCCTGCCTGTAGACAGGCCATCAAAGTGCAACAGGCAGGCCACCTCTGCTCTTTCCCCTTTACGGACTGTGTTAGCATCTCCATTATTTACTTCCAGGGTGGGAAAAAGGCTAAGATCTTTAAACTGCCTTGAATGCCCATTAAGCACATTAATAACATCCACTGCAGACTCTTACCAATATCATTTCTGACTTCAAGCCAGGTGTGAATAAAAGGAAGTCAGATGAGTTTATCAACAGAGACCACCTTAAATGAGAAGAGATTCTGTGGCAATAGGGAAAGGAAAGAGTTCCTTTGGAAGACGCCAGGGCACCCTTGGCCACCATTCCACTGATGGTTCCCCTCCCCCACGCCCGTGTCTTTTCAGGAAGTGAACTGAGCTAGTGTGACATGAGGCTGCAACATCGGCAGCTCGGCCTGGGAGGGCAGGGTCCCCACGATACAAGTCATATAAGGATCCGTTTTACAAGAAAAGGGAGTGATTTGAAGACTGGGTCTTGGGTTTGCCTCAGCTCCGGGGTAGCCTGCCCTTCTGTATGTGTTGGGGGGTCAGGAGAAGGAGGTTGTTCAAGATAATAAAAGACACCATTTCCTGAAGGATTGAGTCCCAGGCAATTCACACGTCTGACTTTAGCTCCTCTTCATAAATCTCCAAAACGGTGTTATGTATCCATTTCACAGGTGAGAAAACTGAAGCTTAGAAAGATCAGGGGCTTACCCAGGGACCCACACGCTAATTGGACAAGCTGGAATGGAAGTTAAGGTCTTTTAGGCTTTGAGGTATGTGCTTGTAACCTCTGCATAGCAGCAGAGCTGCCTGACCTAGCGTGGGAAAGTGTACGTATGGGAAGAAGGGAGGGTGGCAGGAGGGAGATCTGCTTATTTACTGGCTTGGAACAGAAGACATTTTAGAAAAGCCTGATCCACAGGCCCAGGGCATGGGGCCTCAGGCCTCGTAGCTGTGTGGGATCAGAGGGGGGCCTAGCTGGCCGCCTCCTCCCCTCCTCTCGCAGCCCAAAGCCACAGGACGCAGCCTGCCAGTCTCCTTTCTTGCCTTCCTCATTAGCTGGGATTGGGACCAATTTGTGGATGTCTTTGGTGCCTGAAGGCAGTGTTTGAGTCATCCTTCCTGATGCTAAAGAAAAAAGAAAGGAGGAGCCAGCCATCCCCCAGGAGACTGGAGACTGCCGAGAGGAACAGTGATGGATGGAGGCCAGAAAGGACAGGCCGGTTTCGGAGGTCATTCCCAGCCTGACTTTCCTTAACCTCACTCTTCCCTGGGAAACTGCCTCCCCCTTGAGATCACCTCCCACCACAGGCTTCAAAAAGATAACCTTGTTCGGGGATCTGAGACCTGTTAACTTGGGGGACCCTGGGCCTTGTAGGACTGCAAGGAATGAATCCTGGAAGAATTCAGCAGGATTCCAGGAACCATCCTATACCTCATGGAATCCTCGCCAGAACCCTGAGACAGTTATTACTATCTCTATTCTCCAAATGGGGAAACTGAGACTTAGCTAGGTTCAGTATCTTGTCCAACATCACACAGCCAAGTAAGTGGCAGAGTTGAAATTGGAACACAATTGCATCTGGCTGCAATGGTGCCACATAATTATCCCCTATGCCAAAAAAGGGGGGAGGGGCGGGGAATCAATGTGGAATGTGCCATGATACAAGGGTGAGGACCCAAAATGGGGAGAGAGCAAAATGGGAGCATTAACTGAGCACCTTCCATGAGTCAAGCACAGTGCTGGGCGTTTTAATGTGCTTCATCTCCATTAAATCAGGGAGCAAAATGGAAGGGAGAGGCATGTGGTCTCAAGTCAAGGTCTAAGAAGACACCCAGACTCTTGGGTTCTAAATGTGGGCACTATTCATGTATTCACTCCATATTACTTAAACTCCTGCATGTGCCAAGTCCGGCAGATATAAAAATTGACCTAATGGTCTTGGCCACTTACACACCATTCTGTCATCCCCACCTGAACTATCTCTCAGTACTCCAAAAGCATTCCCAGGAGATCCCCACTAATCATCAAATTCCTCAAAACCTTATCTGAAGTCCAAGGAAACATAGTTTCCTACACGGGAGATACCCCTGCATGGCATGGCACTCCTTGCGCACGGCAGCATTGTGTGTGGGCCAGCTAAGCACATGGGCCAGGAGGCCCTGGGTTCGAACCCTGGACATCCTATATGGTAGGTGGATGCTCTATCAGTTGAGCCATATCCACTTCCCAACATACCTTTTAAAAGTGCTTTCCCATAGTACACTGGGACATGTTACCTTCATAGCAATCCTGTAAGGTCTGAAGAGTATATGATATAAATCTGTACAGCAGGTTAGGGAACTGGGGTTCTTAGAATCCTGGCCAGTGATCTGTTCCAGGTGATGCAGCTACAAAGTGGCAAAGATCAGATGAGAGCCAGTCTTCTAACCTCTCCTCCTCAGTCCAGTGCCTTTTCTTAAGGACCAGTTTACCTGCAAAGGGCAAGGGCATCTTTCTTGAAATGTCTCCTTAAGGGTGAGAGATCATATATGTAACATCCCCATCTCAGCTCTACTTTTGTTCAGGGTGGTTGTTGAATGGAAAATAATAAAAGTTGCATTCTTGGGACAGTCTTGGTTTGTCTTTCCTCCCTCACTGGTGGACCTGTAAATGATCATATCCCCCTGGTGAACTCCTAGAGTTAATGAAATAAACAGCAAAAAAAATGCCCAACTTAATGTGGGTGGGAAAAGGGCACTCTTATGGTTGGTGTGCAAATTGGGACTTTTTTTTTTTTAGGAAAATTGGGAGTACTGTCAAAATTATAAAGGCACAACCCTTAGATGCAGCTATTCACTTTTAGGAATCTATCCTAAATATTCACATGGGTGAGCAAAAGACATGTGTTCAAGGCTACTCTAGTTCAGCTTTGTCTATAACAACAAAACTTTGGAGAGAATCAAAATGTCCCGTCTTAGGAAAACTGATGTTTTTTAAATCATGATACCTCTGTGCTATGGAAGAGCATGCAGCATGAAAAAGACTGAGCTATTCTGTTTATACAGTCAGGAATATAAAGGTAGATAATGATAGATAGATAGATAGATAGATAGATAGATAGATAGATAGATAGATAGATAGATAGATAGATAGATAGCAAGTTTCAAAATAACATGAATAGGAGGATGAAAAATTTTTAAAAGAGAAAGAAAGAAACTAAGATTAAGGCCCATCTCTTGAACCTCAAATAGAGGCCCGGATCGTCCTGGGCCTGTGATTTAGGGAAAGTGGGGCAAGGAAAGGGGGCTATAGGGGCTTGCTTGTCTTTACTCTTTTCTGAATATCATTAAAATTCAGTTTTGTAATTTCCATCTTAGGTGAGATCCTAAGAGGCCTATAAAGATGCTGACAGTGCAGAACCACATGGAGTAGGAGTATCCTGGCAGCTAGCTACACAGATTGAATGGCCCCAGGCCTCTACCCTCCAGGGATGGCCTCCCACTTATATTAAAAGGGGAAGAATATACACCACTGAACCATTAACAGTGACTGCTCTCAGGACGGGTAAGGGAGACCTTTGTTTTGTTACTTTACACACATCTGCATTATTTTTTTACAACCAGTATGTATTATGCTGTAACTTTTAAAGCCAAAATTTTAAAAGTAGAACATTTTCATTTTGGCATAGTAACAAATAAGAAAGAACAAACAAGCAAACAAAACAGTAAATGCAGTCAATGCCTCCAAGTAGAAGAAACTAAACTGAGCCTCTCTTCTTCCAAGCGCCAGCAAACCAAATACCAACCGCTTAGTAATATGAAATATAGATTCTTCACAAAGTAGATTAGTGGGAGATGGCACGGGTAGGGAATTTGTTTTGTTTACAGTCTAGAACAATGCCTGGCACATAGTAGGCACGTTATAAAATATTACTGAATGTAGAATAAATGAAGAAGAACTCAGAATATCAGGCTTGATTTAATCCATGGAGATTAGTGGACAGAACTGTGGCCTAATATCAATATCCCTGAGCGCAAAGTCTACAATTAGCATGGCAAGTATTACCGAACTGTAACGACTCCTAAATTGTTTTTACATTAAATATTCACTTACCAGATATCTATTAAAGCCCCTAGAATCAACCCCTGCCCTTAGAGCCTTCAAATATGCAAGTGGACCTGAAATCCAGAGCTTGAAAGA
This sequence comes from Dasypus novemcinctus, assembly GCF_030445035.2. Taxonomy (NCBI): domain Eukaryota; kingdom Metazoa; phylum Chordata; class Mammalia; order Cingulata; family Dasypodidae; genus Dasypus; species Dasypus novemcinctus. Next base: position 48,970,481 of record NC_080693.1, on the reverse strand, counting down.
ACTATCTATTAGCAAAAATAGTCCCAGAGACAGCCGAGTGCTGATTCTGACTTCACCTGCAAAACTAACCATGTGACCATCTTTGGACTGGAGGAGTCTGAACTAGATGCCTCACCAAGAGACAGGCCCTTTGAGCACAAAAACCAGGCTAGCTGGGCTCCCGAGAATAGGTGGTTAGAAATCCAGGAGCCTTGGACCATAGTTTGAGATGCCCTCAACTAAATAACTCTTTCTGATCCCTTTAGCTCAAAGCTGCTGATTCTAAGCATGTTGAACTTTGTCCTTGCAGAGTCAAGAGTCCTCACACGGGCAAGTCCCCTTTTACTAAAGCCTCAAAGCTTAGCCGCCTCCAAATGAACACTGATAGCAAGGTTTTCTTGGTGATGGATGAGAGTCCCATACAGAAGGAGTATGTGGTCATGATTTAGAGCACAGCCTTTTGATTTAGACTTTGGTTCAAATCCCAGCTCCACTATTTACCAGCTGGTTGAGCTTGAAAAGGTTAGGTTACTAAACTTCTCTCAGCCTCAGTTTCCTCTTACATAAAATAGGTTAAACAGTAGTTTTTACCTCATATTCAATATTTCACCTCATATTCATATTCAAGGCATGGAAAGCCTTTATGCAACCTCAGAGCCAAGTGGGTATTATAGAAACAGTAGTTCTTCTTAATTAGTAAGGGAGAAGAAAATGCAGCCATCGGGTGGGTGCGAGACTGAATTTTGGAGCCAAAAGAGCAAGGATGACTTGGGGAGCATATTCTCAGAAGCTGGACTTGTTGCTTCCTCCATGGGCTGGGAGCTAGAGGGAGAAGGAAGGATGCTGGCAAAGGTCTATGTAGCCCTAGGTCCCCCCACTCACCTGCCAGCTGATACTGCTCTACTCCTCTGGGTGCCCAGCCCTGTGCACAGGCACCTCTTATCCATGCAGTGGATTTGCCTCTTGAATCCATTCCCATGAGCTGGTGTGTTGCAACAGTGAATCAAAATCAATACTGCCCTTGTTAGGAATTCCATTCTGCATAAGACAATCTCAGGCTCTCCCAAGTCCCAAACCAAAGGTTGACTATAAAGGAAGGTCACCAGGGAGTAAGCCCAAAAGACTTTGTTTCCCAAAAGTTTTATAACCTGACTTGGGGTCCTAGGCTAGGAAACCAAGCTGGTGGCAAAAGCCAAGGGGGTGCAAAGGCATCATGACCTTCTCATCAGCTCTGAGCTCTGGGAGCCCCAGAAGCACCATGCAGAGCTGAGGGCCGGTGCCCTCCAACCTCACCCTTTCACCCTCCCAATTTCCTGATGCATCTGATTTACGCTGTAAAGGCACAGGCTAGTTGGGAGAGTTTGTAAAGACAAGATCCTTTTGCCTTGTGTTTGTTTTAATTTTCCCAACCAGCTCAGAGCCAGCATGAAAAGTGTAATAAGCTGGGAATATCAGTGTTCACTGAAAAATATCACTTCACAAGTGCAAATATATCAAAACAGACAGTTGTAGTTTAAGAGGCTCACCCTCCTCAAAAATGCAGCTGTCACCAAGAATACATTTGAAATCTTTTCCATCTCTTTCTCTCAGTCCCTCTCTCTCTCTCTCCTTCCCTCCTTCTAGCGGCTCTCTCTCTCTCTCTATTTAGCTTTAATTGCCCTGTCAGCTCTAAGGGCTGCTAATTGACACCTTTTATTCTGGGTTAAAGCCCCTCAAGAAGAAAAGAGTTTACCAGTTCCCCAGAGCTGCAAGATTCAGCCGATTTGGCACGCTTGTCTCCCTGCGAATTGAAGCTGGGTGCTGCTAGCGCTGGGGGCAGGCATGGGGGAGTCATGGAGGCGGGGAGGGGGCCTGGGGAGGGGTTGGAGTATCTATTTTTAGTGAGGGTTTTATAGAGTGGATCCCTGTGGCTTGGCTCCACTCTGAAATATTGTCCTCGTCTCAATGACATAAACACAGGGCAACTTGGAGATCTTGGCGCCAGCCCTGGCCGGAGCCTGTGAATGAGCAGAACGGTGGGACGTGAGCAAGAGCCCTACTGTAATTACAAATAAATCCACCCCTCTCCCCCACCCTGGCTCTCCTGGCTCGCTCCATACTGCATGCCAAAATTCGCTGCTTTTGTGTAAATCAGATGAACTGAAGTTGCTGAAAGATCGACCAAGAGGCAGCTAATAAAATAATGACTTGGGTAAACTTCGGTTCAAAGGAAGGGGCATGGGAGAATTAATCAAACAACCATCGTCATCAGCAAAAACCAGTGACAGAGGCAAAACATGGAAGCCTTCCTTGGCTCCTGGAATAAAGCCAGGGTGTTGATTCCCTCGGAAAGCTTCGAGCGTTCAGCCTTGGCCCTGGTACACGAGAAATTGGAACTGATAAATTGGAACCAATTAGCACAAGGCCTCAATATGATGCTTTGGAATGTCCCAGGCCAAGCTGGATGAAGCAGTCGCCCTGGGCTGCCTCAGACATGGAGCCACACTTTCCAAAGCATATTTAAATATAGCCTTGCTTCCCTCGAAATATAATCCCAACCCTCACTTTTATCCTTGGAAGCTCAGGGTGGTTGGAGTGCGGGCAGAGGTGGATTTGTGTAGACCCCATCCCCCACTCCGACAACCCTGCCAATAAATAAAAGATTACACCAAATTCCATTTGAAGTTGTCAGTCCCGGAATGGAACTTTTATCCCATTATGAATTTCATGGGTGAGACTGTTCGACTTTGACTGTGGCTAACGCCTCCATTGAAATGCCTTAATTGCAGTTGTAGGCGCTGACTGTTTGCAGACACCACACTGTACCCACGGCCGCATTCCTCTGAAGAAAGAGCATCCTATGAGAGCCGGGCCGAGGCCTCCCTCAGGATGGTAGGACTGTCAAGGTTGCACTTAAACTTTAAGCCAGAGTTGTCCTATCGAAGGGCTAGGTGCTAATTTGGGATTCTGAGGTTCGGCAGACTTGCCTTGGCTGACAGGCCTGTTACTATATGCAGGGGGTTGGCGGGAGTCATGCGTCAGCCTCAGAGGCTACCAGGAAGGGAGTCTTTCAATCCAAATGGACCTTGAAGGACCGCTTTTATTTTCAGATGAACTTCCTCTGAGCCCAAATGAGTCCAGTGCTCATAAGAGTGACAGAAGAGAGAACCGAGAAATGGCCACAGCTCCTGGCCCACCTGAAGCAAGGACGCTGCCTGCTGACGATCAAGCGGAGGATCACGGGGAGGGAGGCCCACCTCGCTCTGTGTCTACCTTCCCCTGATGAGGGACAAGCCAAGGCAAGATGGCATATGAGGGGAAACTGTCTATCAAGCTGTTCTACTCCTCCCTCACTGACCCCCAGAGGTTTTTATTTCATTTTTTGCTTTGATTAACCTCTCTTTTTTATTTTTAAAGAACGAATCCATTATAAATACATATAAATATTCACCCAATACCTCACTCTCTTTCTTTTCGTAGAGGTAACCACTGTCCCCAAGTTGGTGCCTATAATTCCTATATGGGTATAAGTTTTACCACACATATTTTGCATTCATCAATAATTTACACTACTACTTTGTGGGTCGCCTTGAAGTCCACTTTTGTGTCTCTCCCCGACTCTACCACCACCCTCCAGATTTGATAGTTGCATAAGGAACACCAAAAGTGGAATGCCAGATGAAACAAAAAGAGGCTGTGTAGAACAGAGCACAAGTCTGGGGGTTAGGCGTTGAATTAACCCCAGTCGAGTCATTAATTGGGTGATCTTGCTCAGGTCCTCTGAACCCTCAGAGTTTTATTGCCCTCACTTTTAAACTGAGATGTTTTGAGGACTAAATGAGATAACAAATATAATGCATTTAGCACTGAGCCGGCAGAACTGAGTAGTTGTCGAGAAGGAGGAGGAAGAGAAGAATTTGACATCAACTTTCTTGTTAAGCTGTTGCATCTTCACACTGCCACAACGTAGGGCAAACAGGTGAAGAAACCCCATTACCTTGACCAGAATGCTTGACCTCAGCCAGGGGTATGAGGAGCCACCCTTTTCCACCTCCTCTGCCCCTGGAGGACAATGGAGGCTGGAGGAAAGTCAGGAAGGAGAGAAGGAAGCCTGACGAGCTCTGCTCAGTCACCCTACTTGGGGGAGGGAATTCAGTGCAGGCTCTGGGCCTGGCTACAGAAACTGTCATCCAATACCTTAATCCATTTCTTCTTCAAAGCATTGCCCTTTGTGCCAGGTGGACAGAACCCAGTGATGTCCAGCTGCCCCTGAGAAGCTCTTGCATTGGGTTGCATCATTCAAGCTGGGAAAAGAATCTGCAGAGGGGCAACTTTGCGATTATCTGCACAATTGTGTGCGCGGAATGACAGCTCAGAGTGCCTAAAGGATGTTTAGGGAATTGCACCTAGTTGTGTTGACAGTGAATCCAGTCATTGATTCCGTCAACCACAGTGAGTGCTCACCGTGCCTCATGGTGTGCAGCTCCCTTTGGCTACACAAAGAGAAACCAGACACCAAGGAGCACCTAGTCCTCAGAGAGATAAGTACTCCTCTGCCCTTTTGGAAACTGCTTCTGAATCCAGCTCTCCAACAAGATACCAAGAACTGGAGGCAGTAGGGCAGAGAGAGGGCAGATCGTTCCAACAAAGACAGGGTCCTGGGGTCTCAGAGATGGGGGTGGGACACTCAACAATCTTCTTTTCCAAGAACACAGGTTGACTTTACCTGGCATGACATGGTGGCTGCTGCCTCCCCAGAATGACCTGGGATCATTCACCTGCTCCATTGTCCCCCCCACCCCAAGCTGCAGCTTCCTAGGATAGTGCCAACCATCCACCACCCCTCCGATGCCCTTGCTTGCTTCTGCAACCAAAGTCAGCTGACCTCAAGGTGCAGAGCTGCTCACTGGGGAGGATTTGGGCTGCTGTGGGTATTGGTCCAGCAACCAGGCCATCTCCAGTTCAGCAAAGGCAAGTAACACATTGCGGTACCGATTAAACAGGAGAGCATCTGATTTGTTCAAATCAGCCTTTTTATTTCCCAGACCCCTGTGAGGGATCTGTCTGCATTAATTAGGTGCTGGGTATGGATTTCACCACCGTGGTTTCTCTCCACCCACTACGTTAACCAGAACCCATGAAGCAAGGTCAGGGCTTCACTCATTCACTGAGCACTTGCTGTATACGACACAATGCTGGACCTTAGGAACATGGAGCTGAATTCCCATAAGGGGTTGCTGTCAAGCAGTAAAGGCAGACAACAGCCTGGCATGCCAGCTGGTCATCTGTGATGAAGAGAAAAGGACAGAAAGGTGTAGGATCGAGAGGAGGGGACAAATGATATTGTACGGAGACAATCAACAATGGAGCAAGGGATGTTTAAGCATCTAGGATCTCGAAGGTTGCGACTGACTTTGCAAAAGGGAGAAGGTGAGTTGGCAGAACACATAGCAGGTGCGAAAGAGCAGACTATGAGCGGGGACCTCCAAGGAGCTCCAGATGAGCTGAGCAAGAGATGAAGGGCAGGGAGTGGGAAGAGACAATAAGGGAAAGGTAGTTGGGGTCAGACTGGAAAAGGCATCAGATGTCATAACTTTATCATGAGATGAACCCTGGGATTCCATAGAGGCTTTTGAATAATCATAAGTAATTCCTTTTCTCCATGCCGGTTTATTTTAGCCTGTTTCTATTTCAGTAACACTTAGTCTTCCGGAGACATGAGAGAGACACTCTGTGCATTTCAGCAGGAAGCTGCTGTGACTTGGCTGGGCCAGTACTATCTGCAACCCTGCTTCTCCAGCGGCTAATGACAATTACTTTGGTGAGAGAAGGAACCGCACCGAGGACCTAGCAGAGGCCTCACCAAACCCCCACGGCGCCATCCCGCCACCAGGCGCAGCCCTGAAGTGAAGTCCCTAAATGAGGACAAGTGTCCCAACACTTCCCTCACTGTCAAAATATTTAGAAGAAGAATATTTAAATCATGGTCGGGACAATCGGACTACCTCAGAAGTAAATGTTCATGCTGTTGGAAAAGGCTAAGCCATAAACATTTAGTCTAAAGCGTGGCTGCCATTCCTCCTTGGCTAGGGTCTAAAGAAAAGCAGAGTTCTATAAAATGTGATCTGCCAGGGTTTTCTTACCCCCGGGGCATGATAATTATGATGCCTCTTATTACATTGTAAAGGTTCGTCCGCAGTGACTCAAAGCCTTGAGGAGGGCAGGGAGGCAGCTTTGCCTTTTTCTCAATGTATTTTGCTGAACCGTGGTGGTCATTCACTGTAGAAACAATGCGAAGGGAAAATGAGGCTGCAAGCGCAACCTTGCCTCATTACCAGCCCGCCCCCTCCCTGCCACCTCCAGGCACTTCAAGGGCCCAACATTTTAGGGATTATCTGCGCGAGTTTAATCAAGCTTTACATTAACTAGTTAACATGGTTAAGCCCTTGTGTGAGGAAAGAGACACTTGTCTAAAATTGTAAAGTGACCTGGACTCATGTTGTGGGGAGAAACAGAGGGGTCAGGACATTGTCCTCTGCTCTAACCTTATCTATCCTCTTTATCATGTGTGGGGGGAAAAAAACACTTTTTTAACTTAAACGAATAAAATAATTTTAAAAACTAAATTTTTTTTCCCTAAAAATCCTGTGAATAATGAATCATACCTTACAAAAATCCTGTACTGAAACATGAACATGCTCTTCAGCCATGCTGGTGAGGGACTAGCCACTACTTTCTTTATTTTTATTTTTATTTTTAGTGATACATTTACATATGATCTTACTATGCCAAAGAGCAGATGGAAAAAAAATTTTTTTTGCGGTAGGTGGAGGATGCTGGATGGGTTAGAGGGAAGAGAGGGACTCCTTTTAGAAATTTAAGGAGCTTGTTTATATAACATTTAAGACTCCCTTTCATTTTCTGCAGGTATGTTTTGTGAATGACAATAAAGAAATTCAAGGATTTTTTTTTAACTGAGGGTATTTTTTAATGAAGCTGGGTGAAGACACTAAGGTGAAACCTTAGATATAAGAAAAATAAAAGCAGTTGGGGGTTTCAGGGACATTGTTTGTCTTGAAAGTGATGTGGAGAAGCTTGATCAAAAGCCTTGTTTTACTGCAGTCATGCTCCATTATGGGACGGGGGGGCTGGGGGGGCGGGGGTGGGGAAGACGGAATGAGCCCTCACCCCTACGTGACCAGGTTACCGAAAGTTACTTGCCCACTAGTAAACCTCTCTGGCCTGCTGGTACTGATGACACTTGAAGTAAGTCCAATAGGGATTCAGAGCACAAGGGCAGCAGATAGGGGGTTGGTTTAGGAAAGCCGCTCTGTGCCCACCACCCTGACCGAAGAAGCCTCTCGCTGCCTCTAGTGATGACCAGTCAAAGACCGTGGCTTTGGGCAAGCTCCCTGCCTCTCCTGGCCTCAATTTCCCTACCTACAAAATGGGAAAATAATTGTCCCTACCCCAGAAGCTCATGTGAGATTTAGATAAGACATGTTTGTAAAGCAGGTAGTAAATTCCCCGAACCTGTTAATTTATATTATTGTTGCTAAGGTTGGAAACTGGGAGAGAGGGCACCTATTGTAGTCAATCAGGGACCCCCATCTTCCAAATGATCAATTTAGGTTACTTACCTGTAGTCCCCAGTCCCCACCTCAAGCTCATTCCAGACGGCAGAGTTTCAATCAAGCATAAGATTGGGTTTTGGTGCATTTTAGTTTTGTTTTGTTTCTCAGCCCAGTGGTGGGTATTGATGCAGGTATTGCTTTATCTTGAAAGCAGTATGATTTCTCTTTAGATGCCTGAGATGGGAGATTAAAGTGTCTTGAAACTGTCACTTGCATATTTATATACACCCCTGTGCACAAAAGCTCCTCACTTAAAAGAAATGACTGAATGTGCTTCTCCCTCACTTTACCCTCGTAGATGAGCACTGAACCATTCAACTAAACTAAGATCACCTAAGAATGGGAGTCGGTCCTGCCCTGCAGCAATGCTGGCTTCAAAAATCTTTTCAACACCTAGTACTTCATAGACCATTTCCAGCTTTACTAATGTCTGGGGTAAGTTATTTTTTCTAAATTTTAATCTCATATTGATTTTCCCTAACATAATGACTTTTTTGGTTTTGTTTTTTCAAGCAGATTTACAGAATGATAAGTTCAAATAAAAAGTGAGCTCCTCTTACACACTTATCTCATTCTTTAGGGGTGATCATTACAAATAACGATTTATAAACATCACTCGTTTCAGGAGTTTTCCCTGCACATGACATAGCGTTGCACTGACATTAAAAGCAACTGCTTTAGGGCTGAACAGCCTGAATTTCAAGTGTGATATAACCCAGAATCAAATATTTTTTTGTTTGTTTTCGAATAGAGTTGACCTGAAATACTTAAGACCTGTAATCACCATGTTGATAGGATTTCCAAGATTTCTTTCTAGTATTTCTAAACCCAAGCCTAAATTCAAATGGGACTTAAAACTGTTTAAGCCCTTCTATGACCCACCAAGCCAGGCTTGTGTTCCCCCCAAACCCCCACTCCAACACTGCCAACTTGCTCCCAGAACGTGCTGCCCTGCCCCCCCGCCCTGCCCAAAATGTCACGTAGCTGGTGCCTTCCTCCTCAGCCCTGCTGGCCTGTGAGCTCCTGTTGGCCTTTCAGGACACAACTGGGACATGAGTTCTCCTGGGGATTGTTTTCTGATCCCCTGTCCTCCCCGAAACTTTTATGCATCAGTGGGGCAGTTGATACCCTGAATTGTAATTTTTGCTTTATTTTGCCTTTTTCCCACTATCTTTGAGTCCCTCAAGAGAAAGCGCTGCATCTCACACCTTGAACAGCAGAGTGCCTGTCATTGGGGTGCACACCTGGTGAAGAAATGAAACCCTAGAAGCTTGGGAGATGGCAGGAGAGGTTCGGGGAGGCATCTGCAAGGCAGCGCCACTCCTCAGGGACTGAAGAGGCTGAGTTGGGGGCTGGAGAAGTCATTCCGAGGTAGGAAAATGCATGTTGGTGGGCTCAGTAGCTGGGACCTGTGAATCACTGCCCACCTGAAATGGGAATGGCTTTTCACTTTATTTTTCACTCAGTTCCACTCCTGTCTCCTTGTTACCTTGAGCTTTGCGGGGGGAAAAGGCAAGTAGACCTTATTATCTCAATGAACATCTATCTGAGCAAGCAGGATGGAGGGGAGGGGGGCCGGAGGAAATGGGAGCCCAGGTCGAGATGGGTGCTTGTGAGCTCGCGGGGAGACTGTGTGTAAATTCCCCACGGCAGTTCACTAGGGGGGCTGGCCTTCAGAAACTCGCCTTCTTTTGAAATATTGGGTCATAAATAGTAAGAGTCCACAATGCTGATTTATTGGGAATATACACACACATGCTCGCACACACACACATGCATCTTTTTAAGGCACTGGACGGAGAAAAAGAGACGGCAAAGGGAATTTCCTCTCCCTAGGAAAACCCTGCTTCCATCCTAGACCCAGGCTTCAGGGAAGAAGCGCTAAGCGAAGCCAGGAGCGGAGGGCGAAGCACAGAGCCCCTGTCTGTGCAGGCGAGGAAAGGGGAGAAGATCTGCCCTCAGGCATCGCCCCCGCCCCCCACCCCCAGGCCCCCCACATCAGGGCAGGCTAAACACGCAGAGGCTTCTGTCTCCAGGGCTGGAAGAGAGGCGCCCTCGTTAAAACTCAGATAAACAGTTTATCAGGAGATGAATGAGCCACTGGGCTCCAGAGACGTCTCCCCTTCCCCAGCGTGGAGCCAGATGGGGAGGGGGCCGCAGGCTGAGCAGGAGCCAGACTGAGGAAGGGAAGGGGCCGTCGCTGGAGAAAGCTGGCCCAAGCGTCCCTCCTGCTATGCTCTTAAGCATTATCTCTGTTTCTGAAAATACATTTCACATTTATTTACCACCTTTCCCACCCAGCTCACCTTTTAAAAGGTAATTTCTCCCCTCTTCGCTCTCTCTGTCCTCCTATGTACCCCCTCTTTTGTCCCCCACACCGACCCCCCCAACACTTCACTGTTCTGACCAGAACCTGATGGACCGACACGCGCAAAAAGTATAAGATGTTGTGAGGCTGAGCTGGATCGCCACACCCACCCTGGGAGTCTTGACCTGGCCAGGGTCCCCCCTGCACCCTGGAGGCTCTGGGGAGAGACCACCCATGGCCTCAGGCAGAGGACATTGCCACTCTCCCCGTCTTTGGGCAGTCAAGCAAAGAAAGGAGAAAACCTCCTTGCTTACTTTCCCTCGCTTTGATAAACCGGGCCAGGCCCGGAAATGCTCTTTGGATCTTTGAGAAAGTCCATCAGGTTCAGCATGGATGGGAGCTGCAGGACCATCGGCAGCTGACAGCGGTGGTTCCCGCTGTGCCTGGGATGGCAGGGACTCCGGAGTTGGCAGCTCTAGTGCTTGCTTCTTTATGGGGCCTCAGTTCCCGACCTCCTGGGACAAAGGTGAGCCGCAGGACTCTTACAGGCAGGCAGAAGAGACTGCCACCTGCACAGTGTCGTGTGCTGGGGGCCCAGAGAGCTAACGTGACTCCCCCGAGGTCACACGGCCGGTAGGCCCCAGGTTTTCGGACCTTACATACCGTGCCCTTTGCACGTCACCCATAGCCGCCTCAGGTCTATGTTTCCAGGGCCAAAGATGTAAGAAAATGGTTGATTTTTACCTAGAATCACAGTCAAAATAAGATAAGATGCATAAATGCACCCTTGGGCTCCTCTGGCTGGCCACCCAGAATCACCGAGGCAGTTGTCCAGGGGAGCGCTTCAATCTTTCCTCGCCTGACCATTTTTCAATGATGGAAATCCTGGGGTGGAGAGAGTCGAGAATGGGCCTCGGCTTGCCTCACGGATTAGAGTAGTCCTGTGGAGCCTGCCGAGACCTCCTTGGTCCCCAGCCAGTCCCCACTGAAATCCAAACACCCGGCACAGCCAGAACCTGATCAGAAAGCTGAGCGGAGAGCCTGCCCTCCTTTGGCCCATCTCCCACCCTACAGCTTCCTTTTGAAGAAATGCAGCCCCCTTTGTCCTTCTTGTCAAGCTCTCTCTTCAATCGAGCAGCGGAAACATTGCAATGGGTGGGCTGTTGAGCCCCCCGGGAAATTCCAGTCCCCTCTCTCCCAACTTCTGAAGTGTGGCAGCCACCAAGAAGAGCTCTGCTGCACCTGTTGAGTGGGTGGGAAGCAGACCCAAAGGTGTTGGGATCAACAGCATCCCCTTCCCTGTTCAGCCTTCACCAGCTCAAACTTAAGGGGACTGACAAATTGAGGGCAGCAGGAGTTCCCCAAAAAACTAGCATCTGTGGACAGTCTATTGCGCACTAGACAGCGTGCCCCCGGCACTCTGCTAGGCTGGGATTTCTTTATATGGCATGGTTCTGGGAGGTGTGTGCTATCCCTCTGAACAGACGAGGAAATGGAAGCTTGGGACGGTGATGGTGCCTGTGTTAAGGTGGTGAGCAGCACAGCAGAATTTCAACCGAAACTTACCTGGTCCAAGGGTCGTCGTCGTGTTGAGTTCCTCTGCGACTTGGTCTTCCTCCACTCCCCAGCCCCTCATACATGGTGGCCCTCTTCTCCACGCAGACTCTTATCCCGTGTCTCAGACCTCCTCCTCTCCCTCCTTGCGTAAATGCATCTATGTTCTTCAAGCACAGCTTAGTTTCTGAGGCCAGCATCCTTCTATTCCTTCAGTACATGGGCTACCCCAGTGTGGCATAGGGTGGGGGGTAGCCCATGTACTGAAGGAATAGACAGGTGCTGGCCTCAGAAACGAAGCCATGCTCAAAAAAATAGATGCATTTCCCGGAGTGGTTCAAAAACACTATTTCTAGTATTATAATCACTCTGGCTTCTTTTTGAGCGCACAGGGAATTGTAAAATTCCAAAGGACATTCAAAAGACGGCATGAAATTGTTGTATTGCTCAAAAGGGGGCATGTAGGTTTTAAAAGGGTGTGAAACTCGGGTCTACACTATTATTGGGTATTTATGGATTTCCCCACGCCCTATTAATGTTTCCTTCATATGCTTGTCATATCTTCCTTAACTGTACCACCCAAGTCCTGGGGGTGGGGTAGAGACTCCCTGTGAGTTCTCGTCCTTTGTCATTTTCCCCATGGTCCTTACCAGTGCACACTCCATAAACAGATCACCCAATCTAATCTCAAACATGGTGTGTTTTTTTATTCTGAGGGTCTTTTTTTAAAACTGTTCAGCCAAATTTGCCCCACCTAAATAAAGGGCTGAGGGATCTGGGTTGGATTTCATACAAAAGTAGGTGATTTGAAGGAGAGAAGAAGATTGGTGGAACAGAAAAAAAAAGTACGATAAAATGTCACTAATTGACGTCTACCATCTCTGGGGGGCTGGGCTAAAAATTTGCCTTTGAGCTTTTTACAGAAAAAAAACATTTCTTAGTTAATTCATAGCATCATCAAGATAGCTCTACATGTTTAATCTTCAGAAGAAAACAAATTAGTGCCAAGCCTCCATAAGGCATATCGGAAATAAATGAGTATTGTTTAAGAATCTACTATGTGTCAGGTTCTAATTCCACTATTTCAGAATCAACCCAATTCAAACAACCAATGAGTTGTCCTTATCTGCAGTATTCATCAAAGCTAAATCTCCTTTGGGGCAGTACCATGATAGCCTAATTCTAGTTGTTGTCTAGCCTTGATAGTTTAGGAAAACGTTTTCAGCTAAAACTGAACATCCCTCCCAACTGCTGAGGGTTTGGAGATACGCCATGCTGTCAAAGTGCATTTTCTTCCTAGACAGAGCGTAAACTTCTCTATCTGTGTGTGAGGGGTGGGGGGAGGGCAGAATAGATTGAAAGAAAAAACTAAATCTTTAAGTTTTAAGAAATTATAGCGACTGAGATTGTCACAATGGAGCCTCCAAACTTCTCCTCCGTGGAATACTCCTGAACTCTTGAGTCATCCACTTCCAGTCTCTTTTCTCAAGCTTCATCCAGACTGCAATTGCATCCTACCACAAAGGAAACTCAGTTTGGGTATCGCAGCCTATTTCAGTTCCTCATACAAGGAAAGAGTAACCAGAAGTGTCATTTCAGTGCCCATCTTCCACCAAAGAGAAACTGTTTCTGAAAGAAAAAGCATCATGCAGGTTTATTTAGAATTACTGAAAGATAATGCCACTAATGCAGAACCTAAGATAGATGGAAGAAAAGTGACTTGTCCAAGGTTAACAAAGTTATGTCAGGGTGAACCCCAGCCAGGGCTCAGGTCCCTCTACTGTCATTTCATCTTTTTAAAGTTTCTGGTCCCCACTCATGTCCACTAGGGCCGATTTAGCAGAGGCAGAAGGAGTGCAAGCATCCTTGTGAAATTTGAGGGGCTTTGAGCAGGAATCTCAGGAAGTCTGTTTACACTGAAGGTCTGGTGAGCTTCGAGAAAACAGCCAGAACCAGAACGAACCCATCAACACACGCAGTCACACAAACATACGAAATGACAAGGACACAGAGGCAGAAACCGAGCTGGGCAGAGTGGGCGACTGACAAACCACCTCCTAAGTCACCCCCGTCAGCGCCAGGCGCAGGGCTCGCTGTGGGCCACCAGAGGGCGCGCCGCCTCCAGGGAGCCGAGCCGCTGCCGCGCGAAGCCAGGCGGGCTAGGGGAGCGGCAGGCGAGCGGACGCGCCCCTCTGACTCGGCCACTCAGGGCGCAAGACCTAGTCAAGGAGGAGGAGGAGGGTGAGGAGAGGACCCCCTTCTTGGGCCCGGTGGGCAGACGGACAGGAGTGTTTCCTGGCAATTACATCACTTCGTGCAATGCTGAGGCTCACGCACCCCCCGGGTGCATAGTGTGTGTGTGTGTGTGTGTGTGTGTGTGCGCGCGCGCGCGCGCATTGGGGGAGGGGAGGCGCACACCGTGTGTGTGTGCGTGTGTGTGTGTGTGTGTGTGTGTACGCGCGCGCGCTCGCGTTGGGGGAGGGGACAGAGACCGAGCCCGGGAGAGAGGAAGGCGAGACGCGCCCGGGGAAAACGCTTCATGCACATGGAGAAATTCCTTGCTCGGAACTGCACGGCCAAACGAGTCCCGGGCACCTCTCTGCAGCTCCCCTCGCAGTGCAAAGCACCCAGCTAGTTAGAAGCCCTCCACGCCCCACCTCGAGCCTTCCCCCCATCCCCCCCAAACTGGCCCTGCACCCTCCAGCCCGACTCCCGCGCCGCCGCGAGCTCTCCCCAGGACTGGCCCTGGCGGGGCGCCTAGAGCCCCAGTTGCATTGCTCCAGGAGAAAGGAGGGGGGCGGTGCATTTTGCAGGAGGAGGAGAAGGAGAAGGGGGGTGGGTGGTGGGGGAGAGAGAAAATTGCGCGGAGACCTGCCAAGCGCCACCGCCGCCGCCGCCGCCGCCGCCGCCGCCGCCGCCGCCGCCGCCGCCGCCGCCGCCGCCGCCGCCGCCGCCTGTGAGCTGGGGCGGGCAGCCGGGCTGTCGGCTTCCCGGGGCATCTGGGTCCGGCGGGGCACAGCCCTGGGCGCTGCCGCCGCCGCGGAGAGCGCAGGCGGCTTCCGCGGATCCTGTGCCGCTGCAGCTCCTCGGGGGTGGAGAAGTGGGGGGTGGGGTTGTTGTTTGGGGGGAAGAAGGGGGAGGGGGCAACGCCGAGAGAGTCAGTGGTTTCCATGGTGATGGAGCTGAAAGTGCAGGAAATTTAAAGGCTTGGACCCTGCGAGACAGACAAACCGGTGCCAACGTGCGCGGACGCCGCCGCCGCCGCCGCCGCTGGAGTCCGCAGGGCAGAGCCGGCTGCGGAGCCGGGAGCAGGAGGAGGGAAGTGCCCCCGGGACCCGCTCGGCCCGCGGCGCTGCACAGAGCGGCAGGACGAGCAGCGGGAGGCGGAGGAGGAGGGGAGAGCGGCTAGTCCACGCGCCCTGCGCCGCCGCCGGCCCGGGAAGGCAGCGAGGAGCCGGCGCCCCCCGCGCCCCGCGGTCGCCCTGGAGTTATTTCGGATGCCCCGCCGCGGTCGCCTTCCCGAATAGACCGGAGAGAGGAGTTGCAGCCAACTTGTGTGCCTTTTTCCGCCCGGGTGGAAGCCGGCGCTGCGCGAAGGGCTCTCCCCGCCGCTCATGCTGCCGGCCCTGCGCCTGCCCAGCCTCGGGTAAGGCGCCTCGGGAGAGGCAGGGGAGCGCGGCGGCGGCGCCGCGAGCTCGGCGTGCTCTCCTCCGGGGACGCGGGACGAAGCAGCAGCCCCGGGCGCGCGCCGGAGGCATGGAGCGCTGCCCCAGCCTGGGGGTCACCCTCTACGCCCTGGTGGTGGTCCTGGGGCTGCGGGCGGCACCGACCGGCGGCCAGCACTACCTCCACATCCGCCCGGCTCCCAGCGACAACCTGCCCCTGGTGGACCTCATTGAACACCCGGACCCTATCTTTGACCCCAAAGAGAAGGATCTGAACGAGACGCTGCTGCGCTCGCTGCTCGGGGGCCACTACGACCCAGGCTTCATGGCTACCTCGCCCCCCGAGGACCGGCCCGGCGGGAGCGTGGGGGCGGCCGGGGGCGCCGAGGACCTGGCGGAGCTGGACCAGCTGCTGCGGCAGCGGCCGTCGGGGGCCATGCCGAGCGAGATCAAAGGGCTGGAGTTCTCCGAGGGCTTGGCCCCGGGCAAGAAGCAGCGCCTAAGCAAGAAGCTGCGGAGGAAGTTACAGATGTGGCTCTGGTCGCAGACCTTCTGCCCGGTGCTGTATGCGTGGAACGACCTGGGCAGCCGTTTTTGGCCGCGCTACGTGAAAGTGGGCAGCTGCTTCAGCAAGCGCTCGTGCTCCGTGCCCGAGGGCATGGTGTGCAAGCCGTCCAAGTCCGTGCACCTCACCGTGCTGCGGTGGCGCTGTCAGCGGCGCGGAGGCCAGCGCTGCGGCTGGATTCCCATCCAGTACCCCATCATTTCCGAGTGCAAGTGCTCGTGCTAGAACTCGGGGGCCCCCTGCCCGGACCCGGACACTTGATCGATCCCCACCCCCACCCGCCACCGCCTCCAACCAGTTCCACCACCCTCTTGCAAGTGGATTCAATGAACTTTTTTTTTTTGGCTACAGAGACCTAGCTTTCTGGTTCATGTAATGCACTGTTTGTGTAGGAATGTATATGTGTGTATATATACGGTCCCAGTTTTAATTTACTTATTAAAAGGTCAGTATTATACGTTAAAAGTTACCGGCTTCTACTGTATTTTTAAAAAATAATAATAAGCAAAAGGAAAAAAAAGATCAGAGAAAGAGACTTATTCTGGTTGTGCTAATAATGTTAACCTGCTATTTATATTTCAGTGCCCTTCGCATGGCGAAGCAGGGGGGGAGATATTTTTTTCTTAAAGTACAAAGAGAGAGTGGGGAACTTTTGTAGAAAGACTTTTTAAAAGCTATTTTCCATTCTTCGGAAAGTGTTTTGGTTTTCCTTGGACCTCGAAGAAGCTATAGAGTTCAATGTTATTTTACAGTTATTGTAAATATAAAGAACAAATGGAATGACTAATCATTGTAAATTAAGAGTATCTGCTATTTATTCTTTATAATATCCCGTGTAGTAAATGAGAAAAAAGTGCAGAGCAGGATTAAAGAAAACCACTAAAACCGACTACGCTCGACGCTGCCATTCTGTGTTGGTGATTGATGGGGGGGGGGCCCGGGGGGGCCGCTGTGCTGACGCCTGTTGGGAGAAGGGGCTCGTCCTGTCGGACTCCCCTCTTCTGGCGTGGTGGAGGTGGCCGCTGAGTTTCTCAGGGCCGGTGGAGGGGGGGGGGATTGTTCTCAAACCCTTCACTTGAGCATCACGTGGCCTCTGCCCAGTCGCCCAGCTTTCCCCCCCTGTGTCACCAAAGCTCGGGCCCGTCGTGACCTCGACACCCAGCCGGCCCCCTGGAGCTGACCCCTGGCTGGGCCGAGGGGCGGGGGGTAGAGTGGGCGGCTGCTTTGTCCTTCCTGACAGGCCCTTCACAATGGGGACACGTGTCTTTCACACCTACCCTGGGGGTGGAGTGCTGCTGAAACTTGACCCCCGAGGAATGGGGGGGGGGGGGGGGATCAGCACGCCCACCCAGATCCCGCCACCCCCTCCAGCCCCGCACCCCCACCTCAATATCCAGCCCAGGTTAACCCTTTGTACGACCGGAAGCTACGGAGGTGCGCGCGGAGGCTGTCCCCTGGGGTCGACACACACAGCCTCCCGAATCTTACGGGTCTGGAGTCCCCGAAATCCCAGGCCCTCGGGCGGAGTTGCTGGGGGTAGCTGGAGAGTTGACACTTACCGCCCCCACACACCCCACCCCACCCGGGGACCTAAGGAGGACCCTGAGGGCGGAGGTTTCCTAGGGGGCTGAATTTGCATGTAAACTGCCAGCTCTGGGATCTCCTGTTGGAGAGGGGGTGCGCCCTGCTCTGGACCCTTAACTCCATTTGTGGGTGGGGAAAGGGGAGAAATAAGAATCGGCACTTTGAGCTTTTGGGTTCGATAGGGGCCGAACGCGTGTTACCCCTTAAAGGGACCGCAAAATATCGCCCCCACCCCACCCCTGAAGAAGCCAACTCTTGGAGGCGGGCGCTCGACTCTCGCGTGCGTCCCTCTGCCCGCGTCCGCGGTGGCGCCCATCCGCGCAGCTCCACGTGGGCCGGCTTCCTGACACTGCTCCGCACTCCCTTTATTTATCTTGGACTCCAAAGTCGCTCTCCTTTGCTCCCTCCCATCCCCCGGCCACCTCCCCGCGCCTCCCTCCAGCCCCGCACCCCCCCCCCCTCCCGCCCAGTCCGGAGTCCCGGCGAATCTATGCTAATTATTTCAAACCTGCGCCGGGTCCCCAGCGCAGTGGCGAGGCCCCCGGCCCCGCCCGCTCTGTCCCTCCAGCCGGGCGCTTTCTTCCCTTCCGACGCAGCCTCGGTGGCTCCTCATTTCAATAGCCTGGCCCGGGAGCCCGAGCCCCCTCCCCGGCGCTGCCTCCGTCCGCCGTGGGACAGACGTTAGGGTATTCATTAACTGAGAGCCGAGGAATAACGGCATTATTCCCCCCAGAGAGGGCACCCTGCCCCCGCGACTATCTGAGGCTTCATTGTAAAAGGATTAAAAGTTAAAGACCTCCATCTTATGATTCTTTCATTTAATCTTCCTGGCGCCTGGGAGACATGCTCGATGGATGATGGCTTTTAAAATATTCCTAATGTCGGCTACCTTAAGACTCCAAGCCGGGCAAACAAACGTAATTTATTTCCAGAAGAAAGGGGATATTGAGATGTTTAAGTTTATGAACCGCCGTCCCCATGTATATTTGTTAAGTTCTGACAAATACCCAAATAACGTTAAAATCAGCCATTCATCACTTATGAATTTATGCAAAACTTTCTGTGCCCCGGGCCAATATTTTTTTAGACAGAGTTTCACTTGCGAGGGGCGGAGGTGGTGGGGAGGGGAGGCGGGGAGGGGGCTTACGAGGGAGGGGGGAGCCGAAAGCAAGAATTTTCATGCCTGGTAAACACGCGAATTATGCGAAGAGAGTTATTCCCAGCTGGGCCGGCAGCCAAAACTCGGAGAGCGCGCCGAGGCCAGCTCCCCCACCCCCACGTCGGCAATGTCATTGGATTACAATGCGAGGTCTTCCCCTCCGCGACGCCCCCTCCTCCCTCCGCCCGCCCGCGCCCCTCCTCCCCACCCCTGCCCACTTGGAAAACCCTCTCGCAGCCGGCGAGCTTCTCGGCTTTCAGAGCAGGAGCCAGTGTGCGCGGCGAGGACCCGGGCTGCAGACGTGACCGGCGCTGGCCAGACCACCGGTGGCACAGACCCAAAGGGCAGGCCCGAAGTCGCTCCGGGCGCCGAGAGGGGACCGCGCAGGACCCCGGCAGTCCCGGAAGAGGACGAGGAGGGGCTGGCCCCTGAGACATTGTGACCAACGCTCAGCCCCTTACGTGGCCATTGTTATTAATGCTGATAAGACACATAACAGCTTCGCCGCGAAAAAGGGGAGAACTCCGGGCGGGGAGGTGAGAAAACTGCCCTCTGCGGTCTGGAGTCTACCTCCTGAAAGGAAGGAAATTGATCTTGGTGTCTTCTGTGGCTTTGACAGCTTGTGTCTGTGAATTTACGCAGCTGCTGGGAGAACCGATGCCTCCCCCAGAGAATGGAAATTTATAACCATTAGATACATACACATCATTTTTTTTTTAATTCTGGAAGAGAATGTCAAGGCTTCTGCCACCCATCCCTCCTCCATGGTTGCAAGAACTCACTCAGACAACCTCTACTTTCAACTCTTCCCTTTATTGCCTCCTTCCACCCTTCCAACATCCCCCACACTCCACACAGAGGCGAAGTGAGGCCAAATGTCCACAGAAAACCAGCCCCCTTTGGGGAGGGCCCTGTGTCCCCACAGCCTGGGAACGGGATCTGATTCCCCATTGAGACGGGGAAGGCCAGGGGTCCATTATCAGTCTTGCTTCTGAGACTCCTGGGAAAGGGGGTTGAAGTTTGGTGGCAGCTGCAGGAGGAAGCTGGCTGCGTATTAAGAGCTCTTAGCTGTGCTTGATGGGGGCAGTAGGGGGAGGGCCCAGCTCATATTGGTATTTTGAGGGGGTGATTCATCCCTTCTCTTTAATGCTCTTGGAATGCCAAAGCTGGAGGGGAGCTTAGATTCCAAAGCCCCCTGCTCAATGTACAGATGAGAAGACTGAGACCCCAGCAGCCACTTGCTGAAGATCACACAGCATCAGACAGTGGGTATAGGCCAGGTGGCCTCTGCGTTGTGCCTCCCTGACCTTCCTTCCTCCCACCCTTCCTCCCTTCCTGTTTGTCTCCTTCTTTCTTTCCCTCTTTCTTTCTTTTCTTTCTTTCTTGTGGGGGTAGAGTTCTCCCCAGAGTTGATATATCACCAGCTAATCAACAGCCAACTAATGGAGCATTCTGTTGTATCTATTCAGCAAGCACTCAGCAATCGTTTGTGAGGGGCCCAGCCCTTGTGGTAGGCCCTTTACACACGTTCTCACGCAAGGGTTCTAGTTTCCAGATATGAAACATGGATCTCAGAGAACCTAAGCATCTTGCCCCCAAAGGCACACAGTAAGTGGCTAGTATGGTTCAAAATCTGAACTGACTCCAAAGCCCTCAGTTCTTCCAAAGTCTTGCCTTCAAGGACTTGAACACCTGGCTCAGGAGTCACAATATGTGCTGGCAAGTCTCAAGATCTCTAGGGATTCGTGCCTGATAAGCCACATGGAACTTTTTGTACACACTATTATGTGATAAGGATTGGGCTAGTGTTGGAGTTGCAGAGATGAATCAGAGGACCCCCACATCTCTGACACACGCACACAAGGATTTTGCTGTGTTGTAGCGGAGGTAAGAAATGAACAGCAAAGGTAAGTGGTGAACAAGAGTTAAATGCCACCATTGACAAAACCTAGGCCAGAAAGAGGAAGGCTCACTACTGGACTGGACAACCAGAGGAGGCATTTAACTAAGTCTTGGGAAACAAGTTCAATGTCAACCCACTGCAGTGCAGATGTAAGAGGAAAGGACATTTAGGTAGAGAAAGCAGTACAAGTAAAGAAATGGAGCTGGAAAAGTATTCAGTGTTCTGGGGAAACTGCTCAAACAAACTTTAGTATAGGAAGGATCCATTCAGAATGAGAGCAGTTCAGGAGGTGTGAAAAAGCAGGCTGAAACCAAATTATAGTAGGTCTTGAATGTCAGCTAAGGGCACTAAACTATTTCTCAAGCAATAGGAGCCACTGAGAACTCTTATATAGGTCAGGGACACCATTACAGCACTACTGCCAAAGGAATTCCTCATTCATTCACCAATATTTTTGAGTACTGTCCTAGTAATCTGTAGGCATGTACAGAGCTACTCCAAATGTAACTTAAAACAACCATTTTATTTTGTTCATGTTTCTGTGGGTCAGCAGTTTGGAAGGGCTCAGGTGGGCGCTTGCTCCCTGATACTCGTGGTGTCAGCTGAGAACTGGAGGGTCCACCTGGCTGGGATGCTGGCTATCAGCCTGGAGATGAACTGGCAGGTTGAGCAGCCCCTACGAGTGACTTCTCCCAGTAGCTTGTGCTTTCTCATGTCTGATGGCCTCAGGGTATTAGAACTTCTTCCACTTCTCCCGTGGCACCTCAGGGCTCAGAGAGAAAGTGTTCTAGGAAGATGGAGCAGAAGCTGCAAGGCTTCTTATGAAAATCCCAAAACATCTATTTCTGCTGCAGTCTATTGATCGAATCGGCCACTAAGCCTAGTCCAAGTTAAAGAGAAAGGGAATTAGACATCAGCTCTCCGTGGGAGGAGCGGCAAAGAATTTGGGGCCGTCTTTCATTTATCACCAGCACCTGTATAGACCAGTTCCATACTCTATGCCCAGAACACAAAAATGAAAAGATACATCATTTTTAAGTTGATTTTGGTGTCGGCGGCCAGGCTGGATGGCCAGTGGAATAGCGGCAGCCAGGAGACTAGTTACCGAGGACCTCGCTCTGGCTGAGCCCAGGGAGTCCAAACACAAGTATCGTCGGTGCCAAGTCATACAAAAGACCATTTGTCAGAAGACCAGAGAGAATTTGGTGAGTGATTGGATGTGGGATGACTAAGATAGAGGTTAATTGGGTCCCTGGTTGTTCAGGCCTGCAAGGAATCTTGCCCAGAAGAGGACTTTCAGATGACAGAGATTTTTCTCACAGGGAGATGGAGGACAAGTTTGGTTCCAGGTTTGTACAGACAAACGTAGAACCCGAGAAACCTGGAGAAGGTTTGAGTATATAATTGAGTTCAATGAATGAATGAATGAACAAACGAATGAATGAATAGAATAGAGTAAAGGAGGGAAGGGTGACTAGATAGACAAGCACCCTGAGCTTGGGAAGCAGTCAGATTTTCCCCAGCAGACCAGAAGGGTCCTGATGGTATGAAATACGTTTGCACTGGGGAATGGAATGAAGAAAAGCATGCAGGGAGATCGGGAGCGGCCATGGAATGAGGAAAGATGCTAAGACATCTTGGGTGGTGCTACCAGTCTGGCTCTGGTGCTTCATAC
The DNA here is from genome assembly GCF_030445035.2 of Dasypus novemcinctus. Lineage (NCBI taxonomy): Eukaryota > Metazoa > Chordata > Mammalia > Cingulata > Dasypodidae > Dasypus > Dasypus novemcinctus. Next base: position 48,948,476 of record NC_080693.1, on the reverse strand, counting down.
TTGTTATAGCATCCTCTCTGGGAAATGAAAAGCTCTGTCCCCATTAAACAGATGAAGAAAACAAGGCTCAAAGAGGTTAAGTTGCCCGCGTCAGCTAAGTGAAAGCACCTGGGTTCAAATCCAGGCCTGAGTGGTTCCAAAGGACTTCAGATCTCCTCCATAAAGGCTTTCTTGATTCCCCTGGCTGGAAGGAATCTGTCTGCTGTCTCAGGGCTTCTTCACCCTAAACTCTAAGTGTTGCACTGTCTTGAGGAAGAGGGTTCTTAAGCAGTTGTGCTTAGAGGAGGGGTTTCGTGGCTGGTGCTTAGGCGTACAGGACTCTCCTGGTCATGCACAACATTTTCATTTGTTCTTACTGGGCAAGAAGTCTGTCACTTCCATCAGATTCTGGAGGAGGTCTATAATGCAAAGAATGTTAAAAACCTGTCCTAGGCTATGAAATTCTTAGGGGGCAGATTTTTTAAAACTCATTTTTCAGTCCCCACAGCACACAGTATAGAGCTTGGCATGGAGGCATTCAGTGAATAGTAGGTAAAGTGAAGTAAACTGACTTGGGGTACCACAGGGAGCCTTTGCAGGTTCTCAAGCAAGGAATGAGGTAGGAAGGTTCTTCTGGATTAGATTTGTGTGTGTTTTTTTTTTTTAATTATTAGAAAAGTTAAAAACTGCAGGCTGGAAAGCCACATAAGAGACTGTTGCTGTCATTTAGTCCTGGACTAAATGTATCAGGGGGAAGGGAGAAAAGAGGGCAAAACTGTAAGACATTTTAGAGAAAGAGCAAAAAGAAGTTGGATCCAGTCTGCGTTTTTGTATAAAGCAATAATTGATGAGCTGAGAAGAATCTGACATCTTTTGAAAGAGCATGCACCTTTATTTCGCCACAGTCCCCACCTCCCCCTATTGTATACTTCCATGTAGGCATTTGCAATTGTGACTTCAGGATTAGATAGAAGGAGGAGACGGAAAGGGAAAAGCCTCTTTTGAAATTAGAAGAAAGAAAGTCCTAAAGGAAACCAGATACAGAATTTGGGAAGGGAGTCCAAATTTCGAGGGAAAGATGATAGAATCACAGCATTTAAACTGCGATGAACTTAAAGCCCTTCATCTCTCAGTTCAACTAAAGAAACTGAGACTTGTCAAGGCCAATTGACTTGTCTCAGTTCTAGTTACTTTGGAACAGAACTGCCATTAGAAGGGAAGTTTCCAGATTTCCAGTTCAACCCTCACTTTACAGTTGTTGGTGTGAGAATTTAAAAATCTTGTACATAATTTTCTGTGAAATGAGACATGAAAGCTCCTGAGGGCATAAAATAGGTCCATCCTATCTCCCTAGTGCCTAGCATGGGCCCAACCAAGAGCAGCACTTAACAGATATTGACTGGAGGACGAGAACAGGCACAGCTCCTGTTACACTTAGGAAAAGGGAAGCTCGGAGTTGCTGAGGAAAGACCTGGTGCTTGTGGAGCTCATTCCAGGTGGTGGTGGCAGCAATAGCTGGTGTCACCAGGGATGGCAGATCCAGCTGCTGCTATTTCTCTGTAGTCAGGGTTCAGACAGGAAACCAACCACATGTTTGCAGACTGGTGGGTCTATGGAAAAAAATAAGGGAGATAGTTGTGTTCTACACTGCCCTGTGAACCAGGCCCGGCAGTCACTGATTTTAGCAGCCTCTTCCCCAGCTGGTGCTGGAGAGGACTTCTAGCTGGCGTTCAGTTTATTCAACTAAAGAAAAAAAAATTGCTGCAGCAAGGGAAATAGTCCTTCCCCTGTTTTACAGATGCAGAAACTGAGGCTCAAAAAGCCCAAGTGACTTGTCCAAGATCACACAGCACCCTGGTGATGAAGCCAAGATTCAAACAGCACTATTCCTCCACAGAGCTGTCAGGAAAAGCAGAGCTCCCTGAGTTTATAATCCCAACTGGTCTCCCTGATTCCATGCTCATCCCAGCTCCAATCCATTCTCCACGCTGGAGCCCAAGTGACCTTAAGACACACATGTGGTCTTGTCACTCCCCCACTTAAAACCTCCCAATGACTTCCCACTGCTCTGGGATAAAGACCAGACTCCTTACCAAGCCAAGGTCCTCTCTTCGCCAGCTCCTGGTTCAAGCCACATAGCCCTTCTTTTAGGACCTCTCACATGCCAAACTCTGCCCTGTTTAGGACCTTTGCATGTGCAATACCTTCAGCCTGGGATGCCTCCTCTGCCACCAGGGCCTCTAAATGTCATCCCATCCTTCAGATCACCGTCTTAGAGAAAGCAGGTCAGGACTGTCTGCTCATCCTCTCTTGGCTCCTTGCACTGTTTCCTCACAGGCTCTATCACACTTTGTAGCTGGTATGCATAATTTACAGGTACTTGCACACTGTCTCTTCCAGTAGAATGTCACCCCCCCCCCCCTGTTTTGCTCACCCCGTACCCGTGGTCACTGGTGCAGTTGGGGCCACCTATCAGCAATATGTTTACATATAGGGATAAATGAAAACACTGAATAAATGGAGAAATATTAATCAATTACCTTCCTGGCATAAACTACCTTCTATCTGAGCTCTGAGGACACCAGGAGAGCAGAGTCCAGCTCTTGTTAAAGTGATTCAAGACTGGCTTAAGAACATGCCCAAAGGCATGATACTGAAAAGGGAGCAAGAACTGTCACTTCAGAGAACCCCAAAGAGACTCTCTCATTTCTGGGAATTACAGTGAACCTGGGTTACCAAGCCCCCAGGCCCACCGCACCCCACCCCCAGTGTCCCTGTTTGTTGAGTAGGTGGGGAGGGATTATTGAGTAGCCAGATAAACTCTGTTAGACATTAAAGACCCTCCCAGGAAAAAGGAGTCCACCACGTGGCAGAGCCTACCCATCAGAAAGTCCTGGATGTTGATTGACCCCAGGGAGAAAGTTCTGAGAAAATTCCGGAGAAGTGGGGAATTCTTCACATTTGAAAAAAAATGGGAGAGATTACCTTATCTTCTAGACTTGATCTTTCCTGCCTAGGGAATAATAAAATCAAACAATGACTAACTCCCATCTGTCCTATTGCTTTATAATTTACAAACCACTTTCTTTTTTTTTCCAATATATTTTTTATTTATTTTTAAAAGATACATAGATCACACAAAATGTTACATTAAAAAATATAAGAGATTCCCATATGCCCCACTCCCCACACACCCCACTTTCCCACATCAACAACTTCTTTCATTAGTGTGGTACATTCATTGCAATTGATGAATACATTCTGGAATACTGCTACACAGCATGTATTATAGTTTACACTCTCTCCCAGTCCATTCAGTGGGTTATGGAAGGATATATATATAATGTCCTACATCTGTCCCTGCAATACCATTCAGGACAACTCCAAGTCCCGAAAATGCCCCCATATCACACCTCCTTTTCCCTCTCCCTGCCTTCAGCACCTCCGTGGCCACTGTTTCCACACCAATGATATAATTTCTTCCATTGCTAGAGTCACAATAATTCTATAGTAGAATACCAGTAAGTCCACTCTAATCCATGTTTTATTCCTCCATCCTGAGGATCCTGGGGTAGTAATGCCCACTCCACAACTCAATTGAGAGGGGGCTGCGATCCCACACGGCTGGTGGATGGGACTCGCATGCCCACAGCTGTAGACTCTCACGGTTCCTTGCTGTAGTGGTCGTCCATCCTCAAAACCACTTTCACATGCATCATCTCTGTCAAAATGCTCAACAGTTCAGAGACAGGATACCATTATGATTCTCATTTTAAAGATAAATAAACTGAGGCTTGAACAGTAACTTGCCCTGGAGCACAACCTTTCTCAGGGGAAGAAGGTTCATATCGTGAAGAAGAAGGAGAAGGAGAAGAAAAAGAAGAAGAGGAAGACATTAAAATTAAAACATCATGGGCTTTGGAGCAAGGCTAGGCTGGGTTTGAATCTGGCTCCGTGGCAATTAGCTGTTGACCCTGGTTAAGACACCTGAAGCTTTCTTTCCACATACCTGAAGTGGGCATAATGAGATCTACCTTAGCAGGGAGTTGGGGTTCTAGTGTGTTCCATTCCTGTAACTCCTGATGGGGTGTGAGAACCCCTTCCCTCTCCCTGATTCCAGGGCCAGCGCTATGCCTGTCTTGAATAGTACAGAAAGAGCGCATCCTGTCTACCCAGAGCATGGCCCACTCCTTGCTCAGGTCTTCATCCCTGCAAGGTGCACCTATGGGAGAAAGTGGAGGCGACAGATCCTTCTCAGCTGATGGAAAGGTATTCAATTTAGGGCCAGGTGCTTTTTTTTAAAATTATGGCCCAAAGAAAGGATGAGATTGGGAAAACCAGTGACCCAAGGCAAATTGAGAAATAAAAATTTATATCAGGATGGAGGGAAATTGGGAACCAGAGAGTAGTTGGTTTTACATGCACGGAGGCAGGAATCCAGCACAGGTAACTAGCCCTGATTTGTTCTAATTCTAGAAATTCCTAACTTCTAGCCATTGGCCCTCAATCAGAAGTCATCCAGAAGTGACTGCCTCCCAGAAACAGTCTACTGGTACCATACCTGGTAGACACCTGATTGTGAGAGACGCAATGCATCCTGATAGGACCAAGTCCTCCAAAAGAGTTAACATGTGGTGTTACAAGAGCTTAAAGCACATCCATCTACTCACCACTACCATGGAAACTGAGGAAACGGAGGACCAGAGAGGGAAAATGGCCTGGCCAATGTCACACCTCAAGACTAGTTGGAAAAACTTTCAGAGATATGAGGCTGCTTGGGAACTAACCTGTGGACTCAAGTGTTTTTCATCCCCAAGAAAGGGCAACTTCCCCAAAGTTGATAATGCCACATTCCCAGGCAGGCTGCCCAAGGGCCCAGGTCCCTGCTGCTGTACCCTCTTCCCTTCAAATGCATGAACCATGTGTAGGCCCCATGCCCCAACTCCAGTCCCTGAGAATCACTGGGGACAGGGTCCCTGTGACTCTTCTTTCTGGCCAGCCCTTGGAGAGTGATGCTCCCAGTGTTCTGACCAGCTCTCTTCCCTTCTTTCTCCCTTCTTTCTTCCCTTCCTTCTGAGGAGAAACTCAGGGCCTCCCACAGTTTCCCCTCTGGAAGCTATCAGCCCTGGATGGCCAGCACCCATATCTCTACCTCAGGCCAGACCTTCCTCCTGAACTCCACACCTGAAGAGCCAACTGCTCCCTGGACTTCACCACATCAAACACAGCTCAAAATTGACCTCCTCTCCTAACCCATCCCTAAACTTACTAATCTGTTTTCAGTTCTCTCATTCTTGAGTAATAGCCCCACCATTCACCCAGGTGTATACACACATAAAAATTCTCTCTGCTCTGCCTTTTGTTATCAAACTCTCATCACTACCAAAGCATCTGCCAATACCCCCTGAGATACTTCCCAATTCATTCCCTCATCTACATTCTCTCTACGTAAATACAGCTCAGGCTGTCATCATTTCTTGCATAGGTCTTTGCCAACAGCCCTCACTTGAGTTGCTATTTTCCTTTCACACACTCCAGACTTCTGATGGCTCCCCTTTACCATAGAATCAGGTCTAAATTCCCTAGCCTCACCCTAGGGTCATTTATTTTCTGACCCCAATTTACCTTCCTCTATAATCTGCTATCATTTGCCACTCCACCGAAACCCCACCAACATACGCCTGGCTGCCCAAACTTGCTAGTCTTCTAATGCTTCTGAGTTCTCACTTACCACTATTTGCTCTACTTGAAATATCCCCTGCCCCATCCTTGCCCCATCACCCCAAACCAGGATTCCACCTAGAGCAGACCTATTCACCCCTCAAGGCCCAGCTCTTTTGGCACCTCCTCAGCCCTTGGCCAGGTTGTATTTAATAGAGGCATACTTTGCCTTCTCGGTGAGCTTGGTGATTAATAATAATAGAAACTAATTGTCCAAACATGACAGGCACTATCCTAGGTACTTTACCTGTATTAGATTATTTAAAACCCCAACAGTAATCCCATCTGATATTACTATCAGTGTGTAATAGGTTCAGAGAGATTTGGTGGCTTACATGGGCCCCTAATTAGTTCTTGGCAAAGCCAGGATTCAAACGCCATAGCCCATATTCTTTCCAGACTGGCCTGCTGCTTCCCGTCACGTTTGTTCAATATGTGTAACATTGTACTAAAGTTGTATGGACCCGTATCCTCCTACCTCTGGAGTTCAAAGCCCTTTGAGGGCAGCTGCTGTGTTTGATTCAAATTTCCAACCATCAAGTCTAAAATTGTGCCTGATACACATGCACCTAATAAATAAGTGGTGAATGAGTAACTGAGTAACTGGATATGAAAAGGGGCTCCATTTATTTTTCTTTTTAAATCAAATCCAAATAGAATTTGTTGGTATGCTTAATGAACATTGGTTAATTCCAACTTCAACTTAAGGAGAACTTTTGAAGACAGAGGCTATGTGGAGTTGTTAAAAGTGTAGACTTTGAAGATGGACCTAAGCTCTTTGCTCTACCACTTACCAGTTGTGTGACTGATAATATTAATGCCTTTGTAACCTCCAAAGCCCTGAGTAAATACAAGTCACTGTTATTAATAATAAGTGTTTCTCCAAAGAGCACTCAAACTGTCCCCACCCAAGCCAAGAGGGAAAGCAGAGATAACCCCAGAGAGCATTGGGGTCTCACCTGGATCAGCTGTGGATACCAGAAAGGGATGCAGTGATGAGCAGGGTTGACAAAAAGGGGACAATAAGGAGTCCTGGCCTATTTAATCCAGGAGGAGCTGTAGGTGGAATCATAGGAGACCAGAGAGAAAGGAAGATTAAAACACTAGTTGTTTGCAGGCTTCTCATGTTAAAGGTGAAAAAAACAAGGCCCAGAAAGGTGCAGAGACTTGCCCAAAGTAACAAAGGTAGTTGTCACCGGAGCTGGGACTTAGATACTAGTGGCGCCCATGAAATGCCAGGTTACCATTCTCCCAATTTTAAGAGCACTTCTGAAACAGGCACAGTATGATTATCTGTTTGTTCTGTTTCTCAATGCAGCATTTCTTTAAACACCATGACTATTAGACCCAATATCCTGCAAAGTCAAAGAGACACTTCTGCAGTCTCCAAAGCCCTGAGAAGTGTGGGAAAGGAATCTGGGGAGTTACCAAAAGGGTGGGTGCTCTGCATGCTTGCAGGAGGAAGGTAAGTCACTTCCTCCCAGACAGACCAGACTACAGTTCAACTCTCAGAGACAAGCTGCACTTAAACATCTCTAGAGGTACAGCCTTCCTCAGGTTGGGAAAGCCAGTTCAGTGTCTGAAACACAGATCTCATGTTTTGGAGTGAGAGAGACGTGGTTTGGGGTTGGCAGTCCACTCAGATCCCAGCCATACTCTCATCCATCTACTGTCTCCGACAGTGGCAAAACCACAATGATGTTATTCTTTCACTCCTGTGTTGAGCACTTACCACATGGCAGGTCCTACATAGTAGTGACAAATTTAAAACTCCTTCCTTCCCAACTGTTTGTCCTTGGACAAAATCAACAACAGCAGCTATCACTTCTTGAGAACGTAGCATGTGCCAGTCACTGCTCTAAGAATTCTACATGTCTCAACTCCTTCCTCACTATGCTAGGAGGTGGCACTACCATTTACAGACAAGCCACACAGTGGCAGCTGAAGGCGGCACAGCTAGTAAATGGTGCATCTGGGATTCACCAAGCCTTCTGACTTTGCAGCCTGCACCCTTAATCTCCCTAACTGCCCTCATCTACATAACAGGAGCAATGCTGTCTATCCCACAGAGTCTTTGCAAGGATAAAAGTAGGTCTTTTACTTTCCCAGCTGCTAAAACAAATACTATAAGATGGGTTGGCTTAAACAATGAGAGTTTATTGGCTCAGGGTTTTGAGGCTAAGAGAGAGAAGTCCAAAGTTGAGGCAGCACCCAGGCGATGCTGTCTCCCCAAAGACTGCCTGCAGTCTGGGTGCCAGCAATCCTTGGTCCTTGGCTTTTCTGCAACAAGGCAATGCACACTATGATGTTCTTCTTTCTCCTCTGATTCTGTAGATTTCCGGTGTCTTTCTCTTCCCATGCCTTCCATGTCCAATTTCCTTTGCATTTAAGGACTCCAGCCACATTGGGTGAAGGACCCCCTCCCTCCATCCAAACACACCTGCATCAATAACATCCTCAAATGGGTTCACAACCACAGGACCAGGGGTTGGGACCTGAGCATGCCCTTTGCAGGGGCGATGAATCAATCCCAAACAGTAGGTAAAAAACGTAGAGCCTAGCGCACTGCTTGACACCAGCAGGCACTAAAGAAATGTACTCTCTTTTACCTATGGGGGTGGAAGTAAAGGGCAAGGAACAAGAATGGGAGCAACAGAGGCCAAATCTCTGGGTCCTTTTCTGACCATGGACCATCATGATGGAGGTCGCTTAATGCAGTGAATGGAAATATTAATCAGCCTTTAACAATTTCACTTGAATTGCTAAATTTCCAGGTCTCCTCAGAAACAACCACCTTTTCTTTTTCTCCAGTTGTCCTATGACCATGTGCAAGAACACACACACACACAAATATACACATACCATGGCCTTTATTTTCTTTCTGCCTCTTTTGCTTCCCTGTATTTGGTATCCATGGCAACTGGCATCCCAGCAGCAATGAGGCAGTAGCACAGTTACTGCTTCCCCTGCCCCCACCTTGCTGATCAAGGCTGTCCATCTAACTTAAAAGTGCAGTTCAGAGGGCAGGGCTAGCCTTGCCCCAAAGGCAGCAGGACATTTTCTAAAGGGGAGACGGAGGAAGGAAGGAGGTAAAGAACCTCCACTAAAAAAAAAGTCCTTCTAGGATGGAGACAGAGCAGTAGAGCAGTAGAGCCAATCCTCCAGAATGGCACCAAATGAGGCCTGTTTAGGATGCCTTCACTAACTGTAAGTTTGGACTAAGGGGGGCTGGCTCTCTCCAGTCTTTTGGGCTGGTGGGCTTCCCTGCAGTCTGGAATCGCAGAACCCATACCTTGCACCACCTATTAGACACTGAAGCCACAACTCATATGACTTCTTCTCATGTGAAACAGGCCTCTAATAACCATTCCCTACAGTTATCCTGAGCAGGAGGGTCTACAAAGCACATTATCCAGCATCTCAATTTCTCTTCCCATCCACCCCAAGGACAGCCTTGTTATTCCTGAGGTGAGGAAACTGAGTCTCCAAGTGGCCCAAGGTTATTCCTCTAAGAAGATACTAATCAGTGCCTCACAACCTCTCCATCTCAGGTTAAGTCTGTTTTCTTGACCACCACCCTACAGCTGATCCTGCCTCAAAGCCATTATGCTTACTTACAAAAGGGTAATATCATGCCTGTAGAGGTGATGCTAGGACTACTTCATTTGGGATTTAAAAGAGACCTTAAAGATTATGTAATGTAATCCCCCATCCCCTCCATGTTAAGTGCAGGGAACTGAACCTCACTTCATGTGTATACATATTGGTTACATGATATATATATCTTGAAGTCCACAGAGGGGAAGCAAGATGTTCAAAACCACACAGCTAATAAGGAATGGGGTTAGAGTATCAGTTTTAATTCCTGGTACAATTTAACTCAATATGCATTGGCTGAGCACCTGCAAGCCAAGTATTCAGCTATAGCAATACATCAGGTATGATACCTACCCTTGAGGTGGGGAAGTGTCACTATGCAAGCACCTGATCCAGCCCAGGAGCATCAGCAGGCTGAAGAATAAGTACTACCAGTGAGCCAGGCAAGATGAGGAGGCAGAGGGGAGGACGAGAGGCATACCTGGTATGGGAAATGGCAGGATCACTGGCACAGAGATCTGAAGTAGCTTAATGTGGACTGGGAACTCCACACAGTTCAAGGTTATAGTGGCATAGAATGTGAGCCTGGGAACTGTGGAGAAATAAAAACTGGGATGCAAGACAGGGGCTATGTACTTGAGGCCCTTGAAATCCACATTCAGGAATTCAGACACTATCTCAAAAGCCATGGGGAACTAATGAAGGGTTTATGTGGAGGGGATGCATGTTGGGCCCATTAGAGGATTCATGAGGAACGACTAAAGGGTTCATTAGACTAGGGTAGATCAGAGAGGAAGAAAACAACTAAGAGAAATTTCCAGTGTCTGGTTCGAGATTGGGTGGGCCTTTACCAGGGAAAACTTAGGGGTGGAGAGGATAGAACTGATGCAGTAACTTCTTGGGAGGTAAAATTGACAGTCTTGGTAATTGACTGGCTATGAAGGGTAAAGAGAGAAGAGAAATCAAGGATAATCCCAGTGACCTTTCCATTACATAACCTTGACTACTGTCTAGAGTTTTCCTAGCCCAATACCAAAGAACTTAAATACCTAACATCATCAGTTTGCTTGGAGACCACAGGCTCAGAGCAAAAAGAAAGAACAGCCCTGGACATGGGAAGGGTTTGTGTTCAATATGGCTCTGGCATCCACAGGCAGGGTGCCTTCAGGACTGTTATTAAACTTTTGGGCTTTGGTTCCTTCACAAGTGGAGGGTTGACTGGAGCATCTCTCAGGTGCCCTCCAGGTGATCTACCTTCCTCATGCAGTTGTCATGAAGGTCCAATTCATTCATTCATTCACACAGCAACATCCATCAAGCACCATCCATGTGCCTGGGCCTGTGCTAGGCCCTGGGAGTCTAATAGCGAATAAGAGCCAATCCCAGCTGTCCTGGAGAGAGGATGGGGAATACAGACAAAAATCAGATAATTCCAACATGAGCTGCAGGATCTGAGAACACTCTGGTTGAAAGTAGAGTGGGTCAGAAACTGTTTCCCTGAGAAAGATAACAAAATTGAGACTGAAGGATAAACAGTCTGGCAAAGAGAGGGGAAGGTGTTCCAGGCAGCAGGAACAACATTGCACAAAGGTCAGGAAACTGCAAGAGTTTGTGATCGACTCAGGGATCTGCAAATAATAATCGTCTGTGGGAGTACGTTGTAAGCAACAAACTAATATATTATTAACATCACCATCATGTTCGTAAGATAGAACCTGGTAAAATACACCGCAAGCCAGTAATCTAATGACAAGGTTATCCAAACCCATCAGATTCCACTCTTCTCTGTTCTGGATTGTGCTGCTGATACAGATATTTTCACTCGCCAATTCCTTTTTCTATTCTCCATAACTCTTCCTTAAGAAAAGAATATCAATGATGCATACCGTATAAGTTAGTTATCCATTGTGCCTTTAGATTCCTGAACAGCCCTGTTTTTCCCATTTTGTAGATGATGATGGTTAGACACAGGAAGGCAAGTAGTTCAGCCAATAGCAGAGAAGCCAGGACTTGAACCCCATGTGCCCGCTCCACCTAACTGCTTTTTTCCACATTCCCAATCAGACCTTCTGATTTGCACTAATTGTAGAACCACGCCCCTCATCCCCAGAGACTTTCCTGGTAGACTGCAGTTTCCAAAGTCAGCTATCCCTTTGCACTGATTACTTTTTTAGGTGAGTCTGTTTCCTAAATCTCTTTAGTTAAGCCATCTCCAAATCACTCTGGATGAAAGATAGGATGGGTTTATGTCTGGGAAGGTTTCCTGTAGACAGCAAATCTTATCCATAATAGGCGGATTTCCCAAGTTAATCAGGGAAGGTGATAGTTCCTGCCTCTAGTGTTCTGGGTTTTTGCTCTTTTGCATAAGTCAATGCTTGCTTAGAGATTGAAAACCAACTTATCTAAAGACTTAAACCACGTGGTGGAGAGGAAGGAGACTAGAGCTGGACCTGGAAGACTAGGGGCATTCCTTGGCTTTGCCTCTTTGCATCTCTGTGACTGGGGGCAAATCATTCTGCCGTGCTACCTAGGACTGGATGATGACCCAGCAAGTTGAAAAGGGCATGTTTGGGTCCACACATACCTTGATTTAAATCCATGTATCGCTTCCTGAGGCTTATTGTTTCTCTGAGCCTCAGTTTCCTCATGCAGACAAATGGAGGCAATCCTTATACTCCTCAGAAAAATGCGGTGTTTGGAATGTAACAGCGGTTTAACTGATAGTAATTGAATAAATGGAGAATTTAAAACAGTTCCTTTTACCCACCTCTCTCTCCTTGTCTCACTTTTCTCATCTGTAAAAGGGAGATATAAAGTCTCTCCCCATGTACGTTTTTGGACATTTGAGCAAATCCTATACATCATGTTTGTCAAAGTTTCTATGAACACTCAAGTTTATGACAACCTAAGGTCTAGTCTTACACTGCCTAAGGAACCATGTGAGACTCTTCACATACTTATTTCTCATTCCCAACAGTGTCCTGCAGGGTGAGTTGTATCATCATCTCCAGCTCCCAGATAAGAAGCTGAAGCTCAGGAGCTCAGGTACCTTTGCCAGGGTCACCAGATGGTATGTGCTAGGGTGGAGATTCGAGGTTAGATCAGGCTTTCTCACAGTTCCATGTTCTTGCTGTGATGGTCTCTGCTCCCATTAACCCTCAGTCTCTGGAGCCAGGCTACCTGCAGTAGTATTTAGGCTCCACCACTGATTAATGGTATGCTGTTGGGGGAAAGTTAAACAGCTTAACTGTGCCTCCATTTCCTCATGTTGAAAATGAGAGTATTCACCGTATCACGGTGGTAAGGATCACCTTAATCATTTGAAGCTTCTTCAAATCAAAATGAGAACTCTCTCACTGGATAGACCAAGAGATTGCTCCATCTTGATTCTGGCTCTAAGATGTAGGATTCTCTTTATTTGGGACTCATGTCTCACCTCCTCTGAGGAGACTTCCAAGATCACTGATTAAGTCTCTTTCATGCCTTGGCCGTAGCCTTTTAGATTAACAACAACAATAATAATAACCATCATTTCTTGAGTCCCTATCATATGCCTGAAACTGGACACTTAACCCTATGAAGTGGGTTTTATTATTCCTGTTAGATAGAAGAGAAAACAAGGCTCACAAAGGTTAATTTGCCCAGAGACACACAGCTCTTCACATGGATGATGCTAAAATAATATACCTTTGGAATGATGGAGTCAACAAGGTACATCCTTCTCAAAGACACCGATGATCTGGAGGACAAACCTCTTGTCTTTTATGCTCTGACCCCACAGCATCTAGAGTAGGACTGACTGCATAAAGAAGTGGGGACTCTAAATCAGACTTAGACAAATTATGACCAAGATACCCGATGAATTTTCTGAGGGCTCCATCCAACGAAACATGTCATGAGTGGGGTGGTGGAGAGCACCTCAGGCCAGATTTGAATCTTGCCATTTCCAAGTGCAGAAGTCAGAGTCATTGCACTAACAGTTCTGTGGGCTCCAGGGCTCCCAAGGGGAAGCTCTGATTTTTTTCATCTCTTTGGGGGCATTTGATCCTTTGATGATTTGAGGAACTAGAGTAGAAATTTATTTTTAAGTTGAAATCTCACCACTGGTTTCCATTTCTTAAGAAAATTGAGGGAAGCAGACTTGGCCCAATGGATAGGGCGTCCGTCTACCACATGGGAGGTCCACGGTTCAAACCCAGGACCTCCTTGACCCGTGTGGAGCTGGCGCATGCGCAGTGCTGTTGCACACAAGGAGTGCAGTGCCACGCAGGGGTGTCCCCGCATAGGGGAGCCCCACACACAAGGAGTGTGCCCTATAAGGAGAGCCGCCCAGCGTGAAAGAAAGTGCAGTCTGCCCAGGAATGGCACCGCACACATGGAGAGCTGACACAACAAGATGACGCAACAAAAAGAAACACAGATTCCTGGTGCCCCTGATAAGGATAGAAGCGGTCACAGAAGAACACAGCGAATGGACACAGAGAGCAGACAACTGCGGCGGGGGGGGGGGGGGGGGGGGGGGCGGGGACGGGGACAGAGAGAAATAAATAAATAAATAAATCTTAAAAAAAAAAAAAAGAAAATTGAATTCAGATGCCCATTCCCTTGAAATCAGCCATCCTAACTTTCTAAATTGTCCATAAGCCATACTTTAAAATATAAAATAAAATCCTCAGAGTTCAATGACTCCTCTCATACTTCCTGCAGGTCTTTTGCTTTGTCTGCCACTTGACACCCAAATATGACATGAAGCAAGCTAGAGGGAAGAATAAAGGGGTGGGAGGGAGGCTGGGGACGCTAGAGGAAGTCAGTGTTCTGATTTCATGCAGGTGTTCCGCAAACATTTAATGGAAATCTACCTGGTGAGGCAGAAGCTATTGTTCCCATTTATGGAAGAGGAAACTGAAGCTCAAAGAGCCCTGTCAAGATGATTAAGATATGGTCCCTGCCCTCAAAGAGCCCCCAATTCAATAGAGGCGACAGACATGGAGGCCAGGATTATGGCCCAATGAGAGTGGGTACAAAGAACTCAAGGTATGTGGAGGATAGCACCATTATCTTAAGAAGGAAGGACACCCTTTGGGAAATATTTGCAAAGGTGGTGAAGTCATACCTGACAATGACATTTGGCAATAACATTTGACTTTGCCTTAAATCAGCTGTTTCATGATGATATGAGAATATGCATCCTGATTCTCTCACAAGTGAGTGAAGAGTCCAAGACTTGGAGGCTTGCTGTGGGATTTTAGACAAGCGACTTCACATTTTTAAGATTTGTTATCTGGAAAACAGCCATCATACTTCTTATTGTGATTACGATTATTTCCCTGGCTACCCCCCACAGAGTTCCTGTGGAGCTCAAATGTCTACTAACCACACTAAACATCCAGGTACTGTATCAACAGCAACATCTTGTTTATAGGTAAAGGATTATACTGTCACTATTGCTGCTGTTCAAGCTCTGTCCCTTGACTCACAAGTGACCAGATACTCTGTATTGATTCTTCAGTCAATGAAATCTTGTCCCAAAGACTGATCACATCTCCTCTTCCCTCATGTGCCTCAGAGAAGCAATGCCATTCCGCTGCTCGGGGTTTCGTGCCTCGGCACGGTTGACATTGTGGACCAGGTGATTCTCTGTCGTGGGGGCGCTGGCCCATGCTTTGTAAGATACCTAGCTCTATCCCTGGCCTCTACTCCCTAGATGCCAGGAGCAGCTTCCCACTCAGCCATGAAAATCTAACCATGTTTCCCAACATGGCCAAATGTTCCCTCTTGGGCAAAATCGACCCGAGCTGAGAAGCACTGAGCTACCTCGTGTGATAACACACCCCTCGGAGGGAGGCCAGGCTGGATTTCTGCTCCCACTTCATAGAGAGACAAGACCTGAGACCCAGGGCGGGGAGGAGCCATTCAAGCTCACAAAGAGGCCTAAGAGCCAAGAGTCCCGACTTCACTTCCCAGTACTGCTCAGGTGGAGCCCAGCGGGCCGCCACTGAGAGTACACAGGGAGGAGGTCCCGGGGCTCAGAGAGCAGATCTCCGTCCTCAATCCTGCCCCCGCCCCTCCACCCCTCCACACCCCTCCCTGCTACCCCTTCTCTAAACAGAAGCGGCAGCCTTGCCGGCCCTCTCCCTCCCTCTGCCTCGCCCCTTGCCCCTTCCTTTGCTGCTAGGGGAGAGGTCGTTGCTCACCGAATGTTGGCAAAGGAATGGGGCCATCATTGCAGGAAGGGTGACAGGACAACAGTGAGGATAAAGCCCAATCTTAGCTCTGCCTCAAACTTCAAACTTCAGGGGGATGTGCTGACACCAGGAAGCAAACATTAAAAAAGAAAAAAAGAAGAAAAACCCTCTAACAAAATTCCTCCGTTGCCATGTAAGGGCAGGTCTTGGCCAGCTCTGTGCAACTTGGGAGAGTTGGAGTATGAGGGGTGAGCACAGAGGAGGGTATTCTGCTTCTCTCCTAGTCCCCACCCCCGGCACCCCTCCCCCTCCCCCTGTGCATCCCTCTTGGAAGGGCCTTGAGAATGCACCAAAATAACCCCTCCCTCCTCCTCCGCCGCCCTGCCCATTTGCCTCGCTGTGCCCCCTGCAGAAGGCCGGCACGCAGCCTGGTGCACGGGTTAGGGGCGTGTAACATTTTGTCTGAATAGGCCCCTATGTTCCCATAATTTATAGTGGTAAGTAATCTTATTTGCAAAGCAAGCCCTTACAGTTATAAAAAACAAGTTAATTGACTTGCATAAAAATCAAACATGTAAAAGTTTTCCATCTTAACACAAGCAGCACACTGAGCCCATTTGTACAATAGCTATGATGCAGCGAGGCCCGCGTCTGGACTACTAGGACCCGGCCTCTTTCATAACCCAAAATGGAATCTTAAACCCTGACAAGGCCACATACCGATGGGAGTTACTGAATTTAGAGTCAGTCACTCAACTAATTATA
This sequence comes from Dasypus novemcinctus, assembly GCF_030445035.2. NCBI lineage: Eukaryota > Metazoa > Chordata > Mammalia > Cingulata > Dasypodidae > Dasypus > Dasypus novemcinctus. The sequence goes on along the minus strand of NC_080693.1, from coordinate 48,932,229 downwards.
CGACGTTTTATTTTTTTCCCTGTGTCAATAAACAAACTTGGGTCTGACTTCTGACACTGAGTCCTAGAAGCCAATTAAGAGGCGTTCCCAATATATTACAGGGTCGACAAACAAGGATGGCTTTTCTTGGAAAAGTGAACATCATGTTTCTTTTAATGAGTGTGAAAATATATGAGTTTCTTAATCACTGGCAACTTCGATGGAGTCCAAGACAGGGAAATCACTGACTCCCAGCTCAGGAATGAACAGGAGCCAGATTCTTGATGGGGTTTTTACGATGGGTCCTCTGGTGTGAGACTGCTGGGAAGAGAGCATTCAAGAAACGCTACCTTCGCTTATGACAAGGAGTTGACGGTGAGTCTGCTTCAGCACCCGACAGAAGGCAGAGAAAGTGCCCTGTTGTGGTCAGGGGCTTCTGCAAAGCGCCAGGAGACTCTTGGTGGGGTGAAGGAAAAACAATAAACCTGCAGAGAAGTACATTGCAAAGGGCTTTCCCTGGTGCCCGCCCCCGATTACCCCCTATCCTCTGCTATTCTGAGACCCCATTTCATGAGTAAGGGGACAGGGCAGGGACCCTAATGTTAATTAAGTACTCAGTATGTGCTGGGGACCACCTTCAAAAGAACAGGAAGATATTAGTGTTCTTGTTTTCCAATGAGAAAACTGAGGCCCAGAGAAGGGGAGTGACTTGGCCAAGGTCACACAGCAAGTTAATAGCGAAGTCCACAGAGCCCGTGACTTGCTCACTGCTCTGGGTGGGGCGGGAAGGGTCATGGCAGAAGCCCCTGGAACTTATGAGCTGTGCTGCCACCCTTTCTGGAAAATGGCTCCACCTACCTACCAAAATCTACTATGTGCCCAGCACCATATAAGACCTGTTGACCCCAAGCGAAGACACAAGACACTCGGTTTCATGGGAGACCAGGTGGAAAAGCAACAATAGTAATAGTTTTGTGTAGGTTCTGATGGAGGCATTCACAGAGGAAAGACCTGATTCAGCCGGTGGGAGGCAGGAAGGGGGCAATGGTCAAGAAATACCTTCTGAGACTGAGCGAGCCTTCAGCTGTGACTTCAAATAGCTAGATATTTTTCAGTTACTCAGGGGACAAGTGGGGAAAGAGCATCCGGGAGAGCTGAACCAGTGTGAGCAGAGGCACCGAAGGGGGAGAGCAGACCAAGCATGCCCCGTTCAGACCCGCACGATGCCAGGAGGGCCAGTCCCGGGGGTGGGCAGGTGCACGCGGGCCCGCGGCAGAGCTGAGCCCAAGAGGGCCCCACGGGGCGGAGGGCGCTTCACCACATGCAGTTCTCCGAAGCGACTCCAGCCGCTTATGCCTTCAGTTGTGTCTTGGCTTCCCAGGGCTGCTGTAATAAAGTACCCGTAAGCAGGTGGCTCCAAACAACACAGTTCAGGAGTCCGGAAGTCCAAAAGCAAAGGGCTGGCAGGGCCAGGCTCTCGTGCCTGGTCTGGCAGAGGACCCACCCTTGTCTCTTCCCACTGGCGGTGGCCAGCAATCCTTGGCACTCCTTGGCTTCTGTCTGTGTCTCCATTTTCTCTTCTTATGAGGACAACAGTCATTGGATTGGGGTTCATCCTAATCCAGTATGGCCTCCTAACTACATCGGCAAAGACCCTAGTTCCAAATGAGATCACACTCCGAGTTTCCAGGGGGCCGTGAATTTGGGGGAGGACACTATGCAAGTCAGCACAGGTTGGGACAAACCATTGGAAATAGTCAAACCTGACAAAGAAGACGGGGGGCTTGCACCCAGGCTCAGGCCTGATGCTTGGAGGTAGCATGGTAAGTGGGTAAGAAAGAGACCCGGGGCCAGCCTGCCTGGTCCAATGCGGGCTCTGTATGAACCTGGGCAGGCGACTTCCCTTTCCCATGCCTCAGTTTCCCCACTACAAAATGGGGTTTATAAGAGTGCTTTCTTCATGGGTCCATGGGAGTCTTCAGTAAGGCCATTCCTATAAAGGCTTGGAACAGTACCCAGCGTGTAAAAAGGACCTGATCATTGCAAGATGCTCAAGAGTTCTCGTGTGGGCCCCTCCACTTTTCAGGCCTTGTCACCTTGGACAAGCCTCTCAGCCTCTCTGAGCTTCATTGATGGCCTGTAATATGCGATGTGTGGGCTCTTGGCGCATAGTAGGTGCTCAGTAAGCAGCAGCTATCATTACTGTTGCTTCTGTTATCACCATCACCGTCCCTGGAACACCCCTGTGACCCCTGCCCTCCCCAGTGAAGTGTGAATCACGGTCACCATCTCCTGGCCACGACCTGTCCAGGCGGGCTGACATGCCACCCAGGCAGGCAAGACAAATGGACTTGCCACCTACGAGGAGCGTGCGCGCACCCGGGGCACGTAGCCCGACTCGTTAGCACAACAGGGCTCCCTTCTTTTCTGCGCTGCCTCTCTGCTCTACATGTGCTTTGCGCGGAGTGGAGGTCCCCATTATTTATGTTTGGAAAATGCATTCAGGGCAGTTCCCAGAAGCACTTACAGAGCTCTTATTTTATTGCTACTTTATAAACTCGCTGCTCCAAAGAGTGAGGGATTGATGGCCCAGCCTGGCACCTGGAGTGGCTTCGCTGCAAATGCTTTTCCGAGAACGGCCTGGGAGCTGGACTCCCAGGAGCCCATGGCCCCGTGCAGCTCTGGCCTGCATCCAGCTCCGGGGGGCCCTGCGGGTCCCGTCACCCTAATCCCCAGCTTTGGGATGGCAGCAGCTGCCGGGCTGCTCGCTCGCTCGCTCTCTCTCTCTCTCTCTCACACATGCACGCATACACATGCACACACAGGCTCACATACACACACGGAGACCCTCTACCAGCTCAGGGACGAGGCCTGTGGGGCAGGAAGGGGTAGAGAGCCCCTGTTGTCTCCCGTCCACCTTCCCCTTGCCACAGACTGCAGAGCCCAGCCCTGATGGCCCACAGGTCCCAGCTACATACAGGAGGGACCCTGCTTGCTTCCCACCAAACCTGCCTCTCTTGGCCTCCCTCTCAGTGGAAGGGGTCAGGCAGACCTGGGTTTGGATCCCCAGCTCTCCCAGTTTCAGAGCAAATAATTTAACCTCACTTTGCCTCGGCTTTCTCCTCTTGCAAAGTGGGGTTGATAGATCCCATTTCTCAGCATTGTGGAGAGAATGAAATGAAATCATGATTGTGCCACACCTGGCACCAAGTAGAAGATCAATAAACACTATTTACTGGACTTCTGCAGCCACAGAAAGAAAGAATGAAGCATCTTTCGTGAAGCACTCTCAGATTTATTAGGGCCAAACTTCCCAACCAGATGAAGTGTGGAGCTGCAGTCACTTAATACAGCACTGTATTCTGGGGCTTCATGATTTTCAAAAGCAGCATTTTACAAGCCTTCTCTCCAGTGACTTCACGCCATCCATCACAGATGGGATTCTGAGCCTCACTTTACAGACATGGAAACTGCCGTTCAAGTAGGCAGGATGACTGTCAGTTGGTTAGCTGCTGTCTCCAAACGTTGCTTCCTTCCCTTCACAGCACATTGCCTCACCTGCCCACAGGGAGCCCAAGGCCCACGCCTGGCAGCCAGCCTCCCCTGAATAGGGCTGACGGGTGTGGTCAGTAGGATCTGAGTGGAAATGAGCACATGACTTCCAATGCTGGGTCAAAAGACGGGGCAGCTCCCACCTCGTGGTCTCTTGGATCTCTCCCTCAGGGAGCAGCCAGTGGCCTTTCTACAAGGATGCTCAAGCAGCCAGAGGAAGAGCCCCTTGTGGCAAGGAGCTAAAGTCTCCTGCCAAAAACCAGCATTGCCTCAACCTGCCATCCAGATGAAGGAACCATCTTGGCATTGGGTTCTCCAGCCCCAACCAAGACTCCCAGAGCCCCCGCCAACACCCGGACGGCATAAGGGACATGGAGCTCAAACCACCCAGCCAAGACACTCCAATTTCCTGACCCACAAAAAATGAGACTATACCTGTTAATTGTTGTTTTAAGCTGCTAAGGTTTGGGGTCATTTGTTACACAGCAATAGATAATTAATACACCATTTGTCTCACTCTTGCCCTAGCTACATCTTAGCTCTCCCTGCATATTTCCATCAACATAATACATGCACTTATTTGAGACTAGACCAGTACTAGAGTTGTTACACATTTGTGGGCCTTTATTCTGCAGGGTGTGTGTGTTCCCCAGACATGGGCCATGCTGCTGCTATTGTGTATGTGTAGACCCTTGAATGCGGAGCCTAATAACAAAGCTCTTCAAAAAGCAGGTGGTTAATGCATATTTTTATATTTGAAGACCAAGACTTCTTGGTCTTTCAACTAGTTTTCCATCTCCCTTGCCTGCATGCTCAGCGCTAACCCTCACTGTTTTCTACCTGGCCTATAGCAATAGCCCTTGGGCTAGTTTCCCCTCTTCCATGTGTGCCTCTCTCCTGGCTTTTCCATGCTGCTGTTATGCAAATGCCTACTCATTTAAAAATATGCACTATCTGCTTCAGAAAACCCTTTGGTTATCTTCATGGTCTTTCAGGAAAGCCAAGCCCCTTAGCAAGCTTTACGAGACTCTTCCTGATTGGCCCCACCTGCCATTACTCTCCACTGAACGGTTGTACCCTTGGCATTCTTGCCTCTCTGCCTTGGCACTGATTATGCCTTCTCTCTGGAAGCCCTTCCCTGTCTTGCCCATCTGGCAAACCCAGGTCAACTGTTACTGTCTTGACGTCTTCCTCCACATCTCCAGGCAGCATTAGCCCGCTCTGTGTCCCTGGCTGTATCTCTCTGATAACACGGCGCTCGTTGCTGGAATTATATACTCAGCTATCTTTACCCTCCTTCTCGACTGGGGACTCCTAGAGTTCTATTCAGATTTGTTCTCTCGGCACTGAGTTCAAGGGCTTGGGACAAAATAGGAGCTCAATGAAATGCATTGAATCAGAGAATTTGGGGGATGGGAGGAGAGGGTCAGTTTCCATTCAGTGAGCTAGCTAGCATACGGGAAGCTGGCTGGCACAGTGTTGGGCATACAGGAGGCACTCTGTAAATATTAGCGTTGGTGACTTTCTTTCCTTCACCCAGCATGCAGAGAGGCAGGCCTGTTTGTTTAACTGTGGCTCAGCAGCTTCTTCAAGCACTCCTGGGAATTCACAGGATGGTCTGATTTCTCACTGGCTTCAAACTCTCCCTGAACTCTGTGGCCTGTTGATCCCCCATCCCCTTCATCCCTGCCAGGTCTCCTGGAATCTTTGTGTTTTTCCTTTTTGTAAACCCCCTTTGATGGGTTTCACGAGGTCATGTGGCATTTACCTTTCCTGTCTCCACTTCATAGAATCTTGATGGGGTAAGTGTTCATTCATTCATTTGTTCCTTATTAGCACTGGAACTAGAGCATGAACTCTGGAGGCTTACTGCCCAGGTTCAGATCCTGACAAGTTCTGTGACTTTGGGCCAGTGACTTACCTTCTCAGTTCTCTCAGTTGCCTTATCTGTAAAATGGGTATATAATGGTACCTATGTCACAGGGCTGTTGTGAAGATTCGGAAAGACACTACTGCTACAGAGCAAGAGCTCAATGAATATCAGGGTTTATTCATTCAACAAACATTTCTTTAGTACCAGGCACTGTTAAATGCTGAGGAGAACACCAAAAAGAAGACAAGGTCCTTGCCTCTTGCCTGCTGCAGTTCACAGATCAGTGGGGAGACAGGAAAACACACAGTTACAAACAAGGCCACGCAGAGCTCCAGTGGAGGTGTGGCTGGCGTGCTTCACCAGCAGCAAAGCGGAAGAAGGAAATACCTTTTTTAATGAGGGCATCAGAAAATTCATCACTTGAGAGGGGAGGAGTCTACTGTTTATCTCATTTATATGAATTAACTAGAATATGCAAATTCATAAAGACAGAGTAAATTATAGGCTTCTAGGGGCAGGGGTGGGGGAGGGGGGGGAGTTATTGACTAACAGGCACAGAGTTTCTGTTTAGGTGATGGAAAAGTTTTAGTAAGGGATGGTTGTGATGGTAGTGCAACATTTTGAATTGACTTAATTTCACCGAATTGTGTATTCGAAAGTGGTTAAAATGGGATATTTTATGTTTTATATATTACCATGATAAAATTTAAAAAACAAACAAATGTAGAAATATACAATACAAAGAGTGAACCCTAATGTAAAATATGGACTTTTAGTTAATAATGTAAGTCTAAAAAAAAATCAGTTCATCAATTATAACAGATATATCACGCTAATACAAGATAATAATAAGGAAAATTGTGTATGTGGAGGGATATATGGGGAATTGTCTGTACTTTTTGCATAATTTTCTCTAAAAAGTAAAGTCTATGATAAAAAGAAGACATGATAATTCACCAGGAGCCCAAGAAGGTGCATCCTGGGCAAGCAGGCCAGCACGGGTAAAGGGCAAAGGGGTGAGACAGTGAGTAGCAGGCTCTGGAAGCTCAGTAGTTCATGGGACTGCAACGCCAAGTGCAACTGCATGCAGGTAAGTGAGAGCAAAGAGATGGCTGCAGAAGGCCTGTGGGCTGGAGGGCCTCACGTGAAATGCTGTGGAACGTGCCCCTCAGCACACAGGCAACGGGAAAAGACAAAGCTCCTGAAGGATTTTGAGGGACTGGCAGGCAGCCCTACATGTGCATTTAAGAAAGCTCTTGGGCAGTGACTAGCTTGGTAGCGACTACAGAGGTGCAGACAAGCTGTGATGAGAGCCTTGGGGAAGAAGAGAGGACAGACTCAAAAGACTTTTCAAGCAGGAGCTGGCACACTTTGTCTGTAGAAGACCGGAGAGTCGATATTTCAGGTTTGTGAAATGAAAAAGGTTTTATGACCACCTCTGTCACAACTATTCAAGTCTGCCATTGTGAAGCCAGAGGAAAGATGCAACAAATGAGGGTGGCTGTGTTCCAACAAAACTTTATTTATAAAAGGAGGCTGCAGGCCAGATCTGGCCCAGGAACCTCAGTTTGTCAACTCCTAATTTAGAAAGTGGATGGACAGGACTTGGTGTCTAGTATTGTAGGAAAAGCATCAGGACGGGGGCGAGAGGGGGAGCAAGAAAGAGGAGGATTTCAACACTCCAGTCCCCTGCCTCCTTACTGAACTGGCCTAGCACTTCCACATCAAGTCCATTTCTTCAAAAATACAGAGATGAAGACTTAACAAACTTCTTTGTATTTAAGAAGCTGGTCATGCCAGCTACCACCTCCTGATGCCTCATAGAACTCATGATCCTTTTCCGATCTTCACAGAAAATGGAGAGCAATAATGAAATGTTGACCCATGGTATTACCTTACTTGCAGGTTGTCTGGCTTCCCATTTCCAATACAAACCCATGCCTGGCCTGTAGGAAAAGTCAGAGCAACCACTTCCCAGGTGAGCTCCACAACAAAGAGAGGGTTGACCCAAAAGGCGGCACATGCACATACACCTGCTGTCTGCATTTGTGCAATAAGAGCCTTCTAGAAAAGAACATGTGAATCTAGTTTGGGGAAATCAAAAGTACTGAGAAAGCTGGCTATTCAAAGAAATTTTGCAGATATTTCTAGTATAATGCATCCACCTTATATCATTCTACGCTGTTAGTGGGATCATTAATGGATATAAAACTTGTGAAGGGTATTTTGTAGCTCTCAAAATTTAAAACATTCTTTTACCCAATATTTCTACTTCTAGGAGTCTGTTACCTGGAAATAGTTGCAAGTATATCTGCCGTGGGTGGCGTGTTTCATCGCATTAATGACAACAAAATTAAAATGTCAATGTTCAGCAGTAGAGAAATGGTTAAACTATGATTTATTCATAGTGTAGTATACTACACATCTCCTAAAAGTTTGAGATAGATTTGTAGAAATTCTCATAAATGGATAGTCCTGATTCATTATTGACTATTAAAAAAAAAAAAGGTCACAGTAAAATATAAATGATTTCAGTTTCAACAAATAACTATGTAAGTACCCATAGAGATATCAGTCATGAATAGCAAGGCCAGGATTAGGTGAGGTAAGCCAGGCCCCTAGAGAGCAAAAATAAAAATTTTTTGAAGGACCAGAGTGGGGATTGAACCCCCAGATCTTGTATGTTGGAAGCCAGCACTCAACCACTGAGTCACGTTAGCTCCCTGAGTTGGTTTTTTCATTTGTTTGCTTGTTGTTTGTTTTTATTGTCATTGTCTTTAGGAGACACCGGGAACCAAACCTGGGACGTCCCACGTAGGAAGAAGGCACTGAACTGCTTGAGCCACATCCACTCCCTGAGAGCAAAATTTAAGGAGACACACTTTCAGGTTCATGGCAGTGTCGAGCCTGTACTTATACAAGACTGAGAATCAGTGCCTCCTTAAATTTTGTAATTTTTTCAGCCTGATCCCTACCCTGATGCATAGAAAAAGTAGTGGACTGATACCCAGTAACTTTCTTCAAGGTTTTCTCTGGAAAGAGATATTGGAGGGATGGCAAGGGGAGACTCTCACTTTTGACTTTAAATCCTTTTATAGTGTTCAATTTTTTTCTATATAATACATGAATTAGCTGGGTTATTAACAAAATGGAATTTCCTTATAACATCTTCCATCAATTTATCTAGTTAATAAAACTAGAGGCGGTAGACTTGTCCCAGTGGTTAGGGCGTCCGTCTACCACAAGGGAGGTCCACGGTTCAAACCCCGGGCCTCCTTGACCCATGTGGAGCTGACCCATGCGCAGTGCTGATGCGCGCAAGGAGTGCCATGCCACGCAGGGGTGTCCCCGCGTAGGGGAGCCTCACGCGTAAGGAGTGCACCCATAAGGAGAGCCGCCCAGCGTGAAAGAAAGTACAGCCTGCCCAGGAATGGTGCCACACACACAGAGAGCTGACACAGCAAGATGACACAACAAAAAGTGACACAGAACAGATTCCCATGCCGCTGACAACAGAAGCGGACAAAGAAGACGCACGAATAGACACAGAGAACAGACAACCGGAGCGGGGGGAGGGAGGGGAGAGAAATAGAGAAATAAATAAATAAATACATCTTTAAAAATAAATAAATAAATAAACAAATAGCTAGATAAATAAATAAAACTAGATTTGTATAAGGTGGATATTTCTTAAAATGTTTGTCTATATAGTACCCTAACAATTGCTACCCCTTATTTAGGTGCAGACATGACCAATACTTTCACTGTATCTGATAGAATTACTGGAGCTGCACATAACAGCAATCCAACCACAGTGGCTTAGCCAAATAGAAGTTTTTTTTTTCTCGAGTAGCAAGATGTTTGGATGGAGGCAGTCGGGGCAAGTCTGGCAGCCTGATCAGGGACTCTGTTAGTCCGTTCTCCGTAGGTATGTTCTCCGTAGGTACGTTGCCATAAAAATCCACCCCCAAATCTCAGTGATTAAGAACAATTGAGGTTTCTTTCTGGCGCATATTAAATGCCCTTCACAGGTCATTTGCAGTCCTGTTCCAGGTCATCTCCTTTCTGAGGTCCAGGCTAAAGAAGCAGCCCCTACCTGGGGCCTGTGGTCTCACCACAAAGGACATAGAGCAGACAAAGAAGCAGGAAAACAGCACTGTCCACCTTCTCAAGCAGGGCAGAAGTCACTTCTGCTCACGTTCTGCTGGCCAGTGAATCGACGGGCCTCGTCTGATTGTGAAGGGACAGGAAGTGCACCCTTCTCCCCGGGAGGCCCACCAGGGAGGGGTCCTGTGGAGAAAGGCTGTGAATATTCTTGATGAAATCAGACAAAATGCTATAGGGATCAAGGCTCCATGCCTTCCTGCTCTCCCACCCCTTGTCTTCTTGATCTCTAGATGATGCTCTACCTTCTAGCAACTTACCTAAGCAGGAAAACAAAGGAAGGATAGAAGGAGAAAGATAGATTTCAGCTTCATCAATTAACAAGCACTTCTAAGACTTCCATTCAGTAAGTTCCCTGAGACAGGGGTTAGAAGACCCAGCTTAACTCTAAGGCAGGGGCTCTTAACTAGGATTCCACAGACCCTGAAGGGGTCGGTAGAAAGATTTCAGGGGGTCTATGAGCTTGAATTGAAAAAAATCAACTTATCATCTTTATTTTCTCTGACCTCTAACTGAAATCTAGCATTTCCTTCACTTATAAATGTATGCGATAAGTAAATTATAGTAGCATTCATTTCACCTGACTGGCAAAGGGGTCTGTGGAGCAAAAAAGGTTAAGAACCCCTGCTCCAAGGGAATGTGAAACCGGTAGTTTTAACTGGCCCCATTTCTACCTGGAATAAAATCAGGACTCTATTAGTAAGGAAATAGAGAAGAACTGATAGCAGATAGGTAAGTAACCGCAACTGCCCAATACACATGATCACACTGAATCTTCACAACCACCCAGAAAGGTATCATTTGTTCCTTTTACAATTGAACTGAGGTAAGAGATTAAATGACCTGTCCACGATCATACATCTATTCAGTGGCTGAGCATCCCAGCCAGGCCGCCTGCTCCGTGCCCTGTCCACTGCCCTTTGATAATGGGCACATTCATCCTGTGTGTGGGTCATCAACCCCTAACTGGGTGTGTTTAAATGCACCTGTGTGCACACTGAATTCCACTGTGCTCTAAGCTACCTCTGCCACATCAGGTGTGATGTCCATTAATCTCAGGTCATACCAGAGCCAAAAATGTCCCCAAAGCAGAATCACTGCTAATAGAGAAAGGGCAGGGGAAGAGGTGCTATGGGGGAGGAGAAAGTGCTCTGGACCAGAGGTAGACAACCTAAGTTTAAGGCCCAACTCTACCGCACACGAGTGAGGTAAACTCAGGCATATTTCTAAATCACTCAAAACCTCATTTTTTTCTGCCAAATGGAAATTATGTAATGTCTACCTCAAAAGTCTGCTGAAAAGACTCTGTGAAATAATCCAAGGGCATCAACCTGGCCCAGGGAAGCTCTCCCCAGAAGTTAGTTTCCTTCATTCCTGAGACTTCATCAAAATGTTTTGTACATCAAATTCCATTTCTCCATTAATGTGCACTATCATCTCAGTACGGTTTTGCCTTCTCTTCTCCTGGGCTATCTGCTGGCAGAAATCGTGAACATTATGGTTTTGTTAAGTCTAAGCGTATAGCCTACTGGGTTAGGTTTTCATAAGAGGTGCCAGATTATCGAGCCTTTGCCAAACCAAGAGTACCACAGACATCTTTGGCTTATCTGAGGCTCTGGCTTGAAAACCATTTGGGGAGAACCTACCCTACCGCTCTCTTCATTCATTCTATAAATATACATCAAGGGTTTCCTCCAAAAGAGAGCCTACCTAATGAAGAAGAAGTGAAAGTTCCCCCGAGCACACCCATAAACAGCAGAGTGTACTTGGGGCAATGTGAGTTGTTCAGTATGGCTGGAGCATAGGGTTTCAGCTAAGTTGGGATCTGTTGTGAAGACTGGTCCATTCAAGCACTGTTTCAGGTCCTGGGCTTGAAAAGACCAGTGAGTCATAGCCTGGGCCCTCAAGGCCATAATCTCTGTGGGGAGTGATAAGTGAGGTGAGAGCAGTGTTGCAAATGCATTTGTTTGCTCTTCCTTTACTGAGAGAATAGGGCAGGAAGCTTCAATACTTTGTGGCTGGAATGAGGTGGGGAGGAGCTGGAGATGTAGACAGAGGCAGAAGGGTAGCTCCAGTCCCCTTCTGCTGATGAAGGAGGCTTTCATATATGTTGTAGGAGAGGAGTGGGGGCAGGTCACCAGTGTCCATTCCATTTCCTCTTGTTGTACCATCCTGATTCTACCTGGAAACAGTGGAGCTTTCCAACGACTGCGATGCACGTGTGCAAGTGTGCTGAAACATTGAGCCCCTCAGCCCTGGCTGGGGAGGTGGTGTTGGGAATAACTTACGGCCATAAATCCTTTCCTCCACTGTGTCTGTTGGGATTTTCTGCATTGGGATGTGAAAAAAGTTGAAAAACGTTGAGATCAAGTCTTGGAGGACTGTTAACAAAGGTGTCCTTCTCCTCCCCCTCTTCAATCAACAGGGAGACATAGGACCCCACCAAGGCCAATCAGCAATTCCCTCCCTGGAATTGGTTCGTGAGCCAAGTGTCAGAGACTAAAAATGATTGGAAAACGTTCTTTTTGGTAGCAGCACCAGGATACGACTACTGAGCAGTTCCTGCTGACACCCTCGGAAGCTCCTGCCAGGCCATCTTTTCCAGACTTCATTATGAGCATTTTCTCCTATGAGTTTTCCTTAATTCCTCCAATAGATGTTCTTTTTCACTTAAGTCACTGAAGTTCACTTGAGTCAGTGTCTGTTGCTTACACTCAAAGAATGCTAACCAATATCCTGGTTGCTGTGTGCGCTGGTGTAAGTGTTTTGTGTAACTTAAAGTCCAAACATTCTCATGTAGCTGTGAGACCTTCAAGAACCCCTTCCCTGCTCTCTCATCCTCATCCCCATTTTGACTCCCCAATTCCTAAACCTTCCCCGAAAGCCCTCTCAGGTCTGAAGAATGGATGGGAAGCAGCTCAAGCCCTGCTGGGCTGCCTAAAAGCTCTGGGGCACCACTCTAAGATAGGAGGGGAACAGGAAGAAATTTCAGGTACCTGAGGGCAAGGCAATGCGTCCGTACAATTCCCACACAAAGATTTCAAGCTGATCTGCCCTCCAGAGGGCAGGGGGACATTTCTTTCACTAGAGTCTGGGTGGGAAGTCAGAGGGGCACGCCCACTCATTCTGGTAGAAGCCACAGAGCCATATGCGGAGATGAGCAATATAAACTGATGTTTACTATTGAAAACACATAAGGGCAAATATTTGGCTGAGTGTTTATCTGCTAGTGGAACTTTTTAAATGGTTGAATGGAGCCCAAGTGTCACTGTGGGGTGTTTGATTTAAAACAAACTAGAGAAGTGTCTCTCCACTGCTGTGCCTCTGAGAGACCTTGCTGCTGTGCCTCTGAGAGACCTTGGAGTGTCGGTTCCTTTAAGTTTCCTTTAATGCTGGCTTCCTGGGGGGCTCAGCTCCTCAGACAGCGGGCAGGGAGCCCCAGTATGGAAGGAGAGGCCAGGGCCTCATGCTCTCTCACCAAAATTGGGTCACACCCCACTTCCAGCTCTGTGCTCAGCTTGGGGAGACACAAGGAACATTCTCCACGCCTGGGCATGATCTGTTTCAGAAGCGTAATCTCCGCGTGGAGGAGCCCTTCCGTGAGGATGGCTCTAAGCATGGCTGTGGTGATGACTAAACGTTTACATATCCAACCATCTTTCTTTCTGTTTCCCATTCTAACTTGTTTTTTCCCTCCAACTGAAGTTCAGTGCTTGTGAAATGTATGGCTCTTACTATTAACTCTGAACAGCTGAAGACAATGGGGAGGCGAGCGCTTTCCTCTGATTAAAGGCCCCAGAGCACACATCTTCTCTCCCAGAAAGGAAAGCCACAGGCTCTCTCAAGCCCACCCCCCAACCCCCAACCCCCACTCCGTGCCAGATTCCATCCCAGGCGCTTTCTCCATTCCTCAGCTTGGCTCACTGTTATCGTATGGGAGATCGTTACCCCCTTTTTGCAGGAGAGGAAACTGAGGCTCAGCAGTATGCCATGGTATGCCCGAGGCTACATAGTTGGGAGGAGGCAGAATGAGATTTGAACCTAGAGCTGTAGGACTCTACAATCCACATTCCTTTGACCTTCCCTCCCACCCCTGTGCATCTTCTTGCTTCAGTCAGTTACTCTTGTGCTGGACCCACATCCCAGAACAAGGAAGCAAAGGCCTGCGAAAGTCAGAGAGGGCCAGGAGGGATGTAACCTACCCAAACCCTGGACACAGGGGAGGGATGATTGTGCACAGCTCAGGGAAGAGAAGATGTCATCTTGAATGGCTTACTCCCTGTACAGTAGGCTCCAAAATCCCAGGACACTTAGACGTTTTAGCCCAGCTGCTAAAACAAATACCACACAATGGGTTGACTTAACCACAGGAATTTACTGCCTCACAGTTTCAGAGGCTGGAAGGCTTGCTTCCTCCAGGGATCAGCATCTTTTGCTGGCCAACAGCATTTGGGCTTCCTTGGCTTTTCCTTCACTTGGCATACGTGTGCAGCATCTTCTCCTTTCTCCTCCGGGTCCTTTTAACTTCCAGCTTCTGGCTGCTCCCGTGGCTTCTCTCTCTGTGGCCTTCTCTATAAGGCCTTCGCTAATAGCGTTAAGAGCCATCCTGACACAGTTGGGCCACACCTTAACTGAAGTAACATCTTCAAAAGGTCCTGTATGCAAAAGGGCTCATGCCATGGGAATGGCCCAGTGGTTAGGGCGTCCGTCTACCACATGGGAGGACCACGGTTCAAACCCTGGGCCTCCTTGACCCATGTGCAGCTGGCCCATGCGCAGTGCTAATGCGCGCAAGGAGTGCTCTGCCACGCAGGGGTGTCCCCCACGTAGGGGAGCCCCACGCGCAAGGAGTGCGCCCTGTAAGGAGAGACGCCCAGCGCGAAAGAAAGTGCAGCCTGCCCAGGAATGGTGCTGCACACACGCAGAGCTGACACAACAAGATGATGCAACAAAAAGAAACACATAGTCCCATGCCGCTGACAATGACAGAGGCGGACAAAGAAGACGCAGCAAATAGACACAGAGAACAGACAACCGGGGTGGAGGGAAAGGGGAGAGAAATAATAAATCTTTAAAAAAAAAAAAAGAGCACGTTTTTCTGGGGTACCTAACTCCAAGCCACAATCAGACACGATCAGGGGTGAAGTCACTGTTGTCACCTCTCCTCAAATTCATTCTCCCCACGGAAATGGGAAAATAGGGTGGAGAAACCTTAGACCCTCAGAAATGTGATGTTGCCCCCAGAAGCATCCTTCCCATCCTTCCCAAAATCCTACCCATGCTTCAGAGTCGCACAGACCTTGGTGCCAATCCTGCTACTCACGTGACCTCTCAGAGCCTCAGTGGTGCCATCTGTAAGAGGGGGCTAACCAGGCCTCCACGCACATAAGAAGAGAACATCTAGCAAGACAGCAGCTGGCACTAAGTAGTAACCCCACAAAGTGTTATACTCCCCCCACTCACACACACACACACTTGCATTGAATCCCATACATGCACACATGCCGCGATGCCTACAAGAGGGAAAAGTCCACCTCTCTGGCCTACAGTGACTCCCACCACCCACCCCAACTGATTGAATAGTCAAAGCCAGTCCTTTACCCCTTGTGACTCTGCAAATCGCAAGCAAACAAGACTGCTCATGAGAGGAGGTCCTGGAGTTTGGCCAGATTCCTGAGGGTGAGAAAAAATATCACACTAAATCTCTAGGAGACAGTCCCCAGAGAGAAACTTCTTATGGAGGGAACCCCTGCCTTGCAATTTCAGGGCTGAGCTGAGCCCCAGGGCAAGACACCCCTTCAGGATGAAGCTTAACTCCAGGAACTTCGTTTCCTCACAACAGCCCTGGACGGTGAACAGGGGAGTCACTGTCATTTCCCACTTGACAGAAGGGGAAACTGAGTCTCAGAAAAGACGAGCAACAAAGGCAAAGTCATGTGACAATTCAGGATAAGTTATCCCCCCAAACTGGGTAGATCCATATTTCAAAGAAGGGGGCGTTGAGAAAGCATACTCAATGTTTCAAAATAATTTATACTTAGAAAAAAGAAAAATATGTTTTGTTTTACTTACACAAATTACTAAACGTTACACAAATGTTTGGTTGGGCATGAGTTAAAAGAAAGTTAAGCAATATCTCCATAGACAGTGAGAGTGAGCAAGCTGACAGGAATTATGTAAAAACCACTCTTCTTTTTTATGAAGACAAGGCATTCCCACTATCCTTCCCCTCTTCTCTCTCTCCTCCCCACCCCGCCCCTCCATAAAAAAATTGTTCTGGAGTTGTTTCAAGTGAGGGAGGTGAACAAAACAACACAACTGAAATAATGGCTCACATTTGTATTTCTCCTACTACTCCACCCTTATTTGAGCATCACTACTTTCCTGTATGGCATTGTAGGTTTTGTTTTCCACAGGAAGAAACAGAGAGATAAAGTCATTGGCTCTGGGTCACACAGAAACTGAGAATCAGAAAGAAGACTCAAGACCAAATGGTCTGTACCACTAAAAGTCTGTGCTTTTGTGGAGTTTATGCCGAGGATACTTTCCCCATCCATTCTGCTGCCTGCTCTTGAGCCTCCAAATGAAGTCCCAGCCAGACCTTCTGGATTTCCCACATTCTTAGCAGAAGGACATGTTTGGAAAGATAAGGACACTGATTTCATACACCCACACATGCACATACCTATACACACATACATACACAACATATCTACACATACTTATATATATATATAATGTGTGTATACATAATATATGCACACATATATAATATATAGTTCCATTACCTTAAATCTTACGTGTATCTCTACATACATGTGTATGTGTGTGGGGGAGACATGGGAAGAGCAGGCAGGTGGGGGCTGGTGGAGGAGGGAGTGTGCCAGGCCCAGCCTCGAGAATTTGCATGCTGGACATTTGTATGCTCCCACCCACCTTCCTAGAGCTGACCAGGGCGCACTCGGACCCAGGCAGGCACCTGGTGGCCTCACTCCCAGGTGCCCTCCCAGCATCAGGTTCTCCCTGGCACCTGGCCTGAGGTAGATCTATCCCATCCCCCCAGCCTACCCCGTGTTCTCAGAGATCTAGACTGGCAACCCCTCTACGCCTCAGTTTCCTGGCCTGTAGATTAAGATGGCAATAGTACCCACTTCATCAGTACTCGGGAGGATCCATTGTGCGTGTGGACATGACTTGGGTCAACAGCTCTCAACAGCTGCTAACCCTTCTTGTTGTAACTGTTACCTAGGCTGAATCCACTCCCTCTGGCTCGCACAGCTAAGGCCTTTATTGTGGAGCAAGCCTCCTGGATTGTCCATCCAAAGGCACTGTGTGTTGAAGACACAGTGTCTTAATTCAGGAAGACCAAACATGGGATTTCTGGCATTTAGGGTGTAAAGATGGAAAGAGAGATTTCATTCATTCAGACAATATTTATCGTACACATACTAAGGGCATAGCTCCATCCATGTGACTGCTAGCCAATTATAGGGGAAGGGACAAAAGAAAACACTCCACCCTCCTTCCCAAACGTTTCATCTTTCTTCTCTTTAAATAATTGCTCATGTGTATCTCTACACATCTGTCTCCTTAAGTAAACTGTCAGCTCTTTGAGAATGGGGACTCTGCCTTGCTTCTCTTTACTTCCAATAACACTTGGCATAGGATAGTAGGCTAATAAATCTCTGTGAATTAATGCCAGTAACTACTGAACAATGAGAGTCCCAAGTGGCATTGGGTGGACCACCACCTTTCTCCCACCAACATCTTAGTCAAGTAGAAAGAACTTGAAAAGTGGAGGCAAAGAGACCAGAACTGAACTCTGACTTGCTGTGGGACCTGGGACAATTGACTTAATATATATATGAGATTGTTTCCTCGTCTTTCAACTGAAAATAAACTCTCTACCTCCTAGAGTTGTTGGAAGGATAAACGGAGAGTATCCAATGGTGGCACCTTGCCCATAGAATGAGTCAATCACTGCTCTTTTCTCTCACCATTCTGTAGATAACAACAGGATGGGGTCCAACCCTTTCATCTTCTCTAATTTGCAGTGAATGCATCTTAAAGGACACCAAGTCACCAAGGAATAATTGGGTTCATCCTATAAACACTATACCATCTCAGAATTCTGTGGAAAGCTTTAGGAGTACAATGTTTAAGTCATTGGTACTTTTATAAAATAATAGAGCACCGATGGCCCCTTTACACATACATTATATCTCATTTCCTCTTTAGGTCTATGGGGTGGCTCTTCATACTCTATTTCCCAGGTAAGGCAACGCTCAACACCAGCCCAAGTTTGCGTGGCTCAGGGTGAAGGAGCAAGGATTTGAACATCCCACCATGGCTCTGTGTGATTCTCTTTCCACTCCACCCCCATGGCCTATGTTCATATATGTTAAAATAAGTTTTCTTTCTCATCAAAAGCTGGAGTTCCAAGATGTGGAAATGAAAGCAGGGGGTGGGGCAGAGTGTAAGCGAAGGAGACTGAGAATCCTTTTCCTTTCTGAAAATGAGTAGAAACATTCCGATTCCATTTTTCACTGTCTATCTCACTCTAAGAACACGAAGACCTCAGCCAAACCCCTAAATATTTAAAGAGTAACAGAACTCCAGATTAAATTAATACCCACGTTCAAACAGTAGCTGCAACAGGGCAATTGCCAAGTTATTTCTACTCTCCTGAGAAAGGGGAGAAAGAAAATATTAGCCAGGATCTTCGATCCAGAGCACCGAGATCAGATCCCAACAGAGAAATGCCATTCTGGGGAGGTTTAACACAATCGAATCTTTTCATGTTTCCACTCAAGCTTTCTCCTTTCTCGCTGGACTCCCACCTAACGGCTTCCCTCCAGTGACAATGAATTGGTACCAAAGTGATCTGGTCTGTTTTGACACTGAGCATCAATTCTACACAGTTGGTTTTTCATTGACATATCAATTATTCTTGCTCGTTACAGGGTTGTAGTGAGTTTTCCCATCAGAATGGAAACCTTTATTTACTCTGCCTTTCATTAGCCCAGGAAGGAAAAACAAAGAGAGAAAGGCAGGAAGGAGCTATGCTTGAGTTATTAGAAAATGCCCACATGTTTCTCCCAAGGACAGAACCCGGGAGATGGACTATCATTGAGCCACGCTTGCAGAGGTCCAGAAGGAGGGCTCCAGCTTCCTGAGAGCAACCTGACAGTGGTGAATCATCTCCATCTCAGTGCCACCAAGTGCTGCCCCCAGAAAGCAGAGAGAGGGGAGCAGATTGGGTTTGTAGGAGATGAGATCAGGCCATGGGGAACGGGAAGTGGGATAAAAGCTACCCTAAGTTGCCAGCCCTTCTCCCGCAATGAGGCAATTCCTCCCAAACACTATTTGCAACCCACGGGGGAGAGGACCTACTATGCACCAGGATCTCAGGAGGTACATTAGGTCATCACATCCCTTGCACTGAAGGCTAGTAAAAGGCACAGTCCAATGCAACAAAAAGCTGCTGTCCATTCAGCCACAATCTGTGACCCTACAAGAGGACACCTGGGAAAAATGACTGTGACCTCAGCGCCAGGGAAAGCTATTCTCCTGAGAAACTGTTTTGTTCTGTTTTTCCTTTATAGGAGACAACATGAATCTTATAAATGATGTTTTCTGCTTTGCTCAGCCAACAAGAAACTTAGAGACAAATTACAAACAAATTTTAATAATTGTGCAGACGACATACTGTGATGTTTGTCTAACACTGCCCTGGCTTCACATTTCTGTTCAACTTTTTATTATTATTTTTTTTTTGTCATGATTTATTCAATGTACTCTATTTCTTTCAGGGAGCAGGCTTATACCCTTCCCAGAAAGAAGAGACGTATAAGAGAATAAATCAATCGTTAAATAAACAACAAAAGGCCAGGTTTGGTTTCATCCTCACAAAAGCTTGTTGAGCTAGTCTTGTATTTTAAAGGAGAAAACTCAGGCACAGAGAGCTTAAGTATCTTACCCAAAGTCACACAGCTAGTGAAGAATATAGCAGGATGCTAACCAAGGTCTGTCTGACTTTAAATCCTGTGCACTTTCCACTGCCCCACACTCCCAGATCTTCCCCCATAAATCTTCCCATGGCCTCCTGAGCCTGGTGCTTAGGCACTGGCTCTCGAGACCATCCAGAGTTCAAAAGGAGAGCCATAGAACCAGCTACTGCTCCCATCTTCTCTCCTTTCACCCAGGATAGAACAAGAGAACACAGGTGCAGGCTCCATCCCCATGTCTTCATCCCAGCCTGAGCCTGGCCAGTCCTAAGATGGGCATGTCCAGGGTTTGGCTCCTTCATTCCAGAGCCGGCGCGTGCTGGAGGGAAGCCTCCTGCATGTGTTTCTGATTTGCATGCATCCCGCCTGGGCTCCACAGAGCCATTCCAAGTCCTAGAAGCTGTGGGAGGCTTTTTTTTTTAACACCCGCAGCCCCCTCCCCGTTTGCTTCCTCTCCCTCTCTCCCTGACAGCTTTTCTCTTTGAATCAGAGAACTAGACTCTGCCAAGTGAAAAATGTAACTCAAACCTCAAAGAGTTCATTGGCGGCTATAAACTCCAAGGCGCAACTGCCCCTGAGATGACAGGCTCAGGGACGGGCTCCTGCAGCCGGGAGCTCAGCCTGATGGGAGCGGGAGTGGCTGCTGGGTTGGGGACTGTCAGATCTGGGTACTTTTAGCTGAAAATGTATCCACAGGCGGCTAAGCCTCACGACTTTGAGGTCGGGGTGAGGAAGTAGAGGCTCTGAGAGTTAGGAAGACCCTTTTATTTTGCGCTTGCTGTGTACTAACATCTGTGCCTCCCTCCATCCTCACAGCAAGCCCAGGAGGTGGGTGAGAGGGGGGCACCCCGAGGCCATAAGAGGTTGTCCTCTTTCCTCTGTCACACTTTGTAAGAGTTGAAGTCGGGGAACTCAAGCCCGAGACATTTGATTCCAAATACATAATTTTTAAACTTTTTTTATTGACGTTTATCATTCATATATGAACATCCATAAACATAAGTGTATAATATAAGTTGTGAACTTACAAAACAAACATGCACATCCTGATACAGGGCTCCCATAGGTTAGCCTACCACCACCACCTTGCATCGTTATGAAACAATTGTTACAAACTATGAAAGAGCATTGTCAAAACATTACTGCTAATTATAGTCAAGAGCCAGATTTGACGTATTTTCCCCTCGACCCATCCAGGTAACGGACACCCTGTATTAGTGTTATATACTTGTTGTAGTTCATGAGAGAATATTCTCATATCTGTTCTGTTAACCACAGTCCACCTTCCACCACAGGATTCCTTGTGTTACACAGTCCCATGCTTTGTACAATCCATTCAAAGTGTACACTCAAAGCCCATGTTTTCCCCACCGTGTGTAAGGGTGGGGAGGAGAAGAGGTGCCTCGAGAAGCGTTGGTGGGGAAATGGGTACACACACTTGAAACCACCCAATAGTCCTCCCCAGACACCATGAACAAGCAAAATATCTGCCAAGCAGAGTCTGTTGTCTACAGACTTGCAGAGAAGCAGTTGAGTGATGGAGGCAGGTGGGCTTATTCAGAAATGACTTTCTCAAGGAGGCGAGCCCTGAGATGGTCTGAGAAGGTCTGTGAGCAGCAGCAGCAGGAGGCAGGCTTCTAAAGTGGGTGGTGTTTGTCCTTGGCTCTCCTTCTCTGAGTCCCACCTCCCTGACCCATCCACCATGACTAGCTACCTAATTTGTGGGACCTGGTGCAAAATGAAAATACCGGCTCCAGGTTAAAAAAAATTAATAAGATTTTCAAGATGGCTGTAGGAGAACATTAAGCCAATCTTGGGACCTTCCTAGACGCCGGGTCTTATACAACTGCTCAGGTCTCATGCCCATGAGGCTGGCCCTGCCCCTGGCCCTCAGTGACTCTTTTCTGTGCCCACTTCCAAGGCCTGGGAGCAGCCTCAGAGATCATGTAGTTCCAGAGGCCCCAGAAGAGCAGCCTGCTCGAGGCTCAAAAGCCTGCAAGTGAGCCAGCAGCCAAGCAGGGGCCACAGGGCCAACTCCTGACTCCTCCTCCAAATGTGCCCTTGTTGGCTCCCACATCCCACCTCCAATCTGCTCTCAAGGAGGCTTAATAAATACCTATTCATTTAATTCCATTGAGAAAAGAAGTGAGACTCATTCACAAGAGTAAATAACTGGTACCAGTTTAGACTGTGACCCTCCCACAGGGATTTTCATTTTCACAGGGATCAAAACCTTAAGCTCAAGAAATGTATTTCAGTTGGTGGCCTTTAGGCATCAAAGAGTAGATAGGAAGAGACTGCTGGGGACAGTAGAGAGAAGGCATTACCTGCCCCACCTATTGGGTCAGGCCAATCCCAGAGAGACTATAGGTAGCTTGTTCCCCCAGAGCCAGAGGCCACCAAGGACGCCAGTACAGTGCCTGGTGTACTGTAGGTGCTCAGCAAGTATTATGAGTGGATGAGAGGATGGGTGGATGGATGGATGGATGGATGGATGGATGGATGGATGGATAGATGAACGGATGGCATGTGTGCGGTAGGATTAAGGAACAGGTGTGAATGAACTGATAGAGTAGGCATGTGGACAGATGAAAGGGTAGTAAATGGTTAGATCGATGTGTAGGCTCATGGATATAGTAGATGGATAGATGGGTGAGGGTGGAATAGATGAAATGGTAGGCCCTATGTTAGAAAATTTTATATTTATGTATTTTTATTTTCTAAACCCTGCCTTCAATCCTCTTTGAAAAAAGTAGAGGATTAAACAAGCAAACTAACTTTCATCAGCCCTTTGAATTAAGTATTATGATCATTTCTGTAATTCAGATGGGGAGCCCTTGCCTCTGAAAGGCTAAATATCTTGTCAAAGCTCACCTCTCTTCAAATAAGCCAAATCTCAGTCTGCCTGAGTTAACTCAAAGCTCTCTCCACTGCACCAGTGTGCTGAGAAAAAACAGTGTTACTTTTAATAACATTCATTCAGGCTTCTTAATGTGCTGCATGGTTCTTCTCTGGAAATACCAGCCAACACTTCCTTTCCCTCTGCCTGGCTCTCTATTCCCACTTAGAATCTTGACATCCTCCCAATCCCCTCCCCCACCACCCATTATTTCAGCTCTTGAGGATAGTACCATTTGGAGGTCAAGGAGCCCTAAGAGAATGTGGTGAAAGTTAACATAGCACACTCCAAATGCACTTGAACACAAAATAGTGTATGTATACACAGACCCCCTACTGAAGAACCCTGATTGAACTCAATGTGTTGTAGAGTCCACGCTTCTGAGTGTGTCACCTTTTCATAGTCCAGGAATCTAACATATGAGTTATCTAAACTGGCTTCCACCCCTGCTCCCCTTTCTCTTTACTACTGCCCAAGAATAAAACAAAGCTTCATGAACTCTGACTCTATCACCTGTGAGTGTGGTGAGAAGCTTCTAAGATTACTCCTAGTGATCCCCACCTCCTGCATTTCATGCCCTTGATTAATTCTCCCCCCTCCACCCTGGGTGTGGGCTGGACTTAGTGATTTGAGTAAAAAATATGTGTCCCTTCCAAGAATAGGAAACAAAAAGATGCTGGCTTCCATCTGCTTAGCCCTCTGTTGCTGTCTTCCTTTCTTGCTCTTTTGGAAGCCAGTTGCTGAATTACGAACTTTGCTGTGGAGCAGTGCCGCCTCCTGCCATCAGCCAGTGAGAACTGAGTTTCTCAGTGCATCAGCCTGTGAGGACCTGAATCCTGTGCCAAACCTCCTTGACTGTGACTGGAAGCAGATCCCTCCACAGTGGAGCCTTGAGGTGATTCTTGATTGCGGTCTTGTGAGAAACCCTGAGCCCGAGGACCCAGCTAAGCCATACCCAGATTCCTCCACCACGAAAACTGTGAGATAGTAAATGCTTGTTGCTTTAAGTGACAAAGTTTAGGGATAATTTATTACACCAGCATAGGTGACTAGTATGGTTATCTGACATGCAATGAACTTCTGCTCTTGGCAGATGACTCTAAGAGAAAAGAGATAAATAAGAATCACTCTCTATCCTCTAGATACACTCTATCTGTGAGTCAGCTACAAAAAAAAATAGATCATTATAATTAACTGAAATTAATGTTATAACAAAGTTCTGAATTGACAGAGTAAGCAATAAAAATCCATTGGCCAGCAAGATGGCAGAGCAGTAAGGAGCTCCTAGAGTCAGCTCCTGCTACAGGGCTGTTAGTAAACACCCAGAGCTCTCTGGAGCTAGCTGAAGCACCTGTTCTGGGGGCTCCAGGAGACCAGAAGAGCATGCTGCAATATCCTTGAAGGAATGGAAGGAGAAGACTGCCCATCTGAAGAGAAGGTTTGTAAGTAGAGCACTCCACACCCCAGAGGCCAGTGCCCATCCTCCACTAGAGGCACAAGCTGCCTTGGGAACTGTTCTGTGGGCTGAAATTGAAAGCTCCACTTCCCAAAAACAAGGAAGGAAGAGACAGTTGGTCACCAACTTCAGCTACTGATGAGTAAATTCAGCAGGCTGAAGTATAATCCTAAGAACAGCTAAAGTTTAAGACTGTTTAAGTCAGAAAGAAGCCAGTAGCCACCATCTTAACTTCGCACATGGCACAAGGAGAGGCTGGGTGGACTGAAAATCACAGTGCTGGTGGGGACTGGTTTCTTTCCATCCAGATCAGATTGCAGCCCTAGCCTAAGCCCAACCCCACCTCTGGCAGGGAGGAAGCTACAGGGACCTGCGCCAGCCTCTCCGGGAAACTACAGGCCAAGCCGCAGAGGCCGATGATTATCCTACTCTGGCGGTGCGAGACACCCCAGGAGCTATTCTGTGGCTGGAATTGGAGGCCCCATTTCCCAAAAACAGGGGAGTAGGAGACAGTTGGCCACTGATTTCACCTACTGATTAATAGGCTCGGCTGGCTAATGTATAACCCTAGGAACAGCTAGGGTGTGAAATTGTCCAAGTTGAAAAGAGGCCGGTAGCCACCATTTTGACTCCACCTCCCACAGGAGGGGAAGCCTGGCTGACCGAAAATCACAGTAATGGTAGGAATCAGTTTTCTTCCACCCACATCAGCCTGAATCCCTAGGCTAGGCTTCAGCCCCACTTCTGGCAGGGAGGAAGCTGATAGGCCCTGCACCAGCCTATCTGGGTAACTGTAGGTACCTTTGGCTGGCACAGATTAAATAATCAGAAGTCTACTGGGGCAACTGCAGTCATCTTGCACCCACACTGCATAGATTGCTGCTCACACCTGCAACTCCATCCTGGTCCCAGGCAGGGGGGAAATTGGCATGAAGCTTCATCAGTCTCTCTGGGCAATTACAGTCTAGGCCTGCATGACTTGGATTATTCCACACAGCTGTGACTCTGTCCCTACCCCTAACAAAGGAGAAAGTTGGAAGAAGCTTCTTCAGTCCCTGGGGAAAGAGGGCAGCTAGAGAAGGTTCCACAGCTTATAGCACCAACTTTTAAGACAACTAATCATAGATGTTCAAACAAATCTCCTTAATAAATTCAATGAGAGGGAAACGGACTTGGCCCGGTGGTTAGGGCGTCCGTCTACCACATAGGAGGTACGCGGTTCAAACCCCCGGCCTCCTTGACCGGTGTGGAACTGGCCCATGCGCAGTGCTGATGTGCGCAAGGAGTGCCCAGCCATGCAGGGGTGTCCGCCGCGTAGGGGAGCCCCATGCGCAAGGAGTGCGCCCCATAAGGAGAGCCGCCCGGGGCAAAAGAAAGTGCAGCCTGCCCAGGAATGGCGCCGCCCACACTTCCCGTGCCGCTGACAACAACAGAAGCGGACAAAGAAACAAGACGCAGCAAATAGACACAGAGAACAGACAACGGGGGAGGGGGGGAATAAAATAAAATAAATAAATCTTTAAAAAAAATAAATTCAATGAGATGGCTAAAGAGATTAAGGACATTAAGAAGACATTGGATGAGCACAGAGACGAATTTGAAAGCATACGTAGAAAAATAGCAGATCTTATGGGAACAAAAGTTGCAATCAATGAAATTTAAAAAACATTGGAATCATATAATATTGGATTTGAGGAAAGTGAACATACAAAAGAATGGATAAAGAAAAGAATGGAACTAAAAAACAGCAAGAGACTTGCAAACATACGTGTCATGGGTGTCCCAGAAGAAGAGAAGGGAAAAGGGGCAGAAAGAATATTTGAAGAAATAACAGTAGAAAATTTCCCAAACCTATTGAAGGAGATAGATATCTATGTCCAAGAAATACAACCTACTCCCATTTGAAAAAATCTGAATAGATCAACCCCAAGACACATACTAATCAGAATGTCAAATGACAAAGACAAAGAGAATTCTGAGAACAGCAAGAGAAAAGCAATACGTAACCTATAAGGGATACCCAATAAGATGAAGTGCTGATTTCTCACCAGAAACCATGGAGGCAAGAAGACAGTGGTATGATATTTAAGATACTGTAAGAGAAAAACTTCCAGTCAAGAATCTTATATCTGGCAAGATTGTCTTTCAAAAATGAGGGTGAGATTAGAATATTCACAAATAAATAGAAACTGAGAGAATTTCTAACCAAGAGCCCAGATTTTCAGGAAACACTAAAGGGTGTGCTAGAGCCTGAAAAGAAAAGACAGGAGAGAGAGGCCTGGAAGAGAGTCTAGAAATGAAGATTGTATCAATAAAAGTAACTAAAAATGTCAAAAGAATGGTGAAAATAAAATATGACGGAACAAACTCAAATAGGAATAAAGTCAACCAATGAAGTAAAGCACTTGTATTCAGAAAACTGCAATTCAATGTTAAAAGAAATCAGAAAAGTACTAAATAACTGGAAGAACATTCCATGCTCACAGATTGGAAGACTAAATATCATTAGGATGTCATTTCTACTCAAATTGATATACAGACTCAATGCAATCCTGATAAAAAATTCCAACAGCATTTTTTTAACTGAAAATATGACTATCAAATTTATTTGGAAGGGATCCTGAATAGCCAGAAACATCCTAAAAAGGAAAAGCAAACCCTCATCTCCAGACTTTAAATCCTATTACCTAGCTATAGAGGTAAAATCAGCATGGTACTGGCATAAAGACAGACCCATAGACCAGTGGAACCAAACTAATGGTTCAGAGACAGACCCTCACATACATGGTCAAATGATTTTTGACTAGCCTGTAAAATCCCCACAGCTCAGGCAGAACAGTCCATTTGACAAATGGTACTGAAAGAACTGGAAATCCATAGCCAAAAGAAGGAAGGAGGATCCCTATCTCATATCTTATCCAAAAATTAACTCAAAATGGATCAAAAACCTAAAAATAAAAGCAAGAACCATAAAGCTCCTAGAAGAAACTGTAGGATAATATCTTCAAGACCTGGTGGTAGGTGGTGGATTCTTAAAAGAGAGGAGAGGAGGACTGAGATGGCCTACTGATATTTAATGTATGTAAAAGTTTTAATTGGTTTTAATGTAAAAGTGTGGAAATGCATAGAGTGGATGGTAACAAACAGTGAGTAACAGCTAGTTTATAAATAGGGATGTGGCTGATAATGGTAGCCTAGGTATGTAAATGTCAATTGACAAAGTGCTAGAGAATAATCTGAGAACTGAATAGCATAGTAAGCCAAGAGGTGGATGAGAATTGTGGTTGATGGTACAGATGTAAGACTGTCCTTTGTGAGCTAGAGGAATGTATACCACTACTGCAGGGTGTTGGGAACGCATGGGAAAAATATAACTGGAATGACCTATGAACTGTGGTTAGCAGTAATAATATAATATTCTTGCATCTAGGCCAAAGATGTACTGTTTTGATAATGGGGCAGTATGGAAAACATGAGCCAAATGTATACTATGAATATTGTAACAATCGGATGATATTATCTTATCTATAACAAATGTTCCACCACAGTATGGTGTGTTGATAGAGGGGTGTTGTTTGGGAATTCTGCACATGTGCATGATTGTTTTATAAGTTTACAACTTCTGTCATAAAAAATATTTTTAAAAAATAATAAGAGGGTGGGTTGGGGTGAAAACAGACCAAATGTAAGATAAGGACTATAATTAGTAGTAAGATTTTGACAATATTCTTTCATAATTTGTGGGGAAAACACACCAAATGTAATATAAGGACTGTAATTAGTAGTAAGATTTTGACAATATTCTTTCATAGTTTGTAACGAACATCTCAAAATAATGCAAGGTGTTGGTGGAGGGTTGATGTATGGGACCCCTCTGTGATGTTATGCATGGTTACTTTATAAGTTCACAACTTTTACTATGCACTTAATTGTTTATGTATGTTCATATATAAATGATATAAAGATAGTAATAATAGGGAGGGTTGGGGGAAAAATACTTTGGTTGGTAGTAGTATTTTGACAATGCTCTTTAATCATTAGTTAAAAATGTTTAACAACAGTTCAAGGTATTTGTGGTAGGGTGAGTTATGAGAATCCTGTATGATGTTATACATGTTTATTTTGTAAGTTCACAACTATTACTATACACTTATTGTTTACATATGAGTGATATGCTTCAATAAATTTTTTTTAAAAAGGGAACCGGAAAAAAAAAATCCATTGGCCAGATCCAGTAACATAGTTAAACCCAAAATCAAGGGGAAAGGAAATACACTCCAGCCCTTTAGTGGGGGAAAATACTAAGTCACATCACAAAGGATGTAGATGCAGGAAGGTATGAGGAATTGGCGTAAAAGATGCATCCTGCAATAAAGGACTTGAAGGTTTGTTTTTTGGGGGGTAAAAAAAAAACAGCACATTTGTAATACATGCATAGAAAAGAGATTGGAGGGAAGCAGACTTGGCCCAGTGGTTAGGGCGTCCGTCTACCACATGGGAGGTCTGTGGTTCAAACTCCAGGCCTCTTTGACCCGTGTGGAGCTGGCCCATACACAGTGCTGATGCGCGCAAGGAGTGCCATGCCACGCAGGGGTGTCCCCCACGTAGGGGAGCCCCACGTGCAAGGAGTGCTTTCCATAAGGAGAGCCGCCCAGCGCGATAGAAAGTGCAGCCTGCCCAGGAATGGCGCCGCACACTCGGAAAGCTGACATAGCAAGATGACGCAGCAAAATGAAACACAGATTCCCGTGCTGCTGACAACAGAAGCAGACAAAGAAGACACAGCAAATAGACACAGAGAACAGACAACCGGGGTGAGGGGGGAGGGAGAGAAATAAATAAATAAATAAATCTTAAAAAAAAAAAAGAGACTGGAAGGAAATACATCAAATGCTGACACTGGGTAGATTACACTGGTGGATTGCACATGATATTTTTTTTTTTTTTTAAAGATTTATTTATTTATTTAATCCCCCCCCCTCCCCTGGTTGTCTGTTCTCGGTGTCTATTTGCTGCGTCTTGTTTCTTTGTCCGCTTCTGTTGTCGTCAGAGGCGCGGGAAGTGTGGGCGGCGCCATTCCTGGGCAGGCTGCTCTTTCTTTTCACGCTGGGCGGCTCTCCTCACGGGCGCACTCCTTGCGCGTGGGGCTCCCCCACGCGGGGGACACCCTTGCGTGGCACGGCACTCCTTGCGCGCATCAGCACTGCGCATGGGCCAGCTCCACACGGGTCAAGGAGGCCCGGGGTTTGAACCGCGGACCTCCCATGTGGTAGACGGACGCCCTAACCACTGGGCCAAAGTCCGTTTCCCCACATGATATTTTTAAGGACATAAAAAATTTTTTTCTAAATGATTTTTTAAACAATTTTATTCACACACCATACAATGTGCACATGATTCTTATTTCATCTTTATAGTTTTTAAATATTCTAGAATGAGCATGCTTACATTTAAAGAAAGAAAACAATGTTTCTAAAAATACGAGGACTCTTGGGGCACCAAGGTAGACTATTTCTGGTTGAGGGAGTCAGAGGAGGTATCTAAAGACAGGCAACGCGGATTTGGCATTGAAGAATAAACAGCTCTCCAGTAGTAAAGGAGTATGATAAGAGCATCTGAGATATCCAGAAAATAGAATAAGCCCATTAACCCAGGAGTGGGACTTGCCTGAAAGGCATCGTGACAAGTAAATTCAACTTGGGGGATGGGCTCTGCAGCCAGGTCGAGGTGCACTGGTAGGTAAGTAACTAGTAGCAGTAAATTCTCCCTGTTGAGGGCTGAGCAGGGAGGAGATGGGAATCATCTAAGAAGTCTAAAATGTTAAAGATGGAAGGGACTTTCCAGTGCAGATCAATCCCTTCATTTCCGCAACTTGAACCAAATGAAATTGCTGATATTTGGCCATTTTTTACCTAAGTAAAGAGCATTCCTATGGGTCAACCTATTATCAAAGAGGAAACTGAGCCCAAAAAGGGAGAGTGATTTCCCCACAGTCACAGAGCAAAAGACTGGCAAAGCCAGGCACGTCCAGTGCTGTTTAAAGAGCAAGGAAAGAATGTGGTTAAAAGGGGAAATTTTAGGTTGTATATATATTACTAGTCTAAAATTTTTTTTAAACCATAAGACAGTACAACACAGTCTACCCTAATGTAAATGATGGACTAGAGTTAATAGTACAATTTTAAAAGTGTTATTTCATGAATTGTAACAAATGTACCACACTAATGCCAGGTGTTAATAGCAGGGTGGTATATTAGAACTCTGTATTTTATGCATGATTTTTCTGTAAACCTACAACTTCTCTAGTTTGAAAAAAAAAAAAAAGAACAAGGAAAGAAGGACAAATGCAACAAGTTTGAATATCCTTATGTTCAAGCTTAGTGAGTAGTTCAGATAAGAGAGGATTGGCAAGGAGCATTTTAGATCTTCAGAAATGCCAACCTTGGAAGTTTGTACTGTGTGCACACTGTCCAGCTCAGAGTAAAGAAAGTACTTATTTTCAACCATCATTATCACTAAAGCAGGTGCATCTGACTTTGTCTTTAAAGACCTGCTATAGACAGGCATAAAGGGAACCGTGTCTTGAGCGTTCTTTGGGAACAGAGATAGCGTCTAGTTCTTATCTGCAGGATCTGCAGGTTGCCGCACAGTCCCAGGTATGCGGTCACTGATCAATAAGTGCTTGGCAAATCCAGTGCTGACTGTCCCATCACCTCGGCCCTCCACCTGAGACCAGGGGTTACAGTTGGCTGAAGACCCCTACTCTCCCGGGTCAGAAGAAGTCTCCCAGGTTTTGTTCTGTAACTTATATTTTCAATCAAGAAGCCGGGGTGGGGGGTGGGGATAGGGCAGAGAGGGGCAGGGGTAGAGATGGGGGGAGCCATTGAGGGGCTCTGAAGCTCAGAGGGTAGCTCCAGGAAGCCTTTTTTTTTTTTAATTTTTTTATTGCACTTAGAAAACAGAGGATTTTTTTTTTTTAATAAGAAAACAAGGGGCAAATCCATCCCCACTCAGGGGAGATTTGGGAACAAGCATTAGCCTCCTAAGAGGGTTCATAAGGTTATACTTTGTCTCTCTTTGTCTCTCTCTCTTTCTCTCTCTCTCTCTCTGACACATGCATGCACCTTTCATATCAAGCACAAAGTTGAGCCCGTCAGAAAGGAAAGATTCCATTGTTCCCTGTTTATGCTCCCAGAAAGTCATTTCTCTATCCTTCCCCTACCTGAAAATGAGATTAGAACTTGCCCTTGATTTTGCCCCAGGACCAGCCCAGCTCAAAATGCTCACAGCAGGGCCATTCAATGCACACTAATCATTTCTTCCTATCTTCCCATGAGATTATAATACTCTGGGCTCTGGCTCCTGGTACGGCCTGACTGTGTTAGGTCCCGACACTCCCAGCCACTGCAAAATACCCTGGAAAAAACAGATCCTGGAAGAAAAGATCTTAAGGAGCTGCAACCTCAATTCCCGTTTCACCAAAGTTGTCGGCAGGGTTGAAGGAAGGGGGGGTGGTGTATCCTGACTGAGTCAGCATGAGAGGGGAAGGCTCTCGAAGTCGCCCCTGGGCCTGACATCCAGGTCAAAGCCCACGGTTCTTCCCTCCTAGGTCCTTTACACATTTCAGGAGACCTCTGCCCCAAGGGGAGCTGATTGTAGGGGAACTTTGATGGAGGCCTTGAAAATTTCCCAGGCTAGGAACCCAACAACATCCCAGTCATTCTGGAGCCTCAATTAAAAGTCTTTATGCCTCTCCTTAAGGCAAACTCAACAGCTTCACCTCTTGATCACCCAGGAAGAGGGGTTGACCCACCTCTGAGTTGCCTCCAGCCAAGCTTAGGACCCACTTGCTGCTCTTTCTTGCCCCATCTCTTATTTCCATCAGAGTTCCTCCCGAATGCGGCCCTTGCATTAAAGCCTCAGAGGAGAGGCTGCTTCTCTTATTCTTTCCAGCTGTCAGAGAGGCCAGCTAAGAATAACCGCACCCAAAATAGCACACAGGATGGTTTAGGTGTGGCTCAACCCAGAAGCAGGTGGATGGACTAGATGACCTTTGAGGGTTCCTTCAATTCCTTGGACACCTCATTCATTCAAACATATCGAGCACCTACTATGTGCCAAGCAGTGTGCTGGGTGCTGGGGATCCAACAATGAATAAAATGCACAGCCTCCATCCTCATGGAGCTTCCAGCCTAATGAGTAAACCACATCCCCACCTCTACCCTATCCCCTCTCCTGTCCCAGATTGAGTCAGGAGTCTCTGCCTCTGCACCACGGCCCTGTGTTCAGGCCTCTGGCCCAGCTCATAGCACACTGCATTATACTTACCCATTTCTTCAGTACCTCCCTATGAGATTCTGAATTCTGAAGACAAGAATCGTTTCTGTATTCCCAGAACTTAGCACATTATCTGACACATTTAGATGAACAATAAAGATTTGTTGAATAAGTGGATGGATGGATGGATGGATGGATGGATGGATGGATGGATGGATGGAGCAAAACACTTTACGAAGATGTTGACTAATGTGGCTTTTCTTCCAATCTGCTTCTTTCTTTGGACCCCATTTGGTTTGTCTCCACTCTATGCATTTGTACTATACTAAGATTAAGTATAAGACAATTAAAGTGAACATTTGAGGGAGAATAAGGAGAGCAGATACATGACATACATGCTAAAGCTTCTCACTCCAACACCAATGATCTCTTTCCTGTTCAGTCTAGACATGGTCTCAGAGCCCTTCTCAACACAATTCTTTGGACATTTGCAGCTAGTCCACTGGACATATTAGGTATTTTGAAGCTTATTTGCCATCTATGAACTAGAAGATCAAACATGAGGAGGGCAAGCAGAGGTTGGGTTCTGGTAAGTCATGGAGATCAAATGACCAGTTATGAAGCTCCTAAAAAGAAATCTTTTGATGGACAGGCTTATATTAGTGGGAATAATACTAAACAGTACTTGCAACATATATTACTGTTTTCATTCATATGCTAGTTAGAGTTTTTTTCTATATATTAAAATTAACAGATTGCTAACTCATCTCCACAACAAACTCCTGAATTCCCAAGTGTCCCAGGGAGTCCCAGAATTTCCAAAGCCAACCCCAGAGAGGGTCCAACTCTAATGATGTCACCATCTTGCCCAGAGTCTCCATTGACTCTCCATCACCTTATGAGGAAACCCCAGCTCCTTACAGGGCATTCTAGACCCTCCACATTATCTGAGGTGCAACCACAGTGGACTCCCTGTCAGTGTGCTACTTCCCTCTGCCAGGCCTCCCTGGGAACACCAGGTCCCCCATCTCCACCTTCTCTAAATCTACCCATTCGTATGACAACATGGAAAAGTGCTTCCAATTAATGATTCGTTTTTTCAAAGGAAGGCAAGTGTGTATGCTTAATAAGATTTTTTTAAAAACAGCTATGAAAAAGGCTGACAAGAAATGCAACAAAATGTCAACAGAACGTACATTACTGGTATAGACTATGAGTGATATTTCTTCTCTCTTCTATTTTCCAAATGTTTTGTAATATAGTTCTGTGGCTTACATAATGAGACAATCAGATTCAGTCAACATCCACTATGGCATTAAGCCATTTTTAAAACTTACACCTCCATCAGAGCCCAGTACCAATGCTAACCCCTCTGAGACGCCGTCCCTGGCTCCTTCTCAGTGCCCCCATCAGGACAATATCGTCGCCCCCATGTCCTCTTGTTCCTTCCTTATGGCATCTCTTAGAGCAGTTACTAGTTTGAATCCTCCGTGATTGTATCCATGCCAGTCCCCAGCATGGGGACATGGTTTTTGAATCACCCAATGAAAGAGCAATCATGTTTACAGCCTGCACAAAGGTTGGAGTATATAATATTGAAATAAAGTAATACAGTCCCCTTGCTACTTTCAGCTTTTCATATGACCCCTCTCAATTGCTTACCTGCCACTCTAAATTTTTCCAAATCCTAGCCTCTTATCAGGCATTTATGGGACCAAAAGGTCAGGACCTTTCAGGTGGGGTTCTACCCTGCTCTTCTAACCCACATTGACCTTTAAAACGAGTAAAATCAACCACTTAGGTAAATAATTTGCAGGAAATATGAAAAACAATTCTTGGTTGCAAGCTGTACACTACTCTGTGGGACTTAAACATTCAGCAGGTTGGGTGAAGAATTAGGTGTGCTAATGCTGCTGACAATAATAAAAGAATGGGCCTTCACTCGCAACCGAGACTGTGCAGAATTACCCATCAGAGTCACACAGGTACAGCATAATTGGTGGAGGATTATTTGTTTGAACTTGCAAAATGGATTTCTTAAATGTTTGAGCTGATGCTAGGAGTGTTTTCAAAGTACCTGCATACTCGTCTTAAACACACATTATTAAGGGATTTTATTTGACATTTAACAATTTTATATATTAATATTCCCATCTTTCCCCTAAATGGCTAATCCGTCTAAATCCACAGCATCAAAAGTCATTACACAGAAAGAACAAGATGTTGCCAGAGCCACCATGGCCCAGCATTGAATTTGCATGAGCCAAGAGGATTCAGGCAGATTTATATCCTGTTATTTCCTGAACTTGGAACAAAACCTCACAGGTTCAAGACTGTGAAAGCATTTATCTGAGCAACCTCACTTCATCACTTTGAAAGGAATGGGGTTTCTGCCATCTGCTCAAGCAGTGATGCCTCCATGAGAAGGAGAGATAGCTCTGTCTCTCCAAAGGATAAATGAAGCCCATGGTAAATTCCAAGGTCCACAGATGCTGGGAAGATGGAAGCTTTACTTAATCTTCCTTCCCCTGGAAAATTCTTTTTTAACTCTTCCCTGGGTTCCCATGATCTGGATAAATACCTGCAGGGTGTAGAAATGACATTTCAGATTCTGAAATTATCACTTTGCTGTCCTAATAAATGGCATACAGGGTTGAGGTAGAGTAGTAGTTTTTAATCATGTTTGAGTCACACACACCTTTGAGCATCTGATGAAAGCTCTGCACTCTCTCCCTCAGGAAAACAAGATAAGTGCATGCATGTAAAATTTTGCTTGAAAATATAGAAGGTTCGCATGGTG
This sequence comes from Dasypus novemcinctus, assembly GCF_030445035.2. Classification (NCBI taxonomy): domain Eukaryota; kingdom Metazoa; phylum Chordata; class Mammalia; order Cingulata; family Dasypodidae; genus Dasypus; species Dasypus novemcinctus. The sequence continues at coordinate 48,897,222 of NC_080693.1, read as the reverse complement.
AATTACTCATCCATGGGTTTCCCAAGAATCTTTGAACCCCAACTTAAGCATCCCTGATCTAAATAACTAGCATTTGCATGGCCCTTTCATTGACAATGCATTTTCAAATCCTTCTCTCATTTGACAACCCATTCATTTGTTCTCACATACACACACAAATGTATCATCAACCAGGCTTATAAGAGAGATATTCTGACTTACAACTTTCAAATTTTAATTTTCACCCACTCCTGATGGGAAACTGCACTTCGAAAATTCTGATTCTACTTGTGATGCTTTGAAAACTAAATCAAAGTTATTCCTTTTTTTAAACTATTAGTGTGGGATGGTCACAGACTGGAGTCAAAGGGCCTGGGCTGGAACCCACTGCCGCCTCTAGACATCCTGAACTCAAGTCTCTGAGCCTCGGTTTCTTCAGCTGAAGAAGGGGCATGAGAACCCCTATCCCACACGGGTCTGGAGGATTTCACATTACACCAGGATTCTCATCAGGGTCACAGCCCCCAGGCTTGCATATCAGTACCTCAGAAAGCGCTTCAGTAGGCCTGTTGTTCAGTAACCCTATACAAACTACAAAGGGTCAAGTCTCCAAAGTCTTCTAGACGGGTGGCGCTAAGTGGAAGATAGAGCGAGAAAGTGCTATGGGTAGCAGGAGGTTTTAAAGATTTCTTCACTGCTGAGATAACAATGATTTCAAGTGTTTATTCTGATGTGAGACCAAATAACCCAGTTGTTTTCTCAAATATCCCTGGTATTAATAAATTCTTAGAACAAAGGCATGGCTGCTGTCACATTCTAAGCATGAACCTGGCCAGAATCCAGACCTCGTGACACCTGGAGAAACGTAATAGGCCCCCAGTTAGAGCCTGCCTCCCACCTTTGCTCAACAGTTCCCCCATCCTTCTCACTGCATCCTCACACTCTGCCTAGTGGGGCTGGGACTGCTGTGGTCAGGGATAGCAGGGCAAATTGGCAGGGCGGACAGTCCAAGTCCCTCCCGGTATCTCCGTCCCCAGCATAAGAGGGGCTAGGCAGGGCCACAGCTAGTCTGTAGAGCATATTTGTGTGCCTAAGAGTAAGAAGACCCCTCTAGGAAGACCCTATGGGAGAAGCCCAGGCTGACCTAGTCCCAGGGCCCAATACGTGGCAATCAGAAATGGGCTGGATTGCGGCCCCTATTCTTCTTCAGGCCTGGTGCCTTTGATCAGGAAAACGACTGAATAACCCCAGAGTCCTGCAGATCTCAGTCCTTTCTCTCCCAGTGGACTTAGGGCTGTGGGCACAGGAGTCAGCACCCCCTAACAGGGAGGAGGGCCAAGGGCCCCTGGTCCAGGATTAGATTTGATCAACCCTACTCTACAGCCCTGCTCACTGACTGTCATTCATCTAATCAACAGATAGTCACTGCACCCATTCCATATGCCATTATGCAAGGTGAATTGTGTATGTTTTTGTTGGCTTCTCACAAAATCTCTGCAAGACAGGAACCATTATTCCCATTTTATAGGAAAGGAACCTGAGGTTCTGAGAGACTGAGTCACTTGCTCGAGATCATACAATAATGGCTAGCACGCACAGGCACCAGTCTAACCCCAAAGCCTCCCGTGGACCCAGTCCATGCTTTACGTCAGTGGTTGTCAAACCTGGCTGCATTTTAGAATCACCCACAGTGCTTTTAAATCATACTGAGATCCAGACCTCACCCCAGAGATTGTGATTTAATTGGTCCAAGGTGGGGCCAGACTTCAGGGTTTTTCGTTGTTGTTGATTTATCTCTTTTTAATCTTCTCTGGAGATTAAAATTCACACACTTAGGTGAATTACTCATCCTAGTTCATCTCAACCCATTTTCACCCAAATATCTAAAGAGACAAAGGGACAACCAGCGGGTAAGATTTGAGATGGTATCAGACAAGATACCCAGCTCTAGAATGTAACTTCACTGCTTGCTACTCCTTTGGATCCTGAACTTTTCCCAGGTCTCCCTTTGTAAGATTAAATAATGTCGGTTATCCTTATGCATGTTAGTGGGGATTAGCTGTCAACCAACCTATAACAAGAATGGGCTATTGGAAAGGGGACTAGTGGGGTGGGAAAACCCAGGAGTGGGACGGTAGAAGAGAGAGACCAAATAATAATAACATAACCATAACTGCCATAGCATCTAAGGAGTAGACACTGTTCCAAGTACTTTACCAGTATGTCAATCCCCCTATTTTACAGATGATGGAATTGAGGCACAGGGAGATGAAATAAGTTGCCCAGGGTTACCCAAACAGCCTGGTTCCAGCATCCATTCTCTTAGATCCTTTGAGCATTGTTTCAGCTCTCTGTAAAGTGTCAGCTCTCCTGTGTTCATCAGCTTCCCCTGGCCTGCCTAGTCCAGTGTGGACCAAGCACATTAGCAGAGAGGGGTAAGGGAAAGAGCCCCAGCCTAAAGGTCACAAAGTCTGCTATTAAATGACCATAAATCCTGGTCAAGTTACTTCCCATCTTTAGGCTTAAGTTTCCTTCTCTTTTTTTGTGTGTAGTATGAATCTCCTTTATTAAAACACTATTTCTCCCCTTTCTCAAACGGAAGACTGCAAAAAATAAAAGCAGTGCCTTATTGAGTTATCATTACCTTCTTTTAAAGTGAGGGTTTTAGAGTCAATAATCTATAAAGTCTCTGAGAAGTCCTGCAATCAAGAAACCTGAGTCACCTAGGGTTCCTCAACTAATATTACTAGTGTGGTAGACTGCTTTATTGCTCCCAAGTCTCCCAATTCTTCTATTCTGTGAGATAATAGAAAAATAGTCATAAATATTGTTAGCCACTGAGCTTGGGGTTGGTTTTTTACTCAACATTATTGCTGCAAGAGCTGACTGATATAGCTACCAAAACATTTTTTAGTAAGCACCTATAATTAAATATCCAATTGAACTAGTACTTCAAGGAATACACTTGAAGAAGTGCTTCTCTAGGAATATCTGAGGGAAGTCCAGTTTTCCCAAATTGATATGCATTCCTTAGCATCACCATTCAGAGGGCACACTCTTTGTTCAGTTTTTTAATATTATAGGTGGCTCATCTCCCTGCACAGACTGTAAGTTTCTTGAGGGCAGGGAGTTTTCATGAGCATCTTTGTTTTTTTTTAAAGGTTTATTTTTTATTTCTTTCTCTCCCCTTCTCCATCCCCTCACCCCCCCCCCCCCCCCCCCCGCCCAGTAATCTGCTCTCTGTGTCCATTCGCTGTGTGTTCTTCTATGACTGCTTCTATCCTTATCAGCGGCACCGGGAATCTGTGTTTCTTTTTGTTGTGTCGTCTTGTTGTGTCAGCTCTCCATGTGTGCGTCACCATTCTTGGGTAGGCTGCACTTTCTTTTGCACTGGGTGGCTCTCCTTACAGGGTGCGCTCCTTGCATGTGTGGCTCCCATATGCGGGGGACACCCCTGCATGGCACAGCACTCCTTGCGCACATCAGCACTGTGCATGGGCCAGCTTCACACAGGTCAAGGAGGCCCAGGGTTTGAACCACGGACCTCCCATGTGGTAGGCAGATGCCCTATGCATTGGGCCAAGTCCGCTTCCCTCATGAGCATCTTTGTATCCCCAGTGCCTAGAATAGAGCCCAGATGGTCAATAAATGTTGGTTAAATGAGAAAATATAAGTGGCAACCTTATCATTATAACTGTTTAGGCTTCTGTTTTTTCCCAGGAATGTGGGCAAGATGATTTCTAAGCATCCTTCCATCTTCAGCATCTTAGAGTTAAGTGGCCAACACCCCCTCTTCAATAAACCATTCATGTGGACTGGGACCTTGCACCAACCTCCCCCATGTCCACACCCAGTTCTTGTCTCATTTCATCTATTAATTCAGCCACCTTCTACTGTGCTCTTAAGTGCTAGGTGTTCTGGAGGTCACAAAAATGAGCAGGACACACTCTACTCAGAAGAGCTTCCAGTCTAGTTGGCGCTGAGATTTGAGTCTCCAAGTTCTTAGAGAGAGACATGTAGGGGAGGTCAGTCACCCAAGGTTATGGAGCAAGAGATGGCAGGGCCAGCCTCACACCCTGATTCCGATGGTGCAGTTTACTGCTCTCTCTTCCCAAATCCAGGTCATAATTATGTTCTCCCTTCAATGTAAATCCAAGAATGTCTACCCATTGCAGCACTGAGCTTCTAACTAATTTCGCATTCTTTATCCCCAGGCAACTCTTGACAGCTCCTCAAGCAAATTTGGGGACTTCCTAGAGGGGGCCAGGCTCATGTCACTTGAGCAATATCCTTTCACACCCTCTAGTGGTTAGAGGGCAAGCTGACATCTAGAGGAGTGCAGCGACTCCCCTGAGCCTGACATGTTAAACACAGTCCTCTGGGAAAGCAATTTGGCAATAAGCATCAAAACCCATAAACACAGTCCTACCCTTTAACCTAGTAATTCCACTCCTGGGCCTCTATTCCAAGGCGATAATCCAAAAATAGGGAGAAAGTCTGTTAGCACAATGATGTTCATTGTTTCATTGTTTATAATACCTAAAATTTGCAAATATCTTAAATAACCCAAAATTAAGGAATGGTTATGCAAATTATGGAAAATCCACATAAATGAATAAATACTGTGAAGTCACTAAGCATGGCAGGAAGTGGCATAGTAAAGTATCAAGGATATGAACATTGAAATCAGAGGAGCCAATGCAGTCTCCCCCGTACAGATGGTTATCCTTGACAGATCACTGAGCCTCAGTCTCCTGATCTGTGAAATGGAGATGACAGCCACCTTGCATATAGTAGAGATTGGATGGAAAGCCTCTGGCACCAACCCAGCACACAGCAGATATGCAATAAGTGGAGTTGTCCTTTTTATTGCTCTTACTAAGGCTATTGTTATATTACAAGAGGGGGAAAATGCATATGAAACAGTGTTAAGCAAAAATATAAAAAATAAAAAGTGAAAGCAGGACACAAAATTGTCACGATTGCAATTTAGGATACACAGGGAGAAAAATTCTGAAAAACAATCATCAAATGCTGACAGTGGTTGGGTTCCTGGTTTGGGGGTTTGGGTTTTTTTCTCTTCATCTGCTTTTCAGCAAACATTTCTTGAGTAGGCTGTGTTCAGAACTGAGTAGGCACTGTAGATACCAAGATTGAAGACAGCCCCCTAAGGAGCTCACAGTCCACCAGGCGAGACAGTTAAGTCAAGAGTCAACACAGCTCAGAGGAGAAGGGGTGGGGACAGGACTTGGGAAAGGTTACCTGGAGGAAGGATGCCTGAGCTGACTCTTGAAGGCTGGTGCGTCCTCCCCCTTCTTCCAGGAGGAGTGACAGTTTATTTGGGGGAGTTGAATTTAATGACACTCACACAGCTTCACCCAACGTAATTTATTTGGGAGAGGTCGAGGAGGGGAGTTGAGGGGAGATGAGTGGAGACAAAGGGCATTGGCTTTGCAGCACCCCACACCCCAACATAATCTTACATAGCCCTCAGTCCTCCCTGTACAGCGCGGCTTAACCACGACCCCCCACGGGGTCCGTGGAAAGATTTCAGGGAGTCTGTGAGCTTGAATTGGAAAAAATCAACTTATTGTCTTTATTTTCTCTGACCTCTAGCTGAAATCTAGCATTTCCTTCACTTAAGAATGTATGCAATAAATAAATTACAGTAGTATTCATTTCACCTGACTGGCAAAGGTGTCTGTGGAACAAAAAGGCTAAGAATCCCTGCTGTACAGGGAAGAGCCAGCTTAGCAAGGCCCAGACAGTGACAGGCCAAAGAGCACCATATGAGTGAGTTGAGGCCATTTTTTTCCCTCACTCTATTAGCAACTGAGAATTTTTCAGACAGAATCACAAGTGTCAGACAAAGTTTTATATATTTAGCAATGTTGTATTACTCTTGCTATCCTAGCACTAAGGAAAGAGCCCTGCAGACCTCTTTGACTCTACCCTAAATATAATAGGTATACCTAGTATTTATAAGTTCTCTGGCCTGGAATATACTTGGGTGACTGTTTCCGTTTCCCAGCTGCTAAAGCAAATACCACACGATGGGTTGGCTTAACAACAGGAATTTATTGGCTCACAGTTTCAGAACTTGCTTCCTTCTGGGGTTGGTATCTTCTAACTAGCAATCTTTGGAGTTCCGTGGCTTTTCCATCACCTGGCAATGCATATGGCGGCATCTTCTCCTTTTTCTTCCAGGTTCCCTTGATTTCCAGCTTCTGGCTGTTCCCCATGGCTTCTCTTTCTATGTCCCATTTCCTTTGCTTCTACAGACTTCAGCCATATCACATTAAGGCCCACCCTCAGTTCAATTTGGGCACACCTTAACTACTAACATCTTCAAAAGTCCTAGTTCACACCACAGGACCAGGGTTTGGGCTCTGAACATGCCTTTGGTGGGGAACATGATTCAATCTCCAACAGTTATGAAGGCAGAAACCAAGCAGTTCTTGAGGGAGCTCATTGAAACTGCAGCCTCAACCAAATCCCTTCTCAAGGTCAAGAGGTTGGGATCATGGGGGCTTCACAAACTACCCTCTTTTTCTTTTATTCTCATTTGATCTCTAGGTTTCCAGGTCAAAAAGATAGGACCTGGACCATTTGAAATATCCAGAGAATCCAGATACCATTGCAATTGCCATTCTCATGCCTGGACTGCTTACTAACTACCCCCAAATCTTTACACCTCAGAGAAGTGGCTCTCTATTCCAGATACTATTGCTGTATAACAAATCTCCCCAAGTTTAACGCCATAAAACAATAATCATTTTACTATTTAGACATGTAAAAGGGACACAGACACATTGACTGACTCTGCCCCACCATGTCTAAGGTCTCAGCTGGGAACATTCAAACTGGAGCTGACCTAAAGCTGGGGGCTGAAATCATCTGAAGACTCATTCACATGTCCAGTAGTTGATGGTAGGCAGGGACCTCAGCAAATCCTGTCAGCTGGAACACCCACACAGGCCCTTTCCAAACAGTGGCTTGGGCTTCCTCACAGCATGGCAGCTGGATTTCAAGTGTGAGCTCTCCAAAAGAATTGAGCAGAAGCTGTATACCATTTTTTGTTTGTTTGTTTGTTTGATGCACTAGAGCCAGAAATTGAACCCAGGACCTTGTATGCAGGAAGTCAGCATTCAACCACTGAGCTACATCAGCTTCCCTGAGTTGGTTTTTATTTTTGTTTGTTTGTTTGTTTGTTTGTTTTGTTTTGTTTTTAGGAGGTACTGCAGACCAAGCCTGGGACCTCATGCGGGAAGCAGGCACTCAGCCACTTGAGCTACATCAGCTCCCAGCCATATCACTTTTTATCACCAGCCTCAAAAGTCATACACCATCACTTCTGCGATAGTCACAAGCCCACCCAGATTCAAGGGGAAGGAACACGAACCTCACCTTTCAATGGGAGAAGTGTCAGTCACATTATAAGACAAGCATGCAGGATGGTAGATGCAACCATTTTTAGAAACTGCAATTTGCCACACATTCCCTTTCCATTGGACTCACTGAGAAAATATACCTTTTCAACTTAAGTATTAGATTTACATTGGCTTACAACACACAGCTGTCTTGAGGCCACTGCTATCACGAACAGTGAACCAATCTAATATTCTTCCTTTTTTTTTACTTTATTATTATGAAAAATTACAAACATACAGAAAATTTGAAAGACTAGTAAACACCCATCTATGTACTACTTAAATTCTGTAAATAACATTTTACTATGTTTGCTTTATCACATTTCTATCCACCCATCAATCCAGCTTTTTTTTTTTAACTTCTTTTAGAGAAGTTTTAGGTTTACATCTACAGAAAAATTACACTGAAAGTATAGAGAATTCTCATATAACCTCCCTCTCCCCCCACACAATTTCCACAATTTCCCCTATTATTGACCTCTTAGATTAGTGTGGTACATTTGTTACAGTTGATGAACTGTACTAACCAGTCTATAGTTTACATTATGGTTGACGCGTTGTGCTGTACAGTTCCATAGACCTTGACAAGTGCTTAATTACAACTCCCCTTCCAGAGGAATCTGTAACTTGTTCCAAGGGAACCAGGCCAGAAGGCCACGTATCACTAGCACTCCCCCAAGTGGTGGAGAATTATCTGCACATCAAGCCAGAACATTCTCTCCCACCAGTTGGCTTTCCTTCCCCATACAACGTCTAAAGAAGAAAAGGGTGACCTTTGTTTATCAAGGGCTGAGACGTCTTAATCCAAGGGTTAATCATCAGCCCCGAAATGTTCAGTCACATAAACCTTTCCCATCAAGACAACACAACAACAGTAAAAACAAAAACCCGCGTAGACTCACCTGGCCAGCACATGGCATATATACTAGGTACATATGAGTTGGCTGATGCTCAGGCCGGTACAATAGGAGTTGAATGAGAAGAGAAAAATCTCTGAGCATAAGTAACATAAAAAAAAACCTTTGGTATATATGATTCTGGAATCACAAATTGGAAAGAAGTAGGCCCCATTTTAAGAAAACTCAGCTGGCAATAAGCCAAGGTTTTAACAACAAATTTTGATGCAGGAGTATTTCCTCACTTTCTATCAAGGACAATGCTTTTATTAAAGGAACTTCCCTGATGGATTTAAGTGTCAGCTTATAGAGTGGCAGTAACTAAGAGGCAGAAAAACATGAAACTAAAGATTGGGCCCACAGCCAATCAAAGACCAATCACAAATTAAGACCAACATTTATAACATGCAGGTCTGTGGAAGTGGGATTTGCTTTACAAACACACACAAATACTTCAAATGACAAACCAGCCATCCATGCATTGCATAAAGGAAAGTCTTCTTATGACGTGGACCTGGGACTGCATCCCAGGCACGTGGAGTAACGTGCATGAATGCACAGAGACAACAAGACTAGGATGGCATGCTTATGGGATGTGGAGGAGACAGACACATAGCAAGGAGCGTGTGTGGCAGGATGCAGAGGAAAATGAGTTGGTGAGGTAAGGTGGAGCCATTTTAGTGGGCTTTGGAAGACAAACTGAGGTGTTTGAACTTGACTTGTCAGGTAATAGGGAGCTTCTTTCAAGAATGATATGATCAGAAAGGAGTTTTTAGTAGATCAATCCAGCAGGGATGGCTAAAGACCTAAGGATGAGTTGGAGACAGGAACACATCAGCTTCATCCCAGTCACGTAGCTGCAAGGGAAGGAGGGCTTGAGTCACGGGGAGGCAGAAACAGGTGCTGGTCTATTTCCATAAAAAAAAGACATTTCAGGGAAGCGGACTTGGCCCAGTGGTTAGGGCGTCCGTGTCTACCACATGGGAGGTCCACAGTTCAAACCCCAGGCCTCCCTGACCCATTGTGGAGCTGGCCCATGCACAGTGCTGATGCGTGCAAGGAGTGCTCTGCCATGCAGGGGTGACCCTCCCGTAGGGAAGCCCCACGCGCAAGGAGTGCGCCATGTAGGGAGAGCAGCCCAGCGCCAAAGAAAGTGCAGTCTGCCCAAGAACGGCACCGCACACACGGAGAGCTGACGCAACAAGACAACACAACAAAAAGAAGCACAGATTCCCTGTGCTGCTGATAAGGATAGAAGTGATCACAGAAGAACACACAGCGAAAGGACACAGAGAGCAGACAATGGGGGGGGGAGGGCAGAAGGAAGGGGAGAGAAATAAATAAATCTTAAAAAAAAAAAATAAGACATTTCTAAAGGAAAAGAGCACATATTCCTCAGGGCTCAGGTTTTACCATAAGTCTTCCCATCTTCAGAGTAGGAGGACTTCTCACCTAAACTATCTCTTCAGAATCATGTCTTCTGGAATCTTAAACTTTCTGCTCTCTTTCCTGCTTCTAAAAATCCATGTTATTAGAGCAGTGGATGGAGTCAGGTTAAATCCAAGGTTGTTCAAGATGTAATCATAGATTAATGGGGATTAGACATTTTTTAAACAAACTTATGAGTTCTTTATTTATTTTATTTTTAAGGAGGTACCAGGGAATGAACCCAGGACCTTGTTGTACGTGGGAAGCAGGAGCTCAACAACTGACTATGTCCGCTCCCCAATGAGAGTTGGTTTTTCCATTTGTTTGGTTTTTTTATTTTGTTTTTAGGAGGCACTGGGGGTCGAATCCAGGACCTCATATGTGGGAAGCAGGTACTTAACCACTTGAGCTACATCCATACCCCCTATAAGTTCTTAGGCCTCCAACAGCAGGGTCATCTATCAAACACATACTCTAAGGAGGCCATGTTCCAATGGCACACCAAATTGCTGTATTTCCTTGGGCCCTTCAGCATCTGCATTATGTCCCTTTGAAGCCCTCAATAAAATTTTATTTTTGAAGATATAATTGGTTTTTATTTATTATTTATTATTTTTTAGGAATAACCACAGGTCAAATCTGGTATAAAATAAGACGATTTAAATGGGTACTGGATTAAAACAAACAGAACAGGTAAGACTTCAAAGAGAGATTTTGAGGAAATTGAATGAGACTGTTTTCTTATTCTTTTAATCTCTTCTATATCTGCAGTGACATGCCAATCTTCATTCACATTATTTATTTGTGCCTTTGCTTGTGTTGCCTTGACCAATTTTGCCAGTTTATCTTACTTTGGATCTTTTCAAAGAACTAACTTGGAGATACAAAAGACAAAAAAAAAGGAAAAAATTCTATTGATTTCCTTGTGCAATTTTTAAGCTGGCTGAAAAGGAAATTTCCAAAGAGAAGTTTCAAAAAAAAATTTGAGGAAGTGTAGTAGCTCAATTTGGCTAACATTAAGTAAAGACTCTAGCCAAAGATATGTTCCTGTTTTAATCAACACGACTAGGAATCACGTAAAAATTAACAAAGGGGTCCATGCCCTCAGGGAAATTATGAGCTATTCAACAGCCTCCCATAATGGTTACTCTAACAGGGATAACACTTATCTGAGTGTCAAATTCCTATCTTTCCTTTTCTCCCCTTGTTACCTATCCCTCTGTGACAGAAACATTAAATTCTCACCAAATAGCCATGTGCTTTCTCACTTTTCCCAGGTTCCCTTGCAATTAAATTGGAAACATGTGACTAGTTCTGGCCAATGGAATGTGGAAGGAAGTGATGAACGGCACTTCCAAATCTGGCAATCGAAGCCCACATGTGGCCCTCCAGCTTTTTCTTTCCAGGCTGCACTGATCATGGAAGTCATTCAATAGCATGGTGAAGCCACAGCATAGAAACAACCTGGATCCTGTGTCAGCCCTAAAGAGTCACTCAACTAGTGGGGCTATTGGGGATATGAGAAGGATAAATCTTGCTGAGCTAAGGAACTGAGACTGTCATATCCTGACCCTCTCTCCTAAAATTCTAAAATGACCATACAGATGAGGTAATGATTGATTTGGGTGGCAATTTGACCACAGACTGCCTGAGTTTTTGTACAATAGAAAGGCAATTTGAATGACAGTGCATATTTCCATCACATCTGCTCTGTCATGTCCAGAAAGGACATCCTTAAAAAAGTCAACATAATATATGACTTCTCTTCTCCTTGCAAATGTTTTCTTTTAATCTAACGAAGAGTCAAAAGGAAAATAATCCCTTGTCCTTCACACTTATTGCAATCTACTTCCCCAAAGTAACCATACCTAAGAGTCTGTTTGTATCCTTACAAGCTGTTCTATGCATTTACGTATATATAAAGGTACAGGGTTTTGCTTTGGGCTTTTGGCATACTTTGTACTTAAGAATTATCCCCTGAGAGCCTCTATGTTGCACAAATGTGGCCACTCTCTAGGCCAAACTTTGCATATAAATGCATTACCTTCCCCCCCCCAGAATGGGACATGACTCCTGGGGATGAACCTCCCTGGCACCAAGGGATTACTACCAACCTCCAGCTGATGATGCAGCTAGAAAAAAGACCATTAATAAAAGGAAGAAATGGTAACAACAAATGAGTTTATATGGCCAAGCAACTTAAAAATGAGTCAGGAGATCATCAGAGGGGTCACACTTATGCATGTCTCAGCAGGATCTCAGAGACAGCCAAAGTAGATACAACCCCTGGCAGTGGTGATCCTGAAGGCTATGGAGACACCCAGGTCCCATGGTCATGGCAGATGGCTCTGGAGTTCAGTACCTTACCAGTGGGCCCTACTTTGGAATTTGAGTTGAGTGTGATAGAGTTGGACTTGGATGTGACTTCTCTACACATGCCTCTTCTGTCACTTTTACTGAACCTGTGGATGGTGCTAGGGTTGGTGTGTGCCCAGGAGACTTGAATCTCTGGCCTGTTGATGTGCCAGCTGGGCTCTGAGCCTCAGCAGAGTTGCAACACCTACTCTCCAGTCTGTTGAATTTACCCAGGTCAGCTATAAAGGCGGTGAAGATGGTCAACCACCACACCAAGGAACTGTGAGAGTCGACAACTGCAAACAGGAGAATTCTATCCATCAGCCATGTGGGATCTAAGTCCCCTCTCGATTTAGAGGTAGAGTGGACATCACCATCCCAGGGTCCTCAGTATGGAGGAATAAAATATGAATTAGATTGGGGGAAAAAAATTATAAAAGCATGCAGTGCAAACTGTAAACCATAATGTAAATCATTTACCATGGTTAGTAGCAATGCCTCAATATTTGCACAACAATTGTAACAAATGTACCATCCACATGTAAAATATTATTAATAGGAGAGAGTGGAAAAGGGGGAGGGCCTTGGGTATATGAGAATCTCCTGTCTTTTCTGTATGGCTTTCCTATACTTTCCTTCAAAGCTTCTTTGAAGATAAATTGAAAAAAAATTTTTAATTTAAAAATAAAAGAATGAGGAGTGAAGAAACATAAGGGGAATGCAGCTATGTACTAAAGTAGACTTATTATAGCAATGGGAGAACTTGTATCATTGACACAAATGCAGGGCCACAAGAAGTTCTGAGGGGAGGAAGAGGGAAGAAGAGGTATAACATGGGACATTTGGGGGACATTGGAATTTTCCTTCATGACATTGCAATGACAGATACAGGCCATTATACATCTTTTCAACATGTATAAAATTCTGTGGTGCGAAGTGTAAACTATAATGTAAACTATATAGCATGCTTAGTAGCAGTGTTTCAACATGTGCTCATCAATTATAACAAATCTACCACACTAACGAAAGATGTTAATGTGGGAAAGTGTGGGAGAGGGAAGGGGTGAGGTATATTGGAATACTCCTATATCTTTTATGTAACATTTATGTAATCTAAAGTTTCTTTAAAAGTGTTAAAAAAGAAAAAACAAGAATGGGCCAAACAAAACATACTGTTCTGCCCTGGTCTTTTTTACTTTTTGACTTTATTCTTTTTTACTTTTGGATAATTTCCAGTGCATATTTGAAAACCTAATGCCTTTTCATTGCTTCATAGTTCTCCACAGTTTGGGGGTACTGTAATTTATAGATGCACATCCCTACTGATGGGATAGGTTTTGAAACCGTTATGAATGTGTTTGGAATGCCTCTTTGTGGGTACAGGCCAGCATTACTCTAGGATGGATACCTGGAAGGACTATCTGGGTCAAAGGGTATGCATATTTTTAGTTTTAACAGATACTGCAAGTTGCTCTCCAAAAAAGCAATAACAGCTTATAGCCACACCTACTATAAATTTTTTCTCGTTTCTTCACTTTTTTTCCAGTAAGGAGTGGCTGACTTCAAGATTGAAGCATTTTATGTAATAAACGTGCAATATTTGCTTATCATGAGGTTGCCACATGCCACTGCCCAATTGCAGAGAAAGCTGAACCTCTGCTCCTGGCAGCAGATTTCACTAAGCGGCGCACATTCGCCTCAGCCCTGGGCCCTCCTGGGGCAGATCTCTTTCAATATCGACAGAGGGGCTTTTTTCTTCTTTTAGTGAACAGTGGAACTCTAGCTCTTGCACACTGCATCTTTGAGAGTCATAACCCTCAGCTCAGACCACCCAAAAATGCTGAAGTGAAACAGCAGTGGTACCGCGGGACCAGGTTGAGGCAAGTGAGGCGTTTCCCTCAGGGGCACCAAAAAACTTAGCAGTCAGGATAAATAATATTGAATGCAATATTTTTAAAACTGAAAATTAATGCAAAAATCCATGATTTTTGAACAAAATATCAAAATTTCAAATAAACACAAGATCAGTATTACTGATTTTCCCATTTACTTCATTTCCAATATGGTTTGGTACAGCAAAGAGCAGGAAGCATCTGTCATAAACAGATCTGGGAGACTTTTAGAGCTCCCTTCCTTCAGATTCCAGCTGGGTGAGCTTGGGAAAGTCGCTGAACCACTCTGAAGACTCAGTTTTCTCATCTGTGAGTTATTGAAAGATTAACGGAAATTAAGGATGTAAAATCATAGATTCTCAATAAACATCACCACCTGTGCTAGCACTAGAGTTACGCTTAGGTATATTATTAGGCATCTTGTGGTTGTGGGCTGCTGGTTCTGCTCTCATCCTTGAGCCTGGTTTGGTCTCTTACCATTTTCCTTGTGACCAAGTGATTTCCTTCCAGAATCAAGATTGCTACTAGAAGGGAATGAACATTCATTTCCTGGGCATTTATTTTGGACTCAGTTCTGGGCTGGATACTGGCATGCATTAGCCCCGTTAATCTGCACAAGAACCCCTCAAGATACAATGGTGAGAAAACCGAAGCTCACAAGGGTGACGTGACCTGCCCAAGCTCCCAGAGCTAGCCAGTGACTGAGCTGGGCTTTGGACCCAGGTCTCTCTAGGTACAAATATATATTTGAAAGCTGACTTTCCTATGATTCATGTCAGTAGAAAAAAGATGAAAGAGCCCACTACTTCTTAATACAGATCCCGAGGGCAACTGGTCCCCCTAATTCCTTATAGGACTGTGAACCCAAATTAAAAATAGCAAATTTCGCCCCTCACCCAGCCCCGACCTACTGCCTTCAGAGAGGTGTTTGTTTCTCTTACCTGGGCCCTAGGACATTCATCGCTCCTTTCCCTGAAGACAGATGCCCACTGCCCTCTCTGCTCCCCCCAGTCTCCATAGCACTCACTGCCACCCAGAAGGCACCCCGTCTTCCCTGACAAGAGCAGCCCAATGCCATTTGCCCTCCCCTCCCCCGGCCCAGCCTCCGAGTCAGGCCCCCTTTCTCTGGCCTTTCTGCCCAGGCACGAGCAGGCCGGGGCGGGCCGGGCCACACGCAGAATGAGGGTTTTCAGAAACGCTCTTGGCTCCTGCACTGAGAGCCTCTGGCGACCTTCAGAGGCTCAGCGGCCACACTGTCGGATCTGCTTCTGCGCACAAGAGGCGAGCTAGCGTCAGGACTGGGGGTCGGGAAGGGCAGGAGGGGGTTCCCTTCCCAGAGCACCACACCATTGTCCGGATTGCATCCCCGGAATCTGCCCTCACCGCTTAACTTCCAGAACCGTGTCTGTCATCACTGGGAGAATCACTGCTGTCTCCATGAATTCACAAATCACCTCCCTGTCATCACTTGGCAGGGGGAGGAGATGGTGGGGAGGGGCGGGAATCAATAACCCCATTTTCTGTCACCCGCTCCCTCCTTGCCCCCCTCACCACCCAGGGCCAGCAGCCTTAGCAGGCTAAGTTCACACAAAATGTCATTTGTCCGACCTGCCAGAAGATCTTAGCGTTGATATGCCCTCTAGTGGAGTCAAAAAAACAACAGAAAGCACACTCACACAGTCACACCCACACCAAACAACGCTCAGTTAACTCTGGCCGTGCCCACAAGACCCCATGCCAAAGCAGTGCCATTCGGGGAAGCCAGTGCCTACAGCCTGAGCTGCCACATAACTGCAGGGTTGACCAAGCACAGTTTCCACGTCCTAAGCAGTGGCCCCGCTCCAGGTCTCGTGGCCTGGTGTGTTTAGGGCCAGGCATTGTCATCAAAAGGAAGCACTTACCCAACACCTGATCATATTGTCCCAAGCTGGCAGTGGGACACTCCCCAAGTTCCCCAAGCCTTCTCTGCCTAGAAGACATATCCAGCTCAAGATCCACCTCCAGGAGCTCTTTTTCATCAATACCTCTCTGCCTACGCCCAGCCTATTCCTAATAGAAATGACCCTTCTTTGTGTTCAGTCCTCTTTCCTCCTACCCTGCTTCACCCAGTATTGACTTCTAGCAGAGTTTCTAGGTCAATGGGCACCATTGATATTTTAGTCTGGAGAGTTCTTTCTTGCAGGGGGCTGCCCTGTGCATTACAGGCTGTTCAGCAGCAGCTCTCACCTCTATCCACTAGATGCCAGGACAACCCCTCCATTTGTGACAACCAAAAATGTCTCCAGACATTGTCAAATGACCCTGGGGGACAAAATCACCCCTGGTTGGGAATGGCTAGTCTGTCTTAGAACTTTGCTGTGGAATTGGGGGTAGGGTCTGAGGGTACAGGAAGCCCTCCTCCCCAACTGTGAGTCCCCTGATGAATCAGTCATGTGTTTGGGGCTAGAAGACCTTCTAGCTTTCAGAGATTCCAGGCAAGCTCAGTCCCATCGACTGCTCCATTCCCTCCAGCTGGCAGGACAAGGAAGGCATCTGAGGTGTGAGGCTGAGAATGTGGAAGGGGACAGGGGCAGGAAGAGGAGTGGTGAAGGGGAGGAAAGTCAAGTAAACAAGGACCTGTGGTTCCTGAGTTCCATGCACCATGTCGGGCACTTAAGCTCTCTTACTTCATTTCATCCTTTGAGGGTCCCCATAATAAGTAACAACAACAATCTGGAGCCTGACTATACACCAAGCATGGTGCGAGGCACTTTACACAGGTTACCCCCGAGGGAGAGGTGTGAGTTCTCATTTTACAAGTAGGGAAAGCAAGGCTTGGAGAAAGTGGGCCAATTGCCCAAGCAGCAGACATCAGGCCCCACTTGCCTGAGACTCCCCACTGTGTGCCCAAGACCTTAAATGCCTTCAGGATGGGTGTTTCCACAGGTATAACATCAGATAAGTTCTCAACCCACTTCAAGCTTTTGCTTTAGGGCTGACCCAAGTTGGCACTGACATCAGGTTGGCCTAGATTGATTTTTTTTCCCATTACCCAGTTACTTAGTGTATTAATTTCCTAGGGCTGCTCTAATGAAATCCTACAAACTGGGCACCTTAAAACAGCATAAATTTACTCTCTCACAGTTCTGGAATCTAAACATCTGAAATCAAGGTGTCCACATGGCATGCTTCCTCCTATAGGTTCTAGAGAAGATTCTTCCTTGCCCCTTTTGGCTTTGGTGGCCCCAGCGCTCCCTGACTTGTGACCGCCACTCCAGTCTCTGCCTCTGTCTTCACATGGCCTTCTTCCTTCTGTTTCTCATTGTTCAAATGCTCTTCTTCTTGTAAAGAAACCAGTCATGTTGGATTTAGGGCTACCTTCATCCAGCATGACCTCACCTTAACTTGATTTCATTGGCAAAGACCCTATTTCAAAGTAGGACACATGGATCCCAGGTAGATATGCGTTTTGGGAGCTCACTCTTCAACCCAGCATACTCAGTAGATGCTTCATGGCCACTTTTCCCGCAGGGATCAATCAGCCCCTGGAGACTGCCTTGCACCACTGTGCAGGATGCTCCCATTTCTCTGACATGTCCCCAGAATGCCATGGAGGCCAGACAGACAGGCTGCAGCCACAGTGGGCTGTCCCCTCTGTAGGGCACTGGCAGGCAGCAAGGTATGGGGGGAGGCACCCTGAGCCAGGCACCAGGGCCCTGCATGGTCCTCAGAGTGCTGTGACCTTAGTCAGGTCCCCCTCTGGAACTTAGGTACCCTATCCACCCAACAAAGAGCCAGGCCCCCCATCTAAACTCTCCTAGAGATGTTCAAATTAAATGGTTTACCAGAGTTGTTCATACTGTGGAAGGAAGGGATCAACAATTGGCACTCCCCTCCCGTCCTCTCACTTCCTCGCCCCTTCTCCACTCACCCATTTAAACAAATGTCAACTACATTAGTGCTTCTGGGAGGTTCTGGGCAACGAAGGAGGCTGAGTTGGCCACTCCCAGCAGCTGTTCACCTCTGGGTCAGTTTTGGAATATTAACCTTCATTTTGGAAAGTTGGCCAAATACAGGTGGGAAGAAGAAATGGCTCTGAGCAGGCCTGAGATAGAAGGTTCTCCATCTCTCTAGCACACCCACAACACGTACACAGGGCATGATTTATTGTTCAGCTTAGCTCCAATATAAATATACCAACTTCCAAAGAGGTAGGCATGACTGTGAGATCTCTTACCTTCCAAACCTCTATCTTGGTTCCACATCCAATGCCCCACCTTGTCCCAGGAAAGTGAGGCTTGAGGGAGGTGGGAAAGGTTCTGGGAAAGTTAGAGGAGGGAAGGCAAGTATGAAAGACCTACTGCTGTATGCAGGCAGAGGCAGGCAAGGGCAGCTCCCAAGTTCTGGAAGGGCAGGAGCAGAGGTGATTCCCTCTTCTCCCCTGTGACATCTGTACCAGGTATGCAAGGCCCCAGGCGGGCCCAGTGAGAAGACTGCAAGAGAAACCAAGGCCACTGCCATTACTTCGCAAGGAGATACATCCAGTTAGAGATGTAGCCCCTAGAGCACTGGATCTTCTGCTTCCCTCCCACAGCACCACCCCCCCCAGCCATAGCACCTTCCTCCCACATCTGATGCCTTGTCAGGCTGTGCAGTCAAGGGGTTAAGAAACAGACACTTCTAGAAACACCTCTAGGCTCCTGCACGTAACTCCCTATAAGACCTTGGGCGTGTTGCTTAATCTTGTCAGCCTCCCCTGTAAAAATACCATCAGTCTCATTGGAGTTTTGATAAGATTGTATATATAAAAAGTAGAGCAGTCAGCACAGGGCTAAGACATGACTTCTCCTGCCATATCTATAGCCCTTCTCCCCAGTTCCAGCAGGAAACAGAAAAGGGCAATAGAGGTGAGCTGAGGAAAGAGATGGAAGGGCTCCTAAGTAGCCAGTGAGCCCCAAACGTCATAATGTACCAGCCTAGAGGCAAATGAGATAGAACTATCACAGGTAGGTGAAATTAACCATTCTTTTGATGCTGTGCTGGTTAAAATCACAAATATAAAAACAGAGAAAAACCGAGAACATGAGTACCAGCAAGACCTATCATTGGTGAGACTGGAGTATCTTGAGCCTGTCCGATGCTCTGCCAATTATTTTTTACCTTTTTGCCTATATCCTGGCAAAACATGGGTTTGTTCAAAGAACGTTTTGAAGACAGGGAAGTGTTAGATTCCTCTAGGTTCTTGACTGTGTTGTATAAAAGAATATAAGAAACACAATAGTTAGCCCAGTAAAAATAATTTACTGGGAAATGGGGGGAAAGAACAGAGCTTGCTGAGACTTGGTGTGGGCTCCTCTAGGCAGACAGAGCAAGCTCTGCCTTGTGTAGTTCCTTTTAAATTATTAATTATTCCTTCCCCTTGGTAATATTAAGGGAACGGGCCCCAGCTATTATCGGTTACCCCACCAATGGTTGGGGCCAACAATGAGGCCTGTTTGGAATATCCAAGGTCAAGGGGAGGTCCTAGAAAGAGAAATTGGAACCTCAAGGTCTCAGCAAGTTCTTGTAGCCATGTTGTCTGTTAGCTATGTTGTCTGTCGGCCGTGTTGTGGCTCATCTCCTCCTTGTTTCCCAGGCTAACCTGCCTCACCTTGAGCTTGGGAAATATGGAGTTGATTCCCAAACACAGAATCCTAAACCTGCCAAGGAGGCAAACACAGAGCCCACCTCCCCCCTCTTCCCATCTCCCATACATAGAGACCTAACCTGGATGGGGGCGGGGGAGATGAGACAGGGGAAGAAAAACTCACCAACAAAGGAATCAGGCTATAGCAAAGAAAGAATTCAAGCAAATGCTGAAACATACACACCCAGCATTTGTGCCACCTGGCTTTATGCTCCCAGCATGGCCATGGCTCCTGCCATCTGGACGGTAGGGACAGAGAAGTCCAGGAAAGTTGATTCCTGGCTAGGAGATTCTGAGAATCATACTGTCAGGAGATCCCAGGGCTTAGCCTTTGGTGGCAGGAGGGGAGCAGTTTCAAGACAAGGAAATGTGGGAGGGTTGTCCAATCCCACATGGCCAACATACTTGAACCCAGACCAGAGCTTTGGGGACTGCAGAGGTGAGCAGACATCGCCCCTTCCCTCCTAGTGCTGCCACTCCAGTCGGAACCACCTGGAGTTAAACTTCAGCATCCCCCACTACAAAAAAGGAGAGAAGCAGTGATCTTCAAGGACTAGGTGACCCAAAGATCCCTCCTGGCTCTGATCTGTGTATAACCAAATCTTGTTCCACATAATCAACATACATACCGGGATACATTTCATGTTACCTTAATTTATTTAATTTTAATTTATTTTGTTTTTTTCACTTAATAGCGTAAGCACCTACTACTCTGACAATAGGGTTCCAGCATCTCTTTCTTGAGATCCCAACCCAGTTTGCCCAAGAACACTGGAAGTTTACTTGGCCCAGAGAACTCAATCCTCATCCAAACTTGCAAGCCAAAGAGCCATAGAGTTTAGCCAGTCCACCACTGTTTTTAGTTCCCACGGCCCTCTAGTGTCATGACTGAGGTGGGTCCAGTATCAAGGAGATGCCGTTGCTGGGTCCAGGTCCCTGGACACCACTGTGACACCTGGAGAGGCCACCAAGTTCACTCTTTTCAGTTTACACCTCCTTCCCAGCCAGCCTTCTCTTGAGCCCACCCACCAAGTGGGGGAAGCAGAGTCAGAGGAACTTCTAGCAGGGCCAGCCACAAGTCTTGCTAGACCCAGGGCCCCAAGCTATACTGTCTGTTTCCTGAAAATAATGTCATTTAGGGAACTTGCTACTTATCTGGCCATTGGAAGTTGGTTGAGTCCACTATCACTTTGAAATTAAAGAAACAAAGGATGGTATGACTGTCCTTTACCCTCTCAAAGGACAATGGATTTCTTAGGAAATTGATCCATCCTCTCCAACAATTAGATTTGTCCCAAAACGATGAGTGTCCACTGACTTAACATTTGTATAGTGAGGGGGGACTTTCAAGTTCCTGTTCACTAAATCACAATGACTGAGCCAAGGTGATCTACAGACTCCAGGAATAGATTTAGGACAGGCTGGCATAGTTTCTAAATTCCCCCACTTCTGCTTTAACAGGATTACATAAAATTGCAATTCTAAGTGCCCCTAATCTTGTAAACCACTTCCCCACCTCCCAGCTAACTTCCCCAGTCCTATTCTTAAAAACATGAACCCAATACCTCCAGACCTATCCTTCAAAATCCAATTCAGGAAGCAGATTTGGCCCAATGGATAGGGCTTCTGCCTACCACATGGGAGGTCCAAGGTTCAAACCCCAGGCCTCCTGACCCGTGTGAAGCTGGCTCATGCCCAGTGCTGATGCGCGCAAGGAGTGCCGTGCCACGCAGGGGTGTCCCCCGCGTAGGGGAGCCCCATGTGCAAGGACTGCACCCCTAAGGAGAGCCACCAGCGCAAAAGAAAGTTCAGCCTGCCCAGGAATGGTGCTGCACACACGGAGAGCTGACACAGCAAGATGATGCAATGAAAAGAGACACAGATTCCCACAGAAGAACACACAGTGAATGGACACAGAGAGCAGACAACTGGGGGTCGGGGGGAGAAGGCAGGGAAGGGGAGAGAAATAAATAAATAAATAAATCTTAAAAAAAAAAAATCCAATTCAAATACCACCTCCATATTGCCCTGGATAAAGTAATCCTGACCCACCATGAACTCCCTTAGCACCTATCCATCCCTCACTAGGCTGAAAATCCATGAAGGCAGGGATTTGTGCCTGGCACATGGCAGGGGTTCAATTACTTTTTTTTTTTTAAGAAGCTACTAGGTGGAAGCGGACTTGGCCCAGTGGTTAGGGCATCCGTCTACCACATGGAGGTCTCCGGTTCAATCCCCGGGCCTCTTTGACCTGTGTGGAGCTGGCCCATGCGCAGTGCTGATGCGTGCAAGGAGTGCCGTGCCACACAGGAGTGTCCCCCGCATAGGGCAGCCCCACACACAAGGAGCGCCCCATAAGGAGAGCTGCCCAGTGCGAAATAAAGTGCAGCCTGCCCAGGAATGGTGCCGCACACACGGAGAGCTGACACAGCAAGATGACGCAACAAAAAAGAAACACAGATTCCTGGTGCCGCTGATATGGATAGAAGCAGTCACAGAAGAACACACAGTGAATGGACACAGAGAGCAGACAACCGGGGGGGGGGGGGGGACGGGGGGAGGCGCATGGAGAAGGGGAAAGATATATAAAAAAATAAATTAAAAAAAAAAAAAGCTACTGGGGATTGGAACCTAGGACCTCCTATATAAGAAGTAGGCATTCAACCACTGAGCTATATCTGCTCCTCAGTGAGAGTTGGTTTCATTCATTTATTTGTTTCTTTGTTTGTTTCTTTGTTTTTAGGGGTACGAGGCATCAAATCTGCGACCTCGTACATGGGAAGCAGGCACTCAACCACTTGAGCTACAGCCACCCCTGATAACTATTTTTTGAATGGATAACATATGGATGGATAGGGGCATATATCACTGTATACCCTATAGTGTGATGTGGTCATTTTCGGGTATAACTCACCTCCATCATCTGGAAAATGCTTTCAAGCAGGGCAGTCCCTTGCCCTGGGCCTTTGATGAACTAGGAGAAGATGTCCTTTTAAAGGGAAAATCTGGGCTCTATTTCCCTCCTTTGCTAGTTCCTAGCTATATGCTTCTGGGCCATTCACTCAATCCTTCCAGGCCTCAGCTTCCATTTTTTGAAACAGGCCTCCCAGGGTTCTTCTGAGGTCACGCTGAGATCACAGTATGAATGTCTTTTGTAAACACTAAAATGCTTTTACAAACAACTGTTGTCCTCAGGTATTTTGTAGTGGATGATTATTTCAGTTATGGGAGCAAAATAAATTATCCCCAAAACTTAGTGTCTTAAAACAATAACATCTATTTTGCTCATGATGCCACCTTGGTCAGGACTTGTCAGGTGGAGGTCATCTCTGCTCTCCTTGGGGTCAGCTGGGAGGCTCCAAGGCCAGGGACTGGAATCAGATGAAGACTTGCTCATTCACAGGTCCAGCAGCTGAGCAGGCTGGCAGCTAAGGTCTTAGCAAGCCATGAGCCCACAACATCCACACCCAACCTCTCCATGTGGCCAGGGCCTCCTTACAACATGGCAGCTGGATTCCAAGCTGGAGCATCCCAAGGGAGAGAGCCAGGCAAAAGCCATATTGCCTTTTATGACTGAGACTCAGAAGTCATATAGCATCACTTCCACCACAGCCTATTAAATAGTCACAAAGGTGACTTTTACCCTTTATAAAGGGTAGAAGAAATAGACTCTGCCTTTTGATGAGAAGTGCCAAAGTCTGGAAGGTTAAGTGGGCCGGAAAATATTGCTGTGGTCATTTATGGAAAATACTAACTGCCATAGTACTTGATAAAGTCTTGAATAAATAAACCTTTCCTTCCTGCCTTTTAGCACCACTTCAGCCTCATGCTTTAGCTCTTTCCTATCTTCCTTTCACAGTCAAAAACTCACCTGCCCCCATCCCAATCTAACACAGCCCTACCTTTTGCAAGCAAAGAGTGGGAATAATTGCGTAAGAGATAAACCAGTCCCTGACAATGGCTTAGCTAGGGAACTCTTCTTGGGCTGTAAAGGCTACCCTCTTATGCTACTAACATTTCCAGAAGGTCCACCCCTGGAAACCACAGAGAGGGGATGGACCCAATGCGGAGCCTGTGTGGGCAATCTGCAAGCCATGTGGCCTACATGGAGATGAAATCCTTGCCACACTCCTTTCCCCACATCTACTCCTCCCTGCATTCTTTGCCCCTGCCACTTTCCTCTGCTTGACATTTGGTGATGGGTTAGCCCCCCAGGCTCAGGAGGGTAACCCTTAGATCTGAATTAGTTGATTATGGACATGGCTTCATCAACATACATTTCTTCACCCTGTTGTGGTTCCAGAGAGTGCTAATGGGGAACCGGGCAATTCAGCAGAGGCCCAAAGGCCATTTAATGGTCACACACTCAATAAGCTATCTAGTTTGCTGCAGGAACCATCCAAAGCACATTTCCCCTCTCGCTCAAAACCATGTTATTTTCCCCACATTTTTCTGATTCATCTGCATTTGTTCTCTGACTCATTAGGTCCTGTGTTGTCCTTAATTACATCCTGCAACAATGATGCAATGCCAGCCTCTATTTTTTCTCTTTGTGCTCTGCTGGGCAGGAGGTTCCAGCTTGTACCACAGAGCTCAAGGGGCACCCACAAGGGGAACATACTCCCTGGTTTCTCTCTTCCTCTCACATGCACTCACAAACACCCACACTTGCACACACATGCACACACTCCTTTTATTGGCTTCCTATTGCCTCAGAATAAAGCCCAAACTCCCTACCTTGACCTATGAAGGGTTGGAGGCTGGCCCCTGCCTGTATCTCTAGCTCCTTTTCTTGCCACTATCCCCATCCTATTGACAGGCTGAGCTTCCTTCGGACCCTTAAATGGTCCACGTTCTCTTTACCACAACCCTCATTCATCCAAGTCCCTCTGCCCAGAACGTTCTTCCCCTTTCTCCTTAATCTTCACCTCTCAGCTTAGAAGCCATTTTCCAGGGAAAGCCATCCTTGACTGAGAGATGTCTTTAATTATCTCTGCTTTAGCTCTTTTCACATGCCGCACTCCCACTCCTTAGCTGGCATTTCTGAAATTCCTTGGCCAACAGCCGCCTGCCCTCTCCCCCTGACCATAAGCTCCATGAGGGTAGAACTGTGTCTAACTCATTCACTACCCTACTCCTAGGGCACAGCATCATGCTTGGCCCAGAGATGGTGTTTGAACGTCTGTCTTCAGCCCTGATGCCCTTCGCATGGTGAAGCAATGCCCAGCAATGTCCCTGGTGCCATCGATTGGTGGCAAGGAATGGACAGAGGAGGAGAGAAAGAGCAGTCCAGGGAGAATAAGGAGGAAGATGGTGAGAAAGAGAACTAGGAAAAAAGATGTGCACAGTGTCTCCTGCTTCTCAGATTGGAGTGCATGTGGCTATGAGGTACATGCCAGGATGCCAGGAAGCAATCAGGCACAGAAGCAACACAGGACTTCTTAGAGGGTCAGTTTCACTTGATGGTATGTCATTGTAGAATTATTTGTATATTAAAAGAGATTTAGTATCATGTCAAATGAAAAACCCACATTGATTTTTTTAAGGAAATAAATAAGATGTCAGAAGCACGTGATGAGTTTGTGGTGAGATCTCTGCACGAGCCACCCCTCTTCGTCCCCACCCCATGTGCCCTCCTAACAGGGAAAGCACCCCGCCCCCGTTGCTCTTTTGCCCTGCAGTTTCTTTGGTCGAAAAGTCTGAGAAGCCTGGCAGTAAGGGAAGCTCTAAGGCCTTTTCCAAAATCCTTCAAGGGACAGGCATTTGCCAAAGATAGAATTCAGAGGAGAGGCAATTTGACTTTCAGATCTTATACCTGAAACCCTAGGGCCTCAATATATCCATCTGAAGATAAATATCTGCTAGCCTTGGAGTAGCGTTCTGACTGTGGCTATGACAGGGAATTGACAGGGAATTCAATCACTGCACTCCCTCTGCCCCCCAATAGCTCTCAACTTATGACTGACAGTTGCTCGTGTATAAATACCCCTGCTCCCATGGGCAGGGTAACTCTGGGGCACCCAGAGTTTTCCACCGTTTCCCCAGGTTTCCCCACGGGATTGCATTCTTGCCACCCATGGGGGCAGCCAGCTCACTGTTGAATGTCTGGCATCTAGCACCGTGCCTGGCACAGAGTGGGCACTTAATAGATGTCTATTGGATAGAGAATGAATGAATACATCCTGAGAGTCTTCTGCCAGCTAGGCCAACAAGCTAACTCAGGTCCAGAGAGGGAAAGTGACTTGCTTAAGGTCGTTCAGTGAGTCACTGTCAGAGCTCAAAGTAGAATCCCGCTCTCCTGGATCCTTACATCACTGAGCAGCACCCGGTTGGGAGACAGACACAAGAAGTAGGAGTTTCCAAATCTATTAATGAGCCAGAGCATACAAGAACCCAACTCCTCCTCAATCCTCAGGACACAGGTCAGGAGCTGCTGCCCTGGAAAGCCCCTCTGACCTACCCCAGCAGGTTGCTCACCGCCTCTTGGAGTCCCCACCATTACTTCACAGCAGCTACTGCAGGGCATCAAAACTTTTGGCTTATCAACTTCCCCTCCTGAACTTTGAGATCTTTTTCAGGGCAGGAACCACATATTTAAGGGTTTTCTCCTTCTCTGTCTCTCCATTATTTAGCACAGGGCCTGGTACCCAGCAAGTGCTCCATAAATGTTTGTAGAATTACGATGCAATTAAGAAGTTAGAGTGGGTTTTAGTTTCCTCGTTGCTAAAGCAAAAACCATGGAATGAGTTGGCTTAAACAATAGGAATTTCTCTATTGGCCCATGGTTTTGAGATTAGGAGAAGTCCAAATCAAGGCATCATCAATGCAATGCTTTCTTTCTGAAGCCTGGTGCTCTGGGCTGGCTACTGGTGATCCTCGGTCCTGGGCTCCTCGGTCCAATAGCAAGCCACATGATGGCCTTTCCTGGCTTCCCACTTCTCTTCCAGGTTCCGTTGTCTCTCAGCTTCTGGCGGCTTCCTTGGTGGCCTTTTTCTCTCTGTGACTTTCCCTCTAAGGCCTTGGTAATAGGCTTAAGACCCATCTTGGGCCACACCTTAACTGAAGGAACCTATTTACCAGGGTCCACACCCACAGGAATGGATTAAGTTTAAGAACATGTTTTTCTGGAGTACATAGCTCCAAACCACCACAGTGTGTCATGTAACTTCTGAGCACTACAAGAATTACAGGAATTTTAAGTGTCCTTATAAAATAATCTTTCCTTCTGAAGTTTGGAGGAGATCATCCCTCTAACATAATTGCAGAAACCCCTTGGAGGTGTTGCAAAAGAAGCTTCGAGGAAACAGAAAAATAATATTTGCTAATATTTATCAAGAATTTACAGCAAAGTCAGCGTCTTTCATACACATTCTAATGTAAGGCTCACATCAGTCCTGGGAGGAACTGAAGAGATGGTATTGGGATATGAACACAGATAGCCTGATGTTATAGCTGATGCTCTCAATCCTGCCGAGCCCTTTCTATCCTGGAGAAATTCACAATTCAATGTGGCAAATAAAATGCAAATGTGTGAAAGCTCTTTCTTATCTGTTAATGTAACTGTCTCCTTCCCTGGTCTGTGGGTTTGAGATCACCTTTCTCATCTTTATTTCCGTCACGCTCAGCATTGTACCTAGCACACAGGAAGTGTTCAATAAATGTCAGCAGATGAGGTGGATGAATCCCTAAGAAATGAAGGCCAAGTGAGGGCAACTCGTGGTGACTGGCAGGCAGCAGGTCAGTCAGTAAAGGCTCTGAGTGGGTGGGGGGAGAGGGTCTTGGTTAGGAGACCCCCACAATACACAGAAGTCAGAACATTTTCAATCAAGACATAGATCAGCACTGAATTCTTCCATGAAAACTTCTCTGATCAACTTCACCCTATCTCTTGAAATCCCTTCATTTTGCAGAAGAAACAGGATCAGAGGTACAGAATGATTTGACCTAGGTCATTGAAGCTAGAGGATGAACTTGGGCAGAGAACCCTTCACTGCTGGACCTCCACTCCTCACCCCTTCTGCAGTTCTGTGTGCAGTTTCACTGGAGCATAGACTGATCGTTCATTCTCTTATTTTCGTGTTCATTCAGCAGATGCCCAAGATTGGATGAACTGCAGACCTGAGAGAGGCGAAAGGTAGGAGAGGTGGGGTCTTTATGTTGGCACCTTCTACTAGAATAGCAGGAAAACACTTACCCTGTTCCTGCCCAAAGATGTCTGTGAATCAGACTTTCTCTCTAACCCAATGGTTTATGTACTGGTGTTGCCTTTCAAGAGACAGGGTGGCTTTTTGGATTTGACTAATGGAGAAGAAACCCTGATGGTCTTCAGAGAAAGTGGGCAACTCCTACCCCATCGGGGCATTTGGGGATGCAGCACATGTCTGATTGCTTCATGCATGCAAGGCAGCCCCATCACCTAGGCGAGCAGAATCTCCATCCCTGAACACTGGGTATGAGATCTCTAGACCCTTGAGGGATGCCAGGGCTGTCTCAAATTGCATCACCCCACTGTAGCCAGTGCACAAGCATTCTGGGCTTACCACACTACCACTTAGCAGTGTCCTTCTCTGTTCCTCCCATTTGACCCTCGCCCCACTTTACCCTGGAGTACGAGTGTTTTAGAGCCAGGCACCAATTTTAATCATCTTTGTATCCCTAGCACATAGCACAGTGCCAGCATAGCAGATGCTCAATAAATGATCAATGAATTAAATTACAATTACTCAGCTAAATCAGAGCCAAGGCAGTAAGAATGTGCTTTCCTTTGCCTCTGAAGAGGCAAGTATTTATTAAATCTGACACTATGTAGGGTGCCAGGGATATGAAAGTGAACAAGAGCTACATGGTCCTTGACCTTAGGGAGCTAGTATAGTGGGGGCATCAGACAAATGGAATGATGAATGTACAAAAGCCAGGGTACCTAACCCAGCCAGGGAGGTGAAAGCACCGAGCAGTGCTCCTTACTTTAACGTTAAATGTTACTGCTCCTTTGTTTTTTACTGGTCATGGAGCAGGTCACCCCAACTTGTCCACCCTTGCCCTTGGTGCCCACTCTGACCAACAGCATCAAATTATAGGTGGACCACCTGGGGATAGAGACAAGGCCAGGAAACGCAGAGCTTTCTCATCAGAACGAAACAGACCTAGCCAGTGGCCAACACAGGACCTAACACCCGGGAATGTTTGTAGACTCAACCTGGGGCCCAGCCCCATGAGCATAACTGGGATAATGCACTGGACTTATGATCTGTCTATGCCCAGGGCTGGTGCCTATGGGTGTGCAGTTTGTGTTCTGCACAAAGGCACCTGGTGGAAGGGTCCGGCAGGGGTAGAAATCCACCTAGCTCAGGGCTGCATCAGGCCAGAGGGAAGCGCCATTGGCCTGGCCAAGCCAGGCATTTACTCTCAAGGGGGCGCCTTTCTCTTCAAGAGGCCCTAGCAGAGGCCCTTCCATGTTGCCTGGGGGCGGGGTACAGGACCATAGCATAAGCAAATGAATAGCACTCTTCCAAGTTTGAGAGCTTGACAGGAGACCAGGGTGAGGTGCCTATGCCAATCTCCCCTCCCCCGAGCTTCAGTGTCCAAAACCCAAAGCATGTCTGCTTTTGGGGGGGTGGAGGGTCCACCTCCCCTCCCGTCCCCCTCATCAGCCCTCATCACTTAGCTCTGAACTAAAAACAACACCTATGGCCTCCAACAAATGTGAACCTAGCCCCCACACACATCCACACGCACACGCCTTCTAGCCTCTGGCCAACTTCTCCTTTTGTTAAAAAAAAAAAATAATAACCCCCCAGGAGGCGTTCCACGTGCGGCTGGCGTGAGCGCCAGGGCGGCCCACTAAATCATCGCGGTCGTCCACATTTCAGAGGAGCTGGAGGAGTGCCGGTGATTTCTGGGTGCCACACAGATCACTCCCAAGCTCTGAGCTATGGATTGTTTTGATTTCCTCCTTTGAACTCTTCCCATCCTGCTCCCGCGGCAGACAGAGACGCTGAATTAAGCGACAGACAAGTTGGAGACAATGAGCGCGGGGGGGGGGGGGGGGGGGGGGGGGGGGGGGCCTTCCCTCCCCTCCCCCTGCTCCCTCTCCTCTCCTCCCCGAAATTTGCAGACATCTGCTAGCTAGAGCCCGGCGCTGCAGTCATAAAGAAGAGCTGGCAGGACAGTGATGTACAGCCCTTGGCCCTCCCGAGTGGCTGGTGGTAACCTCCAACGGAGAGCCGCTGGCCCCTTTGACCACTGAGCCCTTTGTTTCACACCACTCAACAGAGGTGCCTTGGCCAGGCCGAAGATTTAACCAAATTATAATGAATGCTCCTCGGCAGCGCAGTGCCCCTAATTAGAACAAGTCGCACAGACACATTGTCTCCCTGATTTCCTCTGTTGCATTTCTCACCCTCTCTTTCTCTGCGCGGGACACATGGGCCCCATTAAACATTCTAGCATTTAATGTGGTTCCCTGAAATTACTTCTCAAGTTTTCGAGTTCCATTTAGAATTGGATTTTACTCTTTGGACTGTGTTTTTGATTTGGGGCTTCGTACGTTTCCTCCCCGCTCTTTTCCTCCACCTAGTGGAGACGGTGGACACCACCTACCGTGCCTGCTGGGGGACCGGCAAAGCCTCGGCCCATCCGGACGTGCGCTTAATCAGAGGCTTCCTTTGCACTTTTCCCTGTGGAGAAAGAACGCAACACAAGCCTAAGCTGGCATGTTGGACTCTGTGACCCTCCGTCTGATCACCTCAAACAATCCCCAGCCCCCCCAAAAACGTGGGGAGGACTTTCTAGATATATTATAATTGATACCAAAAGGAAGAGGTAAAACTACCGATCTTGGTCCATCCTACGGGTCAGTATAGAAAGAGGCCATATTTCACAAGAGATGATCATGGGCCTTGATGTCCGCAAAATCCACGTTTTGCACGCAGAAAACGTTTCCTCCCTTACCAAAGAAAGAAGGCACAGTTTTTTGCTGAGGTTGACAGAAATCAAAAGCACACGGCAGGCAGTTCAATGAACTGAGATCCTGCCTACCCTGAGCTCTGCACGTCCTAAGTGTTACCCTGGGTGCCTGGGTGTAGACGTGCTGGATATAGACACTCCAGCCCAGATAGGGATCTACAGGGCGAGTGCAGAAAAGATTCCAGGGGAAGATATCATCAACCCCAGTGGCTGTCTGGGTCTGCGGGAAGACAGATTCCACGCCCTGCATGTGTTCTCAAGCAGCAATTTAGAGTTCTTGGGTGAGGAATATCTGGGGGGAATCTCTGAGTTGGACGGGATTCTGAGGTCCTCTAATACCCCAAAAGCCCTCTGGGGCATCCCTGAGAGCTTCACACTGCCTCTGCTGACAAGAACACTGTGACTTCCCAAGTACCTATCGCATTTGAGAATTGCTCCTAAGTATGTCATGGCATGGAGAAGGTAGAGGACCAGAGAAACCATCCATGAGACCTTGGGAAAGGCGTTCAGCCACACCAATATCGTACTCGTTCAACAAATGTTTACCAAGTAATGTCCTAAGCACCGCAAATACAGCACTAAAGGACTTCCAGATCATTTCGATGACCTTATCTATGAAATGGAAACAATGGCTTACCTCACAAATGAGCTCATGCTTGTGAAACTTGCATGTGATAGACAATTGTCATTATTTCTCTTGATTGTAAAGCTCAGAAGGGTTTTCTTTATATATACCTCAATCGGCTTCCACGTATCTTCTACCCTATTGTTTTAGTTGTACCTCAGAAAATGGACCAATTACTTCCCTGATGATATGCATCTTTTTCACAAATCCTCTTGGTGTTTGCTTCACCAAGCAGAATGTTCTCTGATCCTTCAACCTCTCCTCACATGACAGAATTTCTGGAACTTTCTTCATTTTAGCTCGTCTCCAAGCACACTCTAATTTGTCAATGCCCCACTCAAAATCTGGTGCCCAAAATTGAACATGATATCCCAGATGTCATCTGGCCAAGAAGGACTGGATTTCTATTAATACTTTCATCTAAGGTTGTGCTGGATTGTTAACAATCACATCACACTTTTGGCTTATTCTTATTACTAACTTAAAAGGCTCAGATATTGTCACGTGATTTCCTGCCAATGCAATCCCTCTCACTCTGTGTTTTGCCATTTGTTTTTGTATGTAAATGCCAGGCTTGATGGGTAGGCCTGTTCAACTGTATCTTGTTTTCGACCCAGCATTCCAATCTGTCAGGATCACTCTGGGTTCTCATTCTGCCACCTCTGGTATTAACACTTTGATCAGCATGGCTTCTGGGTTTTCATCTAGTGATAAATCAGAGAATATCAAGGACAGATCCCCTTTGCTGTCTTGGCAAGGAACTTCCCTGAAAGTTGACATCAATTGTCATGAGTTGGACCCAGCCTCTGAGGGAGCAGGACCAGGGCTCGTTCACACCATCCCTGTGACTCTTTTACTCTCCCTCTGCCTCCCCACCCGGCTTCTGCCTTTGTGCTCCTCCTTCCTGAAACCTATGTCTTTACATCTACCTCTGTAGGTCTTCTTGATGCTCTTCTCAGTTCTACCCCATCCTATACCCACCTGATCCTCCCCGGCTCACCACTATCCCTGGGCCACAGACCCTGGATCTGCTGGCACTTGTCCTGCCCACTCCTCACCTTCCTCACACCAGAGTGTCAGACCTTCACTCCCAGCCAAGCCCCTTGCCTAGGCTAACACGTGATTTCTCTTGCCACCACCCCAGTTGAGTTTAGCACATGCGCTGTGACACCCATTCAATAGTCAACACTCTTTGGATTCAGCTGTTGAACCAGCTGCAAATACATAAAACTGCTGCTCTCATTCAACCCACATTTCACCATCTTAGCCACAAGGAAACCATGAGAGAAATTGTTAACCCTAAGCTGAAATCAAGACCCACAATGTTTATGGCATATACCTGATTTGCAAATATAGTAACCTTAACAAAAAAGGAAATGAGGCTGGTTTGGAATAACTTATGTCCAGTGAAGTCATTATTCTGCTTTCAATTGGCCACCACATTCCTTCCTAAACGCTTACCCACCATCTGCTTCTTAATCCACGCTGCTTTCCTGTTGTCAAGGATCTACCTCAAACTTACTTGTTTGGAGTTCCCAGAAACAATCCTTTTTCTCTTTATGAAAACCAGGATCATTTTGCCTACTTCCTCATTCTGGCACCACCTTTTCTCCTCAATGATTTAAAAGTGAATGTCAGTGGTTCCCCAGTCCCACCAGAGAGCTCTTTCCACACCTCGGGATGTGAGTCATTGGTCCAGATACTTGGATCCATTTGAATCATCTTCTTGCCCTCTTCCTACCTGATCTCCTCATCTTTCTTTTTTTTTTTTTTTTTTAGGAGGTACCAAGGTTTGAACCCAGGACGTCTGGCAAGGGAAGCAGGCGTTCAACCACTGAGTTACATCTGCTCCCCTCCTCATCTTTGTTGTTGTTGTTTTTTAAAGATTTATATTATTTGTTTATCTCCCTTTCCCCCCATTTTCTGCTCTGTGTCCATTCACTGTGTGTTCTTCTGTGTCTGTTTGTATTATCAGGCAGCACTGGGAAACTGCGTCTCTTCTTTGTTGCATCATCTTGCTGTGTCAGCTCTGTGTGTGTGTGGCGCCACTCCTGGGCAGGCTGTGCTTTTTTCATGCGGGGTAGCTCTTCTTGCAGGGCCCACTCCTTGCGCATGGGGCTCCCCTACACGGGGGCACCCCTGCAAGGCACAGCCCTCCTTGCGCGCGGCAGCACTGCATGTGGGCCAGCTCACCACATGGGTCCGGAGGCCCTGGGTATAGAACCCTGGACTCTCCATATGGTAGGCAGACGCTCTATCAGTTGAGTCACATCTGCTTCCCCCTCATCTTTCTTAAGCTCTGAGTCAGTCAGGGCCCCTTGGGCTGCAAAGAGCCGAAACCCCAAGTTCAACTGGCTCAAACAATGAGGAAAATTAGCTCATAAAATGACAAGACCTAACTAAGCAGAGGGGCTTCAGGATTGATCATTTCAGCAGTCAATTACATCCTCAAGGATTCCTCTCTACCCTTTGCTTGTGCCATCCTCAGGCTGTCAATTTAACTCCCTGAGGGTAACAAGATGTTTTTCGTTGTTCTGATTATCCCATGCAAATTCAGCGATGTCAGGCATGTCCTATATCTCTTTTGAGAAGCAAAAACATTACAGAAACCCTGGCAGAACTGTCCTCACATCTCAATGGTCAGAAGTAGGTCTCATATCCATCCTTAAATCAATCAATGTTGAGAAGAATGGAGCCACACAACTGTCCTGGACTACTCAGAAGGTGGTAGAGGGGTGTTGACTCCTGAAACAATCAGGGATCTGTCATCAGGGAGGACAGAAGTTACCACTGGGTCGGCCATCACTGTGTCTCCACAGGTTTCACATTCTATTTTTTGTTCCTCCCTTTGTGGTTTGACATCCTCACTGGAAAAAATGACATTTTCCACTTCCATTTTATGTTTTTATTTAACAATATCCCTTTGTCCAAACAGTGGGCCTACACTTGTACTGCTCTTCTTTCACCATGCAGAACCCCAGAGAATTTTGAGAGTCCTCAGGATGTTTCCCTCTTGACATTTGAGTTTACTAAGAGCTTTAGCCTCACCGTCACTATTCCCAGTGGTCCCCTCTACAGTTTGGTGCTCATTTGGCCCAACTGGTCAAATGGACTTATAAAGTTAGAACTCACTGTAAAGCCACTTGTGTGACTCAAATGTGACTTTTTAGTTGCCTACTCCTCCTCTTCTCCCATCCCTTTTCTACTCATTGGGATCAGCTCTGGCCATAGTATTATAATGCAATCTAGGAACATTCTGCCTTCCTTCATGAGGTCAGTGGCCACAGGACCAGATTTTTCTAGGAACATTTAAAGGGCATCCTGTATGTTGTTCCTGAGTACCCAGAGGTCCCATTTCCTTTGTAGAATTGCTCCTCACCATCCCCAACCTAACTAATGTCAGTGGGTGGAAAAGTCATGAAGGTTGGGTCAGTCATCGTATGCCATCCATTTTGCAATATTCATTAGTCCAGAAGTGGGTATGAAACCCAGAAAGGCCAATGAGAGGTCTTTCTGGAGTTGAGAAATAGAGATTGAGGGAAATAAAGAGCACTCTTCCACCTGGAAGCTAAACTGGACAAAAATAAATCTGAAACTTCTGGCAGTTGCCTTTCCCACCTATCTGCAAGTGTCAATACACAGAACCAAGGGGTAAGATGAGAGACATAAAGGTAACCCTAAGTTCCTCAGCTGAGCTCCTGACAACAGCAGTGCCTGAAACCAGTCATCCATGGGCTTCCCAATCAGAAGGTCCAACTCACTTTCTTCCTTCACTTGCCAGTGTAAACACCCTGGCTAATATGTCTACCTTCCTGATGTCTGGGGTGTATGATTAACTGTGGCCATTGTCTTTCTTTTCTACTATTGCAAATCCAAAATGATATGACCTCTCTCCTTCAAGGTTCCCATAATTTTCACTGGAATAAGTTCATACATGATGTACAAAATGCAAAAGAACACTTCTCTTCCTTGTCTCCTTTGTCTTTTCAGAAAGGATACTCTTGCTGTGCATGTTATACGGAGCTTTGCTAAACATCCTTCTTTTAGCATAATGAGATCCTCGTCTCCGCAAATGACTAGACAATTGACAGTCCCCATGATTTCCCTGACTTGTGCTAATGCTAAAGAATCAGAATTTTTTTAAAAATCACCTACATCTTCTGTTTCACCAGGTGGTCACACATCCTAAGAGCTTATACTCTGCAGACTGGATTCTCACTCTGTTTTCCATCAGGTGACCTTGGAAAACTTGCTTGACCTCTCTGATTATTGGTTTCTTTATGCATTCAGTTTATAGGTCACCTCACCATCTTGTTTGCATCTTCCCTGGCCACATGACATGGACCCAAGTTTAGTACTAAGTCCTTACCCTTGGTTTCTACAAGAAATTGGTCAAACAAGGCATTAATGAGCTCGGCAGAAATGTAACTCCAAACTGAACATGAAGCTTCCCTGTTTTCAAAAGTCCCTTATCTACTATGCATAATGCCTCAACTTCTCCTCATCTCACCTCTCTGTGCCTTCTACTCTTTTCCTAACTCTCTGACTCTTGCCTCCAAATTCCTCATCTTTACAAACATACAGAAGCTTTGGCTGAAACCCATTTTCTTCCTTGACTCCTGCTAGCTTATTTCTCAATTCCAAACTGCTTATCTACACATTTTCCAGAACAAAACAGTTCCATTCCTAAAACTTCTGCTGCAAGTCATAAGAATTTTTCATTTATTCATTCATTCATATCTTTTTTTATCATTTTATCTGGAATCTTTTTCTCCCTTAGCTTAAAATATCTTGATCAGGTAAGAAAGTCTCCTATCACCTATATTCTTGGTTTTTGTGACAGGTATTCCTTGCCCATATCTTCCTGATACCATAATGCCATGGTCCCAGATACCAAATCCTGTTTTATTTCACTATCCGTATAGGGCCCTTGACTCCTTCTATTTGAAGGCCCCAATTTCAGGAGAGAAAAGATGACAAAAGAAGTTGAAATGACTATACCTCCTAGCCCTCCAGTTGTTCAGTTTCTTATCTGCAATATTTAAAACTCCAATAATTGTAGTGGTCCAGACCTCTGCTTACAGCACTGATAATTTCGAGGGGACTCAGCAAAAGTAGATAATGACTGTTGGTTGAATTTCTTCGTCACACCTCATACAGCCATCCAACACAGGAAACTTTCCAGTTAAGTCAGTTCTACTCAGAAAATTCCACATCATGTCTCAGGAAGACAGTACTCATCACTACAATGCATCTCTCCCTCCTTGGAACATTGAGTAAATTCCTTTCACTTACTTATGCCTCTTAATGTTGTGGTGGGTGAGTCTTGAACAGGGGTTTCTTCAGCACATCTAGATACTGTACCCTGGTGTAACAGATCCCGGTAGAAAGGCTAAACTGAGAGTATAATCATATTTCATCATTACAGAGTCAATTTCGGTCAAGAATCAACAAACAGCACCAAAGGTGGGTCACAAGGTCAGTGATAAGTGTATTCATTCACAAAAGGTATCCAGGGTCCTTCCAGAAGGAGGTGATTGGGCTGGGAAGAGACCTTAAGACTGAAGGAGGAAGCTACAAAAGAATAAGGACCCAAAGACTAGATGGAGGTGTAGGGAATCAGTATGGGACAGGCCAAAAGAATCCTATCAAATCTTTTGCCAGCTGCCAGAGTGGATTCTTATCAGTCACTGTGGATTTCATGACTTCTCAATCCAAGGGCTGCATTTCCTGGCCCTGTCAGCTGAGAAGCTGGGGTCTGTATAGAGCATTTCCAGTAGTTTCTGCTTCCTTTTCTCCCCTAAGTCACCTTACACTCTCCTGATTCTTGACAAGATCCTGGACTTCAAGCTGATGGTGTGACATTATGAGATTTTGGGGGGCCTTGGGAGAGGTTTGGTGTCTTTTGCATGCTGGAGGAATATAGTTTGTTGCTAAGGGGTGGGTTAACCTAGTTTTAAAATGTACACAGATTCTTTAAAACTCTTCCCTTCAAGAGGTGGAACTTAATTTCCCTCCCTTTGGGTTTGAGCTGGACTTAGTGACTAACTTTTAATTAATAGAATAAAGCAGAAGTGACAGTGTACAACTTGAATACTAGATCATAAAAAGCACCAGGGCTTCCCGCTTGCTGACTCTTTTTTAGATCTCTTGCTCTGGGGGAAGCCAGCTGCCATGTTGTGAGGACACTCAACAGCATGCAGAAAGGACCGTGTGGTGAAGGACTGAAGCTTCCTCCCATCACCCATGTGAGTGAGCCATTTTGGAAGTGGATCCTCCTGCCCCAGTCAAGTCTTCAGATGCTGGCAGCCCCAGCCAATATCCTGGCTGCAACTTCATGAGGGACCCTGAGCCAGAATATCCAGCTAAGCTGGTTCTAAATGGCTGACTTGCAGAGACTGACCGACAATAAGTGATGGATACAGCCCCTCACCCCTCCACCCTGCAGTCCAACATCAAACATGTAGCATGAGAGATAAATAAACATTTGTTGTTTTAAACCCTGAGATTTGGGGGTGTTTATAACTGTTAGATAACCCAGGCTTAACTAACTGGGTTATGGAACAGTTAGTTAAGCCTGGTTCATAACTGGGCTATGAACGCTAGGCTTCGCCTCATGTTAAAGTACAAATAAAGCCCATATCCAGAAGGCTACTGCAGAGGGAGTTCCCTGCCACTGCCTGTGTCAGCCTCCAAGTTCCAGAAGCTCTTCGTCCTAGGGGCCCATCCACATGGCATCCATCACCATGGCAGAGGCTGGAGAGCACACTCCCACTGGCTGACATTGTAGGGGCTGGGAGAAGGGAGGAAACTTCTGGAGAGACACTAAGTTCTATGTCTAGCTCCACTGAGGATTCACGGGGAAACTACCTTGAAATGTGGGTTGGGGCCATGAAAAGCTCATCAGGCCAAGCCTCAGTGATACCACTGACTTGCTTTATGATATTGGACCTATCACTTAACCTCTCAGACCCTAAGTTTCC
Source organism: Dasypus novemcinctus (assembly GCF_030445035.2). Taxonomy (NCBI): domain Eukaryota; kingdom Metazoa; phylum Chordata; class Mammalia; order Cingulata; family Dasypodidae; genus Dasypus; species Dasypus novemcinctus. The sequence continues at coordinate 48,859,004 of NC_080693.1, read as the reverse complement.
TCATTTATATTAAGGAAATAACACTTGCAATTATCTAGTCGGAGTAGGAAGAAACCGCAAAGCATCTGATCTATCCCTTAATTTAGTAGGTAGTTTGTTAGTTCATTCATAAAACAGCCTAAACACTTGCAAGAGATTAGTGGAAGGTTTTGCACATCCTGGTGTCTAAGAATCAAGTTAAGTAAACTTAGCCATTCACACACTGCAAGAGTCCAGAGACTGGGAACATTTCAGTAGCATCCATCTCGAGGACAGTGAGGTTCTTGAAGGCAATTCCCTTGTCAAGAGAATCACACCAACAGATTCCTGGATAAAGACATCCAAGACGCTGCACAGTGGCCCAGAGAGCCCTGGGAGCAACGAGTTCCAGCGCACGGAACTTCAGAGAAGCAGCCAGGGCAGGGGAGCCTGGAGGGAGGAAGAGACGGCTTAGCAGCCTCTGGAGATGCATCCCAAACATCCGGAACCCATTGCCTGGGCAGGGCACCCGGCTCCAGAGTCATGCTGAGCGGAAGATGGAGGGGCTTTGTTTTATTTTTGGATTTTGCCAAATCAAAAGAATTTGGGAAATTGTGGGAACTGTTGTGCTGAGACTCAGACTCTGCCAGGTTGGCACAGGCCTGTTTATAAGTAATTCAATCTGAGGCTGGGAAGAGCTGTGCGTGTGCATGCACTCACATACTCACATGCATGCACACACATACGCCCGCCTGGGCCAGTGGTGACAGGAGGCCTGAGCTTACCCTGTTGATTCCTGAGAGGGTGGCCAAGGCATGTGGGCTCCTGGCCAGTATTCATTCATCCATTCACTCAAATATTGACTGAGTGCCTACAATGCGTCAGGCATCGTGACAAGTTCTGGGAAGAACGTGGGGAGCAGAGGCCACCCCTCCCTTCACAGCATTCTGGTGGGTTACCCTATGTGAGCAGGTCCCCACATCCTTTTATCCAGGCCGACATAAGCAGGCAAGTGTGGGAAATGAACAGGGAAGAGCTGTTATGGGAGGAGGGTAAGGGGTAAGGAGATCTGCAGCAGACAGTGTGGCTGCCTACCCAATGGCCATCACACTTCCCACTTTGGCCCCTGCCCAGGGAGCAGCCTGGGCTCCCATGATATCGGGGAGAGATGGTCCCTTCTCCAGGATCCATTATAACAAGTCTACACCAGTCATGGGAGGCTCATTACCCTTGGCCAGACACTGCTCCACCACTGGGCCACCTTTCTCTAGACACCTGTCACGGGAGACCAAAAAAACACAAAAGAGAAGAAGCCTTATTTGTGGAAGCTGTTCGTAATTACATTTTCTGTTATTTGCAGCTGCATGTGTTCCTAAAGACTAAGAGAGAGAATCTTGTAAGAGTCACCAGGAAAAGTCATGGCACAGAAATGGACCCTTGCCCCAGTGAAGGCCATTGGAAGGAGGAGCTCAGCTAAGCTTCTTTAAATCTAGTGGTCTCCTGGGCAACTGACGCCCTATTAGGTGAAAGAATGATGAGAGACCACCCTGGTCCATGGTAGGACTTTAGCTCCAAAACTTCTCTCTGAAGAAGACGTACTAAATCCCTCCAAACCAATTTCTTGGGCACCTGCTCACTTCTACTCCTTCACTATAAGTTGGTATTATAATTTCATTTAGAGGAACCAGTAAGGTGAGACTTTACATCTTGTGTGTGTATGAGAGAGAGACAGAGAGAGACAGAGACAGAGAGAGGTTGCTCTTTAAAAGTTGCTCTTGTTCCATGTCTAGTAACAAGAGCATTCTAGTCCCTGGATCCAAATCTAGCTACTTCCTAGCTATGTGACATTAGATTACTTAACTCGCCTGTGCCTCCCTTTTCTTATTTGTAAAGTGGGAATTATAATAGCCTCTGCTTCTGGGAGTTATTTTGAGGATTAAATCATCCTTAAAATCAACACCGCCTGTATGTAGAACTCTTTTCTGGTGAAGGGATGGGCAAATTTGCATAGGGAACCAGCAGATCCTGGAAGAAAAAAAGATAGAGATCCATGATTCTTGGGATTCAAGACTATTCAAATATCTGAAAAACTGAGGTTGTACAGTGAGAACATGAAGGGCCTCCCAGGAAAGTGCTCTCTAATGGAGGGGAGAGGAGGGCTTATGGACCCTAACAAAAGCCAGAGCTGAACCTGTCATGCAGACGCAAGTTTTCCTAGCACCTTCCAGGAGTGCTGAGGACAGTCAGGGTCTCCACCAGCCTCCAGGTGGTATGCCTGCAGCTAAGACAGTCTTCAGGGGCACTGGGTCTGTTGCATTTGGGGGACTGCAGCTCTTGTGGGGTGTGGGGAAACACCAGGAAGGAGAGTGGGGCATTCTTCTGATAGGGTAGACAGAGACGGAGGTACAGTCAGTTTCAATTTGAAAAACATGAATAGTGTAGCCTTAACTTTATCCCAAGCAGGTGCCAAATTATTATATTTATTAATAATATGACATTATTACCAGCAGCAGCAGCCAACATATATCAAGTACTTACTATGACAAAGCACTGGGTTACATACCATGTGTACATTATCATATTTACTCCACACACCTAGGAAGTGGCAGCAGTAACTCATCTGACAGGTGATGAAATGAGACCTAGAGAGGCCCATTAACTTAGCTACGGCTACACAGCTGGCATGCAGCGGGGCTCAGGTTCAAACTCAGCTTATCTGACTCTAGGGCCTGGGTTAACCTCTATTCATGGCATAAAATGGGATTTCGTTTTTTAATTGCAATGTCCCCATTGATCCCTGATAGCAAAGTCTGCTGGGTGGGTGTGCCTACTTTGACAAACCTCATCAAGGGCTTGCCATAGACTACATTCTCCTCAGTGCTCCTTTCCCAGATCATCCTCCTTTGGCAGTTACATTATTGTTGGTGCTCTTAAAAACAATAAAAATGTCCATGAACACTTATTCCCAGGTATCTCCAGGATCCCAGAATTTTAGATCTAAGAAGAATCTCAGAGGAAATCAAGCCCAAACTCTTCATTTTACAAATGAGCATGTGTGTCTCAGAGATGTCAAGGGCCGTGTGCAGAGCCGCATGCTAGTTGATGGCAGAGCTGAGCCTAGAATCAGCTAGGGCTTCTGATGCCAATGGTACAGTGGTGTCTGTGCTGGTCTCAAAGGAATGAGAGTTATGACATCGAGGATGGTGATTTGAGAATACAGTGGCTGGCATCGTACAATTCACTCTATGTACTTCATCTTGTATAGTATTCACTCTAACCTGGTATAACTGGTTATAACCACTGACACAAATGAGAAACTGAGGCTCAGAGGTGAGGAAACTTAGGCAAATTCACTTAGCTGATTGATAGGTGGAGCCAATTCTTAAACCCAACCCTGGATCCAAAGTCCATGCTCCTTTATTTTTTTTTATTTTTATTTTTATTTTTATTTTTTTTTGGTTTTATTAGGAGGTACCAGGGATTGAACATCATACATGGGAAGTAGGCACTCAACTACTGAGCTACATCTGTTCCCCAAGGAGAGTTGGGTTTTTTGTTTATTTGTTTTGTTTTTAGGAGGAACCAGGGATCAAACCCAGGACCTCATACATAGGAAGAAGGTGCTTAATCACTTGAGCTACAGTCCCTCACTCCTTTGATTTCATTACTCTCCATCTCCCTGAGCAAATGGACACCTTGGTGGGCCCAAGGGAGGCAGCTTTAGGGCTATTAGCCAAGGTTTTGAGCCAAGTCAAGGTCAAAGGCATTAGGAACAACCCTGAGGACCAACAGGCACCAAGAGTAAAAAGGAAAGGAAGGAGAGAAAAGGAAACCAAGCTTGATGGCTTCCCAAAGTCACCACTGTCCTACTTGCAGAGTTCTAGTTCTACCTGTTTTATCGAGGAAACCAGGACTATTTTTTTTTCTTTACCATTGAGCTCTATATCCCATTATCAATAAAGTAGCCTTACAAACAAGGACCAACAGTGCCAGCTCATGCCTCCCCTCAGGCTACAAAGGAAATGATCTTGGCATTCTGTTGTCCTCACCTCCCGTGGATCACAATGCAGCCTGGAGGGACAAGGCTGGGTGCGTTGGACTGATGGGCTATTGTCTGGAACCTTGAGAGAGGAAAAAAGGGAAGACTGCTTGCAGGAAAAAGGTGAGCAGGCTGGCCTGGGCCCAAGAATGACAGAGGCCCCTTGCTCACGCTGTCCCATCTCTGTTTCCCCACCGATGAACAATAAGGAGGTGCTGTCAGGAAGTGACACTGAAATGCCATTCCCCTTATACCTCCTTCAGCCTCTGGCAAAAGGAGGCTCCCGGAGGGAATATTTTTAGTTTGACAAATGAAAGCCTGGGACCGAGGACAGGAGGGATTAAGGGAGCTCTTCTCTGACACTCCTGGAGACGGGGAGATGATGAGTCAGATACAGAGGGCTTAGGCACGGCTTCTCAAGACATTCCTCAAGCATGAGCACAAGCCAGCCGCTTGAATTCCTCCAGCTCGCCTGGCAGCCAGCACACAGGGAGGAGGGGCAGGCCGGAGAGCAGCTCCTCTCCTTCGTCTTCCCCGTGGCACATTGTTGGACAGCAGCTTTGGAAGATGAAAGCAGCCGCCTGCGTGGCTTTCCGGAATTGGGAGTCAGGAGACTTGGGAGTCAGGAGACCTGGGTTCAAGCCCAGGCTCCGCCATGGGCAGGCGGTGACGTTGAGTGTCCTCATTTCTCCCACAGTGCCTCGGTTTCTTCATCTGTAATTCAGGAAAGGAATTATTGGCACTTCCGGAAATCATTACGAGTCTGTACATTTGAGAAAAGCATTGTGAATAAGCAATACTATAGAAACAATATTTATCTGCATTACTCCCACCACCCCATATACAGAAGTGCCAGAACCTCACATCCCAAAAATAATAACCAACATTTATTTGAGTACTTCCTATGGACCACGTTACACAATGTCTCTCGTTTTTACCCCTCTCAACACCTCCGTAAGGTAGATCTCACCATCTCTATTTTACAGATGAGGAAACTGAGGCTCAAGAGGCTGCATGCTTTGCCTAAGATCACAAACGGTAGGCTGGCATTAGAACGCAGCCCTTCCTGCCGCTGAAGCCGTGTTCCGAATCCCTGTTCTTATGACCCTCTGGCTGGGCCCGAATCCACCTGACCAACCTGAGAACAGCATCGGTCCAGGACTAACTACACCCCCTGCCTGGCCCAGTGGGGACTGCTGTGCCAGGCCAGTGCATGGCGGGAGAACGTCTCTTATCAGAAGCCACGAGTGACGGAAAGATCAAGGCAGTGCACAGGGCCAGGTGCCAATCAGAGCCAGAAGGGAGAGCACGGGCTGCCAAGCAGAGAAGGGCCAGGGCAGGCACAGAAACTGCAGCCCAGAGCCAGGCACAGGGCAGCAGGTTGAAGAAGCAGCTTGGGCTGGGACCCGGACAACTGTCTAGAGATGGCTCCAAGGTGCTCCATGTGATCTGGTGGGTGCCTGGGAGGACAGGGGAGTTTCAAGGCAAGAAAACACTCATTTGGCCAAAAGAGAGAAAGAGGTAATGAACAATTTTTAGGTAGGCTGATATCTCACTTCCCAACAGCTGGGTGGGGTGGGAACTCCTAGGGAATCAAGTCGCCAAGTGAATTTTACCCAAAATTTGTAAAGCCATGATGAGTAACCAGCCCCATAGGCCACACGTGGCCCACCTGGTATCACTGGGCCCACTACCTAATTTCAAGATGAATACTACAAGGCTGTCGATGTGTGCTGCCTCTCAAAAAAATGCTGATAGTGAGGTCTTAGTTGCTCAAATTAGTGATTTCATTCAACATCCTTCTCTTAAAGTAGAAGATCTAAGTCCCAAGAATTCACCTTTCATTCCCTCATGGGGCTCAAGAGAGCTCTGTTTGTTTTAAATAGGAAACAGAAGGAGGCCCGTAAGTTTGGTTAGTTTCTCCCTTAATTTTCGTTTGAAAGGAGTGGGGGAGTATAGTAAAGGAAGGGAGGAGAAGGAAGGGGAATCCCCGCCGATTTGGGGGCTGACATCCTCAGACACTCACGCCACAGAGCCCGCTCTTCTGCACTCAGGCGCAGAGCTCCACTCCCGCCCAGCTGCACTAAGTCCCAAGAGGCCTCTGTTTCCGCGTGATCCTTTCTCGGGGTGATCGCACACCCAGCACCACTCCTTGGACCAAGGGTTCCTAGTCTGGTATTTTAACTAGTGTCTCTGCTGTCACTGAATATTTCCTGAGAGGACCCATGGGGGAATTTCCTCTCAGACCCCAGTGTCAAGGGAGGGGAATGTTTTATCTGATGGGAAATGTGAACACATAACAGATCAAGTATCCGTATTTGCTTTAGCCACCAAAGCATTCAGAAATGATTTTGCATCTCTCCTTTCACAACTGTGCAGAACCTCACAACACAGAAGTTCTACTGCTGGCTTCTTTATGGACAAGCCATGGGCAGATCATTTAAACTCTATGAACCTCAATTACCTCATATGTAGGGGTTAATGCCTCGTAGGGAAGTTGTGGAGATGAAATGTGATTTTATATATATATATATATATATATATATATATATATATATATATATGGCATGTGCCTGGCACATAAGAGCTGCTCAGTTAATGGTCATTAGTGTCACCCTTATGATTTTCAGCATCATCCTGCCATTATGTAGATTAAACTTCCTTTGATTTTATTTTACTCAATTACTTTTCTTTTTCTCTTGCCCCAGTTTCTTTATCATTTTACTTTTCATCTTACAGTAATACATGTTTGAAGTTTTTTGGAGGGTAAGGAGTTGTAGTCCGCCTCAAATTTTTTGGAGCACAGCAGGTCAAAAACAACCCAACGAGTAAAATTCTGAAATGAGCATGCAAATGTGTTCTGCCCCAGAACCCACAACTAAGCTGTCTGTGGTTTAGTCCAGCTTCTTCACCTGCAGGATCAGAAAACCTCCCAAATACTAGAATCTGGTGGAAGCTGGGAGGGGTTGTTATAAGAACACCACTGTGGAAAGAGCTATCTTATGCAGAATGCAAGAAGGAGGCCCAGGAGAACCAGAAGTAGGAAACCACTACAGAGTCAGGGACTTCTAGGAACTGACAACTTTGAGATCCTTTTGAGAGCCACTGGCCCTTGTTCTCTCATGGGTCACATAGGCTCACAGGAACTCAGCTTTTCCTGCATAAGCTCTGTTCTCTTGCTCTCAACAGGCCCACCCTCTTCTTCAGTTCTGTATGCCTCTTCTCTACCTGATAGCTGCTGTTGCCATGCGCTTTCTGTTGCATCATGCTCTGATTTGCATCATACTTTGGTGGGCTTCACCAATCTTCTCAGTACATCACAACTTTGGGATTCAGCTTCCTCTACCAGCTGCCTCATTCTCTCTTCATTCCCAAGGTCAGATTCCTTAGGAGGAAATCTGATTGGGCCACTATGATGGATGCTATTGAGTTCCTCCTCTGATCTAACCCTATGGGGCTGAGGGGCTGGGGGTGAAGGCACTAGAGAGTTGATCAGCTACCAATACTGCTGCCCCCCTTGAGCAGAAGCTGTGAGAGATAAAAGGCAGGCCCATGGCTGACATGGTGGGGCCACCCTGACACCTCCCAATTAGTTTCTTCTGTATTCTCAGCCTATACTTATTCCTGCAGGTAGAGTGAAAATGCTCAGGTTTAGTTAAAAGTCAAAGACTACCAGCTCTTCCATTAACCATCTGCTCTGTCTTGGGCAAGGATCCTCTTAGAGCCTCAGATTAGATATTTGTAAATGGTACCAACTTCACAGGGTTGTGATGAGGAGTAAATGAAACAATGAGAACAGTACCAACAAATTGTCATTATTACTACTATTGTTATTACTATTTAGAGCTGGAAAAAAATTGGCTCATAACTCATTTCCTTTGCTTGGACAAGTTTCTTAACTCTCCTAGCCTCAATTTTCCCATCTACACCAACAGCTTCTGGTATTGGCCTCACAGGACTAGTACAAGAGTCATGGTGTCAAGGAAATAGAAAGCCTCAAGCAGTACTAGTTATACACTGGACACCCAACAAATTGTTGTTCCCTTCTCTGCCTCATTCTACACGGGGTGTTCCTTAAGGGTTACTCTAAGGAGCTGGTCTCTCCCCTCACTGTACCTCTGGAAGCAGCTTATAAGAGATTCAGTCCTCAGGGTCCTAGATCTAATCATTGGTGGCTGAAAACTCATCTTAAGAAGCTGCACAATGGAAGAGCACATAGGAATCTTGAGAGCAGCTGACCTCATGGTTTATAGACAAGGGAAACAGAGGCCGAAGACAAGAGACAGTTTACCCAAATGAGAAAGAAGCCAACCCAGAAATGAGACCCCACTTCTCTGATGCCTGGTCCTGTGTTTATGCCAAACTCAATTTGCCCTGCATAGCTTTCTTCTTTTGGCTTCCCCTTTTCTTAGTCTTCAAACACACGCACGCGCGCGCACACACACACACGCACCACATGTGCACCTAGAACCATCCTGTGAAGGCTTTAAAGGGCCTTGAGGTAACTGGAAGGAGAAACAAAGAAAGCTCCAGAAACAGCAGGAGAGCAGCAACGAGCAGCCAAGCGCATGGCCTCCTCATGGAGCCGAGCCCCCGCCTTAGCCATAACACCAGTGGCTGAGAGTCGTTAGGGAAGGGAGCCTCCAGCCATGACGTCATGTGAGTGGCGCGGGTCTGTGGGCCTTAAAAGCAAAAGGGGATTAGGCCAGTGTTCTGGGGCTGGGCCGCCCAGACTGAGAGCCCAAGAGCAGGCCGCCTGCCCTGCATGAGAAACGTTTGCTGAAGCACCAACATGAGAAATAAATTTTTTCATTTAACATTATTAAAAACAGCTCTGATTTCAAAGGCTGGCAAGCCCACCCCTGAGCCCGCATCCACCCAGGCCCAGCCCAGCCCACCAGGGCAACTAAACAGTGACATCAGAGCCTGCCCTGGGGAAAGAGTCTGGTGCATTAGCACTATCTATAGGGGAGGAGGATGGAGTTTCAGCCTCGTCAATTGGGGAGACTCCGGGAATCCTTGCTGGCTTAGCTCACAGTCCTGATTGCTCGTCAGAGCTGCCGGCTCGTGACAGCCAATCTCTTGCCTCCTGCACCAGTGTTGTCCCAAGCCCTGGACAGAAGGCTAACGGCCTCCAGGGGGGCAGACCGCCAGCTTCCCAGCCACCAGCCCTTTCAGTGCCACCTGCCAAATTAGCTCAGAAAGCATCCTCCCTCCTTCCCCTCCTCACCATCTTTCTCCCTCCCCTCTCTCTCCCTATGCCACCGCAGTTTCGGTCAGGCCTTGTCTCCTCGGAACTCCATCAGCATTGCCATGGCCTCCAGTTCTCTCCCTGCTGCCTCTCCCTCCCTCTAACCCCAGGGTCCTCAGCTTGGGCTGAATGAGTGGAGGGTGCCAAGTCTTCATCCCTTCTGATTCACTTGGTCAGGAGTAGGACCCTGATGTAGGTATTTTTTAAATCTTCCCAGGAGACACTAAGAAACAGTCAGGCCAGAGAGTCACAGATCAGCCCAACTGATCTCCCCAACAGGGATCTGCGCCCATCTCCAAGAGGAGGAACCTTTCAAGTTCCTTGCATATCCCACCCAGTCCCCTTCACTGCCCCATCTTCTTTCACGCCCCCTTGCAATCAAATCCTTGGTGCCAATCTTCATTTCCTCAACAAATCACCTCTTTCTATTTTCCAGTTGGGACTGCCCTCTCTTCCAGGAATGTCTTACCCCTGCCCCACAACTGGGGAGTTTTTTCTTAACCTTCAAAGCCCAACATCAATGTCCTTTCTCCTCTGAAGACTTCCCTCTTGCCTCCTTCAGGATTAGGTGCTTCCTGATGAGCGTCGAAACCAATGCTTCGACAGTACCTACCACATGGGACACACTGCCCCAGCGGTCTCACATACAATTCATTGACTCCTCACAGCAACCCTTCAAGGTGGGTATTACCATCCCTCTTTTACAGACGAGAACACAGAGACATGGACACGCAAAGGAATTGACAGGAGAGCACACAGCTCGTGAATGACTAAGGGGGGTTTGAAGCCAGCCGGTCTGGCTCCAGAACCCACTCTGCTCTAGAGCATCACGGTATTTGGCTTCTGTTTCTCCATTTATAGAAACCTGACTCACCCACTTAACACTGAGCTCCTTGAGTGCAGGAATTGTATCTTAGTAGTAGTATTACTAGTAGATTACTATGTTGATAGAGCTCTAATGTATGGGACACCTTCTCTGTGCCTGATCTTTCATATATGATCTTCCCCAAAATTTAAAACATGCATTGAGGTGTGTGATATCATCACTGTATAGATAAATCATCTGGGCCTCTGTGATGCTAAATCAGCTGGACCAAATTCACAACCACCTCTATTCTGGATTCCCAGCACTTAGCATTGTCCCTGACTGCAAAGTCAAGATCCAAGGCTCTGTTGAATTAAACTGAATGTCTCATTCATAGGCCTCTACCTTTGAGTTCAAAGATCATGACTTATTAATCTAAGATTACAATTTAGTAATAATTAACAGCTATGACACCCATACTAAGAGCCAGGAACTGTGCGGAATGAATTTGTTCCCCTCCAAGGCAGGCCCATTGTTTTCCTGTTTTCCAGATGCCACACAGGAGCCTCAGGACATTGTGTGAAGTGCGCAAGGTTACGGGGCTGGTTAGGAGCATGGCCAGTGAAGGAACGCATGCCCTCCTCCACGCTGTTTTTCAGGCACAGAAACCCCCAAAGGCAGAGGCGGGCAAGGAGGTGGGAGGAGATGGAGGCACGTTCCATCAGATAGAGTTTTCCCAGACAGCAGAGTCTCAGCCCCTGTGAGACCAGGTCGTCTCTAAGGCACATCGTGAAACGGCCCGTGCAGTTGCTCTGGTGACATCTCACGCTGCTCCTTCCGGGCCCCTGCACAGGCGCCCCACATTCCAGGTGACGTCACCCAGCTGTGCTCCCTCATCTCCCGGAGGAAGCTCTGTCACCGTCAGGAAGGGGGAGGGATGGCACGACGGCCGCCTCTCGGCGCCTGAAGGAATGTATGCCTGGCTCGGCCACAGTCGAGTTTGGGGAGGGTCCCCAAGCAGGGTCACTTCCCGATGATCAGAAGGTGGACGCCAAGGCCTGCAATGCCCAGGCCAGAGATGAAAAATAATCCAACCGAATAAATAAATCACTAAGAGAGCGGCAACCACCGTCTGCCAGAGAAACTTAATCCTAACTGTGGAGAGAGTTGGGTGGGGGAGGAGGTGGGGGGACAGGGAGGACTGAGGTTCTGAAAAGATTTAATTGGAGATAGAGCCCTAAGAATATGTAAATAGTCTCTGGGTTTCTGTCCTAAAAGGAGAAACAGATGCCAAGGACTCCAAGCTGAGTTTTCAAATGAAAATCACCAAGACCCCTGAATGCTATTTTAAATGCATATAATTTGAGTGTTATCTCCTCTGAGGAAGGCCTCCTCCCAAGAGGTCTCCTTTTACATCAGCCCAATCTACCCCACCCCCGGGCCCAATTGTCATACCCAAGGCACCATTTTCTGTCCCCTTCCCCCGCCCCCCCCCAGCCTTTCTGGTTAGGGGGCTCAACATAGAAGAGAGGAGGGTTAGGGAGTTTGGTGTGGGGTCTTCTCTCTTAGAGTCTCAAAAGCCTGTGGCCAAAGCTTTCATTCAGAGATGATGGAAATAAGGTTAACAATTTCCAAGTCCAGCCTCTGCTAAGAAACCTCCAGTAACAAGGAATCCATTCTGTTTCGGAGAAACAGTATTAGACCATCCCGATTCTTAATCCTTAGAATCCTCCCCTGTACGTTGAAACAAATGTTGTCTCTATGAAGCTTCTTACTTTTAGTCTTTGGCACTACACAAACCCTAATGGATTCCTCTTGTCCACTGGGAACCCTTCTGGAAGCCATCTGGGGTTTCAGATACTTTGGACCCTGAGAAGTAAAAGAGAAACTGGAGAGCATAATACAAGTTTGGGGGGAGGAGAAGCCAGGACTCCTACATTCTAGGTTATTTTGCTTTCTGATTTGCAGGGGAGTTAAAATAGGCAATACTACCTTTCTGGGGCTCAGTTTTCTCATCCATAAAATAAAAAGGACGCCTGCCTTATACAATGGGGTGAGGGTCAATTGAGCAAAGGAGACCATGGACTTTAAATGTAAATCCATCCTATAAAAGTGAGTTATAACTACAAACAACAAATGAAGCCGAAGAAGTCATGGGTCAGGGAGGCTTTTCTTCCTCTGTGAATCAAGAGGGTTGGATCTCCAAAGTCCCGTCCAGCTCTGATGTGCAAGAAACCTGGTGTGAATAGGAGCAGAGCAGGGTGGGAGTTTGTGGACATGTGCAAATCAACAAACAGTAGCCTGTTTGCCTCTGGACAGGGTGGCTCTTGTGAGTGGATTTGATGTTTCCAGAAGAGCAGAGAAAGAGGGAGAGGGTGGCAGGAGAAGCGGGGAGGGGACACTCCTCTCATTTATTTAACCATTCAGCAAACTTGTATCAAATCCCTCCTGCATGTAGCACATTGCACAAAGCACTGTGCAGACGAATTACCCTTACAGATCCACCGGTGGTCCACACAAGATGATTTTACTTTGTGGAGCAGGCTGTATAATGGTCCCCCAAAGATGCCCACGTCCTAACCCCAGAACCTGCAAATATGTTACCTCACATGGTGTAGCAGTTTGAGATTGTTTATGAATTCCAAAAATAGATATTGGATTATGTTGTCTGTCTCTCCAGGCATATTAGATTATATTGGATTCAGGGGTTTCACTTTTACTTGATTAAATAGTGATTAAGGTTTTGATTGGGCCACCTCAGTAGAACATTGACTCCCCGCCCCCTTGGTGGGCAGGGGATTCACAGAGAAACTGCGCCACTAGGAAGGGAGGTTGGAGTTTTGAGCTAGCGCCCAGGAAGAGAATACAAAGGAGAAGAATACAGAGGAATAGAGATGGCTCCTTAGACATGGCAGAAGCCCCAGGGAGCGAGACAGAGCTGTTCGCCTGATAGTCTACAGCTGGCCTTGTGGAACAAGCACAGCAGCTGAGCCCAGAGAGAAACAGAGCCCAGGGAAGAGAGGAACCCAGGAAGCCTGAACTCTTGGCAGATGTCAGCAGCTATCTTATCCCAGTACATGGCAATAGACTTTGGTGAGGGAAATAATTGACGCTTCATGACTTGGTAACTGTAAGCTCCTATCCCAAATAAATACCCTTTATAAGAGCCAACAGATTTCTGGTATTTTGTATCAGCACCCCTTTGGCAAACTAATACACATGGCAAAAAGGGAACTTGTAGATGAGTTTAAAATCCATACTCAGCTAACTTTGAATAAAAGAGATGGTCCTGGATTATCCAGGTAGGCCAAATGTAATCACAAGGATCCTTATAAGAAAGAGAATGGGGGATCAGGGTCAGAGAAGGCCACATGTTAATGGAGGCAGAAGTCAGAGGGACACGGGACCACAAGCCAAGAAATGTGAGCAGCCTCCAGAAGCTGGGAAAGGCAAGGACACAGACTGTCCCCTAGCCCCCCTGGAGGGAACCCAGTCCTGCTGGCCCAGTGTGGTCTTGTGTAAAGTAATAAATCTGTTCTAAGCCACTAGTTTGTGGTAATGTGTTGCAGCAACAATAGGAAACTAATACATATTTAATGGGAGAAGCTACAATGTTTATTGTTACGCAACTATGTTCATCTGTTTTTGAATACCTAGACCACATAATACACACACACATACACAACAAGCACATCTAGCCAAACCCAGTCCCACCCCAAAGTTTTGGCACATGCAGCTTTGCAGGGCTCCCTCCTTTTCGCCTCTGTCGCCTCTGCTCATTTCTCTTTCTCAGAGGGTCCTTCCCTGGCCACTCTACCTAAAACAGCACTGTGCGCCCCACCGTCCACCCCCCGCTATTTCATGTTTTTCAGGTTGCTGGCTGCAACCATTAGCAGACCATAAGATCAGTCCTTAAGGGATCAAAATCAGCATGTTCTTAAATAAAATAGACAAGAAAATACCAGAGTACATCACAGTAAGGATAAGTATTATTTCTCAGCGCTTTTATGTTGGTGTGTGTATTGGGCTGCAATGTAAAAGCATTTTTCTTGCTGTGGATCAATAATTTTGATCTAATACATTACCCAACACTGCATTTTCTTCACAGCTGTTAGCATGATCTGAAATTCTTTTATATATGTTTATATTCATCCATCTCCTCCAGAAGATTATAATCTCCATAAGGTCAGGATTTTGCCTGTTTCCTTTTTTTTTTTTAATACTGAATTCTTTTTTTTAAAGATTTATTTATTTATTTATTTCTCTTCCCCCCCCCCCCCCAGTTGTCTGCTCTCTGTGTCCATTTGCTGTGTGTTCTTCTGTGACCGCTTCTATCCTTAGCAGCGGCACCGGGAATCTGTGTTTTTTTCTGTTGCGTCATCTTGTGTCAGCTCTCCGTGTGTGCAGCACCATTCCTGGGCAGGCTGCACTTTCTTTCACGCTGGGTGGCTCTCCTTACGGGGTGCACTCCTTGCACATGGGACTCCCCTACGTGGGGGACACCCCTGCATGGGGGACACCCTGCGTGACAGGGCACTCCTTGTGCACATCAGCCCTGCACATGGACCAGCTCCACATGGGTCAAGGAGGCCCGGGGTTTGAACCGCGGACCTCCCATGTGGTAGACGGACGCCCTAACCACTGGGCCAAGTCTGGCGCCTCCTTTGCCTGTTTCTTAAATGCTGTGTCCCCAGCACCTAGAACATTGTTTACTATGCCATGGCATTCAGGCAAGATTTGTTGAAGGAATGAATGAATGAGCTGGTGATTTCATGAGTATTTTTAGTACAGGGCTAATGTTTGTGAAAAAAAAATAAGTCAATTTCAAGGAAAATAACAACTAAATAACAATACAAGTGGTACTCCATGAGGCAAAGATCATGAAGATGATACCTGAAATACTGAATTTGGGGACATGAACTAAGACTCATTCCCTGCTCTTACCGGGCCTCCAGGCTGGCTGGGGGACAAGCCGTGGAAGGGTCAGAGTGCAGATGAATCCAGCCCCAGATAGCAGAGATCACACCCACCCC
Source organism: Dasypus novemcinctus (assembly GCF_030445035.2). Lineage (NCBI taxonomy): Eukaryota > Metazoa > Chordata > Mammalia > Cingulata > Dasypodidae > Dasypus > Dasypus novemcinctus. The sequence continues at coordinate 48,843,918 of NC_080693.1, read as the reverse complement.
CTCGTGCTTTGCCAATGAGATCACCGCAGCCCCAAGTGCAGAAGTGACTTCTCCCACGCCACAAAGCCAGCCCGCCGTGGAAGCAGCAGAGTCCCACCTCCCGGGCAGAGTACTCTCCCCTTTCAGCCTGAATGGCAGCTTTGGACTCGTTGAGTTCCCGATCATTCCCAGCACACCTGAGCCCAAGGTTCTGAAAATCCAGAATCGGAAGGGTCATCCCAACTCCAGCCCCACCCCCTATTCCCATCCAATGCTTTTTTCTCTTCTGCAACATACTGTCCAGGAACTTAGCAGCAGCGCCAAGCAGTGGAAAGAAACTCGGCTTGGGCATCAGACAGAACTGCCTTCCAATAGAAGTGGGTCTATTTTTTCTTTCATGCAAATTTTATTTCAAAATCAAAAGACAAAAGGTAGCTCAACAAGTTATAAAGCATTACTCGTAAAAAGTTCTGTCCAGACATGCTTATCTCATCTAATTCCAACAACAAACTCAATTGTTCCTCCAGTGTTCAGAAAGATACACAGATGAACACTGATCAGTTAAATGGCACCGTCAAGGTCTCCTTATTAATGAGAAAAATGAAGAAGAGGGAAAAAATGCTTACTCATATTCATATTTCACAAAACCAAACCCCATATTCTTTATTTTTAACCCTTAGCAGTAATATAGCACCTTCTTTGCTTTTGCTCCAAAGACATCACCATATTATTGTTAACTATAGTCTATAAATTACATTAGTTATATTGTTCCCATGTATCACCATATTCTTAACACCTTGTAGTGTAAGAACATCTCTGTGTTTAATATTTTTAACCACAATCCTCATCTACCACCAAAATCACGGTTACACATTCCCTATGTTATCCTCCAGCTGTCCTCCAACTAACATTAACTTCCCTAGACTACCCATTTCAGCCACAATCACAGCAATAAATCAACAGTGTTTGTTACACTCGTTGTAATGTGCTACCGTCAAGCCGCCTGGGTCTATGACTTATTAGCAGGATTCTTGGGCAAGTTTCTTAACCTCTCTGAGCCTCACTTTCCTCATCTGTAAGCGGGAACTCATAAATCAAAATAATGCTGTAAAGCACCCAGAAGAGCAGAGTTTCTTGGGAACTGATGGTTCCCTTCCCCTCCTCTCCCAGGAGATGTACATTATATGGACTCACCTGGAACAAATGCCCACAAGGGGCAGGGCATTGATCAGATGCCATTAGTGACAAGCACTCAAGTGTCAGTTCCCCGTGGTCCAGCAGAGGTGTCCCTGCAAGAGGGCTTTGTGCTGAGCAGTGGCAGGTGCTCACTCAGGACTAGGAGGCAGAAAGGCAACTATCATAGGCGCTGGGGAATATGTGATGGGCCCCCTCCAGCCAAGGGTCCCTTATCCCCATCCCACTCCCCACAGCTGCAGTCTAGCCAGGACAGCCTAATGACTCCCATGGTCTCTAAGCTGTTTGGTTTTGTGAATCCCTTGATCCACAAAACAAATATTAAAAATCCTGTTTCATGACTGCATTGGTAAAGAGACAATTATAGAACAAAACATTTTCTCCAACCTGTAAGTTCCTTTTTCCCCTAATTTTAAATGAAATTAAAACATGGTCATGGTCCCCTAAGAGTATTCTAGGCCCCAGGTAATGTGTGCCTACCATACCTAAAGGATGAGTCTTTCCTGAGTCCAGCCCCTCATGCTCACCTCTGACAGGAACTCGCTGCTTCCCCTGGGGCATGGTCCACCTCTATTAAGTCTGAGTTATGAGAACATTCTTCTTTAGAGTGAGTCAAAACTTGTGTCCACAGAGCTTCTACTCTCCTTGGTCCCAATCTTAACCCTTGGTGCTACAGAAAGCAGGAGAGTCCTTTCCCTGTAGGACAGTTGTCTGTAGGGGGTTGAACAGTGGGCCCTCAAAGAAGAGCTCACATCCCAGTGCCCGTGAACATGACTTTACTTGAGAAAAGGGTCTTTGCAGATGCCATTACTTAAGGATCTCAAGATGAGATCCCCCTGGGTTATCCAAGTCAGAGGTCATCAGAGGGGTGATGCTAAATCCAATAAGCAGTGTCCTACAGAAGAGAAGGCCATGTGAAGACAGAGGAAGTTATTAGGGTGATGCGGCCACCAGCCCAGGACCACTGGGGACTGCCCAAAGCTGGAGGAGGCCTGGAAAGAGTCTACTCTAGAGCCTTCAGAGGGAGTGCGGCCTTGCGGACAACCTGCTTTTGGACTTCTGCCCTCCAGAACTGCAAGAGAATCAGTTTCTGCTGTGGTCAGCCACCCAGTCAGTGGTGATTTGTTACAGCAGCCACAGGAGCCTAATACATGCTCCCCATTCCATAATGCTTCTGCCCCGCACACCCCCCAAACCCCCATGTTCTCACACCTTGGAGTAGTGGAAAGATCAAGGGATTTAAAGTCTGGGTTCGGATTCTGCCCCTGCTTATTAGAGACTAGTAAATTGGACAAGTTATTTACCTTTCCTGCATCCTCTATCTCATTGGCAAAATGGGGATAAAAATACCTACCTTGCAAGATGGTTGTGAGGATTAAAAATAATTACTAGGACAGTTGAGAGAGTGCTGGGTTCCTGGCCAGGGGAGCTCTATCACATTCCCCAATGGAACAGCAACAATCCCCCAAGTGCAAAGGCAAAGACCAACAAAGATGGATGGCCCAATGATGAGCCCTTGATACTGATGGCTCTGATTATGAGCCTATGTGCCTGAAATATAAACTAGGCCTAGAGCTGCAGGGTTCCTAAGAGTTACCTCCTGAGAGCTTCCATGTTGCTCAAATGTGCCACTCTCTAAACCAAACTCAGCATGTAGATGCCTTGCCTTCCCCGCAGTGTGGGACATGACTCCCAGGGATCAGCCTCCCTGGCACCAAGGGATTACTAGCAAGCAACAGCTGATGATGTAACTAGAAAAAGATCTTGAATAAAGGGGTCAACTCAGACCAGAAGAATATCTCAGCCTACATGTAATATCAGGGTTAAAAACTGCTTTTTGACTTTGGGTAAAAGGGGGAAATGGAAAGGACAAGTGAGTTTATATGGCTATAAGTCTCCAAAAATGTCAGGAGGTCATTAGAGGGGTGATGCTTATGCATGCCTCAACAGGGTACCAGAGACAGCCAAGGTAGATGGAAACCCAGGTGCTGGTTCTCCTGAGGGTTACAGAGACCCACAGGTTCTATGGTCATGGCAGATGGCTCTGGAGTTCAGGCCCTTGTCAGTTGGCCCTACTTTGGAGCTTCTGTTCCTGAGTGTGATGGAGTTGGACTCAGATATGACCTTTCTACACACACCTCTTCTGTTACTTTTATGAAACCTGTAGTTGGCGTTTGGGTTGGTATATACGCAGGAGACATGAATCTCTGGACTGATTGTCCATGTGACAGCCAGGGTCCTGGGTGTCAGCAGACTTGTGGCTCCTACCCTCCGGTCTGTTGGACTTACCCTGGCCAGCTGACAGGGAGGTGAAGAGGATCAACCACCACACCACGGACCCAAGGGTGCCTACAGCTGCTAGCAGGAGAATTGCATCCATCATCCATGTGGAACCTAAGCCCCCTCTTGAAGTAGAGGGGGACTGGACATAACCATCCCAGGGTCCACAGGATGGAGGAATAGAGTATGGATTAGAGTGGACTTACTGGTGTTCTGCTGGGGAACTATTGTGCTTAGTAAGGGAAGAAATTGTAGTAGTGATGTGGAGAGGGTGGCCATGGTAGCTGCTGATGGTAGGGAGATGGAAGAAGAGGTATGGTGTGGGGGCATTTTCAGGATTTGCAGTTGTGCCGGGTGGTGCTGCAGGGACAGATACTGGATGTTGTGTGTTCTGCTGTGGACCACTGGGTGGACTGGGGGAGAGTGTGGACTACAATGTGGACCACTGTCCATGTGGTACAGCGGTGCTCCAGAATGTATTCGACAGGTGCAGTGGATGTGCCGCGATGATGGAAGGGGTTGTTGATGTGAGAGGGGTGGGGTGGGGGGTATATGGGGACCTCATATTTTTTGAAGGTAACATTTAAAAGAAAATAAAGAAGAAAAGGAAAAAATAATAATAATAACTAGAAAAGCCCTAACTTAAGCTTAGTAACAGAGGGAATAATCAATCCTGTTGGGCTCCTGCGAAGGCCACAGATCCCAGCATAGGCCTCCCCGTTGTTCAGATTCCTAAGCAGACCGGCCCTAGCACCTGGGGACAGGAAGGGATGCCTGGCATTTGGGTAGCAGTAGTGGCTCTAGGGGAAATGAACCCCAGAATAGACCCACCAGGAGGCAGTGTTTTGACCTAAAGGTCTGGGGCCTCTGGCTCAGTTCTCACACTCTGAGGACTCTTGAGGTCCATTTTCTTCTGGAAAACCAAGAAAGAATTCGATTCTTTGAAGGCGTTTTCTATTTGATTATTTAGAAGAAGACAATGCAGAAAAACTGACAGAGGATTGATCTTCATAAAAAGGAATAAAGCCTCGTAGGTTTGGTCCATAAAGAGGCCAAAGGATGGTCAAAACAACCTGAAGTGGGAAGCGACTGTGGCTCAACTGATAGAGCGTCCACCTACCACATGGGAGGTCCAGGGTTCAAATCCAGGACCTCCTGACCTGTGTGGTGAGCTGGCCCATGCACAGTGCTGCCACATGCAAGGAATGCTGTGCCACGCAGGGGTGTCCCCGCATAGGAGTGCCCCCATAAGGGGAGCCGCCCCATGCGAAGAAAGCACAGCCCACCCAGGAGTGGCACCGCACACATAGAGAGCCGATACAGCAAGATAATACAACAAAAAAAGCGACAGTTTCCCAGTGCCACATGACAAGAATGCATGCAGATACAGAAGAACACACAGCAAATGGACACAGAGAGCAGACAACGGGGGGGGGGGGGAAGGGGAGAGAAATAAATAAAATAAATCTTAAAAAAAAAAACCTGAAGTAACCTCTTTCAGGCATCAGGGCAGAGTACGAAGAGCAGGGAACCAAGGGGATGACAGGTGATTGGGGAAAGGAGTTAGAAACAATCAGTTGGGCAAAAGACCCAGGAAGGGGATAGCCTGAGGAGCCACAACAGATGGGAAATGTGAAGGCTGCAAAGCCAGTGATCAAATGTCCCAGATCCCAAAGGCTCCCCAAGGGCCTCCTAGAACCCTCAGCTCAAGTCTGATGTTTGCCTGGCCTGCACCCCTCTCACAGGCCTCCCCTCCCACTTACCCTCCTTGGCAGGTCTGCAGGGTCCCAGGCAGGTGGCTGCAGGTGCAGGAGGAAGCGTAGGGGAACTGAAAGACCTGGGCCTGCAGGTCATTGGAAGAGCTGGGCTTAAATCTAGGTGCTCAACTCTGGGGCCCACACTCTGACCAATGATGCTGCAGTTTCCCTGCTCATCCATAAAAAAGGGGACAATCAGCCCTTCCTCTCACTGCTGTTTTGAAAATTAGAAATAATGCATTCCCCTCTCAATCAGCAGCAGACTGGCATCACCATCCTGAGATCCTCAACACTGAGGAATGAACAAACATAAGGGGGAAATGCCACTATGGACTAAAGTAGACTTATTATTATTCTAGCAATGGAAGAACTTTTATCATTGATAAAAAGATGGTGGTCTCAAGAGGTTCTGATGGGAGGGAGAGAGAAGAATAGATGTAACATGGGGCATTTGGGGGGACATTGGAATTGTTCTGCATGACATTGCAATGATGGACACAGGCCATTACACATTTTGTCAAAACCTATAAAATTGTGTGGTACAAAGTGTAAACCATAATGTAAACCATAGGCCATGGTTAGTAGCAGTACTTCAATATGTGTTCATGAATTGTAACAAATGTACCACACTCATGAAAGATGTTGTTAATGGGGAAAGTGTGGAAGGGGAAGGGGTGAGGTATGTGGGAATCCCCTATATTTTCAATGTAACATTTATGTAATCTAAGCTTCTTTAAAAATTAAATTAATTTTTTTAAAAAACAGAAGAAAGAGATAATGCACTCACCATTCTGAGAGCATCCAAGACCATGTGTGGAAGCTTCCATAACTGTGCCTGGGCTGGATTCCCACAGGTTTTCCAGGATGCCGATGGCCAAGCAACCATTTTGTTAAAGAGGTATCAATGTTCTTATTCTCATAAACAGTAAATGCCTCTCTTATATCACCCCTTATCCTACACAGTCCTATTTCTTCAACTGAATTTTTGAGTTCTGTTTATGTCATTACAACAATGGTGTAGGTCAACATACGTCTCCTTGAAAAATGAGGAAAATCAAAAGGAAAGCTGACTTGTAAATTTCAGAAACAAGAGAAGCAAATGATATTTTCCAGAGGTGTTACATGAATTATCCCATAACTCTGAGATGAACTTGCCGTTTCCACCAAGTGAATCCACTGACTGGGTAAAGGCCAATGGATAACACCGTTTTTCAGAAAAAGCAATGGTGCAGTGCTCTGTGATAACGCAGAGATGCCCACATCCTCCGGGGAACCCTGGTTCTGTACAGCTTGGCCCAGGGGCCTACGATTGTACAGACATTTCCCAGAAGTTCATCTCTAGCCACGCCAGGTAAGAAGAGGCTGGCCGGTAACTGTGAAACTCACAGGTCAGACCTCACTTCCTCTGTATCCCAAGAGCTTCAGACTTGGAATCAAACACACCTAGTTTCAAATCCTGGTTTTTCTACTGGTGACTCCGAGAAATTAATGTCTGTTACTTAGGTTCTCTAAGCTTCCATTCAAGGGAGATAACACTTCCTTGGGTAGTTATGGGGCTCATATGAGGTTATTTATAGAAACACAGTTTTGGTATATGGCAAGACTGAAGAACTGGTAGCTATTACTACAGAAAGGCAGGCTTTTTTCTGTGAGGAACTATAGCATTCCCTACAAAGCCAACTATATGTTGGGCCAACAGCGCCACCTGGTGATCAGAAATAAGATCCGGCAAACCTCACCTTCTGTCTTTGGACTTTTTCCACCTCACATCACAAAAAGACTGCCTTCCCAAAACAACCTGATTAAAAGAGGGCCCGGGCCACACTGCAGTCCACACTCTCCCTCACTGTCAATGCGCTGCAGCGGTTCTCCAGAATGTATTCGCCAGGTGCGGTGGATGTGCCACAATGATGGGAGAGTTTGTTGATGTGGGAGGGGTGGTATAGGTAGGGTGGGGGGTATATGGGGACCTCATATTTTTTTAATGTAACATTTAAAAGAAAATGAAGAAGAAGAAGAAAAAAGAGGGCCTGGAATCATGGAGAGGACATAAACTGGTCCGTTTATAACTCTCTGGGGGAAGGAAAAATGGTAGTGGCCAAGAAGGTGGGGTTTGGATTCAGTCTACCTTGGGTAAGGCATTCTAATTCTCTGAGGAGCCTCAGTTTCTTCATCTGTAAAATGGGAATAATGATACCTCCTTTGCAGGTATCAAAAATGAGGAAATAATTATAGATCCAGTGACTGGCATCTAGCAAGACACTTAAAGTCATCTTTTATATTTAAGAAGCAACTGCATTTGTCTGATCCAAAAACTCTATCTTTGATTCTAGACAACAGATGAGATTTATCTGGTGTTTCCTCACGTGAACCAGGCTCTATGCTCTCAGTCACTAAGGGTTTCTTAGACCTGCTTGGGAAGCACCCATCAGAAGCTGAGGTTCTTGGAGAGCGGCCACAGAAGGCAATCCTTCCTTCCTTCATTCGTCGATTCATGCATTCCATTTTTAAAAGGGTTGAGCACTGGAGATACAAAGATGATTTGGGCATGGCTCCTGGTCCTAAAGGGCTTATAGCCTAAATGGGGAGTCAAATAAGTAAAGAGTATTTCAGTGAAATCAGTTCGACTCTAATAGAGGTGTGTGTTAACTGTTTGGGAAGGTAACACAGAGGAGGAAGTAACCAACTCAGCCTGGGGAAGCCAATAGATCCAACAGCTCAACAAGCATAGAAAGAGCTTACTAAGCGCCAGGGACAATGTGAAACCTGGGGAAACAGGCTGAATAAAACCCAGGCCCAAAGACGTAGGGACTGGAGTAAGGGAAGGATCCGGAAAGGACACGACATATGGGTTGGGACTGCTGGAGCATGTGGCTTGGGCTTAGAGGTGGAACTGAGCAGGATCAGCCAAGGGACTTTTCCACACTCACCCACATCTTCTGAGCTACCTGCCCTGACGGGTTCAGGAAATGCAAATATCTTTTTTCACTCACTGCCAATTTTAAACCTGCCTAACCTTTTCTTCAGCTCCCTTCTCCCAAGGGTTCCAGATGGGGAAGTGCTGCAGCACATCACCCACAACACGCCCAGGCTGGCCCCTTCCCCATCACCCTGCTTTAGCATTGTTGGTGGCACATGCACACACATCTACTGCTTCAAGTCCTCCCTCCTAGGGGACCCTCTCACCAACAGCATAGCCCACAGTCCCCGTGGTTTGAAGTCTCACCTGTTGTCCCCAGCCCCAGGCCTCCCCCACCCCCAACTTACCAGGGATTCCCAGGTCCCTCTGACCTACCAACCGCAGGAGACAGGGAGACAGGGAGCTGCAGGAGTATATTGGGGGGTGGGGAGGAACTCATAGGTTCTTTTCCTTTCCAGTGCCCTAGAGAAGTGAATGGAAATCATCACTGAGGTAGCTGCCACTTTCTAAGGGCCTACTAAGTGCATTCACCCTTCAGTGGTGGCAGAGAAAAGCAAGTAAGAACGTGGGGACTAGAGTTCACATCCAGGTTCCATCGCTTCCTAGCTGGGTGGCTTTGGACAAGTTATTTAAATTCTCTGTGCCTCCATTTCTTTAACTATAAAGTGGAGAATTGTACCTACCTCATAAGCTGTTGTTAATACAAGCAAAGTGCTAAGAAGTCTGCCTTAGTAAGAGCACATAAATTTTTTTCTATTTTATTTCTTCTTAGTTGTAGTAAAATATAAAAAATATCAAAATCATTTTAACCTCTTAAGTGGACAATTTTGTGACATCAAGTACATTGGCAATGTTGTGTAACTTTCACCATCTATTTCCAGACCATTTTCATCATCCCAAACCCAGACCCATACCCATTTAGCAATAACACCCCATTCCCCCTCCCCTCATTCCTGGTTACCACTATTCTGCTTTCTGCCTCTATGAATTTGCATTTTCTAAAATTTCATATGAGAGAAGTTATACATATTTCCCCTTTTGTGTCTGGCTTATATGACTCAGCATGATGTCTTCAAAGTTCATTCATGTTGCACCCACACTTCATTTCTTTTTATGGCTGAATAATATTCCTTTGTATGCATAGACCACATTTTGTTTATCTATTCATCTGTCAATTAACTCATTATATATTAACTATATATAATTAACTATTATATAACAGTAACTATTTATTGAGCATCTACTGTATTCCAGGATTGGAGCTGCAACTGTGAATAGAAGGATATGGTCCTTGCCTCACAGTCTGCTGGGGAAACCTAATTAAAGACATACATAAGTATATCATCACCTAGTGTGATGAGCACTAGGAAGAAAATGGATAGTATTAATGGAGAGAAGAGGAAGAGGAGGGTATGGAATTGGACTGGAGATCATGACCTTCAAGCAAAATGGAATGGATGAGCAGGAAAGCGCCGATGAGCTCTGGGGCAGAGGGATCAGGGCGTGGAGGCCGTGAGGTGGCCAAGAAGGAGCGCACCAAGGAACTGGAAGAAGGATGCACAGCAAGGAGCTAACACTGGCAAAGCAGACAAGTCAGCTCCTGTGGGTGCCTTGGGCCACCTGAGCAACGAAGCATTTTACTCCAAGGTAGTGGGAAGCCAGTGAAGTGTTTTAGTGGGGAGTGTTGTTCAGACAAGATTTCATAAACATTTTTAAAAGATCACTTTGCTGCTAACCTTCAGAGTAGAATTGAGAATATCAGAAAGGAAGTGATCATAAATAGTTCAAGAAAGGGCGGTGGCAGAGGCCGGTATGCGGACAGTGGAGACATACCCTGCAAATATAATCAACAGGACTTGATGATGAAGTGGATGTGGAAGGTGAGGAAGTGGGAGGAAAATGGTAACAGTTAACTCGAGAGGGGGGGAAACTAACGAAAGAGCAAATGTCAAGCAAGATCAAGAGTTTGCTTTGGAGGTGTCAGGCAAGCAATTCCAAGTGGAAATCTGGAATTCCAAAGAAATATTTATTTAGGAGATACACATCTGGGAGCTGACAACATACAGATGTCATGTCAAGTCACAGAAATGAATGAAATCACTTGGGGAGAGACTGTAGAGGGAAAAGAAAAGAGGGCTCAGGACCAAACGCCCAGGGACCCCAACATATAGAAGACAAGTAGAGAAAGAAGAACTGGCAAAAAGATTGAGGAGAAGCAGCCCAAAAGGTAAGAGGAAAATAAGGAGAATCAAATGTTTAGAAGTAAAGAGTGGTCAACAGGGTCTATTGCTACTTCATTGTTAGTAAGGTGAAGACAGAGGAGGAGCTGTTGTGTTTGACATCATGGTTGTCAAACACATAGCAAGAGCAACCTCATGAAGTACTGGGGTGGAGGCCGTGTTGGACTGAGTTCACATAGAGGAAGCACGTGTGGGCAGCTCTTTTTAGCAGTTGAATCTAGAGGGGTGGGAAGCATAAAAGCAGTGTCTGTAGGTGGGGTGAGAGGTCCAAGGGATGTTTATCATCCCCTTAAAACAGAGGTTCTTAACCAGGGGTCCATGAGCTTAAATTGAAAGATAAGCCCTATTCCCCACCCCATTTATTGTTATTATTATTACTGATTTTATTTACACATACTCCATATCCACCAAACAGACAAATCCAGTTTTTATTTGGATTTGACTCTATTAGCAGTAGACAAATTGTGGAGCCCTAGACAGAAGGAGGATTAATAAGGAGATTGGCAAGTAAAGAGTAAAAAGGCTAAATGGGATTGTGGTGGAAGGGCAAGTAAGACGGAGGAGAAGGAAAGAAAAGGCTGACACAAATCCACTAGGCTGAGATCCCCACTACATGCTGCTGGATGTCCTCAGGCCTCCAACCTCACCAGTGTCATCCCTATCATATAATGAAGTGTGTCCAAACATCCCTGGTCCAGACACCATCCACCAGAATATGGATAAACTAGATTTGGGGCTTGACAGATGTTATGGATGGAGGATCCCCAATGAAGAGGTTGAGGCCGTCCATATTATAAAGCCCTGGATTCTCAATCAAGCCACCGCTCCATCACTTGCTGGCTGTGCAATTGTGATCAAGTCACTTGACTTCTAAATTGACAGTTACCCTCCAGTATTTCCTGTTTCTCAGGTCCTTTACATCAGTAGGCAACTAGGCTTTACAGCATCCATTTCTTTGGAGAAAGCAAGTTGCATCAGAGGCAAAGAAAAGACTTTCAGTATTCAAAAATACTTAGACCCTAGGATCTCAGGGCATAGTGATTACATGATGGATCAGAATCAGGTTGTTTGGTCCAAACTTATTAAAGGACTCCCCAGATAAAGAAGTGATGGTGTGGCAGAGACAGGTGCACAGGTCCTAGGCATGCAGGTAGACTACATTTCCCAGGTTCCTCTGCAGGTAAGAGTAGTCACAGTCTAGCCAGAGGATTATGATAAGTAGTGACATGGGGTGCTTCCAGGCCTGGCCTAGAAAAGACTTCCAAGCTTGATTCTTCCATGTTCTTGCTTTATCCCCTGGCTTGATGCCAACACACCCAGCAACTGTGGAGCCACACACTGAAGATGGGGAGTCACAGATGGAAAGTGGCTGGACAGCCACCCACTGACTAGGAATACCTGTTTTGGATTTCATGTGACTGATAAATAAGTTTGAGACATTAAACATTTTTGGAATTAACATCAAATGTGTTGCCTTCATTAATACAGTTGGAGAACCTAATAACAACCAAACCTTTCTAGGCTCTTTCTCTCTGACTTTGTGCGATCTGAGACCAGAGGGGATGGGAGCCTCATTTCCCAGATAGAGGTCTGGAGGAGGTGGTGGAAAGTCCACAAAGGATTCTGGACATGTCTGTGTGGTGCCTCCAGAGAAGGAGACCCTAAGGTGGCCTTGCTGAGTTAGCCATCACCAGAATGACATGGGAACAGATGACTGCACCCAATGCTGCTGAAAGGGGCCTAGAAGTTACTGGACAGAGAACCAGGCCTTTTGATTCTGGGAATTAGGAATGGCAGACAACTACACCACACTGACCAAGGGCTAGCTAAGACAAGGGCCATCTCAGTAGAGACTGCAAAGAGAGATGACAGCCACAGTCTGCTCCCTCAGAACTTAGAAATGCCACATGGCAGGGGAGGCAGCCACTGGGAAACTGAAATGACCGGGAATTAATTTTTCTCCCCTAACACATGGGAATTTGAAATAGAAATTTAAATTGGATTTCTTGCACTTCTGAACTTATAAACTGAGATTTTTACCTACTGCATCTCCCTCTAATAAATGAGGCTAAAAATCCTTCCCTGCCCTCCTTATTGACTTGTAAGAATCAAAATCAAATAATGGGGAGCTGGTGTAGCTCAAGTAGTTAAGCACCAGCATACCATATATTAGGTCCTGGGTTCAATCCCTGGTCCCTGTACCTGAAAAAAAAAAAAAATCAAATAATGTACTTGATAGTCAACAGCAAATTGCTCTGAAATACTTACTTCATCATCATTATCATTCACTTTGGCCAGAGTTGATGGGGAAAGAGACTGAATCAGCCAGCTCCAGGGGCATTTCTAGCACTAAGCTCATATCTGTCTGCCAGCCCAAGGCAGAATGAAGACCATCCACTCTACCACTAAGACCCCAGGTCCAAATCCTGAAGAAATGGCTCCTTCTCTTTCTTGATCTTCATCCCCTTCTCCATGCAAAAGGAACCGTTTCCTAGAGGCCCATCAGTCCCAGCTGGGCCCACCCTGCTGCAGATTACAAGAGAAAAGAGGGACTTCAGGAGAGGAACAGAACACAGCAATGCTGAGGGGTAGTATCACCTCCCCCGGGTGACAGGGCTGCTGGAGCCCATTTCTTCCCTTTCAGAAAGTCCAAGATGTCCTCTGCTCAGAGACGGCTCCAGCGAACGGGCCTACATCTTGCCACAGTCACTTACATCCTGTACCACGTCTGGCCCTTATTGGAGACATTGCTTTATGGCTTGAAAAAAAAAACACTATTTCACATCCAGAATAATAGCTAATAATAATTAATATGTTTATGGAGCACAAGGCAAATGGCAGGTACTGTACTGAAAATGTTAATACCATATTTCATGTCTCTCTCACAAATATTATTATCCTCCTTTCAAAGATGAAGACCCTAAGGCTCAGAGACACTTAGTTTGTCCTAGGCCACACAGCTTGAATGCAGCAAAATCAAGATTCAGATCTATGAATGCCTGACTTCAGAGGCCAAGCTCTTACTCATTAAGTTCTACAGCATCCTGTTTTCTACTTGTGTCATCATAGGTATCCAGTATGCTACACATGTAAGGGGTCTGAAGCTTTTCTAAAGGGAAATCCATTATAAATTCTTACAGACAGTCCTCACTGTGTATGGTGACATGTTAACTGAAACTCATGGATATTAGAACAGTACAAAGTAAGGATGGCCTGTGTATCCTCATTGCCATCATCATTACATGAGACAGCTATTGGTTCAGTGATGCTGCATAACAAGCCTCCCCAAAACTCAATGATCTACAACAAGTAGGCTGGGGTAGCTCTGGGTCAGTCTATGTCCAATCAGCTGTGCTTGGCTCATGCTCTGAGTTGGGTTCAAACCTACCTATGTGTCTACACATTTTCTTGGAGCAGCAGCTCCTGGAGCATGTTCTACCCAAGGGAGAACTTAGGGGTACAGGAGGTCAAGCCAAATTGCACACACCTAAGACCTCTGCTCATGTCACCTCCTTTAGCATTCCACTGTCCAAAACCAAGGGGGATGGCCAAGCCCAACATCAGCGGGATGGGGAAGCATACTCCATCCACAGTGGGAGGGCACTGCAAAGTCACATGTCGAAGATGTACAATTCTATTCCAGGGGGTGCAGAACTGGGACCCACAGACAGTCAACCGCAGTCAGTATCTTCATCATCATTATCTAGCAGATTTCTAACCTAGTTAAGAAAGCAAACTGGCAGAGAGCAGTCTCGATATCCTCCAGAGGTCCACATGGGACACATCAGCCCAGTAGATTGCTGGTGACCTCACCTTCCCTTCTGTTCCTCCATACCACCCACTGCCACCTAGGCACCCTCCTCTCAACGCCTGCTTCCCAGGCTCTGACTATTGTAAAGATAGGTTCTCATCAAAACTCAATTGGTTATAGCAGCCTTATGGATAATAGTTGAAAACGGAAGCAATCAAGGTGGCCTTCAATAGATGAATGGATAAACAAACTATGTTACATACAATGAAACATTATTCTACAATTTAAAAAAAGAAGAAATGTGCTATCAACCCACAAAAAGGCATATTGGTACGTGAAAGGAAACAGTATGTAAGGCTACATGCTGTATGATCCCAATTATATGACATTCTGGAAAAGCAAAATTAGAGAGACAATAAAAAGACCACTGGTTGCCAGGGGTTCAGAGGGAGAAGAGGAGGGATGAATAAGTGGAATACAGGGCATTTTTAGGACAGTGACACTAGTCTATAAGAAACCAGCATGGTGTATATAGAACATTACACTTTTGTCAAAAACCCACCAAACTGTACATGAAGCCTGAAACATAATGCAAACTATGGACTTTAGTTAACTATTATCAATACTGGTTCATCAATCAAAACAAATACTCCACACCACACAAAATGTTAGCAATAGAAGGGAGCATGCGGTAAATGGGAACTCTGCTCTCTGACCAATTTTTCTGTAAACCTAAAACGTCTTTAAAAAACAAATAAAATCTATTTTTAAAAAACTAACTGGGCCAAGATAGAGCTTAGCAAAATTCAGAATCCCGTTCAGTACAATAAATAAAATCCCTTTGCAGTCCATTTCCTGACTTGATCTTCACAACTCTATAAAGATCCAGAATTGGAATTGTTATTATCCAGGTTCCCCACAGCACAGATGAGGAAACTGAGGCTAAGAGAAATTGCATGACTGCTCAAAGTCTGAACAGTCAGTGACCAGCCCAAACGTGAATAGAGGTCGTCCCTCTCCACGCCCTGGTAACAGGAGGGAGGAGAAGTCATCAAATCCCCGATCCTGAAAACACCTCTGGCATGGGCAAGTTAGACTCTGCTGGGAAAAGTATCTGGGGGAGAGGTGTGTCCCACACAGATCCCTGCACACACTTCCCTGTGGAAGCACGGGCTGCTGGGCTGCACATACAGCCCAGTTCACAGCAGTCCTCCATTTGGACGTGGCCAGAGAGGTCCAAGCCAGAAGAATGCCATATCCTTCTAAGCATTTAAAGAACAGAGTTCCATCTTAATTCCAGGAACTGCAAGAGTTTATTCATACCCATCGCTGAGCTTTGAAGAGACATCATTTTCTATTTCTCCAGGGTTTTTTTCTCCAGCCACCCTTCCTTCCCCATCCTGCCCCCTCCCCCCTCATTCCTTTGCTGCCCCCACCTTCTCTGGGCAGGAAGAGTGTCTCCTGGTTTTGCTGGGTTTTGAAACAGGATGAGAAACATAAACAAAATCGATTATGCAGCCTTAGCTACAGAGTGGTGTTGCTGTATTCCGGGGATGATAGTAAAATGAGGACTTTTTTTTTTTAGTTAATGAATTGGCTGACGTTATGATGTCAGAAGGATTGGAGCCAAAGCTGTTTTGCTAAAGGGAGTCTCCCCACAGCTCCCCCTCCAGACGACACGGCACCCCTGGAGCCCATAGTACTTGCAACTGTTCACGCTGTTTACACACCCAGCTCCCCTGACTGCCTCTTTGTGGGAAGTTGTTTACATGAATTTATTTTGGGAAAATTCCATTAGACAGGACCAGGATTTCTTCACAAATCATTGCCTCTCACTTGTGTCTTGATCAAATCTGGGCAGACGACTCTTTCTTCAGAGCCTTCTCTACCTGTGTCCATTAGGGTCTGGGGGTGCCCAGAGGGGAGGGGACATGAAAGATGAGGAGGTGGCTAAGGATGGCTTGGCAAGAAGAGGCCTGCCTGGCTCGATAGGAAGCAACAGCTCAGGGAGAACAAAGGGGCTCCCACTGACTTGGGGATTCTAGACTCACATCTGCAGTTATCCCGTCTACAGCTACTGTCCACCTTGTGCCTGGCCCTGGGCACAGATAAAATTCAGGGCTGCTCCCTGACCTAGAGCAGCTCAAGACCTAAAAGAAGAGAGTGCAACAGAAACTAACGACTCTGCTCCAATAGTCTTGAGGACAGGGTTGTGTCTCCATACCCTTGCCCCTCTCCGCCCCCCAAGTAGTCATTGAGTACACTGAGTCCTCTGTCAACACACTCTTGTCATTCACTCTGCTGAAGGAAAGTCCCAAACAGGAGGTGGGCCTCAGTTTCGTTCACATTCACTTGACCTTACACCAGCATCACAAGCCACAGTCACCTCTTTGGGACCTGATTCAACTCCCTCTTATTCCCTGCAGGGAGACTTAGAGGACACCTAAGAGGTGCCAAGCTCTGTGTATTCAGAGAAGCTGAGACATCACCCCTGCTCTGTAGGAGCTCAGTCTGGGTCTAACAGCGGGGTGCAGGGGATGGGGACAGGAGATAAGTCACAAAGTGGACATTGTCTCCTGGAAAATGGAAGCAGACCGTTGCTCCTGATGTACTTTGAGGGATAGTGGGAAAAAGGGGGCAGCTCCTGGCAGTAAACCTGGATCTATTCACGGGTTGAGCCACCTTGTGCTATCATCTGGCCCGCAAGGCTGATTCCCTGCCCAGAAAAACTTCTCCTGACACTAAGATCAATGAGGCCCGTGGCCACAGAAGTCACTGAGTATTGCTGGGAGGAGCCTGCCTCTCTGGATGTGTTTCCTCCTCTATAACTGGAAGGGGCTACACCATCAGGGTTTGCCATGGAAACCTCAGTGGAAACAAAATCTTGGGCTGTGAGAGTGGCCCACAGATATTTGGTGTTTGCTACATGCCTGGCACCAGTCTAACTGTTCCCCATATCAATGCACTCAATCCTCGGGGCAACCTTTTAACTTGGGCACTACTATAGATAAGCAAACTTACCAAATACTAAGTAACTTGCTCCAAAATCCCATGTACGAAAATACAACTCCTTTAGTTGATGAGAGGGTGGGTTTGCTTTGCCCCTACAGATCTGACTCTTAACTAGGTGTTGGAAATGAAAGGACCTTGTTTTTACGACACCTGTCCATGTCTCTAGGAGTTTAAATGCAATCACCAGGATCCTATGAGTAGCAAGGCAGTGGGACAGGGCAGAGGGAGCATCCGCTCCACAGTCAGACCTGCATTCACACCCTAGCTCCATCTCTCATGAACAGGGCAAGTTTTCAGCAAATCCCTGAAAATTTTCCAGATCTTGGTTTCCTCAACCTAGTTGTTATCATGACATTAAATAAGATAATGTAGGCAAACACTTTGTGCAGTGTCTGCAGTAAGTAATTAGCAGTACAGCAATGAATGCCATTCTTATCCAGATGAGTGCAAGAGGCAGCATGTTTTAGGGTATCAATGCAAGATGCCCGTATGGTGCCCGTATGGATTACTGAGTCCCAGGCTGGCTATATTGGAGAGATGGAGACCATCAGGGGCACCAGTCTAATTTTATTTTATATCCTCTACCTCTCTCAGCACTTTTCCATGCATACAATAAGTGCTGTTGAATAAATGAATGGTTGGATGGCTGGATGGTCCAAAATGTCCAACCCTCATAATAGCTTTTTTCCAACCCATGGTAGAGTTGCATGTGCCCTAAATAAAGTTATGCCTCACCCTTCTACATGTCTCATTTCAACACCTCATGGAGCACCTCCAATTTTGACTCCTGCCCACTCTTCCAAAACCCATGCATCATCTTGTCAGATACCTTCACTGTTGCCTTTTTGCTCAGCCCCTTCAACATGATGCATTGGTTCAACTATCAGGTAGTTCTTGAATGGCTTCACTTCTGAGCAGTGTCTTTTGGAGTCACACCCTACAGTCCTTTGGCCAGCTCCATCCCAGTTCCTAACTGTGCTCTCCACAGCCTGTGCAAGAGTGTTTTCAGGTTATTGGGGAGGAGGTAACATCCAGGCATTCATTCCCTGGAGCCATGGTCCCTGGAGACCTGGGCTAGAACAGTGGTTCCTCAGTGCAGTTCAGTCATGCACTGACGTTGTTTCATGCATAGCTTTAAATGCTCTCAGCTCTGCTGACATAGGAGTCAGGAGGAAGCCCAGCCTGAGACTCTGTGGCCTTCCATCAGCAGTGGATAGATATGAAGAGAAAATCCAGCCTCTAACAGTGTGTTGAAGCCATGGCCTGCTACTGCTTCCTGGAGGCTGAAGCATTCCTCCAGCTGTTTACCCAAGATCAAGGCTGCCAGCCCAACACATTCATCTGCCACCAAGACCATCAGAGCCCCTATAATTACCAGTTCCAGAAAATTACCAGATACTTTGAAGAAGCTGTCCCTTTACCCTTAAAGATTCACTGGTACCAGGAGAGCATCAGGTCCAGATTATCAGGGGACAGGGCATGCCTCCTTCCTTGATTCATATCCAGTAAGGAAGGAAGGGAGATAGCGCCTCTCCTCTGGCCAAACAGATCTCTGCTCAGAGATTCCTTGGGCCTCCTCAGAACACTAATCAATATATTCTGGGAACTTTCCTAGCATGTATGGTCACCAAAGATAACTAGAGGTTCTGAAAGAGAGGTGTGGTCAGAGCAGTGTTTTGACAAAAAGGTCCAACTGCTTTTTCAGGAGCTGGAAATAAAATGAGCTCACTCTGCAGGCACAGCTCTGGGAAGGCACAAGGGAGGCCGTGAAGACATAACTAGTGCTCACCAATAATTCTGGTTCTCTTCTCCTTCTGCAAGCATGGGAGTGTCCTGTATCCCTGTCTGCTAGAAGTCAGGCATGGCCATGTGACTTGGTTTGGTAACTGAAATATGGGCAGAAGTGATATGCATCTCTTCTGGTATACAGTTCCCCGTTCTCTTCCCCATGCCATGGCTAATCTTGAAGCCTGTGTTAAGATGGCATTGTCACACAGTGATGGAATCTCCAGCAGCCTCAGTCTCTACCACAAGTAGGAAGACCCTGTAGATGGCCAGTGGACATGCAGTTTGAGCAAGAAAAAAATTTATATTCTTTTATTCTTTTTTTCTGGGGATTGAACCCAGGACCTCTACATGTGAAGCAGGCACTCAATCACTG
The DNA here is from genome assembly GCF_030445035.2 of Dasypus novemcinctus. Classification (NCBI taxonomy): domain Eukaryota; kingdom Metazoa; phylum Chordata; class Mammalia; order Cingulata; family Dasypodidae; genus Dasypus; species Dasypus novemcinctus. Next base: position 48,824,624 of record NC_080693.1, on the reverse strand, counting down.
AGCTACACCCACTCCCCTATAATCTTTTAAGGGATTGATATTTTTGGGGTTATTTATTAACTCAGCATAACCTAGCTTGTCCTTACTATACAGAGCACATAATTTAAAATTGATTGGCTTGGCTTCTCTCCCACTACTAAGGCAAATGGTAAGTCTTTGCTTAGGCTGTGGGAGCATCAACTGGCCTTTGGTTGTTTTTTTTTTTAATCCCAGGTCTCAGTTTCAGGAAAGAATGGCCATATTTCAGTGGGGTTATAGGTGGTAGGATGCTAATTAGCAACTCAGTGGAACAGCACCAGTTCCTCGTACAGCAGGACCAGCTCTCCTCCTGCATGAAGGTCAGGTGTGTGCACATTGACACAGATGACAGGAGCCCTGGCTAGGAAAAAGGACAGCTTGTGACCCACGGGTTCTCCAAGAGTGTGTGGGAAGCATGTCCAGAGACTGGTGTCATATGTCACTTGGTGCTCACTCTACCCTTTGGTCACTAGCCGCTCTTGGCCAGAGGCCCTGAACCAACCTTCTCCAGGGAGCTGGGAGCCTCCCTGCTCAGTAGAGGTCATCCAGTGACTTGTGAGTTCCTGATATTAAATATCTTTTGTTCTAAGTAGTGGAACTAGCTTACAGAAAAGGGGTAATTTATTGGAAGGATATTGGGATATGTTATGAAATCTAGGAACTATTGATTACCCAGGTTGGTTGCTCCAGAGATGCCAGGAACAAGAATTTACATTCCTTCCCTCTAAAATTCCTACATAAATGTGACCCAATTCCCAACTCCCAATCTCTCAGTTAAAATTCTAAATTCTTGAGTAAAAGAAATTTGGATAAGTCCAGCTTCAGTCAGAAGCTTATTTCTCCATTAATCAACTGTAGCCTGGGTCAGCATTAATCAACAGAAATATACAAGCCCAGATATGGAGGTTTAGATTTCCCAGCAATCACATTTTTTAAATTTCAAAAAAAAAGGTGAAATTAATTTTTGCTGTTTCTTTTTCTTTTTCTCTTTATTAGAGAAGTTGTGGGTTCACGGAACAATCATGTATATAATACAGGATTCCCACATCCTAGCCCATCACCAACACCTTGCATTGATGTGGAACATTTGTTATAATTGATGATAGCACATTTTTACAATTGAACCATTAATTAAAGTCCACATGGTTTAACCTAGGGTTCACTGTGTAGTGTAGTTCCATGGATTTTTTAAATTTTCATTTTGTTACCACATATACAATCTAACATTTTCCCCTTTTAATCATATTCAGATGTACATTTCAGTGCTGTTAATTGCATTCACAATGTTGTGCTTCCATCACCACCATCCATTACTAAAACATTTCCAATCATAAACAGGAACCTTGTACATTTTAAGCCTTAACTTCCCATTCCTTATCCCCACCCTGTCTCCTGGTAACATATTTCTGGATTCTGACCCTATGGGTTTGCTTATTCTTGTTGTTTCAAATCACTGAGGTCACACAATATCTGTCCTTTTGTGTCTGGCTTATTTCATTCAACAGAATGTCCTCAAGGTTCATTCATGTTGTCGCATGTATCCAGACTATATTCCTTTTTACCGCTGAATAACATTCCATTATATGTATATATTGCATTATATTTATCCATTCATCTATTAATGGACACTTGGGTTGCTCCCATCTTTTGACAACTGTGAATAAAACCACTACAAACACTAGTATACAAGTATCTGTTGGAGACTCTTCTTTCAATTCCTTTGGATGTATACCTAGTAGTGGGATTGCAGGTCATATGGTAGTTCTATCCTTAGCTTTCTGAGGAATAGCCAAACTATCTTCCACAATGGCAGTACCTTATCTTCTTTGGAGAGATGTCTATTCAAGTCTTTTGGCCATTTTTTAATTGGTTTGTCTTTTTGTTGTTACACTGAAGGATTTCTTTGTATATACTGGATATTAATCCTTTATCAGATATGTGGTTTCCAAATATTTTTCCCATTTTGTAGGTTGTCATTCTACTTTTATGATAAAGTCCTTTGAGGAACATAAGAATTTTTTTATTTTGATGAGGTCCCATTTACCTATTTTTTTCTTTCGTTGCTTGAACTTTGTATGTAAAGTCTAAGAAGGCATTGCCCAACACAAGGACCCGTAGATGCTTCCATACATTTTCTTCTAGGAGTATGATTGTTCTGGTGCTTATATTTAGGTCTTCCATACATTTTGAGCTGATTTTTGTATAAGGTGAGAAGTAGGGGTTCCCCTTTTTTTTTTTTTCAAATGAAGATCCAGTTTTCCCAATACCACTTGCTGAAGAGACCATTCTTTTCCAGTTCAGTGGCTTTTGCCCCCATGTCAAAAATCAGTCAGCCATAAATGTAAGGAATGATTTCTGAGCCCTCAGTTCTATTCCATCAGTTTTTATGTCTGCCCTTGTGTGCCTGTACCATGCTGTTTTGATTACGGTGGCTTTGTAATAAGTTTTAAGATTGGGAAGTGTGAGTCCTCCAACTTCATTCTTCTGTTCCAAGATGGATTCAGCTATTTGGAGGCCCTTACCCTTCTATGTAAATTTGATGATTGGCCTTTCCATTTCTGGGGAGAAGGTTGTTGGAATTTTGATTGGCACTACATTGAATCTACAAATTGCTTTGGATAGTAATGACATATTAAAGATATTTTACTCTTCCAATCCATGAATACAGAATATCCTTCCATTTAATTAGGTCTTTAATTTCTTTCAGCAATGTTTTACAGTTTTCTGTGTACAAGTCCTTTTTACCCTTGTTTAGATTTATTTCTAGATAGCTGGCTCTTTTAGTTGTCACTGTGAATGGACTTTTTGGGAGTTAAGCCTTCTTGGAATGTTTGGTAAAATTCCTCTATAAAGCCATCTGGTCCTGGGCTTTTCTTTTTTAGGGGTTTTTTATTACTGATCCAATCTTGGTTTGTTGAGCTCTTCTATTTCTTCTCAAGTCCATGTAGGTAGTTTGTGGTGAAATTAATTACTGTAACATTTTATTTAAGCCAATAGTTTTAAATACTAACATTTTCAGTAAGTAATCCATATTAAATTTTATTAATGAGAAATTGTATATTCTTTTTCATATTAAGCCTTAGAAATCCAGGGAGTAATTTATACTTACAGCATATGTCAATTCAGATTAACCACATTTCATCATACAATAGCCATCTATGGCTAGTTGCTAGCATATCGGACAGGTCAGGTCTAGAGTATGTTGGAATACACAGCACAAATTTACCTATTGGGAATATAACTCTATGATTTTGAGACATGGAAAGAATAGGAAAAAGGATTTCTTAGAGAAAGGGTTACCATTACTAAATGTCTACTAGACAGAGGTAACTGTCAAGGGTGCCAAGCCAGTCTGGGCATATTCCAAAAGAAGGATCCTGCAAGCTCTCTTGAGGCCTCGGCCCAGAAGTGACACATCACATTCACCCTATTCTATTGGTCAAGTCAAGAGGCCAGCCCAGATTCAAGGGGAGGGGAAACAGTCCCCACCTCTTGATAGGAGGAGTGGCAAAGTTACATGGTGAGGAAGCGTGGCAAGAACCGTTGTGTGGCCATTGGAAACAATCAGCCAAGGAAGATGTAAGAAAGTTACTTGGCAAGTGACTTGATAAGTTACTTGAGTCAAGTTACATGGCCTCAGGCTGCAAAGGGTACAGGTGAGATGTTTGAGTGTAGAAAGCACTACCTGAAAATACTGCTTGTTGCCAACCAGGCGTCTCCCAAATGAGCACCTGATTTAGAGAGGCTGATCTCAGAAAAAACACTCTTTCCAACTGCTGCCCATCCTGGGCCTTTTATTTGGTAGGTAGAGTGACTTTCTATGGGAAGAGCAGCACTTTTTCTGATGGACTTCTGAGACCCAAGATATGGTAGCACTGCTGATTAGAAAGTGCCAGATAGCAAGAAGACAATAGGTTCCACTTTTCTCTTAGTCTGCCATCAACTCACCTTTTTACCTTGAATAAGTCGCCTCTTCTCTCAGAACTGTAGTGTCTACATTTGTGCAATAATGAGTTGGATTAGGAGAGCTCTGTGGTTCCGACAACACCAATTTCTCTAGTCCATTTGTGGAACTACCGAAACCTACTCAAAGTCCTATCTTACTGGGCAGGGAGAAGAGAGATCTTACCAGAGGGAAGTAGCTACATCTGCTAGAGTTGAGCCAGGGGCTACAGTATAACATAGTCAAAAGGGCATTGGCTTTAGATTTGGGTTCTAACCTCAGCTCTAAAACTTACTACCGGTGACCCAGTTAAACTATTTTATGTCTTTGAGCTCCAGTTTCCTCTTCTATAAAATATTTCTAAATAGAATAATGAGTTGTTCTCTGTTTATGATTATTACCTTAACCAGGTCAAGGCATATTGTCTGGGAGTAGAGGGGTGGGAAATGTGCAGTAAGTAGATTAGGACTCTCATAGCAGAAATTTACAGAGGAAGAAAGGGCTATTTCACATCCAGCATATAAAACTGTATTTCGAATCAAGACAATAATCCCAAAAGCCAACCCTTTTCAAAAGGGAAAGATTTTCTAAATTCCATTATTTCCTCATTTAACAGATCAAGACCTAATTGAACTTGATCGTAAAGAGCAAAGCCAAACAAAAAGAAGAAAAAGGAAGGGAGAGAGCTTTTAGCTCTAGGAAAATCCAGATAATATGGGAGACTTGAACACTGGCACAAGTATCTTACTTCTCTCACATAGAATGAGGGAAGCCATGGTCTCTAGGCGACCTTCCCCCTTGGCTTGTGCCACCCCCTAGAGGTTTCGAATGGCAGAAGGTAGGTAGATGGACCACCCTGAGATAGCCTGCCCACGGTCCATGGCTTATGGAACCCCAGAACCTTTTGGTCAGAGAAAGGGGCCACAATATGTGAGGACTTTGAGAGCAGAGGCAAATGGACAAGACCATCAACTCCAATAGCAGTGCCACCAAGTTTCTCCAATAAGCTAAGAAGGAATAGCAATCACCACCCAGGTCACTTCAGACCAGTCCCTCCTCAGCAGAGATCAACACAGATCCTCCTACATTTAAAACCTCTTCTTCCCCTCCCCTCAGAAAAATTACATAAGCCGCATTTGCTTTATATACCCATCACCATCTTGGTGAGAAACAGAAGGGGTCCAGTCTGAAAGATAGGGCAGGTACCTGAATCATCCAACCCAAATGTTAGTTCCTAAAGAGTGTGTTATTTGCTTGGACTAAGATTACCTGATTGCACTAAAATTTAGGGGGTTTTCCTCCCCCCACCTTCACTTTTCCAGGGAAGAGCAGATTCATAAGGAAGGTAAAATCTGTTCTAGAGAATTTTTGAAAAACTATAATTTCAGGCAGCAGACTTGGCTCAGTGGTTAGGGCGTCTGTCTACCACATGAGAGGTCCGCGGTTCAAATCCCAGGCCCATGTGGAGCTGGTCCATGCACAGTGCTGATGTGCACAAGGAGTGCCCTGCCACACAGGAGTGTCCCCCGCGTAGGGGAGCCCCACGCACAAGGAGTGCACCCCGTAAGGATAGCCGCCCAGAGCGAAAGAAAGCTCAGCCTGCCCAGGAATGGTGCCACACACACAGAGAGCTGACACAACAAGATGACACAGCAAAAAGAAACACAGGTTCCTGTGCCACTGACAACAACAGAAGCGGACAAAGAAGACGCAGCAAATAGACACAGAGAACAGACAATGAGGGGGTGTGCATATATGATTGTAGTTGTGAGAAACTTAAGTACCCTGAAAGCATGAAAGCAGTGACTTCAGACAGGGATAGGAAGATTAAAAAAAGAGGATGGGTGCCCAGTGTTTACCCTGGCCTAGAATGAGTACTCAGTGAATAATTGCAACTATTATTTTTTTTATTAAATGAGACTATAGTTATTCTACTTAAAAATTCATAGAGACTAAATTAAATGGAGAAAATCAATGAAGCCAAAAGTTGGTTCTTTGAAAAGATCAGTAAAATTGACAAACCTTTAGCTAGACTGACAAACAAAAAAAAAAGAAAGAGGACTCAGGTAACTAAAATCAGAATAAAGGGGGAACATTACTACCAATTCTGTGAAATAAAAAGGACCATGAAAGGATACTATGAACAGCTATACCAACAAATTAGGTGATCTAAATGAAATGGACAAATTCCTAGAAACACACAAACTATCTACACTGACTCAAAAAGAAACAGAAGATCTCAAGACCAATAGCAAGTAAACAGATTGAATCAAAAACCTCCCAACAAAGAAAAGCCCAGGACCAGATGGCTTCACCGTATATTCCAAAAGAGTTAACATCATTCCTGATCAAACTCTTCCAAAATATTGAAAAGGGGGAACACTCCCTAACTTATTCTATGCAGCCAACATCACCCTCATACCAAATCTAGATAAAGATACCACAAGAAAATAAATTTACTTAACGATATCCCTTTTGAATATAGACACAAAAATCCTCAACAAAATACCAGCAAACATATTCAACAGCACATTAAAAGAATTATGCACTATGATCAAGTGGGATTTATCCCAGATATGGAAGGGTGGTTCAATATAAGCAACACAATTAATGTAATACATCACATTAATATAACAAAGGAAAAAAGCACAAGATCACCTCAACTGATGCAAAAAAGGCATTTGACAGCATTCAGTACCACTTCTTGATTAAAAACACTAAAAAACTATGAATAGAAGGAATCTTCCTCAATACAAGAATGGGAATATATGAAAAACCCAGAGTTGACATCTTACTCAAGGGTGAAAGATTGAAAGCTATCCCCACAAGAGCAGGGGCAAGACAAAGACACCCACCATCATGACTGTCATTCAACATTGTACTGAAGTTCCTGCCAGAACAATTAGGCAATAAAAAGAAATGAAAGAAGTTGCAAGTATGCTAAGGCTCAGGGCCTGGCTGTCACATGGAGAGTCCAGAGATTCAGGTCTCCTGAGTATACACCAACCCCAGCACCAACCACAGATCCAGTAAAAGTAACAGAAGAGGCTTGTGTAGAAAGGTCACATCTGAGTCCAACTCCATCACACTCAGAAACACAAACTCCAAAGTAGGGCCAACTGAGATGGCACTGAACTCCAGAGCCATCTTCCATGACCATAGAACCTGTGAGTCTCTGTAGCCCTCAGGAGAACCAGTACTGGGGTTGTATCTACTTTGGCTGTCTCTGGAACCCTGCTGAGGCGTGCATAAGCACGACCCCTCTGATGACCTCCTGACTCTTTTTGGGAGACTCATAGCCATATAAACTGTCCATGTGACAGCCAGGCCCTGAGCCTCAGCAGACTTGCAACTCCTACCTTCTGATTTATTGGACTTACCCCGGTCAGCTAACAGGGAGGTGAAGAAGGTCAACCACCACACCAGGGATCCAAGAATGCCTACAACTGCAAGCAGGAGAATTGCATCCATCATTCATGTGGAACATAAGCCTCCTCTCAATATAGAGATGGAGTGGACATAACCATCCCAGGGTACACAGGATGAAGGAATAGAGTATGGATTAGAGTGTTCTTACTGATATTCTACTATGGAAATATTGTGATTAGTAATGGAAGAAATTGTAGCATTGATGTGGAGAAAGTGGCCATGGTAGCTGCTGAAGGTAGGGATAGGGAAGAAGAGATATGAGGTGGGGACATTTTCAGGACTTGGAGTTGTCCTGGATGGTACTGCAGGGACAGATGCTGGACATTGTATGTCCTGCCATGGCCCACTGGGTGGATTGGGGGAGAGTGTAAACTACAATGTAAACGATTATCCATGTGGTGCAGCAGTGCTCCAAAATATAACCAAATGTAATGAATGTCCCACAATGATGAAAGAGGTTATTGATGTGGGAGGAGTGGGGTGGGGGTGGGGGGGGTATAAGGTGACCTCATATTTTTTTAACATAACAATTTAAAAAAAAAATCAAGAGAGAAAAAAAATTTTTTTAAGAAATGAAAGGCATCCAAACTAGAAAGGAAGAAAACTTTCCCTGTTTGCAGATGGCATTATCCTATATATATAGAAAATTCTTAAGAGTCACAACAAAGCTACAATAGCTAATAAATGAATTCAGCAAATTGGCAGGGTATAAGATCAACAAACAAATCAGTAGTGTTGCTAAAACTAGTAATGAACAATTTGAAGAAGAAATAAAGGGGAAAAAACACCTTTACAATGACAACTAAAAGAATCAAATGTCTAGGAATAATTTTTTATCTTTTTTTTTAAAGATACATAAATCACACAAAATATTACATTAAAAAATAAAAGAGGTTTCCATATACCCCAACCCCTACCCCACCCCCACTCTTCCCACATCAACAACCTCTTTCATTAGTGTGGCACATTCATTGCATTTGATGAATACATTTTGGAGCACTGCTACACAAAATGGATTATAGTTTACATTGTAGCTTATACAATATATATATATACACATTATATAATGTCCTGCATCTGTCCCTGCAATATTATTCAGCACAACTCCAAGTCCCAAAAATGCCCCTATATCATACCTCTTCTTCCCTCTCCCTGTCCTCAGCAACTCCCATGGCCAGTCTCCACATCAATGATAGAGTTTCTTCCACTGCTAGAGTCACAATAATTCTACAGTAGAATACCAGTAAGTCCAATTTAATCCATATTTTATTCCTCCATCCTGAGGACCCTGGGATGGCATTGTCCACTCCACCTCTAAATCGAGAGGGGGCTTAGATTCCACATGGCTAATAGATGGGGTTCTCCTACTTGCAGTTACAGACTCTCTCGGTTCCTTGGTGTGGTGATTGGCCATTCTCACCTCCTTGTTAGCTGACTTGGGTAAGTCCAATAAACCAGAGAGTAGGTGTTGCAACTCTGTTGAGGCTCAGGAGCACCACTACCTGGGGTTGAATCTTAGTAGCTATGTTTCAATATCTAGGAATAAATTTAACCAAGGATGAAAAGATATATATACAGAAAACTACAAAACATTAATAAAAGAAATGAAAGTAGACCTAAATAAATGGAATATCTCATGTTCTTGGATTGGAACACTAAATAGTGTTAGGATGTCAATTCTACCCAAAGTGATTTACAGATTCAACACATTCTCAATCAGCCACAGATGATGGACAACGACCATCCCAAGGAACTGAGAGTCTACAACTGCAAGCAAGAGAGTTCCATCCATCTGCCCCATGGAATTGAAACCCTCTCTCAATTAGAGGTGGAGTGGGCATCACCATCCCAAAATCCTCAGGACTGGGGAATTAGCTATGGACTAAAGTAGACTTACTGGTATTCTACTATAGATTTATTGTGATCCTAGCACTGGAAGAAATTACATCATTGATGTGGAGTCAGTGACCACTGGAGGTTCTGAGGGCAGGGACAGGCAAAAACAGTTGTAACATAGGGGCATTTTCAGGACTTGGGAACTGTCCTGAATAACATTACAATGAGAGATACAGGCTGTAGCAGTTTGATATAGTTATGAATTCCAAAAATAGATATTGGATTATTATTTTTTTAAAGATTTATTTTATTTATTTCTCTCTCCTTCCCCCAACCCCCCCCCCCCCATTGTCTGCTCTCTGTGTCCTTTCACTGTGAGTTCTTCTTTGTCGGCTTGTATTCTCATTAGGTGACTCCAGGAACTGATTCTGGGACCTTCTAGAGTGGGAGACAGGCAATTACTCTCTTGCGCCCCCTCAACTCCCTGTTTGGCTATGTCTTCTTCTTTTCTCTCCTCCATGTCTCTTGTTGAGTCACCTTGCTGCACCAGCTCTCTGCATTAGCTGGCACTCCTGCATGGGGCAGCTTTCCCGCGCTGGGCAGCATTCCCACTCTGGGCGACATTCCCATGCAGGGGTCACTACTGCATGGGGTGGCATTCCAGCATGGGCTGGCATGTCACATTGGTCAGCTTGCCACATGGGCCAGCTTACCCTCATCAGGAGGCCCTGAGCATCGAACCCTGGACATCCTATATGGTACAGAGGGGCCCAACTGGTTGAGCCACATCCATTTCCCAGACACTGGATTATGTTTATAATCTGGTCTGTACCTGGGCATGATTAAGTTATGATTAGGGCTTTGTTTGGGCCACATCATTAGGGCGTTAAAAGGCATGGCAAAGGATAGAGTTGAGGGTTTTTGAAGCTGGAGTTTTGATGTTGTTGTTTGATGCTGAAGTCTTAAGCTGAAGCCCCAGGAAGTAAGCACACAAAGGAAAGAGAAGTAAGCCCCAGGAAGAGAGAACCTAAGCCAGGAGAAGAACACAGAGGAATAGAGATGGCTCCTTAGACACAGCAGAAACCCCAGGGAGAGAGAGAGAGCTACAGCTGACCTTGTGGAGAAAACAAAGGAGCTGAGCCCAGAGGAACCCAGGAAGCCTGAACCCTCACAGATGTTGGCAGCCATCTTGCTCCAACATGTGGAAATAGATTTTGGTGAGGGAAATAACTTATGCTTTATGACCTGGTAACTGTAAGCTCCTACCCCAAATAAATACCCTTATAAAAACCAACCAATTTCTGGTATTTTGCATCAGCACCCCTTTGGCGGATTATAACACACAGGCCATTACATATCTTATTATAACCTACAAAATTGTGTGGGAAAGAGTGTAAACGACAATGTAAACTATAATCTGTTTAATGGCAATGCTCCAAAATGTGTTCATCAATTGTAATAAAAGTACCACACTAATGAAGCATGTCACTAATGTGGGAAATTGTGGGAGGTGTAGGGAGAGGGACATATGGGCATCCCCTATATTTTTATGTAACGTTTATGTAATCTAAACATCTTTTTTTAAAAATAAAAAATACATTTTTTTAAATTCCAACATTTTTTTTTTATAGAAATGGAAAAGGTAATCATCAAATTTATTTGGAAGGACAAGACATCCCCAATCATCAAAAGCATCTTGAAATGAAGAACAAATTTAGATGACTCATACTTTCCGATTTTAAAACTTATTAGAAAGCTACAATAATCAAAATAGCATGGTACTGGCACAAGGACAGTCATACAGATAAGTGGAATCAAATTAAGAGCTCAAAAATAAACCCTCACATCTATGGTTAACTAATTTTTTACAAGGACCAAGTCCACTAAATTGGGAAAGAACAGTCTCAAGAAATGGTGTTTGGAAAACTTGGATATCCATTTGCAAAACAATGAAGGTGGACCCCTACCTTTTGCCATACACAAAAAGTAATCCAAAATAGAATGAAGACCTAAATACAAGAACCAATACTATAAAAGTCCTGGAAGAAAACACAAGGAAGCATCTTCAGGCCTTTGTGTTAGGCAATGATTCTTAGGTGGGAAAAGTATGAGCAACAAAAGAAAAAATAGATAAATGTGACTCCATGAAAATTTAAAACTTTTGTTCATCAGAGGAATTCATCATAAAAGTACAAAGACAACCTTCAAGATGGGGGGAAATATTTGGAAACCACATATCTGCTAAGGATTTTATTTCCAGAATATATAAAGAAATCCAACGACTCAACAAGATGACAAAGAACCCAATTTAAAAATGGGCAGAAGACTTGAAAAGACACTTCTCCAGAGAAGATATACAAATGGGCAATGGGCCCATGAAAAGATGCTCAACATCATTAGCTACAAGGGAAATGCAAATCAGACCCACAGTGAGATATCATATCACACTCGCTAGAATGGCTGCTATTAAATAAAGGAAAATAGCTAGAGTTGGAGAGGGTGTAGAGAAATAAGAATACTCATTCATTGCTGGTGGAAATGTAAAACAGTGCACCCACTGCAGAAATAGTTTGGCGCTTCTTCAAGAAGTGAAGTATAGAATTGTCATATCCCCTGGCAATCCCACTTTTAGGTATATACCCAAAAGAATTGAAAGCAGAGACTCAAATAGATATTTGCACACCCTTGTTCATAGCAGCATTATTCACAGTTGCCAAAAGATGAAATCAATTCAAGTGTTCATCAACAGAGAAAGAATAAACAGAATGCAGTATATCCATCCACACAATAGAACATTATTCAGCCATAAAAAGGAATGAAGTTCTAATACATGGGACAACATGTATGAACCTTGAAGGCATCATGTTGAGTGAAATAAGCCAGACACAAAGGTCGAATATTGTATGATCTCACTAACATGAAATAATTAGAATAAGCAAAATAGTAAAGTCAGAAACCAGAAGCTGGGTGGGGGTAAAGAATGGAATTTAATGCTTAGTTTCTGTTTCTGTTCTGGGTGATGGAAAAGTTTTGGTAATGAATGGTGGTGATGGTAGCACAACATTGTGAAGGTAATTAACATCACTAAATTGTGTTTGGATGGAGTTGGAAGGAAAAATTGTAACTTGGATATATGTTACCAGAATTAAAAAACTCTTTAAACCAGAGAATTTAACTAAACCTCTGTTAAAGTCCCTAATATAATCACTGTACTGTAGTTAATGTATAATTATAAAATACTGTTTCATCAATTGGTAACAAAGGTAACACACTAATGCCAAATGTTAATAATAAGGAAAACTACATGTGTAAGTGGGAGTATACAGGAACTCTGTACTTTCTGTATGATATTTCTGTATATATACAATTTCTCTGATAAAAAGAAAGGGAAAAAAATTTTTCTGCAGGCGGAGCCAAAATTTGCTCTCCTCTCTCTTTTACTGTTTGGTCTTCATTCTGCCCTCTGTGATCACTCAAAGTAAGTCATTTCTTCTTTTATAGGACAATGTTTGAAGTGAATGAACCTTCCATTTTAAGGCTTTACAATTTCATAGCAAATCTGAGGCTCGGGTGTAATTACCAGAATGAGTGGCTGGGAAGTGGGGAAGGAAAGGGACGTTGGTTTTATTTCACTAGTAAGTAAAGGAGTGTGAACCAGGATGCCTGCACCAAATTCACTTTCTCTTCCCAGCTCTGGTTGATCATATATCTGTCCTTTACTGATTTACCCGAGAAAGCATATCTGGTTTGGCATTCCTCTCCTTCCTTCCCTCTCCCCACCCCCCTTCCTTCCTCCATTCCCCACTTTCTCTCTCCCTCTTCCTGCTTTCTCCCTTCCACCCATATCTTGCTCCTGGAAACACAAGGACGAATGCCCAGTGGTCTGGCGGGCAGTCATTCTTTCTGCCCTGTGCCCGATGCAGCACCCTGTCTAATAGGTCAGAGGTCCGGAAACCTTCAGAAGGCAGGTACCAAGTAGCTGCTTGTATATAACTTGAAAATCACTCATGGTTAATACCTGAATTAGACGGTTTAGAAGATGTTGCTCAAGGAGAAAGGGGAGAAAGAAGAGGCAGAGGATAATAATAACAACACAGTTTGTGAACTGAAATAATTTTTGCATCTTGTCTGCATGAGAACAGGAAGCACGGGCTTAGATGAGAGATTTTCCTCTTTGGTAATATATTAAATATGAGTCCAGTGACAGCCACGCTTTCCTCTGTCTGAGGTTCTCTCAATAACCACACTTAGCATCAAAGCCATTGCTGAAGCCTCCTAGATTCGTGCTGTCCAATATAGTAGCCGCTAGTCACATGTAGCTAGTGTAAAATGAGACATGCTGAAAGGGCAAAATGCACACCGATTTCAGAGTTAGTATAAAAAAGGCAAAAATATATCACATTACTAATTTTTACATTGGTTACATGCTTAAATGCTAATATTTTAGATATACTGGGTTCCATGAAATATATTATTAAAATTGATGTCAAGGGAAACAGACTTTGGCCCAGTGGTTAGGGCATCTGTCTACCACATGGGAGGTCCGCGGTTCAAGCCCCGGGCCTCCTTGACCCGTGTGGAGCTGGCCCATGCGCAGTGCTGATGCGCGCAAGGAGTGCCGTGCCACACAGGGGTGTCCCCCGCGTAGGGGAGCCCCACGCGAAAGGAGTGCACCCATAAGGAGAGCCGCCCAGCACGAAGGAGGGAGCAGCCTGCCGAGGAATGGTGCCGCCCACACTTCCCCTGCCACTGACGACAACAGAAGCAGACAAAGAAACAAGACGCAGCAAAAAGACACAGAGAACAGACAACTGGGGGAGGGGAGGGGAATTAAATAAATAAATAAATCTTTTTTTTTTAATTGATGTCAATATTTTAAAAAAAAACAAAAACTAATTCAAAAATCTATTTCACCTGTTTCTTTTTACTGTTTTTTTTAAAATGTGGCTACTAGAAAATTTTAAATTACATTTGTGGCTGGCATTATCTTTCTATCGGACAATGAGTGCTGTTTAGAGTCCAGCACACACAGTGTAAGGCTTATCTGCAGGGAGTCAGAAAGCCTGGGTTCAAATCTTGGCTTTGCTATTGACAAATTGTGTGGTCTTGGGAAGTCGCTGTCTCTCTGGGCTTTGTTTTACTCCTCTATGAAACACCTGCCCTACCTCCCTCTGGGAGCCCCTAAAGTATCAAAGGAGAGAATGTAAATGGCGAATGTAAAAGCACAATTGTGTTTTAGCAGCAGCAGCTGCAGGAGCAGCGCCCACATCCCACCACCCCCATCGCCACTGTCAACATCAGCACCAACATCGTCACAGCCTCCTCCTTCATCCACGAGAATTAGGCCACCAGGGTAGGGGCATATCAGACCAGGCTAGAGCCCGGCTCCCAAGAACGTCTGCTTTCAGCACTTCCCAAACCCTGCGGCTGGATTGTGAGTGACTTACCTTCTGACAACTGCCAACAGTGCTTTTGTCTGCTTGGAGGGGGTGCAGTGGGGCTAGTCTCTGAGAAAAAAAACGTGCCTTCCACCTAGTCCTTTTCAATCTAGCACTTGCACGTGGTTTTGGATTAGAATAAGACATGCGGCTTTTTTTCTTTCCCTAAAAAAGCGTTCCTGTTACATCAGACCACCAAAGTATTTCTCCTCAATTTTTTTGGCCACCAAATATTTTTATGATTTTCCACATAAACAGCTAGGGAAAATGCTAGCAGCCACTCAGGCGGCAGCGGCAGGCATGCTATGTCTCCCATGAGAGTAAAGGAGTGACAAAAAAACCCAACCAACCAAGTCTAGGGGGTGGGGATGGCAGGAGAGGCTAAGATACTAAGATTTCTATGAATTCTTCTTGGGAATTCTGGGATAATAAACTGGAATTCACCTTGTGGCTTCAGGCAGCGCTCACTTTTAAAAGATTCAAACATTTACAGATGAAATTAGCCGTTGGTGAGGTTAAGAGGTGGGTGTGGTGTGACCCCACCCATCTGAGGGCTAACCTTGGCCCCCTCCCCTCCCAGTCTGACTTTCTGTGCTTCCTGTCCCTCCCCTTAATAACTGAGACTCATGATAGAGCTGGGGGCCTGGCTCTTGAGACAGGGAAGAGTTCGCAGTTAACTATTGATTATTAGGTCTTCCCTTTTTTCTTTCTTATTTCCATTCCTGGCCAGCTTTCCCAGAGACATAATGGGGCCTCTCGTAGCCAGCCAGCTGCTCTGTGCTGAGAGATTTAAAATCCTGCAATTGATTCTGACGGTGTTCAGAACAATAGGCGTCTGAATCTGATTTATTAATCTTCTGGGGGGTGAGGGAGGCAGTCTTCGGGTCCAGGCTGTTTACCGCGATGACAATGGGCAGGGCGTGGACCTGCCTTTCACTGGGGTTTATGACCAGCCGAGGCTTGGGAGAGAACATGGCTGAGCTAGTGAGGTAGCAAGAACCAGGGCACGCAGAAGTGGAGGAGCCAGGCTAAAGGATGGGAGTTGATTTAGGGAAGATCCCCAGATGGGAGAGCGCCACAAGTGACATAATGTAGATGGCGGGCATGGTTCCTGGAAGACGCTCAGCACAGTTTATTCCTTTATCTATTTCTTGTGGTCCAGTCTCGAAGGTCTCCAGATCCTGGAGAAGGCAGATATGCATGACTAACTCATTTTCTGCTGAAAAGCAGAAGAAGCCTGGATGAGATGACTTTTGAAAAGGGTGGCAGGCATGTGAGCAAAGGCCCATCCATACTCAGCGTTTTAAAGACCAGATCAGGAAGCACAGGACAGAGAAGACTGGTTTCACTGCGGCAGAGGGGAACGAGATGGAGTACCTGGATGCTCCGTGGGAGTGGTCTTGTTCCCCCCACCCCAGCCCCCAAGGATTCCCAAATGGAAGACAGAAGGAAAGCACTGTAGCCTGGTGATTAAGAGAACTGGCTTTTGATTCAGATTACCTGGGTTCAAATCCTAGTTCTGCTGCCTCTTGGCTGTGAAACGTGGGGCAAGTCGCTTATTCCCTCCAAGTCTCAGTTTCCCCATCTGTAAAATGGAGATATTACAGTAAAACTATTTTGTGGGGTTGTTACGAAGGTTAAATAAAATAATGCCTGCAAATTTCTCAGCACAAAACAAGAACATGGCCATCATCTGTGCAGAACCATCCTCGTTGTCATGGTGTTAATATTGACTTGCTCTCCAAGAGCAGAAGCAGCAGCAATAGGTAGAAACCACCAGGGAGGCTTTCTAACTATTAGCATTGCAGAAAAAGGGAACAGAAAGAAGGGATGAAAGGAAGAAAGGGGAAGGAGGAGGTGGAGAGGGGAAGGGAGGGAGGAGGCTCACATACCTGTACTGTGGACAGATCTGCAAAGCAGAGCGAAATGCCAAATAAAAGCAGGAGATGAGCACAGTGCCAGCCTGGGGCTAACCTCAGCCCCTACCAAGGGCATCAGAGAGAATAAGGTCCAGCGAAGCCTCCCTAGGCCACTGTTCATGGCCAACAAGAGAAGTCTTATTGTTCCTTACCCCCAACCGTACCTCCTGTCTTCCACTCTGCTTAGTCCCCACCCTCCGGCTGGCCCTGAAAAGGTGGTGATGGAATGAGGGATTGACATTCTGGAAGGATGGTCCTGGGGAGGTGTTTCGCCCGTGTCTTCAGGAGGGCTTCCAGTTTGGATCCTTCCGGAAACCCAGACTAGGCATTGCCTGCAAGGGAGCGCCCCTCCCACCCAGGAGCTGCCAGCGCGCAGACGGGGAGGCTTCCTCCCACCCCTCCCCGAAAGTACGGACTGTCCTCCGAGGGCCCCTGCATCCTGGCGCATGCGGTTGTGGGACGCGCTGCCGGGCGCACGGACCCCCCAAACGACTCCACCACCTCTGCCTTAGATTTCTCCATCCACCGACAGACCAGCCCTCTTTTGGCCTCAGGGTCCTTTCTGGTCAAGTGGTAATGATGGTGCTTCCTTAACGATGCAGGGAACTAATGCACGTGACGCGCCTAGCACAGGGCCTGGCACAGGAAGTGGCGTTGGGATCCTGTCCGCATTTATCCTCGTCGGATAGGAAGATGACGGCGCCCAGCCCTCTGTGCAGGCTTCAGGATCAGCCCCCAGCCTTGAAGGAGGCTCCGCAAACTGTGAGTGTGAGACAGGGCCGGAGAGGGGGAGCCTGGAGGGGGCGCGGAGCGGGTGGAGGGCGGACTGCCCATGTTAATGAAGTTCATGTTAAAGATCCTTGGCGGCAGCGAGGCCGCAGGCCTGTGGCGGGGCGCCAGGCCTAACCACGAGCCTCATTTCCATATGCGGGTCAGCCTGTGGCATGTTTATAGCTTGCCTCCCGGCTGAGCTGTGCCAGCAAGGTCGGCCCCCCAGGCGGGCGTGCGGGAGGGCGGCCGGCGCTGGCCGGGAGGGGCGGCAGGCCTGTGGCGGGGAGAGGAGATGAGGCAGCCACGGGGCGGAGCGGCCCCTGGCGTGAGGTCAGGAAGCGCACCCGGGGCACCTCGGGGAGGTGGGAGGAGTGAAGTGGGTGGGAGCGCTCCGTGGTGCGCTCCGCGCGAGGCTGCGGTTATAGATACACCCCCGCCGGCCGAGTGCAGCGGGCGCGCAGCCACCTGCGAGGTGGAAACACAGACCCGGGCCCCAGGTCCAGGCGCCGCGCTGAACGCAAGGCCGGGGCTCGGCCGCCGCCCGGATCTCCTGAGCGGTCCCAGGCGAGCGCCTCGGTGCCTCGCGCCGCTCAGGGCCGCCGGGGGCCGGGCTCGGCGTTCACACGCCTTCCCCTGGGGTTGTTCCACGAGTGCATTTGTGAGACGCCTGTGGAGGAAGTGCAGACAGAGCCCAGGCGAGGGTGAGAAGTGCTTCCTTATAAACAAATCGCTCCTTCTCCCGCTTGCAGGCATCCTCTCCTTCCTTCTGCCTCGTCTCTCCAAAGCTTCCTGGTCCAGTCTGACTGTCCTAACCATCCCATTCTCTCCACCTGTGCCTTCATTGCCCTGCTCCTGGCCCTAGCTGCGTTCCCCTGCACTCGGGTGAGCTGGTAAATGTTGAACACCTGGTTCTTGGGGGGGCCGAGAGAAGAGCCCTGCCATGTATCGTTTGCAGATTCCTGTGGTGTAAATATTCCTACCACGGCCAATTTCAAGTTACCAATGGGAGGTCCCTGAACACAGAGTTGGGAAGAGATGTATTTGTTTTAAATAATCGCAAGGGCAAAAATAAAGATAATAGCAAAATGTCACAAAATGATGCGGAATTGATGAGTTTGACTAATTTACCTCTGTCTTAAATATAATTTATTTAACAGCTGGCCTGCAAAAATTCCCGAGTATTTAACAACCAACTTTCATAGACTGGCATGAGCAGGATCTAGGGCACCACTGCCTTCATCAAAGTCCCTGTCACCCAGTCTCTCTTCATTCTGAGTTATGTTCCTAAAATACAAACGTGGTTATGTCTCCACCTAATTTAAAGCTTTTGTGAATTCCTTAATTTGAAAGGTAAAGCCTTTCTTCAGCTGACACCAGGAGACCTCTCCAGTTTCAATGGAGCCCCCACATTCACACCAAACTTTTCCTCTTTGCCAAATAGACCATATCTTTACTTGTCTTTAGGACTTTGCTAAGTCTTCCCTCCCCGTCTCTAACCCAGTCCTCCATCTTCACCAGGTTGTGCCAATTCATCCCTTAAACAGGGTTGGCAAACTCCAGCCTGCAGGACAAATCCAGCCTGTCCATTGTTTGTGTCTGGCTGATGAGCTGAGAATGGTTTTCACATTTTTAAATGGTTGAAAAGAAAATGAGAATAATATTTTGTGACATGAAAATTATATGAAATTCAAATTTCAGATTCCTTAAATAAAATTTTATTGGTGCACCGCTACACCCATCATCTGTTTACATATTGTCTACACCTGCCTTCATACTACAATGGCAGAGGTGAGTAGTTGCAGTGCAGAGAGTATGGCTCACAAAGCTTCAAATATTTACTCTCTGGCCCTTTCCAGAGAAAAATGACTGGCCTCTGCTTTAGGGCTCAGTTCAGAGTGGCTTCCACCTTGAAGCCTTCCTGACTTCCCTGGTTGAGTTAAACATTTCCTCCTCGGTACCTGTGTCACATCCCTTCATCACAGTCATTGCCACCAGTACACATTTTTTAGCCATAGGCACCTCTAGGGCAGTTGGTGAGTCTTAGCTAACTTGATATCACCTGCACCCAGCAACCTGCTGAGCACATAGTAGGTGCTCAGCCAATATTTTTTGAATGAATGAAAAAAATGAGTCGTGTCTTTTCTTTTCATCCCTTCACCAGCAATAGAACGGAGCACATTCTATAGTTTGCTCTACAGTTTCATTGAGATGAAAGATGTGTTGAACATAAAACAATCCTGATTAATCTGAGAGTAACAAGAGTGACTCAGATTGCTGCTTCGGCTTTGCTGGACCCTGCGTGCCTCCACTAGAACCCTGGGAAGTTAAAGCAAAAAGAGAGTAAATGTGTGGAAATGACTTGACATCTTGTTAACCTCCTCTGGGGACCTGGGTGTACCCCTTGTGAGCAAAGCTCTTTCCTAATTGTCTGTGCCTGCTGATCCTCCTTACTGCATTGTTTCTCTGTTGTGCTGTGCTTCCTTCAGAACCTAGTGCAAAAGCCGCCTCTCCCAGAAAGTCCTTCCAGCTTTTCCCTACCCAAGTTTGAATTGTATAACCAAGCCTTTGCTCATATGCATCATGGTAACGATTCTTTAGGCATTTTGTGTACACACATTTTTCCTCTCCAGTGGGATCCATGCGTTCTTTCACAGAATGGGTCAACAAGTACTTCCACGTGTCATGTACTGAGCTGGGAACAAGGATCAGGGGGATGAAAAAGATATAAACCTGCCTGCATAGAGCTGGGGCACCAGAAGAGAGGGCTTCAGCCTTGGTTCTGTGGAGCCCTAAGGGCTCTGTGGAGAGACTCAGAGTCTCCCCACGGGAGGGGTGGCAAGGGCTGGAGGGATCAACAGGGCCCTCCAACCTGCACCCTTTGCTTGGACCAGAGTGCTTCCGCTATTACCTGTTTCATAAATTAGGCCTCTGCAAAAAGACTTCCACCCCTAGAACAAGTCTGAAAACAATTTAGTTGGTTGTAAACTCTCCAAGGGCAGGCATCAGACCTTCTGTCTAAATGGATCCCTTCATATTGCTTTTCCAAGAGCAGTGCGCACAGCAGCAGCTCAGGTTATTCAACAGCAGCAGATGCTGAGGTGCCTATTATATGTGCAAGCACTGTGTTAGACTTTTGGGGTTCACACAAAGGTTGCAAAGATTCAAGTTCACCGGTTTATGGCCTTCTCTGCCCAGCTCTGCCCCCTCCCCTGTTCTCATAAAGGCTGGTAGTCACTGCCCTCTCAGTCCACGGTGACTCACCCCCTGCCAAAGGTGGATTGGTCTAGGGATGGACCCCTGACCTGAGCATAGCCCCTCAGAATCCTTCCCAGATTTTGGGAAATGAACCCAAGAATTGTTTTCTGATGGCTGAAGTTGTTTGCTATAAAACTTGAGAACTGCCAGCTTCTATATCTTAAGTGTGGAAACTGTCCATGGATCCTAGGAAGCAATCTATATCCCTTTTGACTTGGGCTAGTATAAATTGGGCTTCTGCCCAGTGGTTGGGGCGTCCGTCTACCACATGGGAGGTCCGTGGTTCAAACCCCGGGGCTCCTTGACTCGTGTGGAGCTGGCCCATGCGCAGTGCTAATGAGCTCAAGGAGTGCCCTGCAACGCAGGGGTGTCCCCCGCGTAGGGGAGCCCCACGTGCAAGGAGTGCACCCCGTAAGGAGAGCCACCCAGCGTGAAAGAAACTGCAGCCTGCCCAAGAATGGCGCCGCACACACAGAGAGCTGACACAGCAAGATGATACAACAAAAAGC
Source organism: Dasypus novemcinctus (assembly GCF_030445035.2). Classification (NCBI taxonomy): domain Eukaryota; kingdom Metazoa; phylum Chordata; class Mammalia; order Cingulata; family Dasypodidae; genus Dasypus; species Dasypus novemcinctus. The sequence continues at coordinate 48,803,506 of NC_080693.1, read as the reverse complement.
AACACAGATTCCCCGTGCCGCTGATAAGGATAGAAGCGGTCACAGAAGAACACAGCGAATGGACAGAGAAAGCAGACAACTGGGGGGCGGGGGCAGGGGGTGGGGGTTGAGGGTGAAGGGGAGAGAAATAAATAAATCTTTAAAAAATAAAAAAATAAATTGGGTTTCTGTCCTGTGTCACAGAACGATTTTTAACTAATACCATTAGAGTGGGAAGGAGGAGGGGGTAGAAACCCACGTACACATCCTTCATTCATTAACTTCACAAATGTGAACTGAGCGCCTCCTGTGTGCCAAGCGCAGTCCTCAGCCCTGGGAATGTGGCAATGAATGGGACCGTGTCTCAGCCCACAAACTGACTGGCATCAACAACAGTAAAGAGAGAAATACAGAGCATGTCAGGGAGCCATACATTCTGTGAAGAATTAAGCAGGCAATTGGACAGAGTGGGAATGGGGGGCTGGAGAGAGGGTTCTGGTCCCAGCTCTGTTAAACTTCACTTAATTTTCCTAGATTTCTGTTGGCTCCATTTTAAATGAAAGGACTGGCCTACCGATGATTTCTAAAGAGACTTTTGGCGCTGAAGACTCCTGGTTCCATACTCTCAGTCCAGTGAAGAAGCACTAGAATAGCGTTCGGGCAATGTGGATAATGCTGCTAATAGCCATGAGCATCTCCCATCACCTCTCCCCATCTTGATTTCCTACCCTGTGAAATGGAATAATGGTCTCCAGGTCCCACCCCTTCCATGGGGCTGGCCCATCCGTCACCCTGGCTTCAGTCCATGGTCTTCACTCCCCTTCATTTCAACCCCCCTCTACCATGATCACAGTGGGCACTTTCCAGCACCCACCTCTGAAGCTTCGGCACATCTCATTGCTGGCCCGGCACCCATCCATCCTTTCATGCCTCTCTTTGCTTACTCCTACGATGCCCTCCGTTTGCTCTCATTAAGACCTCTCTTTCCTGCATCCTGTTCTCACTCCCTTCCTATCTAGCCTGTAAGGTCATGATTCCCATTTAAGTCACTCTCCTACTGTCACTGTCAACCGCTTACCACCTTGTCCCTCAGCCACATTTGCCCATAAAGCCTTGTAGTTTTGTCACCAGCCCAACAAGGTGTGTTCCCCATTCCCAGCTCTGGACACCAGAATTCCACGGCAGAAAGACCATTCAACGGCATGGACAGGCACCAAGCCAACCAGAGACCTCTGACAGCAGCTGTCCCTCAGCTGGGTTCAGCTGTCCCTGGGCCGTCCCCATCAGCCTCTCTTCTCCCCCTTCCAAGCTCGCGCCTGTCCCATGCGTCCCCCAGGCTCCCCAGGCGCCCAGCCTGGTCCTGCCCTGGAAGCTGATCTCCACTCGCTCTCACAGGATGGCCTCGCCTCCTACTTTGCAGAGAAAATAGAGGCGGTCAGGAAAGGCCGCCCCGGCTTCCTGCCGCCCCGCCGGCAAGCTCGGCCTGCTGCGCTGTCCTTCCTGCCGGCCCTCCGCACCCCTCCACCTGCCCAGGACTAATCCCACCACCTGTGCCGAGAGCCCACCCACTGCCATCGCCCCAGGGCTTTGTCCCGCCTGGGGAGCACCACCCCCTGCCCTGAGCGCTCTCACCGCGGCCGGGCACACCCTTCTCTCAGCACAGGAGCTTCCTCACGTCTCTACCACCTGACAAAAAAGCCCTTGGCTTTTGTCCTCCCCTCCTGTGACAACTCCCCCCTTCCCCTTACCTTCTTGGCTGAGAGACCTAAAAGCAGCCGCTATTCTGGGGTGTCTTCCTTATTTTCCAATTGTGGATTTTAAAAGAGAAAAATCTTTTAGGGTTCTTTTTTCTTTCTTTAATGAAAAGGCATATGCTCACCATTTATTTACAAAAGAGTCAAACAATGAGAGAACATTTAAGAACCAGAGGCAAAACCTCTCCTGCCAGAGGGAACTAGGTTTAGTGTTTCAGCTCTGCTCCCAGAACCTGTCTCTTCACAGCCCTGTCCCTGCATCAGACTTTGCGCAGAAGGGGTCACGTCTGCCGGGGCCCAGCCTGCTTTCCTCACCAGCGATGAGCGGTGGCTGTCTACACTGCCAGGAGTCCGAGATGCCTAGCAGTACTGGTGGCTACGCCTTCTGTTGTATGGGCTCACCAGTTCCTATAGGCGGGTGTGTGGTTTGCCATTTATTCTCCCCTCTCTAAACCCCTTCAGCCCTCCCTCCCCATCTGCCTGCCAAATTAAAAGGAAACAAGCCTTTAGGGGACTCTCTTAGAACTTCAGGATTCGACTGCAGAAAGCATGGACCGGGAAGGCCGTCAGGCACCATCCTCCTTCGCCCAACCCCATCCCCCCGGCCCCCCTCCCCTTCCCCAATCCCCTCCCCCTCCTTCCCTTCTCCCCTCCCTCCCTTCCTCTTCCCCTCCCACCCCACCCCTCCACCCTCTCTGGATTTTAATGGGCCACCCTCTCTGCTTTTTTCTGGGTAAATACTCTATCCTTCCTTCTCTACAGCCTGGTCCCTCTGCCCCCTCATCTGCAGCCTGTGGCCTACACCGGCACCCCAAAGACAGGATCTTAGCCCTGAGTCTACACAACCTGCTTGGTTCTCCAGTTAACATACTCTTCACTCTTCAGCCCTCTGACGCAGACAAGTCTCTGTCCCCACCTGTCCCTTGGACTTATTCTTACTGAAGGTCACCAAAGACTTGCCACGATTCAAAGTCAGTGGAAAGCCAAGTTCTTATTTTCTCAGCGTCTCTCTTGGCCCCCCCATCCCACCTTCCATCAGTCTCTGGGCCATCACTTTCCTCTGCCTCTCCTTCCAAGTTTCACTCTCCAAACCCTCTCCCCTGACCCTCAGACCAGTCTTTCCCATAATTAAAAGTATCTGCTGGCACGACAAACTCAGTTGGCCCCAAACCATACTCACCACGTGCCTCCTAGTACAGGGCCCTCCCATACCCCCCACCTCAGAGAGCAGGGCCCCTCCACTCACCCATAAAGACTCCAGGTAAAATAAAGATCCAGTAGTTCTCTTACTACTGGGCAGGGAGGAGGGGCAAAGCACACATCAGTGCCAGCAGGACCAAAGGCAGGCATGTTGGCAATGGAAAGAGGAGAGCATGCCGCCCCCAACACGTACACATGCACGCACGCACACACACAGGGCCCCACGCTGCCGGTGCCAGCAGCATCCAGAAAGAAACCCTGAAGTAGGTCCAGGGACAAGATCCTGGCTTCCCTTCTGGCTTATGGAAAACGTGAGCACAGTAGCCCCTGTGGCCCAGTGACTGTGCAGTGGTGATGAGGACACCAGCTGCAGTACCTCACAGACCTGGTGTGAATCTCCAGGCCGCCCCCTGCACTCAAGGAAACACAGCCACCACCCTCCAGGTTCACTTGAGGGGCAGAGACTGCAGGCTCTGGGCCGGCCTGGGAGGGGGGCTGGCTGACAGCTGTAGCCACTGCCGTACTAGCGCGGGTGTGAGCATTGCACTGCTGAGTAGAAATAGCCACAGGGAGCAGAGCAGGAGGTTCCGAAACCTGCCAGTTGGACTAAGCCACCCAGGCCTAGGTAATGACAAGTTCAGAGGCTAATGCGTGTCGAGTACATTGTCATTGCTTAACCCATTTAATTCTCACATAAACCCCACGTGGACCAATCACAAAAAGAGAAATCACCCTGAGTTAAAATAGAGGAGCTCAAATGCAGGGAAGTCACTTCCTTGGGGATGGAAGAACAGAGATGCCAAACAGGACAGTGCAGCAGCCCAGAGATTAGCAGTAGGAGGAAGCCACCACCCTTTCCCATTCCCCAGCTGAGCCTGGACCACCCCAGGGAGGGGCTGCTATCCAGAAGCTCAGAAGCTCTGTGGCTCTGTCCAGCAGGAGCCCAAGTCACCGAGGAGATGTAGCTATTTCCAGAGATCAGGCCAAAGGCAGGGATGGGGAGGTGAAACACTCCGCCTCCTCTATTCAACCCACCCACCAGCCTCCTCCCAGTTTTTCTCGTTAGCTAAACCCTGTTGGGACCCAGAAGTCACAGGTGGTTGGGAAACACAGTCTGCATAGGAAGGCAGAGAGGCCCCGGGCCAGTGCCTGTACTATTATTATCTCCATTTACACATTAAGAAACTGGGGCACAGAAAAGTTAAGCATCTTGCTGAAAATTGCACAGCTAGTGAGTGGAGGGGCAGGAATTTGAAGGCAGGCAGCCGGCCTTAAACCCATAATCTTAGCTACCCATGCTCTAGCACCTCCCCTAGAAGGCCTGGCAGCCAGCCGCTTCCCCGTGCTTTCCTCGAGCCACCATCCTTTTTCTTGCTTCCTTTTTGGCACAGACAGTATTGCTGAAGCATACATAGGGTTTTGGGCTCAGGCCAATTCCAATTCCAATTCCAGCTCCACTACAGATTAGTTCGGTAAAGTTACTTAATCTATTCAATTAACAAATATTTATTAAGCACCTAGTGTATGCTGGTTCCAAGGGGCTTAACCCCTTCAAGCCTCTGTTTTCTCCTCTGGGCAATGGGTGTAATGATATAAAGGGTTCAAGCAGATAAAATGAGGAGACCCATGTTGATTCTTCTGCTCCCCTCCACCAGAGCTAGTGTCATTGCCCATCTCTGCTGTTGACTGTTAGAGTGAATATCACAGGGCCCTACTAGAGCTAAGCCCCTAGAATAGAGACCCCCATCCCCACCCAAGTCACCTGCTGCCCTCCAGCCAAGCCCTGCACCTCTCAGAGCCTCAGTATCCCCATCTGGAAAGGCAGAAGGATGTGGTCTGTGCTAGCCCAGTCCCATTGAGGATGCAGGCGAGTGGTTGGCGCTCCCACTCCACGTCCTCCACCACCACCCACATACCTGCTCTCACCTCCCTCCTGCCTCCTTGCAGCCCTGATGTCGGGCACCCAAGAGTCTGTCTCAGAATCAACGTGTGGGATCTCCAGGCAGGTCCAGCTCAAAGCCTAGCCTGCTCACCTACTTCTGTTGGGTGGTGGGATTGGGAAGAGTCAAGTTCAGCGTCTCACTGTGTCCCTGATGAGCTCTGTGGCCTTTGCAAGACCTGTTCCCCTGAGCTTCAGCCTCCCCCTCTGTGACACAGAGAAAGATGCACTTTGCGGTCTCCACTAAGGGGGCTGCCAGGAGCAAGACTCTCTCGGTGGGGAGATTTGAAGAGAACTTAGTGCAGGAACCATTTACCAAGATGGGTCATGGTTAAGGGATCCAAGAGGGGAGGCTGAGGTGCCCAGAGACAAGCAACAGTGGAAAGCTGTTACCTCCCCTAGGGCTCTAGGACAAAGGTGGATTCCACTACAGAGCCAGGTAAGAGCTGGAGACACAGAAGGGACTCACCAGTAGGAGCTGCGGCTTCAGAGGGAGCACAGAGCCATAGCACTGAGGGAGAAACACCCCACCTCTCTTCCCACCCCTCGGATGTCCTGCATAGAGGGAAGGGCAAAGGAGAATCTGGAAGGAGAAGAACTGTCACGCCCTCTCACAGCATCGCTGTCGAGCTGAAAGAAGCAGAGGCCCGTGAAGTGCTGGGCAGGGTGCCCGCCCAGAGGTAAGCCTCTGTGCAGCCCCTCCATTGCACCACTGTCGACTGCGACGGCTCTCTGGAATGAGCTAGCCCCTGCTCCGTTCTTCCGTCTCCTCATTTTCCAGTTCAGGGGAGGAACTCAGCAATCCCTTGTCTTCTCAGGCAAGAAGTAATTGATAAGGACAAGAATATTCAGCCCCATTCTGGGAGCCAAGCTTCACCTCAGGTCTCTTTTTACAGTTTTTCAAGTTGTTTGGGATTGGGGGCACTAAAACCTCACGAAAGGCTTAGAACCCTTCGCCTGTCTTACCAAAAACCAGCAACCAGCTCTTCAATCTTTAATGGGCTCCTTGCCCCTTTGGGTCAAGAAATCAAGGAAATGACTCAACATTGACTGAGGCCCTACTGTGTGCCCAGCATACTCTAGGCTCGTCCCCGATGTAGCTTAGTGGCTAAGAGCTGTATTTTTGGAGGCTCGGAGCCAGGCCAATTTCAGAGCAAGCTGGTCAACTTCCCTGAGCGTCAGTTCCTCGCTGCCAACCTAATGATGATGCTGCCTTCCTGTGGGATGCTGGGAGGATAGAGGAGAGGGCCTGGCCCAGGGAAGGCCTTCTGTAACCAATCAGGACTCTTCTTCCCCAAGTCAACCCCCTGGTGTGGGTAGGACAGGTGGAGAAACAGGATCAGAAAGGGTAAGGCATTTCCCAAGGGCTCACAGGCTGCAAGTGGATCTCCACCCGAAGTCTGCCTTTGCCCAAAGCCAGTGCCACCCCACCCTGCCTCTCCCAGTTCTCATAGCCCCATCAGGGGACAGTAGCTGTGGCTGGATGAAGCCAAAACATGCTCCTTTCTTCTTGGTTTGAGAACTCATGCTGTGGTTTTATTTTTCTGGCTGTTCTTAGGGACAGTGGGAACATGGGGATGCAGCCTCTGCCTCCGTGGATGGTACCGGGGGAGAGGGAGAATCCGCTGGGAAGTCCTCGAGCGGCGTGCCCAGGCCAGGAGGCGAGAGCAGACTGCTGCTGCTTCTGTGGAGTTTCCTTTTCTGAAGGTACCAGCATTTGGGGATTGGAATCAGGAACCCCAGCCTCCCTTCTGCCGCCACTGATAGCCAGGAGCAGCTCCCTCCCCAGGTTTTTTCTCCTGTCTGGGAAACGGGTCCTTCCTTCTCTGGCAGGGCTGTGAGGCGAGGTCAGGCCATGCAAAAACCTGGGATCCTGGAAGTACTGCTGGGGGTGGCAAGGAGGACTGAATTTTGAGGTTGGCTAGCCGGGTTTGAGACTTGACACGAGCTTTCATCTGTGCTACCCTGGGGATCTGACTTGACCCTGTTGGGCCTCAGGGTCCTGTCTGTGAAGTGGGGCTAATAATGCATACCTGAGGGGTCATTAGGAGGGTGCAGCAGTCATGTCGGGGTGCCACCCGCAGCGCTGCCACAAGGCAGCCTCAGCAAGTGCAGCTGTGGAAGGGGCTGAGCCCGCGTGAGGACAGAGTGAAGGCAGCCGCCCGGGCTGCTCAGGCCAGGCGCCCCCCAGAGCCACCACCGTGCGTCCTTCAGGCCCAGACCAGGCACTGGCCTGCTGGCCTTGGGCCTCCCAAGCCCTCTTGGCAGGGTTTCCTGTTGTCCTTTTTCACTCTTTTAAAAAAGGAAGCATCTTTCCTCTAGAGACCTTCGTCCTGAAACAAGCTGGGGGAATGCTAGAGACATGCACTCCATGCTGAGTAGGTTGAGCTACTTTCTGGGTTAAAAAAAAATATGATTGTTTACCTAACAGTTCCTCTGTGAGAAATGGGTGTCTGTTGCTTTAAACAGAGTGCAGGGAGGCAGACAGAGCGGCTCCGGCTGTTTGCAGCCAGGGGAGGGGGGGAAGGGGGGCATCCTGTTGTTTAGGAAAAATGACAGGGACAGACAGGGAGAGGGGTCAACAGAGATCCAAGCAGGAGAACTCAGTTCACTTTTTTCTACTTGGGAGAATTTTCCTTTTCAAAATGAAAAAAAAAATCGACTTTTTTTTTTTTTTTTTTGCCTGTATTCTGCCAGGCTAACCCAAGAAATTTAAGACGAGAGAATCTTCTCCAGTTAGGCTCTGCGGGGAGTAGCATCCCAAATAAGGTCCGGACCATCTCCTGTTCTTGTACTTTGTGCAGAAGGTGGTGTGTTATGATTTTTCCTAAGGTCAGGTCTAGGGAATAGGAATTGGAAAAAGTAAATCTCATTTACTGAATGACCACTCTTTCCATACATCTCCAGTCCTCCCAGCAGCCCTGCTTGGAAGGTTTATGCATCCCCACTTTACACATGTGGAAACTGAGGCTCAGGTAGATACACAGGTGGCGTGGCAAGTGACAGGCCGAGGTTCATCCTGATCTCCAGGTCCCTCTTCCCAGCACACACCACAGCCTCCTTGGAAAGCAGAGCAGCAAGTCTGAGGTTATGATAAGAGGGGAGAGGAGCGAGACAGGGAGGACTTCTTGCCACGTGGTTCACAAGTGTCTAGTTTCAACCTCCAGGAACGCCTTGGTTCTTCAGGGTTCCCTGCATCAAGGAACAAGCCCAGGATTCTAAACTCCCAAGAGGGCATCTGATTGAACTACCGCCATTCTCAGCAAAATTACCAAGCATTTTTTAAAATAAAGAAGCATTTTATCAATTGCCACATCAGACCATGCCACTCTCCTGCTTACATTTAGGAAGTGGCCCCCGAGACTCTGCATGATCTGGTCCCTGCCTACCCCTCCTGTTCCTTCTCCTCACCCTCAGTCTTTCTCACCATGCCCTGTCACATTTTCAGAAATCTCTCAGTTCCTCCACCAGGATGCTACCAATGCATGAACCACAGACTCAGATCAGCAGCACCAGAGCACCCAGGAGCTGGTTAGAAATGCAGGAGTTCAGCCCCAGCCTAGACCATGAGAAGCCCAGGTGTGCATTACAACATAAGCACCACTATCACACATCCAGTTTTTCCCACCCAGGACCTTTGCTCATGCTGCTCCTTCCATCTGGAGCACTTTCCTCTTCTCTCTCAGCATGACTTCCTCCATACACATATTTTTTTAAGATTTATCTATCTATTTATTTATTTATCTCCCCACCCACCCACCCGTTGTCTGCTCTCTTGTGTCCATTCGCTGTGTGTTCTTCTGTGTCCGTTTGTATTCTTGTCAGGGCACTGAGAATCTGTGTTTCTTTTTGTTGCATCATCGGGCTGTGTCAGCTCTCCGTGTGTGTGGCGCCACTCCTGGGCAGGTTGTACTTGTTTTGCATGGGGTGGCTCTCCCTGTGGGGCACACTCCTTGCACATGGGGCTTCCCTACATGAGGGACGCCCCTGCATAACATGGTACTCCTTGTGCACATCAGCACTACGCATGGTCCAGCTCACCACATGGGTCGGGAGGCCCGGGGTTTGAACCCTGGACCTCCCATGTGGTAGGTGGACGCCCTAATCCACTGAGCCAAGTCCGCTTCCCTCCATACTCATTTTTAATTCAGAGGTCACTTCCCCAGAAAACCCTTCCTTGACCATCCAATAAAGTTATTCTTTCTCAAGAGTCTAGTTCTTTTCTTTCATAGCCCTTTTTGTGTGTAATTACATATTGACTTATTGAAGGTTTGTCTGCTGAAGGCTGAGGCCATGTCTTGGTGGTTTACCCAGAACATTGTAGGACTGCATGAACAGTTGAATGAATAAACATGGTGTTATTTGTTTAGCCTCAGTGTCCTCATCAGTAAATGTAAATAACCTTTAACCCACAGAACTGTTGTCAGGGTCACTAAAACAATGTTAAGGTGCAATACAAATACATATATTATTATTATGGGAAAGGCATAAGTTTGCAGCAGTGGACTGGGGCAGGTAGATGGGGAGGCAATGAATCGTGAAGTCCTTTGGTTTAGCATTTTGATAATAATCAAATGTGCCTGCTCTGTGCCAGATTCCCTCCATTTCTGGTTAAAGCATCAGCAACATGAATTCTCATGTGTCAGCAACTATATAAGATGTAAGTGGTGTTTTAGAGCTCGTAAAGTGCTTCCTCACATATTGGATTTGATCTTTACAATAGACCTGGGAAGCAAGGAATACCAGCATTTAAAGTCCCATTTTAGAGACAGGGAAACTGAGGGTCCACATAATGAAAACTTGACCAGGGTCCACAGAGCTAATCAACAGCAAAACTAGGACCAATGCAAACCTTCCAGGGCAGGGAACTTTTCACTCTCCTGCACTGTGCCCTACTAAGGATGCCTCACCTGGTGAAACACACAATTTAGGCACCCTTCGTGAAGTAGAAACCTACATGTACACAAAAGTTAGTGAGAGCATGTGAGTGCCCTCACAGTCCTCTTTCTGTACTTGGCATATCCCAATCCGGAGGTGAGTAGCTGGAGAGTTGCCGGCTAACTCATCATGCAATCATGCCAATGCGCTTTTTTTTTTTTTTTTTTTTTTTTTTTTTGGCAGCTCAGTGTTTTCAAAAGTTAGGAATTATTTACCATGTCATCACTATTCACACACACCTAGACACAAATGGTGCCAGCCCATGTAATGTCGCCATCTGTGTGCTTTCGTTACTCATCTATGATTCCAGGTCTGGTCAGGAGCATCTGATCTGCTGAGCCTAGGAGGGCGGTGTGCTGGGCTGCCAGGGGCAGGGATAAGGAAGAGTTTTCTGTTCTGCTTCCACAGTGGGCACAATGTAAAGGTAGGCGGAGGGGGTGGACTAGGAGCTGAAATCTACTCTGCTCCCATGCCCAGACCTTGGTAAGTGGAGCTTGGAATGTCTTTCAGCCTCCCCATTTGCTCCATCAGCTGAATACTCTTGTGCAGTATACAACCTGCGCAAGCATCCACGGCAGGCCTACTTCCCCAGAAGACTCATATATGGTGGCACTAGGCCCCATTCCCATATGGCAACAATTGGATGGAGCCAAGTTACAGCTGCTCTCCCAGGACAGAGCACACACTCTCCAGATCACCACATCCCCACTTGGCCTGCTTCACTTATTTATGTCACCTGCCTGGCCCCTAAAGTATTCGAGTTTATGACCCCTGTCTTAAACAATAAATTTTTACATTGGTTTATCCAGGTAATTAGTTTTGTGGTCCATTTCTGAGTGGCATTTTTCTTTCCCAGCACTCCTGGTTAATCTATTTATTTTTACTCTACCTCCTTCTAAAAATACATACAATACAACAAGATTAAAAAAAAAAAATCAGACCTCTGGTAATCTCTGGAATGTGGGAAAAGCACTCTTACCACAAAGTTATATTAAGAAATTTAATTATCAGAAAATTACTGTATAACAAATATATCAAACATTAAGTATGTACGCTGTATATGTACACTGAGAATTCCTGGGTAGCCTCAGTCTATAAACCCATTTACCTCACCCACAGCCTCAACTGACTCTTTATTCCTTTTCTATGACTGGCCTGGGAGACTTTGAGATACATGCTTCTCTACAGCCTCCCAACTTTCCCAGGTCCACTCCTTAAGCTGAGTTTTCAAGGTAGACAGGAGAACTTTCTTAGCTTATCCCAAGGATTCCTATCATTTCTCCTCTCTATTGGCTCTAATCTGTCTCCCAATTTGTTAGGCATTTGTTTGCTAACTTGCTACCTTTCAGGAAGCTGTGGGGTTCCAGGTTGCTATTGTGGGTTTTCTTAGCCAGCTACTGCTGGGTAACAAACAACCACAAATGTCACAGAGGCGTACAACAACATGTATTTCTCACTTATATGCCTGAGGGTCAGTTGGGGTGGCTTTGCTTCCAGCTGCAATTCTGCAAGTCAGCTGGGGCAGCTCTGTTCCATCTATTTCTCATTCTAACTGGAACCACATCATGTTTTTCTCATGGCAATGGCAGAAGTGCAGGACAGCAAGATCAACAATACAAGCACATTCCAAGCCCCTGCTGAAGTCATATCCATTAACATTCCATTTACCAAAACAAGTAAAATGGCCAAGTCCAAATCAAGGGCAGGGAAGTATACCTGCCCACTAGGAGGTAGGCAAGAAGGGAAAGGAGTAACTATTTCAGAGCAATGCCCTAATGTACCACAGTCTTCCCTTTTGGTCACAAACATTCACTCCTTTCCCACATGCAAAACACAATCATCCCTAAGACTCCCAAAAGCAATGTCCAACCCTGGTATTGAGCTAGATATCAAGGAGCTCATGATGTACATCAGGTTTTATTGAGATGTCTCCTGATCTAGTGGCTCTTGATCCAGGAACCCAAAAACTAAGAAGACAAGTTATATTTCCATAGACATTCAACACACAGTGGTGGGACAGGGGCAGAATCACTGCAGAAGCACTCCTATTGAAAAGGGAAAGGATGGGATGCTCATGGCAGTTGTAGGTCCTTAGCAATTCAGATATTCTGCTGGGATTTTTGGGGGGGATGGGAGGACAGGTCCCTCTAACCTGGAAGTAAATAATGTTCTTTGACTTGGCCCCTGTTGGACATTCCTAGAGTATCCTCCCAGTCCCTTCTTCTCTGGGGCTCTTGGCTCTGCCTTCTGGGATGTTCTGCCTTTTCCTTCAGCCTCTTGGCCGCTTCTGAAGAGCACACTGGGGAAGATGCCCTGCTTAGCGGGCCAGCAGTTTCCTCAGTCTGCTACCTGCCTATAGAAAGCGGGTACCCTGGTTTCTATCTCTAACAGTCTTTTAGATCCATCTCGTGGCAGTTTTTTTTTTTAAGATTTATATATTTATCCCCCCCACACCCCCTGCCCTGCCCTGGTTGTCTCTTCTCTGTGGCTATTTGCTGCATCGTCTTCTTTGTCCGCTTCTGTTGCTGTCAGCGGCATGGGAATCTGTGTTTCTTTTTGTTGCGTCATCTTGTTGTGTCAGCTCTCCATGTGTGTGGCACCATTCCTGGGCAGGCTACACTTTCTTTCGCAATGGGAGGCTCTCCTTACGGGGTGCACTCCATGTGCATGGGGCTCACCTACGCGGGGGACACCCCTGGGTGGCAGGGCACTCCTTGTGCGTATCAGCACTGCACATGGGCCAGCTCCACACGGGTCAAGGAGGCCAGGGATTTGAACCGTGGACCTCCCATGTGGTAGACGGACACCCTAACCACTGGACCAAGTCCCCTTCCCTCGTGGCAGTTTTGATAATAGAACTGACTCAAAAACTTTGTAGGTTTTCTATGAATTTGATTCCAGTCAACCCCAACACCAAGAGCCACGTCCACACCAAGAGCCACGTCCACAATTCTTTTGGAGACATCTCTCTCTCTCTCTTTCTCTCTCTTTCCCCACACCCTTAATTTTTCTAGGATCCCTTTTGTCCAGTGAAAAGGATGACTATATACCATTTTTTAATGCTTTCAGAGCTTTCTTAACTAATTTGTGATATCTACTTCCTTGATTTGGTCTTTGCCCTAGGGCTCTATCTTAATTTGAGAATGTTTTACTGATGGGGGAAGCTGGACATAATAAGAACAGTTTTATTTTCCATCCCAGAAAGTACCAGAATTTCTGGACTCCTTGTATTCCCTTTCAATTCTGTTTCCAAAACAGCTGAAATTCCAAGATTTCTCTTTTATGTAGTACTTTATCAAAGGCAGCTAGCAGCAGTTGGTTCATGCTTTCAACATTCTGCCTCAAAATCAGAGACCATTTGGTCTCACCCCCTTACTTTATAGATGAACTTCCCAAATTCATTAGGTACATTTCTTTCTCTCCAGGTTTTTACAAGTGCCTGTTATGCCAAATATTTCCCCTTTATATATTGCAGCCTATCATTTTTCCAGCCCTTCATAACAGTTTCCTTGCCTCCCACCAATCATTGCCACAAATTTTAGGAGAATAGCAGTATCCTAACTTCCAGGTACCAATTTCTGTTCCAGTCCACTATTTCTGTGTCACAATAACCATTGAATCTCAGTGGCATTGCAGGTCTGCAGGTTGGCTGGGGGTCTCAGCTCCATGTGACTCATTCTTCAGGACCTGTGAGTGTGAAGCATGCTCTTCTCAAAGAAATGGGAGAAGCCTCTGCTCCAGAAGCATGCTTAAATAGCCCACTGGCCAAAGTAAATCACATGGTCAAGCCCAAAGTCAAGGGGGAGGGAAGTAGGGGCCTCCCACGGAGGTGAGGGGTGAAGAAATTACTGTTGCTGGAAAAGTACCCAGTTTACCACTCAGATCTACCCAAGGAGGAGGGGAACTTAATGACTCATTTACAATTGGAACCTTGCACTTCTTTGTATCTCTTGCTTTCCTGTCTAGTCAGAATTCCTCCTTCTCTCCATCCCCATTCCAGTCTTCCAAACACCTCTCTGTCATTCAGGCCATCTCCCCTCAACCCTCTCCATGTTTCATCCCTGTGCTCCAATCTGTCCCTGAAGTAGAGTGCTGGCAGAGGAAAGCAGAGATGCTGGTGGCCTCCCATAGCCCTCACTACAGGACGGGTGCAGACATTAAACCAAGCCAAGAAGCCTCCTGCCCGAGTGCTGTGATGCCGTTTTTTCTCCTCAAAATCATAGTCCATGTATGTTCTAGTAAGACTCGTTTTTGAGAACTGGTGTCTCTCCCACCTGAGAGGTTGTTTCCCGCTCAGTGGAACTGATCATGGGTGGCGCGGTCCTGCAGTTAATTTCCTGTTTGCTGAGACAAGAGGACAAAGTTATGAGGCGTCTCTTGCCATCAGAAGATGGAAGTTACGGGGAGTGGTGTTTTTGACCTCAGTCAACGGCTCCCTCACCACTACCTCCTACCCACAGCCTCGAAAGTTTCTATTTAGAAAGTCTGGGTTTTATGAAGTAAATTGTAAAAGACCTATTATAAGAGACACACCACGCCACGGTGGATAAACACTCAAACTTTAGTGGCACAACCCCATTCTGAACCCTGACTCTCATCATTTATTAGCTACATGAACTTGGGCAAATTACTTAACCTCCCTGCCCCTCAGTTTCCTCATCTGTAAAGTAGGATTTAAAAATTACTTATATGCCTTTGCAAAATTAAATGAGAAAATATGTCAAATATACCCAGTACTTAAAATACATTTTATTGATTTTTATTGATTCTATTGTACTTTATCAATTCCAAAATGGATATTTCAACAACCTTAAAATAAGGATACGTTTTAAAAATCATTGGGGTTGTAATTGGCAGGATTTTCTATGTCTTAGTATTCTATAAAATAATGGTGTTTCTTACAAAAGATGCAATCATAAATTCAGTAAGTGGCATAGTAAGAAAGTAGTAGATGTAGCTATTATAACACAATATTGGCATCTTTGTGCCACTTGTCCCACTTTGCACCATGAGTCAGTCATTATCAGCCACTGAGTATCTGCTCTACAGTGAACCCTGCACTGGAATCATAAGCAGAGATAAAGAGGCCGCCTGGTATTGTGGGAAGAGCACCAGTCAAGGATTCTAGCTCTAAATCAGGGCTTCTTAACCAGGAGTCCATGAGCTTGAATTGAAATTTAAAAAACAAACCATTATTCTTGTGAGGACATGTTGGTGCAGGTGTGATATAGTTATTAAATAATACACAGGACAGAATAGTGTGGACTCAGTAAGGGGTCCATGGTTTTCACCTGACTGGCAAAGGGGTCTGTGGAACATAAAAGCTTAAGAACCCTCCTCTAAAACATTCCAGGCCTAGCTCTGTTACTGCCTAGCTGTGTGATTTTGGTTCACTCACTCAGCCTCTCTGGACCTCATGATCCTCATCTTAAAGAGAAGTTAATTATCCTTCCCTCAAGTGTTGTCATGAGGGATGAACAACCTCCAGGCACCTCATGTTTCCAGGCACATAGTAGGGCTCAGTAAATGTTGGCTCCTATATCAGCACACTATTGCTACAATAACGCTGCCTAACAAACCACTCAACCCTCAAAAGTCACTTATTGTCATGGATCTATGGGTCAACAGGGGCAGCTCTACTTCCCAAAGCAGCTCTGTTCCATGTGTGTTTATTCTGGGCCCAGGCAGCGGCCCAAGGGCAGCTCTTCTCATGGCAATGGCAGAGGCACAAGAAGACAAATGGAAACTCATGAGGCTCCCTAAGGCCTAGCCCAGGACTGGCACACCCCATTCCAATGGCCCAGCACAGCCTATGGCCAAGACCAAAGTCAAGGTGAAAAGGAAGTGCATTCTGCCCACAACGAGGTCACAGCCAGGGTGTGGATGCAGGGACGGGAGAAGAAATGAGGTCAGTAACCCAATCTACCACACAGGTCCCTTTCTCTTCTTCCTTCCATTCCTCATCAATAAAATAAGAGAGGGAGACCCAAGTGATCTCTAAGACTCCTTTTTGCTCCAACTTGAGTGTGTCAAAGGAAAGAATTCCACCCATGTCCTCAGAGTTGCTGCAGCTTAGTAAAGGGGACATAAAAGCAAGTAAAAAGCAATTTACAAGTGTGTGCAAACTCAGAAGAGTGCTGGAAAGTAGGTCTGGAAATCTCTTTACAGTAGTTATTATTTCCATACCAGCTCTTCTACTTCATCTCAATTTCTGTAGGCCATGCCTAGCACCATATAAATGTATACATCTCATTCCCTTCTGAGGTTCCCATCTCCTTAGACTGAACTATATAAAATTGCAATCCTCCCACTCTATCAATCTCTCCTGTCTTATTTGTCTCCCTATGATATATTTCACATATTTTCAACATTTATTTATTGTCTCTACCCCTCCAACAGAATGTAAGTTCCATGAGGGCAGGTAATTTTGTTAGATTTGTTCACTGCTGTATTTCCGGGGTTTGGAACAGTCCCTCACATGTAGTAGGCTCTCAGTAAATGTTCATTAAATGGCTGGATGGATAGGTGGATGAGTAGATGTATCAATGGGTGGATGGATGGATGGATGGATAGATGGATGGATGGATGAAAGAAGGAACAAACAGATGAATTCATAAGTAAAATCCTGAACCTTCCACCTGAGAGAACACTCACATTTTGGGCCATACCAAGGCTCCAGCCCTGCTGAAAGACAAAATACCATCTTACCTTCCTGATTCTGACTTAGCCTTCTCGCCTATATGATTCTACCTAACACTGCATGGCTTCCTCAAACTTACTCAATTAACAGCTCTCATTGGGGACTCTTCTTCCAAGGCACTCCCAACAAGTTGTCTGAACATCTCTGGATTTCCCTGGACTTGAAGGCAGGACTTCAGCAAAGAGAAGAGGTTGTTTAAAAGTCAGGCAGAATCAGGAGGCAGATTTGGCCCAATGGATAGGACATCTGCCTACCACATGGGAGGTCCAACATTCAAACCCAGGGCCCCCTGACCCGTGTGATGAGCTGGCCCACGCACAGTGCCGATATGCACAAGGAGTGCCGTGCCACACAGGGGTGTCCCCTGTGTAGGAGAGCCCCAAGTGCAAGGAATGCACCCCCTAAGGAGAGCCACCCAGCGCGAAAAAAGTGCAGCCTACCCAGGAATGGCGCCGCACACATGGAGAGCTGACGCAGCAAGATGACGCAACAAAAAGAAACACAGATTCCCAATGCTGCTGACAAGAATACAAGCGGACACAGAAAAACACACAGTGAATGGACACAGAGAGCAGACAACTGGGGGGGGCAGGGAAGGGGAGAGAAATAAGTAAAAAATAAATCTTTAAAAAAATAAATAAAAAACAGAAGTCAGGCAGAAGAATCAGAATCAAGTCACCACAGAACTTAAACAGTGGAAAACTACAGCAATTCAGCAAAAAGCTTTACTGGGCTTCCTGGTGGCCAAGGCAAAAGGGAAAAGATAATGAGGTGCACATTTAAAAGATGTGTGCTAGTTTGTTAGACAAGACAACCTTTTCTCCTAGGGAGCATCCAGTGAAATTAAGAAAGGCGCAAACCAGATAGAGAAATCTTCCTACAAGCCTGAGAACATTATAATGACCTGATACAGAAAAGGGGGGGTCTGTCCTAAAGAGAGAGGATAGTCTCCTAGGGGCAACATCCTGTTTCCTGGAAGAAAGAGGTGGGGAGAAGGAAAGAAGGACTTTTAAGTGCCTTTCAAGATAGAGAAGCTCAGGATTTACTCAACTGTATTTAGTTAGGTTTTTCAAGCTGCCAAATGCTGAAGAAAATAATAAATTAATTCATTGGTTTGGTTAACTAGAGAGCAAGGAGGAAGATGTATATTTCACTAGTTCCTCGAATGTCAATTGGCTGTTTTCATTGTGCTATGGTGACGGTGGGGCATTCCTCAGTCAGCTGGCTGAGGGCTCATGGGGAGCTTTTCTTCCTTAAGGATGTTGGGGGAGAGCTCCGTAAAGCTTGGGAAGGGTCACCCACCCCAGCCGTGGACCTCCCCAGGAGGAGGCTGTAGTTTCCCCTCTGCTCTGGAGGGGCAGGTTGAGTGCTGGAGAAGAGAGTTATTATGCAGCTCCAGAAGATGTTAAAGAGAGAAACTTCTTTTATTGAAATTTCCTTTTACTATATAGAGTGGAATTTCGTTCCTGGGAAATCAGTTTCCTAACTCATTGCTTATTCATGACCTTTGCGAAACAGTGTCAACCCCTCCAGTCCAAGAGTTCACACTATTACATTTTGTTCCAGAAGCCAGCAGGCATCGAAGCTCTGGGGGCTGCTTCGCTGGAGGGGGACAGGGAGATGCAGGCATCGTATTTATAGCACACTCCCCAGAATCCTCCTCACCCGTTAGAAATTCCAGGAAAGGGCACTGACCTTCTCAATTTGGCTATGCTAGGCTTGAGGTGGAGGTGGGGGCTCAGGGAAGGAAGGCAGAAGACTGGATCTCAAAGGTGGAGCCGTAAAAGCATCTGGAGCTGATGCCACCAATATAAGAGGCCAGCTTGTCTCCTCAACCTGTGTCCTGCCTGCTTCTTGGCTGACCGCCCAAGCCAAAATTTGGTCAAACTCTTTCCCGGATTCCCAGCTGGGTCTCCCCTGTCCTGGGTTCCCGGCATTTTCTCTATTTACTAAATGTTCTTTATGATCTCAGTTAGTGGGAGACAGAAAACCCACTGCTAAACAGGGAAGCAGCTGAAAACCCAAAATGCCAGCATGTCTCGTCTGGTCCGCGGTGCTGCACTAATCCATTCATTCATTGCTATCTCCATTCACAAACATCTCCTGCCTGTCTGTGAGAGGTGCGAGAGCTTTCAGGTCTTGACGTGTCATTCCGCATTGGAAAGGATAACCAAGGGTGGTCAGAGTGGTTAGAAGAGGGGAAGTGCCCTCCGTCTGCGGCGTGGACATCGAGAGTAACCTGGAGGCAGGGTCTCTGTCCAGATCCCCCTCCAGCCGGAGGTTGGAGGGGGGTGAAGGATGAGACAAGACAGAGCCGGGTGGGGTAGTAAAGTGAGCGAAGAGCGAAAGTAAGAACGCTCTCAGCACTGGCGCCCAAGGAAGTTTAGGATTAGAATAGAGCACAACAAACCTCATCCGAACCTCGCCTAAGAAACCATCCCCGGGACACTGCGGCCCTCGGGGCGGCCTCCCTGCTGTGGGGCCGGCGTGCTTGGTGAGCAAAGAAATCATCAAAGGCTGGGGCAGCGGGAACGCTGCAGCCATTAGACAGAGGAAGACAGATTTCCTTTAAGATGTGCCTTTCAAGGCGGCTCATTTCCCTTGGTGGACCCCAGGAGAGCCCAGGATAGGTGCCATCGAGGAAACCCAGGCTGTTTAAGATCAACACGGTTTAATGCAGCACCAGAGCCTCAGGTCAGACCAAGACATGACTTCCTGGCTGTTAGAGCTTATTGGGCCTTGAAAGAGGACTCCTAGAGAGACTGTGAAATCACCTTCTCACAACATCTTTAGATTCCTTTTTCTCTGGGGCAGTGGATTGAGGGCCAGACCAGGGGCAGGAGGATAATTTTGATGAATTCTCAAGCCTCTTCATCTCCCCACGGGAGGCACTTTCCAGTCTAAGGACTGAGCTTCCCGACCCCCACCCTCACCCTTTTCTGCATAGGTAGTTGGGTCCGAAGCTGGTTGGGACAGTAAATTGTTCTTCAGTACCTGGGGGACAGCGGGTGTAGGAGGAAGCTTTCTCATTTTACTTTATTTTTCAAAGATGGGTCAACTGGGTAGCAGACTCCAGAGCTTCAAATACTGAATAAGAAATATTCTTAGCCTGGAAGCCATTTTAATATTTTAAATATGTGGGGTTTCTCCAGCTTTGCAACAGCTGTAGGATGTAAAACAAAATCCATTTCTCTCGAGTCCCTGGGCAAGGCTAAAGTATCAAATGGTAAAGCGGGGTGTTTGGTGGGGGTAGAGAGGGGGTGGCAGGCAAGAGGTGGGGTATAGAGTGCATTTTCTTCATGTCGTGGGACATTTTCTAAAATATCAGATATGAATCCTCAGAGCCCCTGGAGAGCTGTAGATTTAATATCATCAGAACGTCTGAGAGCTTTGGAAATACCCCAGAATTTGAAAGCGAACTCCTTGGGCAAAACAATCAAATACAGGCTCTGCCTGCCAGCGTCTGGATGCTGACATTCTCTGGTTTGAAGAAGGGAGAAAGGACCGGGGCAGGAGGGCCTTTCTCTGGACTGTTGTGGGTTTGTGTTCCTTCTGCAGGATCCCAAGTGGGACGTTGTGCTCACTGGGCTTGCGAGCACAACAACTGCCACACCAATGCCAAGGCCAATTTGGTTAAATGAGTTCATGAACTGATTGAATATCTATTAGGCATGAAGGCTGTGCCGGGAAGCGAGCTATGGGGTCAGCACTGGACCCTGACGAGGGCACCACATGGCCCTTCTCTAACCAGACCTTCTGTCCATACTGCATCCCTATCCTTGATGCTTTTGAGATTCCAGAACTAGCCATTCATTCATTCAATCATTTGGAGCATTCAGTAGATACTCATTGCATCCCTACCAATTATCAGGCACTATTCTCAGAGCCATAAACAAGACAGATGATCTTCTTGTTCCTATAGGCCTCACATTCTAGTGACAAGAGATGCACAAACAAATGAAAAAAGACAAGTAGATAGATGTTCAGATAGATGGATAGATTGGCAGGCTTTTATATTAATTATAGATAAATAAACATTTAAAATTTATGTGTGTGCACAAATCTGGATACATATGCATATGGATGTACATGTACACATGTGTGTATAGTGATCTCAAATAGGATGAATGCTATAAAGCAAATAAACCAGGTACAAGTAACAGAGCGTGACTGGGGTGGGGCTCCAGCTTTAGTTCAGATGGGTGGGAAAGACTCCCTGTGACACTTAAGCTGAAACCTGCATGCACAGAAACGGCCCAACCTGTGTTCATTCTGCTGCATTGTGCTGCCTCCCATGTGCAGTATGGACCCTAATGCAGCAGGTCCCTGCACCTTTAGTGCCCACAGGGCCAAAGTGGCACTGAGTGGGGGAACAGGTTGGAAAAAAGCAAGAGAAACAGGAGGTGGTAAAAGAGAGCAATGGAGAGGCCAGGCTTTAGTGTTGGCCAGAGCTGACCTCCAGTTCAGACTGCTCCTTACTAGTTCCATGACCTTGGAGCAACAGCTGGCATGTATAAAGTGTTCACTGAATGTTGGTTGAATGAATGAATGAATACCTTCTGAAAGCAATCAGAATGATTCAGCCATTCCAAACCTGGCATTTAAAGAACCATGGAAGGCACTGGAGATGGTTGTCCTGGGGAAAAGCAGGCTGAGAGCTCCACTTCCCACTTAGAGGAGGGAATAGGATTGTTTCTTCTCCTACCAGAAAGTGGAAATCTTGAACCAATCGGTGTAAACTCCAGGAAGAAAATTTCAATACATCACTGGCAAGAAGTTTCTACAATTCAGAGCTGTTGGTGGGACTAAGCAGCCTAAACGAGCAGTGAGCACCTTGTCACCAGGAAATCCAAGCAGAGGCTGGAAGATTGCTAGAATGCATCATTTTAGAGCAGGAGTTCTCAACCTTTTTCTGTTCCACGGATCGCTTTGCCAACCAGGTGAAAACCACAGACCCCTTACTAAGTCCACACTGTACTGTGTATTATTTAATAAACACATCACACCCATACCAACATGTCCCCACAAGAATGTTTTTTTGAATTTAATTTCAAACTCATGGACCCTTTGTTAAGAACCCCTGTTTTAGAGGGAAGCATTTTCAGATAAAGCCTCACATCCTTGACAGCCTATGAGGCACTCTGGGGTGAGTGACCATCAGGCCTTTTAGCAATTTTCCTGGGGTAATTAGGGAACAACAGTGAACTGATCCCCTTGATGGCTGGCGGGTGGTTAGTGGGAGAAACTTTGGTAGCTATAGGTTTATTTAGCTGTACATTTGCCCAGAAAATGTTTCCATGTATCCAAAAGCTGGTCAGAGGGAGGCCTTCCCCGGTTTGGAGACAAGAGAAGCAGGAGAAGCTCTCTCTGTCTCTGCAGGTCACCAAACAGGCTCCTGCTAACGATCACCCTTGCTACCTCTCAGAGAAAGCCAGTCTCTAGTAGTAAAAACAAAGTCAGAGGCAGACAAAGATGAAAGACAGAGAGAAGGGAGAACCTGAGGCTCTTCCTTCCATTTCTGAGCTGCCCTAGTGTCCTTCCCATTACTTATGACTTCCACTAAGCTACAATTGGATTTATGTCTCTTTTAACTGAGAAAATTGCGACAAGCATGCCTGCTCCCTTGGAAGAGCCTTCCACCTATCCATTCATTCAACAACTCTTCACTGAGCCCCTTGTGCTCTATGGCCGGCATGATGGTAGGTGCCGGGGATCTTGCGATGAATAAGCCATTGTCCCTGCCCCCTAGGAACTCAAAGTCCAATGGAGAAGACAAATAAGTGTTACCCATAGCTCGAACCCCTAATTTCATAACCCATGTGAATTCATACTCTTCCCCACCATTTGTGCAAATTCCCACTTTCTCCCTCTTGATCTCCCTCTCTCCACTCCCGTGTCCACGGATGTCACCCTTGAGCCAGTCTGAGCACAGTTCTAGGCCCCTTTACCATTTTCCCACAAAAAAATGCAATAACAATGCTAATTTCCTTTTTTGGTGCCTTGAGTGTAGACCTAAGGAGTTACAGTAAAGGAATATGTCCTCTACTCTAGTGCCTTCTGCCATCTTGCTGGTTTCCATCCAACAGCCCGAACTTTTAACATGGACTCCCAGCATTGCACAGCTCCTCGGAGTGTAATCTAGCCCTCGCTGCTGTGACCTAGCCCCCAGGGCAGTCAGCTGTCCCTCGAATCCAGAGAATAAAACACGTTCATCGATAAACCACTACAATGCAGGGGTAAGCTCAGGATGCCCGTGCTGAGGTGACATAGAAGAGGGGTAACTATCCTAGCCTGGGGCTTGAAGGATGAGTTCTGGAAAGGATTCCTGGATGAAGAGGGGAGATCAGAAGAGGATCTTCCAAGCAGAACAATTGACAAGAGCGGAGAAGCCAGAGGGGGAATGGTGGCTTGCGGGGGAAAAAAAAGGTTCAGCAGGATTAGAGAACCCGGTGTGAGCTGCCGCAAGAGATGGCACCGGAGAGGGAGGTAGGCAGGGGTTGGGCCACCAAAGATGGGGCAGCCCATGCTAAGGGCTGTGGACTGTAAGCTCTAGAAGGGGGGCTGCTCCTGGGAGATTTTAAGCCTGGAAGTGGCATCATTAGATAATTTAGAACGATTGTAGGGACTGGGGTATGGCCAGCCTGTTTCAGGGGCTGTCCCTGAAACCCAGCCGTAGGACTGAGGGAACCTCAAGCTCAGAGCCAAGGTCACTGTGGGGCAGCAGTCCTTCTTCTCCCAGGGAATGGGTATGAGACCAGTGTCAATGCTGAGCACCCAGGCCCTGCGACAAAGACGGCAAGCAGAGCCCAGAGTGGCTGGCCTTTGCCTACGGGGGCACCCACTGCCTGGACGGGATATGCAGCCACACCCACTTTTTTCTCCAACAACTCTGGATATTTGTTATCAGACCAAAAACTAAGTCTGCAAGATTCATGGGCCTTCGAGACCTGGTAGAAGAATTCAAACTAATTTTCGAATGCCTTAAAGTCAGCACAATCTCAACTGCAGTTTTACCAGAGTTCTTTTCTCCTCTCCACAAGCCCCACTACCCTCAATTCTAAGAGTCATTTGGATTTCAAGGAAAAGGGAATCAGTCCCCGTCCCAACTCATTTACCCTTGAATCTTGAAACTCTGTTTGTAAGGGTACTTGGACTTCCATGACACCTTCATAGGCTCCCTTAGGCAGCGTCTTGATTTGAATCAGGAAATTGTATTTTGTGAGAACTTTATGCTCAAGTTCAATAATAATGTCAGAACCCACGAAATGCGAGTGGGTTCTAAATTTGGAAAAACATGTTCTCCAATCTCTCCCCAAAGCATTCCTTCAGCTATTGACTTTGGAGGCAACTTCTCTATACCGTGTGACTGTTTAATGTTTGCTGTGAATGACACTGAAACTTCAAACACCAGAAGAGCTTACTCGGCAGATCAACACATCATCGTTTCCAATCATCTGCTTTGGAAGAACGCCATAGAGCGAATCCAATATATAGCCAGCTCCTTTCTTGGCAAAACTGCTGAGTTGAGTCTTGTTTCCATGCAAGACGTCTGCCCTGACTTAAACTTTAACTACCTGCCAGCGTCCTTCCTGAGCTATTTGCACTGTGAACATAGAGCCTAAAAAGATTTATTAAAAAAAAAAAAAAAAGTTAGCCGTGTGTCATTTTTAGAAAGGCGAGACACCCAGCACATCCTACTCTGAGTAGATTTCTTTGACGGCTTATGATGTTGCCTGAATGGTAAATATACCCTCAGACTCCGAGTAAATAGTCCATGGCATGTAACTTGGGTATAAAAGAGGAAATTTTACACAACGTGGCCACAGACGCCTTGTCATTTCCCAGAAAATTAGAGGGTCTTCCAGTGACCCTGTAAATTCATCACACGTGTATTCTTCCACAGCTTCAGGAACAGATGGGGGCCTGTTTTGATAATGTTTTCCCATCCCCATAGATAACATGGGGGCGGGGGGGGGGGGAACGCTGGGGGGAGGGCAGCCTGCCATTGCTCCCAGAAACGGGAAACCAGCGCTTTGGGCTGCTGGGCGCCCTGTGCCCCTGGTTGCCTGAAAGACACTTTGTTAGCTCCGAGCATTTCAGAGCACTTCGTTGCTAAGGGGGGCGGCAAGGCTTCTGGGTGGACGCTAATTCCTTTAACTAGTCGGCCCTTTCCTAAGACACTATGACGTTAAAGGATTTGCTGAAGGAGAGATTCAAACCCGGAGGATGGGCTGGAATCAGAAAGAGGCTACAAGGGTCCCTTTGCCTCCAGAAAGGATCAGAGCTCTAGAGCCAAGAGAGATCTTGAAACCTGAGGAAGATTTCACAACCTCCCTCAGTGGACAGGGAGAAATGCAAGTCAACACCTTTCATGTAAGAACTGATGGTTCACTTTAAAACGGTGCCGCCTACCACTAATAACAACAGCTAGTGTTTTCTGAGAGGTTCCCAGGTACCTAGCGCTGTGAGGAGCACTTGAATGGTGTATTTCATCCAACCCACACCACAGTGGATGTGAGAGGAGGAAAACGAGCCTTAGAGAGCTCCAGGCATGCTGGGAGGGGTGGTGGGGCGATCTTGGGCAAGCTTCTTGGGCTCGCTGAGCCTTTTTTTCCCTCATCTGTGAAATGGAAATAACAGTAAGATGATACTACCTCTTTTCTTTGTCTTGTTAAGGCCAGGTTTGTATGTTTTAAATCACAATTTGTCATGATTTTAAGTGACATCTCAAATCATCCATTTGTCCATGCAACAAATATTATTGAACTCTTTTATTTGTAAGTCACTCCATCCAGACTTTCCTTTTTTCTCCCCACCCCCTCACTGTTTGTACTTGCTATGTCTGTTCATCTTCCTTGTTTCTTTAGGAGGCACAAGGAACTGAACCTGGGACTTCTGATGTGGGAGTGAGGCACCTAATCACCTAAGCCACTTCTGCTCCCTGCTTCATTGGGTCTCTCATTTTATTTTTTCTTCTTGTGTGTCTTGTTGCATGATCCTGCTGTGTCAGCTTGTCATGCCTGCCTGTCACGCCAGCTTGCTGTCTTGCTCATCCTCTCTAGGAGGCACCAGGAACCTCTGCTCTCTGCTTTGTTGCATCTCTCATTATGATTTTTCTTCTTGTGTCTCTTGTTGTATCATCTTGTGGTGTCAGCTTGCCATGTCCATCTCACCAGCTCTCTGTCTTCTCTAGGTGGCACCAGGAACCGAACCATGGACCTCCCATGTAGTAGATGGGAGCTCAATCACTTGAGCCACATCTGCTTCCTTCCCATCTAGAATTTTAATCGGAATTTTTAAAATCAGTCAATTCATTGCCTTTTCATAGTGGTCTTTATCATCATTATCATACCTGTATCAAGCATCTAATTATGCCACTGTCTCTTTTACAAAAAATAACCAATATCAATTTTGTTCTTTGCTATTCACAAAGTCCTTCCACAATAGGCTTTCTCATCTGTGATCCTTATGACAACTAGCAAAGAAAAGTAAAACAGGTATGATCTTTATTATTACATTTTACCATTTTACACATAAGGAAAGCAAGGCTTAGGCATCTTAAGTGAATGCTAGAACTAGGGTTCAAACTCAGATCTCATGATTCCTGAACCTGAACTCTTCCCACCGTGTCCACTGTTGCACACGACAAACATGTAGATGCCTCCCCCCAGGAGCTTGTGGCACAAAACAGGAGTGTTAGTAGAAGCACACCAGCACACAGAGGCAGGGTAGCTTGGGGGTCACATGCGTGGACTCTTGAGCCCGATAGCCTGGGTTCTATACCTTGCCTCTGCCCCTTACTAGCTGAATGACCTTGGGCAAGTTATTTAACCTCTTAGCACCTCAGTTTCCTCATCGACCAAAGGGGGATAATAATTGTACCTTCTGTGTAAACTAGCTGTGAAGACCAATGATTAATATATATAAAGGTCTTTGGATGGTGCCTCACACTTAGTAAGTGCCATCTAATTGTTCATTGTTTAATAGTATTCTAGAGACATCTGAAAGCAATCAAAAACTGAGAAATGAAGGACAGAGAAGAACAAAGAGCCCTAGCCAGAGGCCCAGGAGGAAGAGAATTAACTGGAACTACCTCAGTCAAGAGATGTAGTTCTACTTCCCATTTTGCCACTTGCTACCTGTGCACCCTTGAACAAATCAGCCACTTTCCTCCTCATCCTTCAGTTGAGGAAGTTAAACCATATGGGGGGGGGGGGCTTGGCAAAGACCCATTGACTCCATCATATGACCCAATGTCCCTGGAGATTGGATGTGCCCACCTAGTCATCCCACTTTGTTTAATACCCACTGGTGAAGACAATCAGTTAGTTCTCTTAGGACCAACTTGGGCTGACCAACTCATCCCGGTTTGCTGGGACTCTCCCAGTTTTAAAATGGAAAATTCTATGTTCTAGGAACTCCCTCAATCCCTGGCAAACTAGGCCAGTTGATCACACTACTCAGGCCAGCCTTTTATTAAACTGTAATCTAGTCCAGTATTTCCCACATTTTGCCATTCATGTTACCACCTTCGTATTTTTTTGCTATTGCCATCTTCCAACTATAAAATTACTCAAATATATTTATTTCAAAAGAATATTTTACATCAACTGTAGCTCAGAATAGGAGAGGTTAGCTGAAGCAACAAATAATCCCATAAAGCAGAAAGCTGGAATTATGCAGTGAACAGCACCACAACTGTTAAAAATTGGAGGAAAAGTAAAATTCAATCAATGAAAACAAAACAGTTGTCAAGAAATGGTGCTGCTGGCTGAAGGCTCTGTCTAGCCCCAGGGACTTGCTCACTCTTTGTTAGAAGGGGATATTAGTAAGAGTTAAAAATACCCCGAGATTTTCTCCTTTCCATAAACAGAAGGACTGAAACTATCACTCTATGATTTAATATTATTTAATGTCATAACTGTTTACTACCTAAAATCACCTCACACACCCCCAGTGGAGCACATCACAGGCTTTGGGAAAGACAGGATCCAAGAGATTGCATTTTAAAGATTCAAGAGCAAGGGCCAGGTTACACATTCAAACTCTCAGATCTTGGAGAGGCACCCCTTCAAAGCCAAAGCCCTCACTGCTAGTTAATACCAATCAGAGAGGCCAAGAGCTGAGAGAGGATCACCCGCTTTCTTTTTTTCCCAAATCCCCACCTTGCCCCATAGGCTGCCTAGAGAGTACCACAAAGAACAAAAGACAGAGAGATCCACCCAAGACAAGACAAGAGCAAGTGGAGAGAATTCCAGCATGGCCAAGAAAAACAGCACAAAGGTCCCATGACCTCTGGCCCCAGCAAGGTTTAGCCAGCTCCCCAAAACAGGCTACAGGCTACAGTGTGTGACTGAGTCTTCAAGGACCCACATCACTATTACTTCCTCCAAAGCTATAAAAGTGCAAAAATTGGTTTGCCACCCAAGATTGGTTACCCAGGCAAATGCCAAATCGTCCTGCAAGAGAGCCCAATCCCATTGCCTGTAGCCTTCCCTTACCCAAACCCTCCAATTCCATGAATGCCATTCCATTTCTCCATTCCAAGACTGTTCCCTCAGTTGGGCCACCACATGTATTCCAGGGCTTTAAATACCATATATGAGCCAATGACCCCAATCTATAATCCAGCTCAGCTGTCGGCTGTGTTCCAGACCTTACCCCATACCCCCACTTGGGCATCTTCAAGGACCTCATACTCAACGTGTCCAAAATTGAACATATGATCTACCCTGCCCCCAAACACCTTCTTCTTCCACCATCCACTGAAGCCCTCCAAACCTAGGAATCCTCTATGATTCCTCCTTCTCCTTTATCACCCGCATCCAATCCTATCAATATTATCACCTAAATGCTTGTAGAATTGATCCACATTCTTTGCCCCCACCATACCCACCCTACTCCAGGCCACCCTCACCTCTACCCTGAACTTTGAAAGGATCCTAAGTGGTCTCCCACAGCCACCCTTCCTTCTCTCTAATCATCTCTGATCTACTTCTCAGCTACAAGCAATTTTTTTTAATGTAAATATCCTTTCCTCGCTTTTCACTTAAAATCCTTTAAGTGTATTCTATTGCCCTTATAATAAATCCTCAAATCCTTAACATGGCTAGGAAGGCTCTGTGTAATACACCCCTTCCTACTTCTGCAGGTTCACCTCAACTCACTCTCCCCACGCTGCTGTTCTCTCCACCTAGCCTTACACGGCTTCCTCTGCTTCTCAACCCTCCCGGTTCCCCACAGTTTCAGGGTCTTGCACAAGCTTGGAACAGGCCAGCTCTTCTCTTTGCTTAGCTATTTCCTGCTCATTCTTCACAGCTCAATGTAAACAACACTCCTCTGAGAAATCTTCCCTGATCTCTCAGGCCAAGTTAGGGACCCCTTCCCCGCATATAAACTAGCATGACTATGACTATCCTTCATGACTATCAGTATACTAGTAATTCCTGTCCAATAGCTGTCCCCATTTGGCTGCCAACTCCACAGGGACAGAGACCCACCAACACACCGGACACCGAGCCCAGTGCCAGGAAATAGAAAGTGCTCCGTAACTATCTGTAGACTGAGAGATTCCTGTGAAGATTCCTCTCAAGCAGCCTGGATCCCCCACCCATGCAGAGCCACCTGTGCCTCCTCTCTGTCTGCCTTTTGAAGAAAACTCAATCGACCATTCTGGTCTTTGAGTCCGCAGTATCTGGTGACACCACTGGGAACACTGACAAAAATGTGGCTGTAGTGGGTTCACCCAGCTCTCAGGAAGGAATAAGTCTCGGGTCATACCGGAGCGTGCACAGGAAGAGCAGGAGCTGGAGCAGACAGTGCGGGGTGTCCCAAGCCTTGGGTCTTGGGTTTCTCTTCCTAGAGTATTTATATCCATCCGGAGAAGCTGGCTGGCCTCATGATGTGTGAGCCTATGTCCACCCAGAGCGGCCATACACTGAATGTATTGAATACCAGGCCTTATATGGGCATCTCTTGCTGATTTGTATGTTGTTAATAAGTGACATGAAGTGGATGGCTAAGGCAGAATGCTGAATATGTGCCTTCCCTTGTCCTCTCAAAGGCACAAGGTTGTTGGTTTGGTGCATGTGTTTGTTTTCAATGGAATGATTATTTTTAAAATGAAAAAGGGTAGTTATGGGGCCCAAGGACATTTGATAAACTGTATAGGGACAAATACACAGTTCAGAAGTAGAGCAAAGAATCCAGATTCTGTGTCCAGTCTCTCAACATACGAATCACTACCATTTGGTAGGTGTTCATGCCAAGCACACGCTAAAGCAAGGCCATTTACTCATTTAATCCCCACAACAGCCCTGTTGGGTGGATACTGTCATTATCCCCATTTTACGAATGAGGAAATTGAGGCCCAAGGAGATTATGTGGCTGGCCCAAGGCCACCTATTTATTAAGTGGCATGGCTGAAATTTGAACCAAGGTAGCATGGATCAAGAATCCAGAAAAAGAGTTGGGCCCCCTGGTGATGTATTCAGTCCAAACCAAAACCATACCCAAAGGACTCACGACATCCTCATTTGGTAAGGGCTGCAGCCTTGTGCTCAAAGTGCTTACACTTTAGCAGGGAGATCAAACGAGATCCCAGTGATCTACAATAATGCAAGTTAGAGGTGTGAAATGCCAGGCGAGGGGCACAGGGGCTGGGGAGAGGGCTGTACAAGGAGGGAGAGACCCTACCGCATGGGACCTCATGTCTGCCTCCCGCTTTGCCATTGCCCAGCTCTGTGACTGTGGACATTGAGTTAATCCATCCAACTCTGTAAAGTGGGAATGAAGATGATGATGATGCTAGCTCCTATCTCACAGGGATGAGTAGGGATTAAAATGAGAGAAGACATGCAAAGCATTCAGGACAGAGCATGAGATTAATAAATATTGGCCATTTTTATTTCTAACAGAGGAGTTGATGTTTTTACTAACTTGATGTATTTACAAATATACATCAAGCACCTACTAATAATGTACCAGGTACTGTGCCAGGTTCTAGAAATACAAAGAAGAAAGAGAGAGCAGCCAGGCCTTCCAAGAGTTCATTGATCAGAGAAAGACTTAAATATAGTCTACGTGGGGCAGAGGGGGCAAGGCGGGTGGGAGTCTTGTGTCCTTGCAAAAGGAATCAAAGGAGGTAAACTGAGGCAGGAGACCAGGGTGAGGGAAATGGGGTTTGGGTGTTTTCAGCATGTGCAAAAGCGCCAGCCAGGAGCCAACTTGAAGGCATCCAGTCTGCTGAGTGGTGGGTTTGAAGATGGGTGGTGGTGGTGGGTGCTGTGGTGAAGTCTGCCTCCCAATCGAGAAGTCTTCTTTATCTCAAGACTCAGTTTTCAAAACGAACTTTGAGGCAAAGGAAGAAATAAACATTTAAGCAGGCATCTAAGTGGGTTCCTTTTTCTTTTTTTCCTTTTTAGTTATTTGCCTGTTGGCCAGGCAGGAGATAAAACTGAATTTATGCCTCACCAAAGAGGCACCAGAAAAGGAAGGGAGAGAAGAGAGAGAGATTACGCAGGGTCTTTTTTCTTCCAAGAGTCTCCTCAGTAGAATCCTGCGGATCTGTCTCCGGGGGAGCAGTTCGCCCTCCAGAAAATATGACACTTTATTTCCTGCCCTTGTTTGTTAGCACACCCCATTACCATCCATCTCAGTTTCATGTAACTGCCAGGCGGCATTAACGCCCTCCTCCTCTCCCAGGCAGAAAATAGAAAAGGAAGAATTCAGCAGAATTTCCCCCGTGGCACCCTCGGCGGCACCAAGATAACCAGAGTAGAAACCACAATTGGATCCTTATTCCTTCAGCCCAGGAATGCAACGGACGGGACGGTTTAACCACCTTCCGCATTTTCCTGCGAAGAGAGTCGGCTTGTTATTTCGGTTGTCTGGGCTCCCTTCTCTGCAACGGAAAAAAGATACATTAATTAATTAATTTTTTTTTTAACGTTAGGCAGGAGATGTTGCAAACTGTCAGGAACTGTCAGTGGGCGTGTGCCTCAATCAGGTAAGCGGGCGGCGGGCGCCTGCGGCGGGGACACACTGCCCCCTAGTGGCCGCCCGGCCCGCGCAGCCCCGCCCCGCCCCCGAGCCCGTGCTCGGCAAAGTCCTTCCTGCCTCGCTGCAGCCCTGTGTGGGCTGCGTGTGGTGTGGCCGGTGCTACGTCTCCACCGCCCGCCCCAGAACACACACACAGTTCATTTTCTCTTCCAGCCTAGAAAAGCAATTTCATTTCTCCTCTTCTAGTTCCAAGGAGCCCACATTTCCTACGAACCTTCAGCGTTGCGGGCCCTGGGCTTGTCCGAGAAGGCGGTACCGGGATACGGCTGGTGCTTCAGGCCCGCCGAGTTGGCGCGAAAGGCAGGCAGGGTCCCAGCCTGACACGGCTGAGAGGGGGGCCGAGAGCTGGGGTTCGTGGAGAGGCTCCTGGCTGCCAGACGCTGTGCACACATTATCCCCCCGGAGCCTCAAGAGTCGCCATTTATAGAACTGGAAACAGGTTTCGACTATTAAATGACTCGCCCGGATCACAATATTTAATAAATATTTACACAGCATTTATCAGTCAGTTATAGGTACTGTATCTGGTACTTTATGTGTAACAACTTATTGAAGCATCATGGCAACCCTGTGAGGTAAGGGCTATTATGTCCATTTCACAGAGGAGGATACTAAGGTAAGCACTAGTAAGTGGTGAGTCTGGGGTTAAACCCAGAAGTCTGGTTTCAGTGCCCTCAGCCACTGCACTGGACTGAAGCATGTATGCCAGCAAGGAAGAGGCCAGCATTCCACCCCCCAGGTGACCCGCCTAATCCCAAGCTCTTCCCTGGGGTAGCCTGCTCCATCCTCTGAGCAGAAGCAGCAATGATTCTAATTCATCTTCTATCTTCGGCCTCATGCCTGGCACCCAGGGGACACGATATGTGTCCTACTCTGTGACTGAGCTCTTTTGAGCTTCATAGCAGCCCCATGAGGTAAGTATTACCAGTCTCACTTTAAACATGAGAAAACATGACTTTTTTCCAAAGGGGTTAAGAAACTTGTCTCAAGCTTCCTAACTAATGAGTGGAGACCTGGATACCCAGGCTTCCTGACTCTCAAGCTTAGGTCTTCTCGCTCTGTCACTGTCAGCCAGGGGTCCCACACAGAGAAAGCTCAGCCTCCCCCTCGCCCCCCACCCCAAGCAGCCCAGACCCACTCCTGCCTTAAGACCTTAGCTCTAGCAATTTCCTCAGCCTGGAATGCTCTTCCTGTAGATGGTTCTTCATGCAGTTGGCTCCTTCCTGTCATTCCAGTGTCAGCTCCAATGTCACCTCCTCTGAAAAGCCTTCCTTGTCCACCCAACCTAAAATAGCCTTCCAGGCACTCTCCATTGCATCACTGTTTTATATTCTTCCCAGCAGTTACTAATCTCTGACAAGTTCTTATTTAGTTACTATTGTTAGTCTCATCTTGCATCCACTAGGGACTATCAATTGCGTAGCACCTCCCATGTACCAAGCAAAGTTCCAAGTACTTTACACACAGTAGGCGATTTAGTCTCCACAACCACCCTATCCAGAAGGTTCTGTTCATATTCCCATTTTACAAAAGAGGAAACTGAGACAGGAGAGGTTTGGGAACGTGCCCAAGATTCCAGTTAGTAAGCTGTGCTCTTAGCCACCATAAAAGCATCAGCCTTAATGGTCTCGTTCATCTCTGCACCCCCAGGGCCTAGAACAGTGTGAGGCATACAGGAGGCGCTCAGAGAATATTTGCCAGATGAATGAGGAAAGTGGACCCCAACCCAGGCCTCCCAACACCCAGACTTGGCTTCTTTCTCCAGCATCACAGAGCTTCAGGAAGCTCTGAGCCAGTGGTTCTCAAGCCTTAGCTAGCAGCAGAATCTTCGGTGGGGCTTGTTAAAACACAGATTTTGGGCCTCAGCAGCCTGTGTTCTGATTCTGAAGGTCTGGGTAATTTGCATGTCTAACAAGTTCCCTTCTGGTCCCTGGCACCACACTTTGAGAACCACTGCTGTATGCTATCCATTAAACCACAAGAGAGCAAAGAACCTTGTCATGACCAGACAGAGGAAAGGCAGAGCCCGCATTTCATTTTAAATATGTACATTTGAGCCATCTGAAAAGTGCACCACACAAAAATGAGTCATCAGTTTTAATCAGTTAGTTGAGAAATATCCAAAGCAGAGGTTTGTTTTTTATCAGGCAAATTTACAGGCTTCGAGGGAAGGGAAGCTGGGCTCTATGAGACTCACTGACTACCTCTGTGGGGCTAGACCCCTGTTCTAATTTAAAATTATAGGTCCCAGCTGTGGCTTCCTGCCTCCACTCCCATCTATTTCCCTGTGTCTCAGGATAACGTCCAAATTCCTTACCGAGGTCTGCCAGGCACTGTGAGACCTGGCCATTGCCCATTTCCCAGCCTCCCACAGCAGGCACTCTCCTCTTAGGTGAGGCCTCATTGGCCTTCTCGAGCTCTGGAACACCAGCTTCTTCTCTACCTCAGGGCCTCTGTGCCTGCTAGACCCCCTGCCTGCAACACTCATACCATGATCCCCCTTCCTACCTCAACTCCAGTGTGCCCCTTCCCCTTGAAGCTGTCCCCAAACTGTCTCCACAGGAGAATTAGGTACTTCCTGTGCATTACCTGTGTACCTAGTTCACATTTCGGTGCTGGGTTGGGATGGTGCAGGACAAGGAGAGAATTCACCAACTCAACAAATAACATTTATCAACTGCCTCCTGGGTGCAGAGCATGAGCTGGACTCTGAAGGTACAGTACACAGGACAATAATAGTCCTGCCATCCCAGAGCAAGGCTTAGCCAACACTTCCCGTGGGCTAGCCTCTGAGATGGGGACTTTATGTGGACATTAGAGAAGAAGCAGGGCACAGGGTTAACATTGGTCAAGTCCTGCCTCTGTCACTTTCTAACGTTATGACTTCATGACCTGGGAGAAGTCACTGAGGCTCTCAGGGTCACATCTGTTAAATAGGTACAATAATTGTATCTACCTCTCAAGATTATTGTGAAGAATAAATAAATTAATACAGATAAGACATTTAGCACAGTGCCTGGTACATTTTAAATACTCCAAAAATATTAACAATTATCTCATTTAATGCTCTCAGCAATTTAGAAACCAATGATATTATCCAAATTAAAAAAGGGAAACTAACAGAATCAGAGAGGCTAAGTGACTCACCTAGTCACACAGCTCAGAAAGAGGTTAAAACCCAGCTCTACAAACAACTTTATGTCTCTATCTGAGAACTTAACTGAAATGATTGACTTTCTGGAAAAATATAAGTTGCTATAACTGAAGAAGAAATTGAAAGCCTAAATAGGTCTATAACCATTAAAGAGGTTGAATTAGTAAATAAATATTCACTCATCAAAACAAACACACAGCCCACAAAGTTTTTCAGGGGAGTTCTACCGAAACATCGAAGAACAGATAATCCTTATTTATGCAGTTTCAGAAAACAGAAAGAGAGGAATTTCTGTAAGTCATTTACTTTTTTTAAATGTCTTTATTTTGACTCACTCTTCCATCCCCCATCCCAAGATGGCCCCATCATCTGTTTGCTTGTTGTTTTTGCTTGCTGTCTGCTCGATGTCTGCTCATTGTTTGTTTGTCGTCTTTAGGAGCACCAGGAACCAAACCCAGGACCTCCCATGTGGGAGGCGGCACTCAACTGCTTGAGCCACATCCACTCTCTCTAAATAATTTATAAGGTTAGTGTAATAAAACAAGAGAGGAAAGCAGCTGTGGCTCAATCAGCTGGGCTCCCGTCTACCATATGGGAAGCCCTGAGTTCGCGTCGCAGGGCCTCCTTGGGAA
The DNA here is from genome assembly GCF_030445035.2 of Dasypus novemcinctus. Classification (NCBI taxonomy): domain Eukaryota; kingdom Metazoa; phylum Chordata; class Mammalia; order Cingulata; family Dasypodidae; genus Dasypus; species Dasypus novemcinctus. The sequence continues at coordinate 48,768,150 of NC_080693.1, read as the reverse complement.
GGCAGGCCCACCTGCACGCTGCAGAGCACTGCCTGGTCCGCAGGCGCCGTGGAGTGCCAACACAGCAAAGGCGACGCAACAAAAAAGGGAGACAAGGAAAAACACAGAAGAGTGCACAGCGAATGGACACGGAGAGCAGACAGCAACCAAGCCGCAAGGGGGAGGGGAAATAAAAATAAATACAGACACAGAAGAATACACAATGAATGGACACAGAGAGCAGACGGCAGGCAAAAGTCATGGGGAGGGATTTAAAAAAAAAACAATTTTACTGATACTAATAATAGCTAACATTTATTGAGCATTTCCAATGTGCCAGTAAATGTTCTAAGCACTTTACATATATTAACATATAAAATCCTCACTAATCCCATGATTTAGACTCTATTATTTACAGATGAGGAAACCAAGAAACAAATGTTGAAGCATTTTTCCAGAGGTCACACAGCTAATAAGTAGAAAAGCCTAGATTCAAATCCAAGGAGTCTAACTCCATAATCCATGCTTTAACCACTATACTGTACTGCTTCCCAAGCAAAACTCTCAAATAAAATATGAGTAAACCAAATCAACAGTGTATAAAAATAATAATACAGCATAAATAAATAGAATTTGTCTCAGGAATTTAAGGATGGTTTAACATTAAAAACTCTATCATATACCACATTAATATTATTACAAATACTATAATCATTTCAATAAATGCAAAAAAAAAATCTTTTAAAAATGAAGTATCCCTTTATAATTTTTTCAAACTAAGAATGGAAAGGAACTTCTCTAACCTTATAATAGCTATCTACGAAAATGCTACAGCAATCATTATATTTTTTCTCTTTAAAGACAGGGATGAGGCAAATATAGAAAGAAACTATTATGACATCTATTCAATACTGTTTGAGAAGTCCTAGCTACAGCAGTAAAATAAAAACTAATAAGAGGTAGAAGGATTATAAAGAAAGTAACATTATTGTCATGAACAATATGATTTTCTTAATAGAACAATCAATAAAATCTACAATTTTGGAAGGACATTTATCTCACATTTCTTTGGAAGATAACTTATCAGAGTAACATTCCTGGCCTCTCTGCTCCTTCACCCATTCCAAAAGAGTAGTTTATGGAGTTTGAAGAAGGAACTGGGCCTGCACAGCTCAATCCCTTCCTCTCCACTCTCTTGGGGAACCAGCCTACCCACAGAAGGCTCCCCTTCTCTGCTCCTCCATTCCATGATTTTTACAAGAAGAAGAGAGGCCTACAGTTTCCCAGATCTGTCTATGACTGGACACATTTCATAATGGGATGGAATATTAGAGACTTTTGTAGCCACAGATCTAATCCACATTTCCAAACAACCTTATTAGTAATAGGTGCTTACCTCTGTCTCTCCAACTCCTGAATCTACTTCTCAAGCTGTTCCAAACTTAGGAGAGGAACAAGGGTAGCATATAGTAAGCCTCTCAAAACCCAAACTATTCAAATTTATAAGAGAGGTCAGAGAGGTTCCTGGATAAGATCAACATACAAAAATCAGGGAAGCGGATGTGGCTCAACTGATAGAGCATCTATCCACCATATCGGAGGTCCAGGGTTCGAACCCAGGGCCTTCTGGCCCATGTGGTGAGCTGGCCATGTGCAGTACTGCTGTGCACAAGGAGTGCTATGCCACACAGGGGTGTCCCCCGGGTAGGGGAGTCCCATGCACAAGGACTGTGCCCTATAAGGAGAGCTGCCCAGCGCAAAAAAAATGCAACCTTCCCAGGAATGGCGTTGCACACATGGAGAGCTGGTACAGCAAGATGATGCAACAAAAAGAGACACAGATTCCCGGTGCAACCGAGAGTGCACGTGACACAGAAGAACATACAGCGAATGAACACAAGAGGGCAGACAATGGGGCAGAGGGGGAAAGGGAGAGAAATAAAATAAATCTTAAAAAAAAAAAACATTATTACTATATATACCAAAATAACCAACTAGAAAATGTGTTTTTAAGAAAATCCCATTTACAATTATTAAAGTCCTACAAAGTATCTAGAAATAATGCTAATGAAAGATACGCAGGACCTTTACAAATAAACTTATAAAACTTTAATGATGGATATAAAAGATGGCCTAAATAAATGGGAAATAGACAATGTTCATATACAGGAAGATTCAATATTGTAAAGATGGCAACTCTTTCTTAAGTAGGGAAGCACCCCCTCACTTACTCTTGGCCCCCCAAACACTCTTCACCTATTCCCTAAACAAAAAGTTAAAAAAAAAAAAGAGACCCTATCTTGATTATTAAAATAATGCCCAATAATCCTTTTTTAAAATAGTAATAGCTAGTTTTATGGAGTACTTACTCAATAAAGTAATCATCTCAATAGCATTTTTTATAGTCTTTCTTCGTGCACAACTCCTTTTTTTTTAATTTTTTTTTTAAAAGATGCTTAGATTACATAAATGTTACACAGAAAATATAGGGATTCCAATATGCCCCACTCCCCACACCTCCCACACCCTCCCACATAAACAACATCCTTTATTAGTGTGACACATTCATTGCAATTGATAAACGCATTCTGGGGCATTGCCATTGAGCACGGACCGTAGTTCACATTGTAGTTTTTACTCTCTCCCACACAATTCTGCATGTTATGGGAAGATAAAAAATGGCCTATAATCTGTTGTTGCAGTGTCATTCAGGACAATTCCCAAGTCCCAAAAGAGCCCCTGTATTACACCTGTTTTTCCCTTCCCTTGCCCCCAGAGCCTCCAGTGGCCATTGCCTCCACATCAATGTTGTAATTTCTTCCATTGCTAGAATCACAATAAGTCTTTAGTAGAGTACCTGTAAGTCCCCTCTAGTCCATAATTCATTCCCCGATACTGAAGATTCTGGGATGGTGATGTCTACTCTACCTCTAATTGAGAGGGAGCTTTGATCCCATAAAGGCAATGGATGGAACTCTCTTACTTGCAGTTGTAGGCTCTCTCATTTCCTTGATATGGTGGTTATAAATCCTCACCTCCTTGTTAGTTGTCCTGGGTGAGTACAATGAACTGGAGAGTAGGTATTGCAACTCCACTGAGGCTCAGGGCCTGGCTAGCACATGGACCACCCTAAGATTTAAGTCTCTTGGATGTACACCTACCAACTCCAGCACCAATTATAGGTTCAAATAGAAGGGACAGATGAGCCATGTGTAGGGAAGACATAACTGAGTCCAACTCTGTTGCTCTCAGGAGCACAAACTCCAAAGTAGGTCCCACTAGCAAAGCACCAAACTCCATAGCTATCTGCCCTGACCATAGGACCTGGGTGTCTCCAGAGCCCTCAGGAGCCCCACTATTTGTGGTAGTGCTCACTTTGGCAATCTATGAGATTCTGCTGAGATGTGCATAAGCATTACCTCTGGGATGACCTCCCAACTCACTTTGAAGTCTCTTAGCCATATAAACTCATTTGTCTTTACCTTTTTCCCCTCTTATTTGAGGTCTTTTTCCAGTTGCATTGCTAGTTTGGTGCTTGGTAGTAATCCCTTGGTGCCAGGGAGGCTCATCCCCAGGAGTCGCATCCCACACTGGGGGGAAGGGAGTGCATTTATATGCTGAGTTTGGCTTAGAGAGAGGCCACATTTGAGCAACAAGGAGGCTCTAAGAAGGCAACTCTTAGGCACCCCACAACACTAGGCTAAGTTTCTATTTCAACAGCAAAGGCTCACAGGCATAGTAGTCAATATCAAGAGCCCTTCAATGGACCATCCTCCCTCACCAGTCATTGCCCCTGAACTTGAAGAACTGTTACTTCTCCATTAGAGAATGTGGCAGAGCTCTCCAGGATGGGAATTTAGTATTCTCTCGGTTATCGTGTGAGTTTCCACCAACTGTGACAATGCCACAAGAACATTTGAACACATTTATGTACCTTATATATATGCCCAGGTGAACTTCCTCCCATGTATCCCCCATCACTGACACCCCACATCAGTGATCCTCCCCTGCCCCAGCTGTAACCCTTCTGTGGTCCAAAGCTTCTTCAAAGATGAAGCCAATAAAATAGCCAAATACAATTAATAGGAAAATAAAATAATGATGATAGGTTTAAATATAAGAAACAAAATACATTTCAAATTTTTTAAATAAAATTAAAAGATTGGGATATTAAAAAATAATGATAAATATTTTTTAAAAATTTTTTTGACATTTTGCCTTTCATCCCTGTAATATCTGTTGCTCTGTATGTAGAGTGACATTTTCTTCCATTTATTCCTCAGTGTCTTTCTTATTTTCATTTTGTTTTCAAAATAGTTTTATGTCACAGTAAAGTCACATACAGAATACAGGGGACTCCCATATACCCAACATCCTCTCCTTTTTCCCCCTTCCTATATTAATACCTTTTTATATGTGGATGGTACCTTTGTTACAACTGATACACAAATAGAGAAACATAGCTTCTAACCATGGTCAATGGTTTACATTGTGATTTACATTTTAGACCATACACTTTTATAAATTTTGTTGATATTTAACATGGCCTGTGTCCATCACTGCAAGGTCGTGTAGAACACTTCCACTGCCCACTAAATACCCACTGTTCCATCTATTCTATTCCTCCCTCCCCCTCCCCTTGAGGCCCATGTGACCCCCTGGCTTCACTCCTTGGATGCAACCCTTCAGTTTCACTCCTTGGATGACAAGATTACTTGCAACAACACTGAGGTCTTGACATGCTGGTTTGTTCTCCCCTATTAGGAACCGTCCATGTTCTCAAGAGACTCCTGCCCATTTGTGAACATATCGGGCCTCCCCAGGATGGGAGTCCAACTCCTTCCCATTCACTATGGGTCTCCACCCACTAATACAACACATAACAAAATGATCACTCGCATACTCCCTAAACGCCTGCTCCAGGTGCACCCTGTCCCGAATGCCCTCCTATCCAACACCCAAACCAGTAACCTTACCTTGTCATATTACCATAAGAGTGTTCCCATCTTTGTACTTTCAACCACATACCTGCCAATCCCCAGTGTTCACCTGGTCCTTCTCCCAACCCTCCCCCCAGTTCCATGGATCTTTCAACCCACCCTTCCCAATCTACCCACCTGTCAAACCTGTACTGCCCAACCAATAGTATCGCTACCATCCTGTCATATCCCTTCAGTGCCGAACTACACACTTTCACCTTATCATAGATTACATTCAAATGGACCTTGGCTCACAACCTTCTTCTCCCTTTCTATTTCATGTAAACCTATCTTTGAGACAATATCCCTCTGAGTCTGCTTGATTTCCTTAATTCACAGCAGTAAGGTCATGTACTATTTGTCATTTAATGCCTGGCTTGCTTCACTCAATGTAAGGAAGTACTGTTATTATCCCCATTTTACAGAGAAGGAAACTGAGGCCCAGAGAGGTGAATCAACTTGCCCAAGGGCACACAGCTAGTCAGCAGTAGAGCCTGGATTTGAACACAGGCAGTCTGGCTCCAAGGAGCCCCTCTCTTGTCTTTCTGGACCTGGGCCCTGGTTCCTGTGGGCCTGCTTTATCTTTAATTCTGCCTCTCTCCTTCTCTCGGTCTCATCCCCTTGTGTTCTGTCCGACACACATATTCAGCTCCTACTTCTTATAAACACTGCGAGAGGCAGATGGTATGGCTAACTGAGCAGGAGTCCTCTGTTCACCACTCCACATGCTGCCATGGCCCTGGACCATCTTATAGTATTAAATGGCAGAGCCCATGGAATGTGCCTGGCACTCGTTCCAGCTATCCTTCACCCTCCCTTCTGTCCCACCCTCTGGATAAGGGAAGTAGCAGTGTCACAATAAAGACACATCCTCATTAACAAAATGTGGTATATCCACACAATTAGAACGTTAGCTATCAAAAAGGAATGAAGGGAAGCGTACTTGGCCCAATGGATAGGGCGTCCGCCTACCACATGGGAGGTCCAAGGTTCAAACCCCGGGCCTCCTTGACCTGTGTGGAGCTGGCCCATGCACAGTGCTGATGCACATAAAGAGTGCCCTGCCATGCAGGGGTGCCCCCATGTAGGGGAACCCCACGCGCAAGGAGTGTACCCTGTAGGAAGAGTCGTCCAGTGTGAAAGAAAGTGCAGCCTGCCCAGGAATGGCGCCACACACACAGAGAGCTGACACAGCAAGATGACGCAACAAAAAGAAACACAGATTCCTGGTGCCGCTGATAAGGATAGAAGCGGTCAGAGAGAGCAGACAACCTGGCGGGGGGGGGGGGCGGGGGGGGGAAGAAAGAAATAAAAAATGAATCTTTTTTTTAAAAAAAAGGAATGAAGGAAGTGGATTTGGCTCACCTGATAGAGCATCTGCCTACCATATGGGAGGTCCAGGGTTCAAACTCAGGGCCTCCTGACCCATGTGGTGAACTGGCCTATGAGCAGTGCTGATGCGCGCAAGGAGTGCCATGCCATACAGGTGAGTCCCCCATGTAAGGAGTCCCACTAGCAAGGAGTGAGCCCTGCAAAGAGAGCCGCCCTGTGCGGAAAAAAAAGTGCAGCCTGCCTAGGAGTGGCGCCGCACACATGGAGAGCTGCTGCAGCAAGATGACGCGACAAAAGGAAACACAGATTCCCGGTGCTGCTGACAAGAATGCAAGCCAATACGGAAGAACACACAGCGAATGGACACAGAGAGCAGACAATGGGGGAGGGGGGCAGAGAAATAAATAAAAAATAAATATTTTATTAAAAAAAAGGAATGAAGAGCTGATACATACTACGACACGGGTGAACCTTGAAGACATTATGTTGTGTAAAATAAGCCAGAAACAGAAGTACAAATATTGAACTTCACATATGTGAAATATCTAAAATAAGCAAATTTAAAAAAACAAAATAGAGATTATCAGGGGTTGGGTAGGGGAAGTTATTGCTTAATGGGAACAGAGTTTGGGATGATGAAAAAGTTTCAGTAATGGAAGGAGGTGATGGTGACACACCATTGTAAATGTAACTCATATCACTGAATATAAGTGGTTAACATGGAACATTTTGAGTTGTATATATGTTACCATGATAAAAAAAATTTTAAAAGATACCACCTCAGCCCTCAAGAAGCTCATTTGAGAAAACCAGTTAACCCAAGGGAAAAGGATATCAGCTTTAAGGCACAAGTGCAAAGTGTTGCAAGGGGGAGAGGACAGAGTAAGGAGGAACCGCCTAGGTTCAAATCCCAGCTCCTCCACCCCCTGCCATGTGAACTTGAATGAACTACCTGTGGTTGGCAGAATACTGGCCCCTAAAGATGTCCCTCTCCTAATCCCTCAAACCTGTGAATGCATTACCCTACATAGCAACGGCAAATTAAGGTTGCTAACCAGGTGACTTCAAGATAAGGAGATGATCCTGGATTACCCAGATGGAACCAATGTAAACACAAAGGTCCTTAAAAGTGAAGAGGGAGGCGGAATAGGAAGTCAGTGATAAACGAGAAAGACTCCAACCGCAACTGCTAACTTTCAAAATGGAAGAAGGGGCCAAGGAATGCGGCAGCCTCTAGAAGTGGGAAAAGGCAAGGAAACAGATTCTCCCCTAGAGCCTCCAGAAAGGAATGCAGCCCTGCATTCTTGTGGTTTTAGTCTAGGGAAGACCTGCGTTGTACTTCTGACCTACAGAACTGCAAGATATTAAAGTTGTATTGTTTTAAGTCACCAGATTTGTGGTGATTTGTCATGTCTGTGATAGAAAATTAACACATTACCTAAGTTCTAAACCTCATCTGTATACTGGGGACAATAACCATATCTACCACAGAGAGAAGGTGCAACGATTAAATGAGGTAGTGAGTGTAAAAGGCCTAGCGCGTCCTCTAAGCTGTTGTGTAGAGGAGGCCAAGGTGCCACTTTCTGTGGTCATTCCACATCTGGGTTCATCCAACACCAGCCACCTCCACCATGCCATCCAAGTTCAACTCCAATGAAATAGAAGTCATGCACCTATGGTGGACCAGTGGAAGTCAGTGCTACTTCTGCCCTGGCTCCCAAGACTGGCTCCTGAGTCACCAACTGGTGACCGAAGGGTCCAAGGCTTATTGTGAAACTGACCTCTCAGAACAGAGAGACCCAGACTGCAGTGACACCTTCTGCCACTACTGACCATCAAAGCCCTTAAGGAACTATGCAGAGACAGAAAGAAGCAGAAAAACATCAAGCCTGGTGGAAATATCACTTTTGGTGAGACTGTCAACATGCCTAACAGATGCAGCACTGATTTTAGCTAAAGGACTCTCCAAAATCATTAAAGAGATTTTGCGGTTCCCCACTCTATGGGCTGTGATGTTGATAGCTGCCACCCTCATGACATCATAGATGACATCAACAGTGGTGCAGTGGAATGCCCAGCAAGTTAAGAACTACAAAGGAAAATATTTCAGTTAAGGGTCATTTGACAACCAGGGGGAAGGGGAGCCTAGTGCACAGTTTGGCCTACAGTGAGCATAAAATAAAGGTTGGTATCATTATTACCTGTAGGGTCAGGAACTCTCTTCCTAGACTAGCCCACCCTGGTCTCCCTGGGAATGTGTCTACCTCTCAAGTCCAGGGTGATACGGGCATCCCTCCTCACCTCCTTTCCCTGGAGCCGTGCAACCCCCTCCCTTGTCCTCTGAATTTCTGCTATTGCTGGTCTCTGATCGTCCAGTCTCTGATTTTGGGGTTGTGGGGTAGGGAGATGTGCTGGGATAAGGAGCCACCCAATTTCCATAGGGTATACTCCGGGTATTAAGTCATGGCTCCATTTCCAGAGCAAATAATGTCTTTCTGAGAAGAAAGGTTCTTGTGCAGAAGTGCTGGATGCTCACATTTTCATTCATTCATTTAATGAACAGTAAGTTTTCTGATTCTGAATTCATGAAGATAAACAAGGGAGGAAAATCTCTGCTCATCTTGTAGAGAAAGAAAATAAGGCACCACAGACAGAGATTTAACACTAATATTTATTCAGGCAGAAAAGGAGAAGGAAAAAAATAGGAGACAACAAAAAACACTCAGCAGTCCTAAGAATTGCACTCGGGTCCTCTGAACAAGGCTTCCCCCAAAGTCTTTAGGGCACCCAGTCCTGCCCCAGTTCCTGGGCTAGCATTCCTAGACCCACTGACTCCACATAAGATTCTGGTTCTGCCCACTCTTACAAACTGGGTAGCCAGGCCATTTGGGGTTCTACACTTTAAGCTATTTAAGTATTCTTTGCAGGTTGGTAAAATGAAGCAGCATATATATTTGCTATCAATCCCCCAAGCAACCTTTTGTATGCCCACACTTCATAGAGTCTGAAGAATCCATTTCCGGAGTTTGGAAGCAAATTAAAGGAGCCTCATCCTGTTTTGACAGTATCCAGGTCGTTGCCTATAAAAATGCTCGCTGGAAAAGAACAAAAAAATAATGTCAGGAAGAAGAGGAGGATACTAATAATGAAGAAGGAGGAGAGGAGAGAGGAAAAACAGGAGAAGCAGCAGAAGGCTCAGAAGTAGAAGCAGAAGAAGCAGTAGCAGAAGCCAGAGAAGAAGACATGGGCCCAAACTACCATTTCCCACACATTCGCTATGCACGGGTCAGGGCAGGTCTATTTTCCATTCATGACTGGGGCATGGAGAGGCCAACCCAGTTCTGCCTGACTCGAGTCTGGGTTCCTAAGTGTTTTCAGGCAGAAGCCAAGGCAGGGCTTTCAGAGAGGGCAGGCGAAGGTCCTCGATTCAGGGGACAGACAGCACGGAAGCCCAGGACTCAGGCGCCGTTCCAGGCACACTGGGCCGATGGCCTAGAGCTGGGCTCTACTGGAAGGACCAGAAGATGGCTGTCGGCCCAGCGCAGCCCCTGCCTCTTGAAAGCAGAACGTCCATTCCCTTCCTAGCTGGTGCTCCTCATTGTTTGTGACCATCCCTCAAAGGGGGTTCCGTGGCCTGCCCAGTAAGACTAGGCAGTGTGGTCCACGTGAAGTGCACAGGGCTTGGAGCTGTCGACAGACACACAGCGCCACCGCCACTGAGCACGGGTTAGCAGCTGCACCAGGCTGAGGGGTGTTAGGAAGTCCATGAGGAGTGTATGTGACAGCACCTGAGAATTATGAGCAACCATGTCTAAAAGGAGCTTTCCTGCTTCAGTTCACAGTAGCACAAACTAAACAACAGCAACAATACAAGATTTCTCTTAACCACAGGTGGTAAAGTGCCGGCTTTTATCAGGCCCTGCTTGGTCCATGAAATTCACAGAGGGGGAGTGAAATTCACAGGGTTTAACTTCTGAAGGAGGTTCTACTTCACCTGCCAGGATTTGGAAAGAGGGAGGGAGGAAGTGGAGACAGGCAGGCAATCAGGGAGGAGCAAAGAGAGGTAACAAAGGGCAGACCCAGGAAATGCTGCGTGCTGGGAACGCAGAGCCCAAAAGTCCAGGTGGACCAGAAAGTAAAGCCAGAGGAAGCGGGAAGGCAGAAGGGGTGGAGTGCGGCAGATGCCCGGCCTTGAGGAAGGTGCTGGGGCAGCGGCGAAGGAGTGTGAGACCCAGTAAGAAGGTGCTGGTCCTGGCCTCAACGGTGATGCCTGCAACGGGCACCACTGGCCACCCCCGCGGATGCTGACCCCACCTGGAGCAAGTCGGCCTGCACAAGCCACCCTTCCGCAGATGTGCGTTCCAGAGAGATCTTTCTCGATGGCAAATCTGGTCATGCCCCTCCCTATTTTGGATCGCTCAGGGCCTCAATGGGAATCAAGCTCCCACCCAGGGCTTCTCTCCACCCTGCTTGTCTCCCTCTCCTGCCTCCCTCCTGCCGTTCTCCAACCCATACCAGCTGGCCAGCAGGTTCCCCTAACACCATGCTCCTAGGAGGAGGGACTTACCAGAGGCAGGCCCTGAACCCCTTACACGGGGTGGACGACATTCCTGTCGCAGTGGGGCTTGCAGTGAGGATTCAGCCAGTGCTCCAGGAACTGCTCCTCGGCGCGGTGCTCCAGGCGGAGCAGGTGGTGCATGTACTCCTGCCGAGACAGACCCACGCTGAAGAGAGACGCTTACCCCCCGGACAGCCCGGCTGCAAACGTTCGTGGTGTGGCTGTGCCTCCTGAGCCACGGCGCAGCTGGGCTGAGAGGGAGGGTGGGAGACCACCCGGGAGGAGGAACCTCGCACCCACGCCTCTCTGGAGGGAAGACGAACCAGGCAGACCCCAGGATGGGCAAAATGAAGACGTCTGACAAAACCAAGTGCTAAAGGGTATGTATCCATGGGAACGCAGGTGCCCGGCTGAGGGGGTGTGACGTGGAGCAACCACTCTGGACACTGACTGGTATTAATTTGTAAAGCTGACCTCAGGTGCCTGAGAGCCACAAATTTCCCGCTTAGTTTACATCCTGGAGCATGCACCAGAATCACCTGGAGAGCTTGTTAAAACACAGATTCCTGGGCTCCACTGCCATTTCTGACTCAGTGGGCCTGGGGTGGGGCTGAGGAATCTGCATTTCTAACAAGTTCCCAGATGCTGCTGCTGTTCACTTTGAGAACAAAGGAAACTCTTGTCGCAGGAGACACATATGAGAATGTTCACAGCAGCAGTATTTGTAATAGCAAAACTGGAAGCAAGCCAAACATCTGTTACTAGGACAATGAAGCAATAAATTATGGCACAGCCACATGGTGGAATACTGTGCAGCGATGAACATAAATTAATTATAGCTACACACACCAACATAGATGAGTCTTCCAAATAGCATGCTGAGTGAAAAGAGCAAATCCAAGAAATCCACATTTATAGTGTGATGCCATTTTTATAAAGCTCAAACTTAAAAAACTAAGCAATGTGTTGTTTATGACTGCATGCATTTGTGATAAAAACCATTTTTTTAAGACAAGGGATAACCATAAGAAAGCTGGAGTGGCTATACTAAGATCAGGCAAAATGGACATTAAAACAAAAAAGGTTAGCAGAGATAAAGAAGGATATTTTGTAAAAACAGTTTGGTGGCTCCTCAAAATGTTAAACATGGAGTTATCATATGATCCAGAAATTGGGTATATACCCAAGAAGAATTAAAGCATATGTTCACACAAAAATGAGTACACAGATGTCCACAGCAGCATTATTCATCATAGCCAAAAAGTGGAAACAACACAATTGTCCATCAATGGATAATGGATAACCAAAATGTGTCATGACCATAAAATGCAATAGTATTTGGCCACAAAAAGGAATAAAGTACAGAAATATGCTACGACCTTGAAAACATCATGCTGAGTTAAAGAAGCCAATTGCAAAAGGATACATACTGTGTGACTCCCTTTACATGAAATGCATCCGACACTGCACATTGATGTCTCCACAACAGAAAACAATTCCTTGTCCTCTCCCGCCCATCTTTGTGACTGGCTCTCCATCCACTCAGGAACCCAAGCCAGAACACCAACTGTCATTGCCTCTCTCAGCCTCAAACCCATCCTGAGACTGAGCAGCAAGGTTTTGAGTCTATCTTCCAAATAGCTCTCAAATCTACTCCCTCCACCCCTGCCACCGCCCTCAGGCCTTCACCATTGTCCAAAGGCTGTCACAGCCTCCTCACCCATCCCATCTGACGTTCTGCCTCCCTGGCCCCACCTTCTCCACCACCTATGTTCCACCCCAACAGAGGGATCAGTCCAAAACACAGACCCAAACTGTAACTGCTCTCCTCAGAGCCTTCACTTGTACTGCCGGCCTAGAAGAATGAGGCCTGAAAGGGGAGGAGTGACCACTACCTCTGCCCCTTAGGTGTTGCCTAGGGCTCTGGAAAACCTCCTTGTAAGCCAGCAGTGAGGGTAGCTCCTTATAGGATCACCACGCTCCCCTGCTGGTCCATGGGCTGTCACTGTCCTTGACAAACTTAATCTTTAAGTTTTTCTAGAACCATCAGTTCTTCCTCAGAAGGTTCATATGAAAGGACCTGAATGAAGGGACTACTCACAGCAGGATTAAGCGGACAAACAAAGAATATCTAAGCACCCAGGAAGCCATGACCACACCAAGCGTGCAGGGCCAAGGGTAGGCAATGTGTTGGAGGAGCTCCTGAGAACTGGAGCCTTGAGGGAGGCACCCTGGAGAGCGGGGAGAACACGGAGGAAGCAGGAAGCAAAGACCCCACCCTCTCTCTCCAACTGCCCTCTGATCCCCTGCTGAACCCAACCAGAAGCCAGCCAGCCAGCCAGGGAAATGGTGAGGCAGTCCCTAGGGGTCAGACTCCTGGAGCACAGAGGGGAGCAAAGCAGGGTAGAGAATGACTTGGGGAAGGGTAGATGGAGAACAACCTGCAGCCATGGGAGTGAGGGGTGTGCAGTTGCCAAAAGAGCGGAGCAGGAAAGCAAGAATAACAGCTGTCCACGCATGACCACTTGGGTTCCTCTGCAAGCCATGGCTCAGAGGAGCCACTGAACACACTGATTCTGCCCGGGGAGGTTCTTTCTTGCTAAGCTCCTCTCACAGTTGAGCTCCATCCTGGCACTTTAACAACATGACGGTCACTGCCAGCCTATAGGGGAGTCCTTCTCTTGCCAACATGCCTTGGTCTTCAGCAAAGTCAGGTTAGGCTGAATTTTCTTTATATTATTTCTCATTGCATTTTATTTTACAAATAATACAAGAAACAGGAAAATGATAAATCAACAGGATGCTTTTTCATTAAAAGAATGAAGTGTTTTCTTCTCTTATCTTAATCAGTTACCAAAGTCTCCCCACCTTGTCTTTCACCTCCCAGTGCAATCTCTGGCCCAGGGGCACTGCGCAGACTACCAGAGATGGCTCCGCAGATCTCTGTTCACAAAACAACTTGGCTAGTTAAGACCCAGTGCCCAAGTTTCGGCATTCTCCTCCCTCCTTCCTCTTCCTCACTTCCACCCCCACCGTCCAAAGAGCCACTCAGTGTCATGGATGCTCCTGAACACTCTTGGTCATGCCTTTCTCCCCACCCCCACTGCCTCTGCCCTGGCTCAGCCACCAGCCTTCCCACTGGCTCCCCACCACCGCCTCCCTACCTCTCCTCTTACCTCCACCCTCTCCCTTCCACACCACAGACAGAAGTGGGTTTTTAAAATATGAAAAATGAAAATGCTGTGTTGGTTTTATATTTATTTCAACAGTGATACATACTTTTTTGAAGTTGTAAAAAAATAGAAAGCTATAAACAAGAGAGTAAAAAATCTCTCTCTTGGATTTTGTCTACCTCTTTCTTCTTTATCCAGTCTCAAAGTGATGCTTACAAACACACACACACAAAAAAAAAAAACTTACCCACACTGTTTTTTGTCTTGAAATACTTGTATGACTCCCATTGGGCTCACAAGAAAGTTCCAATTCTCTAAGGTGCCCATGATCTGGCCTCACCCACTTCCTGAGTCTCTTCTCTCACCATCAACCTACTTGAGTTTTGCTTTCCTTCTTTCTGTAAATGGGCGATGCTTGCTCTTTTCTCTGAGCCTTAACACATGCTATTCCCTCTGCCTGGGACCCCACTTCTCCCTGCCTCACTCCTACCTGACTTTTCAGGCCTCAGCTTAGATGTTACTTCTCCAGGAAGCTTTCTCAGATTCCCTCTGTTTCTGCCTCTGTGGTGCCCAGTACCCCAGACTTCCCCCAGCATCCTGCTGGTCTCTCTGTTTGGCAGTGACCTCACCCTGAGATGAGGGGTTTTATTGCCTATTTCGTAGATTTAGTGGAAGTGTCTGGTCGATCAGCTCACATATTGGCATGTAAACTTGATGTGCCCTCCAAGAGAGAGTTGGTAGAGATAGGAATGATTTTTAATTTGGAGGATAGATGTTGTTGATTCTGCTCTGAATGCACCCGGGCACTGTTTAATTGTATGATGCATGCTGTTGCAAAGTATGCAAGAAACAGATCCATATAAACATATATAAACCAAAAACAGCAGCTCATTAATCGGAGAAGTGGCATTTCACCTTGGGAAAAAGATACATTTGGTTATATCTGGGACACAAATAATTTTGGCATGTATAGATATAAAAATCCTGAATCATGGAGACCCTCCTATGGCATTTATAAAGCTTTAACAAAGAATCTGGTCTAGAATTTTAAGTTTCTAGAAAGTCTGTGTCCTATATTAAATATGGTTATTTAAAAAGAAAAAAAAAAGTATGCAAAGGAATGAAGTATGAAGTATCAAATTTTCCTGATTTTTTTGCTTTCCCGCAGGACCCATGCAGTTTGAATTTGTTTTGGTTATCATTGTTTTCATTCAACTCATCAAAATGTACCCGATGTCCTAGTCTCTAGGCCGCTGGTGGGCTGGGAGTTTTTGGGCCAGCCAGGCAGATGAGAGAGCTCCTTGTGGGACCCAATAATCATCCCCCAGCAGCTCCCTGGACATGCTGTGAGTTTTGGACTGAATTTCTGCCCTGTCTGGAGAGACTTTGGCCAGAAGAATAGTAATTGGGAGGAACAGGAAGGCAGTGTGGAGTCTTGTAAATAAGGAGCAAAGACTTCCCAGTGCATCGCATTTCTTTTCAACTATTTCATGAAAGCAGCACACTGAAGGAAACCCACGTTGCTTTCCTCTTGCCAGTTTGTTTGCCAAGAGCTATGGTATGGAGACCAAGAGGTCTTGAGTCTGGGTCTGGTTTAAATCCAAACCATGCCAATATTGCTTTACTCCTCCAGCCTCGGTTTATCCATCTGCAAGATGGAGATTGTACTAGCATTTACTTCATGGGTTGCCAGTATTAAGTGATACAAATGAAGTCCTGTGCCCAAAAAATAGTCTCCATTTGTCCTTCCAGATCTATTCTTTACTCTCCTTCATGCAGCCCTGTGCCCCAGGTGGCTGACCCAGATGAACAGTAATCATAGACCCTCTTGTCCTGTGGCCTCCCTGGGGTTTGGCCAGGGAGAGGCACCAGCCGGGGACTGGAGGGTAGGAGGGAGAGAGGCCGTGGTATTTTCTCCCCTGGAGGACTTGAGCAGAGTTGCTGCCTCCCTCTTCTGAAGGCCACGGCTCCTAGAGTGCTGCCTGCTCCTGCTCCCATTCCAGCAACCACTCCCTCCCCTTTCCCCGTCCTGTCTAGGGGTTGTAGCCCCAAGTGCTTTATCATTTCTTGTTGCTTTCCATTAATTCTGCCCACACCTTTGTAAAAAGTCTCTTCATCAGACTCTCCTGAGTTACCCAAATTCCTGCTGGGGCCCTGATGTTACAGATGCTCAGCACACCATTCCTGGCACATATTAAGAATCCAACATATATTAGCTGTTCATTTTTGAAGGTATTAGATAAGAAAGATCTGAGCAAGTCTTGAGGTTGTGGAGTCAAGCATCTATCCCAGGACCTGGTACACAGGAACCTAGCAATCAACGTTTATTGAACGAAAGACTAGAGTGACTGGCCTCCGAGTGTGGCCTACACACCCTCAGGGATCTGCAAGGTCAAAGCCATTTTCAGAATGCTAAAATGTTATTTGTTGTTGCACTGTCTTGATGTTACATAGATGGTGCCTTAGCAGGAATCAGGCCGTGCTAACTAATGGTGTTACATGGTCACTGCTCCTTCACCACCTCTTGGACTCAGCTAAAAAATAATAATAAATAAAATAAATAAATAATAAAAATTTCTAAATGCAAGTTTCACTGAAGAGCCTTCCTGATGAAGCCAAAAGAAATGCCACAATGGGAAGCCTGCAGGCAGCATAACAAAGTGCATTGGTTTCCCGGAGGAAGAGCACCTATGCCATTGTTTGTGTCAAGGATTGAACTAGCTGTTTTTTGGGTTTTTTTAAATGTGGGTATTTGGCAGGCATCTTTCTGAAAATGAACAAAGTGAACCTTTCACTTCAAGGAAAACAACTGGCAGTATTTGTTGCTAAATGATAAAATTCAAGCTGCCAAGGGGAAAGTAGAATTTTGGAAAACTTGTATCTGCTACCTTGAGTGTGAGAGCTTCCCAATACTTAAAGATTTTCCTGATGAGAATGGTGATGATATTAACAAATGTCACCACTGGGTTACAGCATTTATATCCTTTTATAGCATATACTCATTCACGTCCTCACTCATCTAATGCCTTTCCCATTCAGCCAGAAAATCCAAATGCCTTCTTGATGACAGTGACCAAGGTACTCCTCGGACATGGGTCAGGGCTTGGCACATGTATGACCTCCAGAAAAACTCACCAGAGAAATGTAAAAAACAAGTGCATGGATTCAAGAAATGACTGTTCTTCCTCAGCAATCTGACTAAATTCTCTTTGGAAGATTCCACGACATCTGTGTCAGTCTGCTCATTGTGATGGCCTACGCCAAATGTACAAAAAAAGCATCAAAGAGCAATATATATTTCACACTTCTGAACAGCAACTGAAATCACTGTTGAAGAAAAACAACCAAAACAGACGCACAGAGAGAACCCAGCACTGGTTTCCATGACATTTCACTATTTATTTAAAATGTTAGGAAAATGAATATGCCACAAAGGCCTAAAAGTGATCATTAGTCAAAGATGAAAAGCCAAACTGCAAATCTGCTGGAAACCACAAATTCAACAATTGCATTGGCTGAGTTAGAAACTACCCAGCATTAATGATAATCTCAAATGTTCCTGGACCAAGAAAGAAGGGGTAGATGGAAAATAAGTCTTAATTTCTTTAGATTACTTTCTTCAAGGGGAAAAAAATTAAAGCAAAATAAAAACCAGTATCTGTGTTCCATGTCAAATGCCAAAAGTAGTGATTTAAATAACTAATTTCCCAATAACTAGAGCAAAAATTGGAAGAAGTCCTTTATTTTGGCACTGGAGGGTGTGATAATGAAATTAAATACCCACCAGAACCTGAACTAAGCTGAGAATCATGAAGTGGACAGTTAATCTATCAAAGCAGGAACTATTTTTCCAAGAAGGCAAAATCCTTCCTGTGACATGTGCACGGAATTAAATATGCATCAACATTTGGAAGATTTATTTTGCTCATTAGTAAAAGCAAGCTGATCACATGGGTAAAGAGTGGCTCAGAACTTAACTGCTCCGGGACACTGAAGGCTCAGCCCTGAAGGAAGGCGGGTGAATGCTGTGTGCTACTTACATCTCAAGCCACTCCCACCTGGGCTTTGAGGTCACAGGGAACAAAAGGGTAATGGAGCTAACACATACGTTTGTCAAGAGGCTAAACATGAAAGCACATTTTACAAAGACTACTTATAATAAAGCAAATATGATTTATACTTGCCCAATAAGAACATTCCTTAAGGAAGCACAAGCCAAAATGGAAAGCTTCCTGGGAAGGCGTATTCCCAGGGTACACAGTGCTTACAGATGCAATCACAGAAGATGTAATTTAAGCTTAGAGGTCATCTTTTTAAAAGAATTTCCATGGTTCACCCCAGCAATTGGCAAACAATTTCTTCCTTAAAATTTGGGGACGTTAAGAGAAATTTAATGAATTTAAGTGACGCAATAGAAAAGATATCTTCAAAGTAAACTTCAGGTTTTATAGCAGAGTTATGTCCTATAGAATCTCTCCCCTGGAAAGAAGCAAAAGAAGGAATGGAAATAAGTATAATGAGCATTTGGTAAATGCCAAAGACTGTGTTTGGTGCTGAGGACCCAGACATGAAATAGTCCATCTTCTCGAGCTGTTTAGAGCAGTCTAGAGGGAGAAACAGATAAGAAAGCCAAAAATAGCACACGAGCTGCTTCTCCTCATAAATTTCTAATGTCCGTGAATGGCACCATGTTGTCCATCCAAAAACCTACAAAACATTTTTGATTCCTTCTCCTCCCTCACTGCACGTACTTCTCCAATCCAAGCCCTAGCTGACTGGTCTCCAATTAAGGTACCATAATCATGTCTGCATCTTATTTACCTTACACTCTCTACTGGAACATGTTCTAGGAGGACAGGAACATAAATTGTTAAAAAAAATTTTTTTAAACTTTTGGGGAAAAAAATCAGCTTGAATTTAAAAAAATAAACAAACTATAATTGTGCAAGAATAGCCAGAAATAGCAGCTCTGTACAAGAGGGGAAACAGAGAGAGATTGAGAAGTGAAGAATTTTCTTGTTTGTCTATTTTTTGTTTATTATTATTAATGAAATAATGAAAATGCTCTAATAATGACTAAAATGGTGAATGTTAACTATGTGATTATACAAAATACCATTAATTATATACTTTGGATGAATTGTATGCTTTATTAATAAGTATCAATAAAAGATATTTGTTAAAATAAAAAATTTTAAAAGCCAGACACAAGAGAATAAAAAAAAAAAAACCTTTTGGAAAGCAAATTGATGATATATACTAAAGTATTCATATCCTTAGATCCAGGGATTTATTTTCTTGGATCTATATCCTTAAGAAAGAATTCAAAGCATTAAAAGAATTTTATGCACAAAAATGTTCATTGCATTGTTTATAATAGGAAAAGAGTGAAAATGATCCAACTCTCTAAACAAGTTGGCTAATTCAGTAATTTATGTTTAAAAAGAGTTTATAACAATATGAAAAAAATATGTACAATGTTACAATATTAAGAGAAAACAAAAACACAAAACTGTAGCTAGAATATGACCATACTTTAAATATATATATATATAAATATATATATATAGGGAAGTAGGTGTGGCTCAAACAATTGGGCTCCCGTCTACCATATGGGAGATCCAGGGTTCGATTCCCAGGGCCTTCTGGTAAAGGTAAGCTGGCCCACACCGTGAACTGACCAAAGCAGAGAGCTGGCCCAAGTGGAGTGCTGGCCTGCGCAGCAAGCTGGCCCCAGCAGAGAGCTGGCGCAGCAAGGTGACACAACAAAAAGAGACACAGAGGAGAGACAGTAAGAGATGCAGCAGACCAGGGAGCTGAGGTGGTGTAAGAGATTAAGCACCTCTCTCCCACTCCAGAAGGTCCCAGGATCACTTCCCAGTGCTGCCTAAAGAGAAGACAAGCAGACACAGAAGAACACACAGTGAATGGACACAGAGAGCAGACAACGAGGAGAGAGGGAGAAATAAATAAATAAATCTTTATATATATATATATATATATATATATATATATACACACAAAAAAAAAACTGGAAAATACATCACAAAATGACAATGTTGTCCTTGGGGAAGGGATGTAGGAATACAATTGATTTTCTTTTCTTCTTTTGACTTTCTGGGTTTCCAGTTTTTCTATAATAAAAATTAATTATTTAAATTTCCATTTTAATCACACAATAGGTCAACACATTTTTGTTTAAAATTAAAACTTAAAATTCCCTAGATCATCACCTGCAATCCTAGTCTCAACAAGATGACTTAGCAGTCAACTGTTTATCTTTTCAGATCTCTCTCTAAAAATTTACATGCATGCCAATGTAACTATATAAATATATAGTATCGTTTTATGCATGAGTACTAGGAGGGCAGACCCAACTTGGAGGAGATAGAGAAGGTGGCATTGAGAAGAAAAGGAGAGGACCAGGCAGAGATGAGGACCAGGCAGAGATAAGGGAGAAGAAGGGCATTGCAGGCCAAGGGACTCATTTGTGAGAAGGTGCTAAGACAGGAGTAAAGATGGCCTATTTGAAAAGCAAAAAGAATTTCTGGATGAGTAGAGCATGTACTGCCTTGGAGCAGATGCAGGAGATGGGGCCACAGTAGTGTGGGGCTGACTTGCGAATGGCCTTATCCCCCAGGCCTTTATCCTATAAGCAATAAAGAGTTACAGAGGCTTTTATACTGTTATATTTCAGGAAGTGTTGATTAAGCAGCTACTTTTTTTAAATAAAAAAAAAAGGAGAAGAATGAAAAAAAACATTACTAAGTGTCAGGCACCGTGTTAGGCTGGGTATTAGTAACTTTGGTGGGCTAGGTGTCAGACCCCACAGTCTGCTGGCACATTCTCTAACTACTCTTTTATGTTGTTTTTGTGAAAATAATACTTTTTTTTAACTGAATAATGGCAAAAAATTATAAAGATGGAAGTGAAAATTCACCAAATCTTATCGACCAGAAAATATTATCATTATTGTTTGGTAGCACGCCTCCATAAACATATTCTGATAGAATACTGGAGAAATCCATTTTCTTTTAAAACTTTATTTCATTCCATTTTAAAAGTTGTACATGCAGAATGATAATATCAGGCACTGGCTAGAGTAGAGGGAACTGAGTATCCTCATAAATCCTGATGGTGAGAGTTGGTAGAGTCATGTTTTAGGACAATTTGGCAGGACCTATTACAATGGAAAATGCATAGCCCCTATGACTCAGCAATTTCATTTCCGATCACCAAACCCATAGAGATACGTATGTGTATAAGGGTCTTCATCACACATTAGAAATACCTGAGATGTCCATTGTTTGGGAAAAGGCTAAATAAATAAGTTGTGATGGATTTATACTTTGTAGCTGTTAAAAATATGCTAGAACAAGACATTGTTGAGTGAAAAAAATAATGTGCAGAATAAACATAAACCCCACCCTGCTTTCCACACTGCCCAAACCACATCAATGAAGGGTCAGCTAAGCCATGGAAAGAAGTTTCTTGGTCTTGACACATTCAAGGTACAGCAAGGAGGCCAGTGTGCCTGAAGCAGGGTGAGGAGGGATGATAGGCAAATGGAGGCTGAGGTGGGGCAGAGAAACAGAACTCTAGGGATTCTAGGTTACTATAGGACTATGGTTTTTATTTGAGCCAGGGAGGGATGGATCTAAGGTAAACATTTTTTAAAACAGATGGAGAAGGAGCAAGAATGGAAGCAGGGAGACAGTTAAGAGATTACTGCAGAGTCCACTGAAGGGACTGTGACTGTGATAGTGGCAATGTGGGATTAGAAGGGGTCAGATTCTGGATTTAGGGCCCAAACAATTAGGTGAAGGGTGGTACCCCTTAGGTGGATGTGGAAGGCAAGGCTGGAACTGGTATGAGGGTAAATTCAGGAATTCCATTTTCAGGCCAGTTAGGTCTGAGATGCCTGTTTGTTTATTCAAGTACAAACAGTTGAATGGGCAGTGGTGCAAATGAGGCTGGAGCTCACTGGGAGAGGTCAGGCTGGAGATAGAAATGTGAGGTCATCTGCAGACAGGTGATTATTTGTAAAGCCACAGGACTAGAGAAGGAAACAGGGCAGGACCCTGAGGCGCTCCAACATCTAGAGGATGGCCAGAGGCTAAGCATTCAGGAAGGACACAAAGCAGAAGAAATGAGAAGGGAGGCAGGGCAGGTGAGCAGTGTAGAGAAGGAAGAGAGATCAGTTGTGTGGAAACAAACATGGACTACTTGCTAGACTGGGGCTGGGGAGAGAGCTAAGAGCCGCCTCTGGAGTCCCGCAGGGCCGCACTTCTTAGACCTCAGTGTGCCTGTTGAGCACCTGGGCGCCTGACTGCAGGGATCTGTGGAGGAGCCTTAATCCTGCAGATGCCCCTAGCTCCCAGCTGGAGCCTGTGCTGCTGGGCTGGGGACATTCTGAGGAGCAAGAATTTAAGCCAAAACCCTGAAAATGTACATAAACACTGACACTTGAGAGAACATTCCAGGGAAAGCTCAGAACATTTTTTGACCTTCTTCCCTTTACACAAACCCTACCACCCTTTTTTCTACACAGCCCTATTTTGGTCAATTTCTCCCACAAGAAGAGGTTTTTTTCCTACCTTAGACTCTTGAGGCTACAACCCAGGCGCTCCCTTGATGTAGGCTATGGGTGGGAGGCTCTTTGTCTCTTCAGAGATAACCTAAGCTCTCTGACTTGTGGCTGTGATGGTAAGAAGCTGCAGTCCTGCCCTTGGTAACAATGACAAGGACTCCAGTCCCAGGAAACAGTTTAACAATGCATGGTCTATCAACTTTAAGTATTTAGGGGAAATGCAAACTAAATATGCTAAAAGCTTACCTAGAATGTCTGAAGTCCATGCTAAAAGCTTACCTAAGATGTGGAAGATATATATGCTAATTGAAGCCTATTGAGAACTGAAACAAAGGGACCATTTGGTCTTTCCTCTGTATAAAAGGGATTCAGAAATCTTTTTCCGGGCTCGGGATTCAAACAGAAAGCTCCCGAGTCCGGCCGGCCGTCTAATAAATCATTTTTCCTTCTCAAAATCATTCCTGAGTCCTGGCCTCTCTATACGCAAATAATTGAACCTCTCTCAAATTCTACAACACCCTCACACAATGTTTTCACGAACAAATGTTTGGGCCGCTTTGTCTGAAGTAGAAGTCAGTTCCACTGCAACTTGGTGTCTCCAGAGGGGATATCCCCAAGCAGATTCCAGCCTCCCAGGGGTGCCCTTCATATACCGAGTCCTCATACACTCCCCGGGAAGTCTAGGACTCCCCCTTCCAAACCCTCTGAGGATGTGGAGGCGATGCTTCCACTGAATCCATCTCCTAATACGGTTCTCAACCACCGCTGCTTCCAGAGTCTACGGATTCTCTTCCTCTCTTGTCAGCCTCCCTTCACCCCACATAATACACCACCACTATCCCTCATTCCCCCAAAGAACCACCAACATAAAGGTGTATAGCAGACATTTCCTAATGTTTGGGGATACCTGAGGGTAAGAGAACAGAAAACAACTTGAAACTCAATGTCAAACGTTACTATAAAATAAATGCACCTGCCATTTCCTCCTGCAGGGAGCTTCTCTTTAGGCCCTATCTTCACCTGCCTCTTTCTCGCTCCCTTCACACCCCTGCTACTGGGCCTTTCTTGCTCCGTGGCGGCCTTCACAGGTTCAAAATTCCTCCTGCCCTCTTACCCAGAGCATCGGCTCCCTCTTGGTCTCCCCATCTCCTGTGGGGCCATGCCTTCCTCAATCAAGGGTTCCAGCGAGGGGGCACGGTCCTCAGGTGAACGCTGGCCCTCTGGCAAGGCAGGGGCACACCAGTCTTTTTAACAGCATTTTTTCTTCCCACCCCACAGCCAAAAAAGAACAGTTGTTGCAGTGAATTGGCAGGATACATGCTGTCAAAACAGTCAAGCCTCTTGTGTGGGGGGCCAAACTTGTGTGAACCTGTTTCCAAAAAGTCTGTAAGGCCACAGAAGTCAGCATCTGCCAATATTTAAGCCAAGTGTTAAGATTATAAACATTGCTTAATAGCTATTCATGGGGAGAGACAACTGCAAATCTTCACACGTGTTTTCATTTTGAACTCTTAATACCTCCCCAAAGCACCATTCGTTTATCCTCATCAATGGTCTTTCCACTCTCTGAGTTTCCTTCTGACAGTCCCTCAGAGGGGAGAAGCAAATAAAATAGCCCAGCCAGTCATCTCTTGGTAATTTAGAGTTAATCATGGGCATATGAGTCTCAGGGCTCAGCTCCCAAGGGCACACATGCTCCCCAAAGATCACTAACTCTACTCATTTCACCAGCTCCACCTGCTTGTCTCTTGGGTAACATGGCAAAGAGGTGAAACAACTTTTCCAAAAACGTCATTTCCCATTTCCTGTGTATACCATTATCTGAAAGCCAGCATTCACGAAGCTCTGTGTCTGAACCCCTAAATGGATTCTGTAAGACAGATCTAATCACATCATTCCTCTGCTTAAAATCCACTGATGGCTCCCCACTGCACGCTGGACAAAATCCAACCCCACTATGACATCCAAGGGCCTCCCGGCCTCGCCCCTAAAGAAACTTCAGTTGCCATCTCCCATCAGTCCCTATTGTCCAGATACTCTAGGCAATGCCAGAAGTGGAAGAGACAGGACTAGAGTCCAGAACCTTTATAAAAAGCATTCTGCAAGGCCTTTTCCAAAACACACACCCACACCCATACACCTTCACACACCCTCACACACCTTCACACACCCTCACACATACCATCTCACACACCCTCATACACACCACCATACTCTCACATACCCTCACACATACCATCTCATACTCACACACTTGTACACCCTCACAACACACCCTCTCACATACTCTCATGCATACCTTAAACACATCCTCATGCACATGGTATCTGCAATTCTTAATGTGCCTTTTCCCATCAAGGGGCACATCAATAAAATGATGGCTCTCAGCTTACACAAAGAAAGAAGGTGGTCTTGGCAAAAAGCAAAGAGCAGGAAGATGTGGTCCCCAAGAATTGAGGTCTTTAGACTCTTCACTCCTTCGTTCCCTGCTGTGAGACGTGAACCTGTAGGGTAGTTCTACAGCCAATCCCTGGCCTTCCCCCACCGCTCCACCTCCTCACGACCCGCTAACAAGCATAGGGCCACACATCCTATATTCAAGATTCAGCTGTGAGTGCGTGGCAAGGATCATTTTGACAGTCGGTCACTCAGTTAAGAGGAGCAAATTGCCTCTTTTGCTTTTAGTAAATCCATAAAAAATAAAAAGCCAACAAGGCCTGGAAGAGGGAACAAGTCAAATAGTAAGTCTAGGATGTCTAATGCAGCTGGCAGCTGGGCCAGCATTGGCTAAGCTGCCCTCTACAGCAGGGGCTCTTAACCTTTTTTGTTCCATGGACCCCTTTGCCAGTCAGGTGAAATGAATGCTACTGTAATTTATTTATTGCATTCATTCATAAGTGAAGGAAATGCTAGATTTCATCCAGAGGTCAGAGAAAATAAATATTTTTTTTTCAATTCAAGCTCACGGACCCCCTGAAATTTTTCCATAGGCCCCCAAGGGCCCACAAGGGGTCCATGGACCCCTGGTCAAGACCCCTGCTCTAGAGAGAGAGAAAGAGCCTTCCAGGGGCTTCTAAATAAGCTATGCTGGCTCCGGCCCATGACTCTTCCCTCCATGTCACAGACTGGCACCAGGAAATGAGTGTTTTCCCTGATACTCTCTCCAAACCCCTAGAATACGAGCTCTGGAATGAACCTTTTAGGCCAATTTTAGACCAAACTCTGTATTTTACAGATGAGAAAACTGGGCTTCAGGAAGAGGACATTTCTTGCCCAAAGTCCACAATTAGTTGGTAGCAGAATATGGACAGGAACCATACTGGGTGGGATATCCTGCCTACCTCTCCTGTATCCCCTATACTGCCTAAAAACTCCTTCTCATCCTTCCAGCCTCAGAAGGATGGACACCTCCTCTGGGAAGCCTTCCCAGCCCTCCTCCTGTCAATAAGAGCTAAAGGTTCTGTCCTCCCCAATCCCACAGTCCCTGGTACCATATAACCTTGTCAAAGGACTTCAGTCGGGCTGGAATGCTCTGGCTCTAAGTCTGTCTTTGCGCAATAGACACAGAGCACCTCAAACAAAGGGAAGATGTCTACTTTGCCTTACTTTCTCCATGCCTGGCGCTCAGCAGGACACTCTCAATGTAAGACCTAACTAGAGCGCACACCTCGGTTGCCAAGGCAGTGCTCTCTGCAAACACAGCTCCACCCTCTCAAGCTTTCCTACAGACCAACTCTCCATACCTCTCAGCTGAACGTCTAACTGTTCTTTTAACTCTTTCATGCCATTAGTTTCTGTGTTCCCAACTAGAATACAGGAGTGGGCATTACACACAGTTGCACTTTCCCAGAAGGTCTAGCCCAGTGGTTCTCAGCCTTGGCCGCTCTGGGTACCCCTGGGGAACTTGAAACCACCCTCCGGCCCCCACGTCCAGGCCACACCCTGGGCTGCATCTCTGGCAGAGGGACCTGGACACCAGCTTTTAAGCTTCCCACATGGTCCCAATGTGTGGCCAAGGTTAAGAAACATGTGCCTAGAAAAATACACCAGACATTTCTCGTGGATTCAGCCAACTCTGTCTGCGCAAGTGAGGGTAATTGAGAATGAGAATGTAAGAGACACACAGAGTGACACAGAGTAAAAGAGAAAGAGGCTGTTTAGCCTTGCGTGGGCAGGGGTCCTCATCCTCAGCACTATTAACAGTTTGGGCCAAATAATTCTTTACTGCGGGGATGTCCCGTACGTAGTAGGATGTAGAAGCATTCCTGGCCTCCATTACTAGATGTTGAAAGCCATTCCCCACCCCAGTTATGACCACCAAAAATATTTCCATACTTTGTTAAATAACTCCTGGGGGTGAGAGGCAAAATTGCTCCTGGTTAAGGACTACTGGTGTAGACTAGCCACTGAAGAATTTATTGGATATTTATTTCATATTTCAACCAAAGATTACATGACACCTTTTCCAAACTTGACTGAGTGGCTGAGCATTCTGGACATTGGGTGAAGTGACTTGGGGAGGGACATGGAAGAACGGACTGTATACAGGATGGGCTGGAAAATAGTTGGTGGGGTCAGCTGTAGGTTCTGAGGCAGGAAAGAGTCTCCAAGAACTAGATCCATTAGGTTCAAGGCAGTTGAGGGGAGTTACGTCTATGAAAGACCACAAGAAAGCCAGATATTCAGTAAAATGACAACGCCAGAGGCAAGCAAGGGGTTGTCCAAGATTACAGCTAGGAAAAGGCAAATGGTCAGAGACAGAATCCTCAGGTGTTTTGGGGCAGGGGATAGACTTACAGAGCAGTGTTTTAGGGTCACAAGCACTGTATGTAGATGGCACTGTGGGGGAAGGGGCAAAGGAGGGACAGGGACACTGGAGGCAGGAAGCTGAGCTGTAACCATCCAAACCTACCTGCTGACTGATGTCTAAACTGCCTCCTGTCAGAGCAAAGCCTATTGCCCGTTATTCCCCAGTCTGAGATCAGAGCACTCAGGAGCAGGTGCTGTTTGGCAGATGCTGGAGTTTAGATACACTCAGACCCACCTCTGGAATGGCTGCTCCCACCATCAGGCTGCCAGCATTTGGCGCAAGGACCCCACACTTGCATCCTCCGCTGGCCCCCTCCCTGTCAGCTCTGATGCCCACACACCCCTCGCCCTCTTTCCACCTTCCCCCCTGCTCTGCAGTCCCATACTCTCTTGGTTTCCCTGCCACACATTCCTTCTCAGCCCCTTTGGGGTTCCTCTGCCCACCTCTGAGTGTTGGCCCCAGGCTTCAGTGTTGGGCATCTCCTTCTCCTCTAGTTGCCTCTTTAAAAAAAAAAAAAAGATTTTATTTACTTATTTCCCCCTTCATTGTTTGAGCTTGCTGGCTCCTTGCTGTGTCTGTTTGTTGTGTGCACTGTGTCTGCTCATCTTCTTTTTAGAGGGCACCAGAAACCAAACCTGAGACCTCCCTTGTGAGAGAGAGGGGCACAATCACTTGAGCCACCTCCACTCCCTGTTTTTTGTGTCTTTCATTGTGTTTCCTCGTGTCTCCTCGTTGCATCACCTTGTTGCATCATCTTGTTGCATCAGCTCACAGTGCCAGTCCTTCATGTCAGTTCACTGTTTTGCTCATCTTCTTTAGGAACCAAACCCAGGACCTCCCATGTGGTTAGCTGGTGCCCACCTGCTTGAGCCACATCCACTTCCCTCCAACTGCTTCTCTCTTTTCCTCAAACAATCTGTCTAAAACCCTTATCTGTACTCCACCATTTCAAAAACCTTTCAGTTGATCTCTACTGAACACAAGATAGAGTCCAAGTACCCAACCCCGCTTGGTCTTGCCTCTGCAGAGCTCTCCAGGCCCTACCTACCCTGTTCCTAGATATTCTGAGCCACCTGTTATTTCTTCTTACAAAAAACAAAAAGGCCACTTCCACTCTTAACAGCCTGTCTAGTTTCTGATTCATTTTTATGCCACTCTAAGCGCCACTTGCTTCTCTCACTCCACCACCAACTCTGGGCAGAAACCTAGGCAGATCAGCCCACACCTGGGACTAGTACTACAAGGAGTCCCTGGAGCCACCTTTCACTGAGCACTGTTCTAAGTGCTTTACACAGTTACATTATTTCACCCTCAGAAAGCAGTTCTTTCATATTATTATTTGTGATAACAATATAAACAATATTTTAATATTATTATCTCCCTTTTATAGATGAGGATACTGAGGGACAGAAATTGAGGTAACTTCCTCAAGGTCACAGTCAGAAAACTGGAAGATTCAAACCCAGGCAGCCTGACACCTGAGCAAGGGCTTCATCACTGTGCAAAATTGCTTCTTAATAGGAGCCTTTAAAATGAAATAATCAAATTAGTCACATGATTCTTCAACATGTAGGCACAGGGTGGGGAATGAGTCCCGACCACAGAAACATTCTAACTTTGCCTGGAACCACCGCTATTGACCTTCACCTGAGAGGGGCAGAAATACCAGGAAGGTTAGCACTGCTCCAGCCTCGGGAGGAATGAGAGGAGCCGGGCCTGAACCAGACCCGGGCCAGCGTGGCAGAGGCTAGTAGCATCCGCCACAAGTCACAAAATGGAGGTCGGGAATGTGTCCAGGTTCAGAAAGACTAGGCAGGTGGACACCAGGAAAACAGAGTGCAGAGCTGAGGCCTAAGACCAAAAGCAGAGGGATGAGGTCAGGGCAGCTCTGCACAGCACTGAAGCAGAGGTTCCGCCTGCCTGCGTAGACGGCCAGTCCTGAGGATGCTGGTCCAGCGCCCCGGGGCCCACGGGAGGACTGAACAGCTCCTGGTACCCAGCTCAGCGGTGGTCACCCTCGGCGGCCCCCCAGCAGCAGACTCCCACTGCCTGCCCCTCTATTTCTATTATATATATATATTTTATTAGAGAAGTTGTGAGCTTACGAAACAATCATGCATACTATGCAGAGCCATTATTTCTATTTTAACTGCTGGGTTCACAATCGCACCCCCAGAAGAGAAAGCACATGGGTGGAAGGCTATGAGCTGGCGTGGACCTTACTCCCGACGCTCTAGCAGCCTATGCTGGGACCAGCACCTGGCCGAGTTTCAGAATGAAGGAGCATTCAGACGAGCGCGTTTTCTTTAAAATCGCCAAGCCAAGCACTCACCCGCATGGGCTCGTCTGGGAATCCGGGTTTGCTTGGTCTGTCCTGTCTCCGGGATCTCAGGAGCTGTTTGGCCTGCTTTTCCTTCAGAATCGGGGAGGCTTCTGAAAGAGGGGGTGAGGCGCCTTGAGGATTCTCAGGTACACGGAGTTCAGGCTCCATCTCTACTGTCCAAGGCAGAGGATTTGCAAGTTCAATTTTGGTTAGAGCACAAAAGTACTTACACAGGGACCTGTCCCAAAGGAGCTGGAAGTGCAGAGGGCTCAAAGAGGAATTTTAAATTGTTTCTAACATTGTTAACTCAAAGCAAAAGCTGCACAAGTTAAACATATTGTCTACTGCAATGGTCCATTCCTTTAAAAATGGGTATTAATGGTTTTTTTTTAATTTTTATTGTGGTAACATATATACAACACAAAGTTTCCTATTTTATCCACTTTCGGATATACAATTCAGTGGTATTCATGACATTCACAATATTGAGCCACTATCACCACCATCCATTACCAAAACTTTTCCATCACCCCAAACAGAAGCTCTGTGCCCATTAAGCATTAACTTCCCAGCACCCACCCCACAGCCCTTCATAACCTATAATCTACTATGCCTCTCTGAATTTGCTTATTCTAGGTATTTTATATGTGCAATCCTACAATATTTTCCTTTTGTGGCTGGCTTATTTCACTCAACATGCTGTCTTCAAGGTTCATCCATGCTATACCATTTACTGAATATTTTTAAATGCATATTTTCTTCACTTCTCTGTTCAGTGTGTTTCTCATCCCTAAGGTTGGCTTTGATAACTTTGATAAATCAAGTTTAAAATTGTTATTGGAAGATGACAATGAGAATGAAATTATGTTAAGCTTGATAATCACACATAAACCCTATAAAAAAGATATTATGATAATAAAATATATTAAATTTTGACCATCACATACAAACTCTAAAAGAAGATATTGTTGAAGACATATGACAGTTTTTGAAAATTTGTGCTCAAATACATTTAAAGATTTAAAAAATAATAATTATCTCTGATGACAGCAATTCTAGAAGCCTATCCTTTAAAAAACAGCATTGAAATAGCTATACATTCTAAAGATTACTTGTAAAAATATCAGATTATCACTCTAGTTGATCATGCCTTCATAGAAATAGGCTGGGTTTTGGAGTCAGTACCCACCTGAGAAGAAAGCCAGTAAG
This sequence comes from Dasypus novemcinctus, assembly GCF_030445035.2. Taxonomy (NCBI): domain Eukaryota; kingdom Metazoa; phylum Chordata; class Mammalia; order Cingulata; family Dasypodidae; genus Dasypus; species Dasypus novemcinctus. The sequence continues at coordinate 48,737,197 of NC_080693.1, read as the reverse complement.
ATGAGCGCGAGCACAAGCAAAACCAATCTCTTCATCCTGCCGTGTGACTCCTCTCTCTGCCTGCTGCTGACTGAATACCCGGGACGGAGCCAGCCTACTTGAAGGAGGCCACGTCAAGCCCAGTGACTACCAGGACTCATGGTATGATGCAAATGCACCTGGCTCTGGGTTTTTAGAATTACCATCAACATATTTTCCTCAGAATTCCAGTAGGTTTTCATCCTGAGGAAGGAAACATTCATCTGCAATATGATTTTCAGAGCTTGAATTTGAGTAAGGAACATGTGACATTCATTTTATTTAAAGAGTATTTTAGCTTCAGTTCATGTTCCTACTGTTCCAGTAAGAATTCATAATCTCTTACATTTGTATTTTTATGACATTTTTCCAAAGCCCACTCACCCATCTCATTTAACCCTCCCAATAATTTAAGTAGGCAGGAAATTAGTAAGGGACATGATGGGGGAGTTGGAGTGGGAATTAGCTGACTACTTTGGAGTCAGAAAGACCAGGGTTCAAATCCTGCCTTCATCCCTTTCCAGCAATGTAACCTGAGGTAAATCACTTTTTCTTTCTGAACTTCAGTTTCTCCATCTGTAAAGGAAATAACAGCATTTATCTTAGGGGGATAAGGGATGAGGGATGAATTGCAAAGCAGTTAGTACTGTTCACCATTAGCCATCTCCATTTTACGAAAAGGAAAGTGAGAATCAGCAATGTGAAATCGTGTCCAAGCCCACCCACTAATGGATGCTAAGATAGTATAAGCCTTTTGTCTTCAAACTCATAATTTGTGCTCTTCCCATTATGCCCCATTATCTCAGAGGTACCCGTCATCTTTCACGGGACCTTATGCAATATGATGTAAGACCTAAGGTTATTTTTATAAAGACAATAAAATCTCAATAAGCTGAAGTACTTTGAAATTCAAATCCCTATAAACATCACAGGAAGAAAGTATTACATTAATAAAAAGGTCTGCAAAGTATGTGGCATTTATTTGTATAAAATTCTCAATTCAGAGAAATGATCTTAGGTTTCTGTGGTCACTTTGCCAGCCTAACAGAAAACAATACCCTCTCTGTAGTTGTCCAAGTTTATGCTAATATTGTGTAACTGATATTAAACCTAAATATTCTACCCACTCTGTTGTTTAAAGGTATTTGGTCAAATTGTAAACAAGAAAAAATAAGAAAACATGCACTGTTAGCAAAGTTGCCTAGTATGCAGATTTGCTCAAAAGTTGATGTTTAATTTTATGCACTCTGTCACTGGTAACATCCTTATATTTCTGTAAAGTTTTTCACAATTGCGTAAGTTTAGAGGCATTACTTTAGGAATACATAGTTGTAACATTAAACATCTTAACATTGTCAAATTTTCATTCCTTTCGTTCTTTGTAGTTGCATCTAACACTAACTCTATTGTTTTGTTATATCAAATAAACATCTTCTGTGGTCCAGAATACATAGCTGTATCTAGCTACGTATTTCTATTATGTTATATGGAAATTTGCTATAAAATTTTTTTAAATGAGTAACTTCTATCAATATCAGTACTGTCCAATAGAAACATAATATGAGTTACAGAAAAAAATCACAAATGTAATTTTAAATTTTCTAGTAGTTAAATTTAAAAAAACTAAGAAACCAGTGAAATTTTTAATATTATATTTCCTTTACCAAAATATACAAAATATTATTATTTCAACATTAATCAATGTGATCAATCATTAATGAGCTATTTCATATTCTTTCTTGGATCGAGTCTTTGAAATCCAGTATGTGCTTTACACTTGCACATTTCAAGTGCTCAGTAGCCGCCTGTGGCTTGTGGCTACTCTCTTGGACAGCACGCATCTAGGTCCTTCCATCTTTTTTGCTACCACCTGAATTTAAGCCACTCTTACCCCTTACCTGGCTTCCTGCACCAGACTCTCAACTGCTATCCCAGTTTCTCTCTGCTCCCCTCAATCCTTTCTCCAACACCAGCAAAGTAGATCTTCTTAAAATAAAAATGTGAAAGATAAATTGGATCTCACCAATTCCCTGCTTAATAATCCCCAGTACCATCCACTGAACTCAGAACAAAATCAGACTCCTTACCGTGTGCTATAGGACTGTGTTATCTTCCTCTGCTGCCCTCTCTAGCCCTACTTCAGCCACTCCTCCAGCTCACTCTGATCTAGACAGTTACTTTCATCTTAAGTTCTTACCCACCCCAGGACTTTTGCATGTGCTCTTCCTCCTTCTTTTAATGCCTGGATTGTTCTTATCCTCCAGGTTTCACTTTGAAATTTCTCTTGTTTGGGCAAGTCTGTCCTTACCAGTCTACTTAATGAAGGTTCCCTGCTCCCATCACTATTATTACTCTCCATCTCACAGCACTCACCACACTGTATAAATACTGCATTTGTTTACTTTCTTTACACGTCTCCTCCATTGGACAATACGTCTAAGTAAGCTTGTATTGCTTTTACATTTTTTAAAAAAGCAAAATTCAACCTCTGGTAGACTTCAGGGCAGAGGTGACAGAGGAGAGAGTCAGAGGCATGTATTCCACCCTGGGATGCTGGTTCACCATCTCAGGTGGATACTGACGGGGCCTTTCAAATGCCCTTCAACGGGGCAGATGTAGCTCAGTGGTTGAGCGCCTGACTTCCATGTACGAGGTCCCAGGTTCGATCCCCGGTAACTCCTTTAAAAAAAAGAAAAAGAAAAAAAATGCCGTCCCGCTTGGCCTTTGAAGATCTTGTCCCAAAAGAGAGGGTTTTAAAGGAAACTGAAAGAGCAAGGTTACCTGGTTGTGGGTGTTACTCTGATGGAGCCAATTCTCCCCCACCTTCCCACCCTCTTACAAGAAACAGCCAGAGTTAGGTGAGTCAACAGGGTTCCACGTGGAAGACGCAATTCCCAATAAATCCACAAGGTGGCAGAGTAGAGAGCAGAACCAGGTCGGGGAAGAAACTCCAGGCCACCAAGGTTAATTATTTGAGGAGTTGCCAGGGATCCCAGTGAAGCCAGTGGCCACAGGGAGAGGGTGGCACTGCAGTGGCAAAGACTATTTCCCTATTATTTTAACGGATGTGCTATTTGAAGATCTTCATCAGATGGCCTAAAAAAGCTGCATCACCAATTCAGCAACATTTAGGAACATGGAAAAGAAGAATGCTTCAGAGCACCCTAACATAACTAATATTTTTATTTGTGTGGGTTTCCCATCTCTTTTTTTTTAGAAGTAATTTGCGAATTATACAGAGAGTTTAAGGATCAGTGAGAGAAGAATGGGCTAGATCCAGATACCTGTTCAAAGCAGACACCAGAGAGCTCTTAACGTCACCGCGCTGTTCTAACGAGCTGAGGAGAGAAGGCTGGGAGGGGACAGCCTATACTCAGGTTTGTCGGCCAAAGAAATGTAAGGGGCAAGAGCAAGAGCACCTGTAAAAAAAAATAACCACAGAAAGGTACTGGGTCTGTCTAACCAAGAGAATTACAATGTGTCCACATTCTTTAGGCCCAGGGTGAATTAAGTGCTAATACTCTTTTTTATAGTTGTTTTTACCTTTTTTATTGGCTGCCTCCCCCAACATATTCTTACAATGTGCATTTTAATTTGCTCATAATTTTTTAAAGTAATGACACTAACTTCATAAGCTACAAGTGTGCACATACACACACACCTCATTAATTTACAGGCACTCTGTACAGGCAAAAATTAGGTTTGGGAGGCATGGCAGATGAAATTGTTAGCATCAATTCTTCACTGCTAACTTCCCCTATCCATGCCCTTTGCTGTATGACTTTGCCATCCTGCCTTTTGACTCTGGACTCAGCCAAGTGACTTGCTTTGAACAATGGGATGTTAGAATACCTGACACAAACAGGGGTGTGAAATGTACTTGTGTAGTTGGGTATGCCCTCTGGTATTTCTGACATCATCACAAAAAGAGCTTCCCCCAGATAGCTGCTATCCCTTCAGCCTGAGCCTCAGAATTAATACACATGGAAAGCACCTGAGCAAAAAGCCAAGCCCACCCACACCTGAAGCTGAAAATAGAGCCACTTAGCAAAAGTCCAGCATGGCTGAGCTGAACTCCAGCTACCACAGCCTAAAGCAGAGCCACCTGCAGATCCTTGAGAATAAATGATCACTGTTTTAAGCCATGGTGGCTAGTGTGCTATCTTATACTGCATTATTGGGTAAATAGCTGACTGACAAGGAGGTTCTAATGGTATGCTTGTTATGTCCAATTCTGGATGCAACTGGGTTTAAGTTAATAATAGGATCCAGCCAGAATATTCATTCAAAAGTGAATGAAGGGAAGTGGATGTGGCTCAAGTGATTGGGCTCCTGTTTTCCATATGGGAGGTCCAGGGTTTGATTCCCAGGGCCTCCTCGTGAAGGTAAGCTGACCCGAGTGGAGAGCTGACCCACACAGAGTGCTGGCCCACTCAAGAGTGCTGGCGTGCACGGCACAGCAAGATGACACAACAAAAAGACACAGAGAAGAGGCAACGAGACATAGCACACCAGGGAGCTGAGGTGGTGCAAGAGATTGAGCAACTGTCTCCCACTCCAGAAGGTCCCAGGATTGGTTCCCAGTGCTGCCTAAAAAGAAGACAAGGAGCACAGAAGAACGCACAGCATATGGACACAGAGAGCAGACAATGGGGAGGGGGGGTAAATAAATAAATAAATCTTTTCTTTTAAGTGAGTGAAGGGGATTATGGGCTTCTGGTTGACCAAGATGGTGGTATAAATCACTCCAGGGTGCCGATTCCCCATAGAATCTTTGGACAACTAGCAAAAACTAGGAGCGGCATCTTTCTCAAAACTCTGGAAAACAGTTAAAGAGTTGCAGTAACTGGGCAAGGGCCAAATCAAGAAAACACAGCTTTAAAAATGGTAGGGGAAGCTCATGGCACACTTGCTGGCCCCTCCCCTACCCCCTTCAAGGCACAGTTTGGAGCCGACATGCGTGACCATTGTGAGGGCCTAGCTCTGTTCTGGAGGGAACAGGGTAACCGCTGTGCACATCCTGGGCTGGCTGTTAGTCGGTGCCGATCTGTCAGGTGGCAGCCTGAAAGAATGAACCAGGACACTTGTCTCTGGCTCACCCTCCCAGAATTTGTCCTGCAGGCAGAAGCTGCTTGCAGAAAGCTAAAGCAGTGTCAATAAAAACAACTAAGTCAAAGCAGTCTGAGGCCAAGGATGACCTGTTTTAAGTCACACAATAGCGCATCTTGGGTGGGAAGAAAGTCAGTCTCATCATTTCTTCGGGAATAGAGGTGCTGTTCAAATTCCTGTGAACGGGAATGCCTAAGGCCATGGGCAGGCACAAGAGCAGGAGAAGACCCAGGCTGAGAGAACACAGAGGACACTGCCTTCACTTTTGCCGGAAACTGATCTTCTTGATAGGAGGGTTAAACTCTGAAGGAAAGCACCAGCCAAAGTAGAGCCAATTTGCAGATTGTGAATGGTGTTTTTTGCATTGGTTTGTTTGTTTTTTCAGTTCCTCACACTCAAGGGAATTTCTGTCGTATCATTGGCTGAATGAAAACTTAAGGAACAGATGGACAGTTCAGGTACTAAATCCCAAAGTTAACACTTTAAAATATTTAAAATATTAAAATTCACTATGCACAACAAAAAATTACAAGACAAAAAAGAAGGAAAGGATGGCCTATTCAGAGAAACAAGATAAAAATCCAGAAACCATCAATGAAGACCAGACTTCAGACATACCAGACTTTGGACATAAGTTAAAGACTTTTAAAAAAAAAAAAAAGATTCCCTTTATGCTCAAGGATATAAGCACAGAGAAAGAACTAAAAGATACCAGGAAAATATTTAATGAACATAAGAGAATCTCACTAAAGAGACAGAAATTTTGTTAAAGTGTTAACTAAGATAAGGAAACTATTCTGGCAGGAACTCTGCAAACCCCCTGCTGTCTACATGACAATGTAGCTGTGGGCTAGTGGGGGTTAATAGAGTTAAGCCACTGGAAAAAGAGAAAAACGTGGTAACATTGGTGTTCTGTTTTGTTTCCATGGTAATTCTGATTGGGCCTATTTAACCAAGATAATAAAATTAGTACAAAATTTTTATCAAGGTTTAAAAAGGAATTTTCAGTTTTAAATCAGTAGTTTACTCCTGAATTTCAAGTCTCAGTATAGTCTTAAAAGTAATAATCCAAAAATGTGTGTTAACAGTCTGTCTACACTGCTAAATAAGAATTTAACTACATTTATGCTGCTCAAATTATCTTAACTGATTGCTGATAACTAATAAAAATGTTTCCAAGCACAAGCTTGCATGTTACAGGCAACATGGATTCCAGAAGAAATCTTAAAAAGTAAAATCTAAGATGAGATATAACAGAGAATTTAAAAGCAGCTATACCAAGAGAATAAGAATTATGGGTTAATTGTAAACTGTATGTTTCTGTTACTGTGTTGTGATTGTTCTGTGTTTGTCTGTTCGTTCAATGTCAGTGTATATTTTGATATCTCCAGATGGTAATATAAATTAATAAAAATTTATAAAAGAGCTCTATTCAAATGGCCAAAAATTAAATAAGTGCTTATATTAATACATAAGTTTAAATGTTAATAAGATCTCTACAATGATAAAAATCATAAGTCTTGATTAACAAAATTACTATTGAAGTCCTTTTATAAAAAGTTGTTCTTGCCTAGATTAAAATGAATAGCTTATTTTTCTTCACAGGATAATATGAAGGATGTAAAACTTAAATGAATATTAAAAAGGTTAAAAGTTTGTGAGAATGCTAACTGAAATTTAGTAAGTTTTTGCAAAAAGGTGTGTTTTGTCCTAAAGTAGAATGGCTAATTTTCATAAACTCTTGGAATTTAAATGCATGTAGCAAGTTATAGAAAGTATTGTGGGGGAAACGGACTTTGGCCCAGTGGTTAGGGCGTCCGTCTACCACATGGGAGGTCCGCGGTTCAAACCCCGGGCCTCCTTGACCCGTGTGGAGCTGGTCATGCGCACTGCTGATGCGCGCAAGGAGTGCCGTGCCACGCAAGGGTGTCCCCCGCGTGGGGGAGCCCCACGCGCAAGGAGTGCGCCTGTGAGGAAAGCCGCCCAGCGTGAAAAGAAAGAGCAGCCTGCCCAGGAATGGCGCCGCCCACACTTCCCGTGCCACTGACGACAACAGAAGCGGACAAAGAAACAAGACGCAGCAAATAGACACCAAGAACAGACAACCAGGGGAGGGGGGGAATTAAATAAATAAATAAATCTTTAAAAAAAAAAAAAAAAAAGAAAGTATTGTGGTAACTTTAAGTAAAGAAATGTGTTCTGTAAAGGTAAAATTTGTCTTAAAATAATATAATTATAGTCTATATGGTTATAAATAATTTTAAAAAGTCTTATGAAGCATTGTTTAAATCAAAGTGTTTAAGTGGCTAATTCCAAAAGGTCATTATTAAAAAACCCGAATTAATAATAATAATAATAATAATAAAAGGTAATTTTATAACAGGAAAGCTTGGTGGCAGCCAGCCTCCCCTGCCAATTTGCTTCTAGAGAACTGTTTCTGATATTGCATGCTACTAAGTATTTAAAGTAAAGAAAAGTTCATTATTTTAACAAGCATGTTTAGTGTTGGCAGTATTATGTTATAAAAAGTTTACTTGATAACTTCGTATGTGGGCTATATGGAATGTGTTTTTATTATTAAGGAAACAGGAGATGATTTTGTCCTAAGATAAAATGACTGGTTATTAAGAAAGAGTAAAATATGGAAACCTTAGTGAATACTAAAAGTGCAGAAGGTTCATGGAAAAGGAATTTTTATGGTTAAAGTTGAATAAGATTTGATGGATCTATCTATAAAATTTTAAAGGCTTTAGTATCAAGTAGTATACTAAAGCAAATTTAAAATTTTGTTCTTCTCAAAGCCTCTCAAATCATTAATCTATTTTGGTAAAAGTTTTTATCCTCAATAATCAGAATACAAAGAAAGTCTGTTTTATCAAAATAGCTTCTTGTGCTTTAACCTCATCATTTCCTCGGTGTTCCAAGAAAGAAAAGTTTTATCTTTTTTAAAGGAACATAATGTTCAAAACTGCTTTCTCAAAATCAAATCCTGAAAAGTAGCCTTTTATTCCAAACTAATTATAAAAGATTGGTTCTTTTACCTTGAAAAAAAAATTAAAGTAATAATTGAGTTCATTTAATATGTTATAAGTCGAATAGAAGGTGTTTAAAAGTGTTATAAAATTAACAGGTTTTTTTTCTTCTTCTTTAACCCTCTGTTAATTAAAGTTGTATGAGTAAAAAGTTTCTATAAATGCTTAAAAGTGTATAAAGTTACCAATATTTCAACATAATATTAAAAAGAAGTACAATGTGGTTATTTATGGTTTTAATTATTATAAAAGAGTATGTGTCACAGAAACAACCTCTTATCATAAATTAAAGTAACAACACTGTAGTATGCAGCAATCCCAAACACTGCTAGTTTGTTGCAAAAAGTTAATGTCCAGCTGTATTGCTATCACTCTGTTTTAAAACTTGCTAAGACTTTCTTTAGTGTCTTCTTAGACAAATCAAGCCAGCTGCATTCCTCTATCTGTAAAAAAAACCAACAATAAACTTTTGCAGTGCTTTTCAGGGCTATGTGCATAGCCCAACCATCTTGTACAGTATTTACTGATAGTAATAACAATAAAAAAGCAGCATACGTTACTTTTCAAAAAGAACAGGTTTGGCAAACTGCTTATTCATCTGCTCAACGCACAGAGCTTTCAGCCATCATTAAAATTTTACAAATGTTTTGAGAGCCCTTGAACATTGTCTCTGACTCTGAATATGTATGTCTTACTGTCAAGCATATTGAAACAGCTCATATCTTTGCTACTGATGAGTTATCTCAACTTTTCGCTGACTTACAACATCTCATTAGGTTAAGACAGCATCCTATTTACATTACTCATATATGCTCTCATACCTCTTTGCCTGGTCCTATGACAGCAAATAATGCTTGAGCTGATTTATTAGTAAGGTGTTTACAAAGTGCTTGTGATTACCATGCTTTAACTCACATTAATGCTAAAGGCCTGCAAAATAAATATCAAAAGTTAACAAGACTACAGGCGCAAGAAATTATTTGCACTTGTCCTACTTGTGGACCACTAACAGCGGTGCCTTTTCAGGCTGGAACTAATCCCAGAGGCCTGACTCCTAATCAATTATGGCAGATTGATGTTACTCACATACCATCCTTTAGTAAACTACAATATGTTCATGTTTATATTGACACTTATTCTCATTTTATGTAGGCTACTGCTCAAAGTGGGGAATGGTTTCATCATGTTTGCTCACACCTCTGATCTGCTTTTGCTGTAATGGGATGCCCTCTGAAAATTAAAACTGATAATAAACCTTACATTAGTAAATCCATTGAATCTTTCTGTTTAAAATATGGTATTGAACATGTTACCAGCATTCCTTATAATCTTACAGGTCAAGCCATAGTTGAACGCAGCCATCATACCCTAAAAACTACGCTTTTAAAACAAAAAGGGGGAGATGATGGTATTATAACACCAAAAGATCAATTGGCAAAAGCTTTATTTACTTTAAATTTTCTTAATGTTTATAATTCATTAACACCTGTGGAATGTCACTTTGGAAAATGTCAAACAACTACAGTGGACGCAGGAAATGAAGATCAACCAATATTCCAGAAAGATATTTTAAGCAATGAATGGGAAAAAAAAAAAAAGGTAGGATTAAAGTAAAGTATGGGGGCAAGGCTATGCTCTTATCATTTCAGAAAATGGAGAACAAATTTGGTTACCTGCAAAGAGGATTAAACCCCAGAATGAAGAGATAGGGTCTTCTACAACTTCTGATGATGGTGATCATAAGTAATGAGGAAGCTGCCGGTAATTACACTTATTGGGCCTATATACCTAACCCCCCATTACTTAGAGTGTTAACCTGGAAAGATCCATTCTTTCATATATATCTGAATAAGACCCATATATTCCCTGGACCAATTGATGATCGACTGCCAATTAAGCCCTATGAGGAAGGACAAAGAATCTATAATCTCGTATTACCATTTGATTATCAACCCTTATGCATTGGTAACCATCCTTCCTGTATGTACATTAAAAATCAGGCCATAATTATCTTCAAAAATAATAGTGAGAATGGTCAATATCTGCATTTGGATCAAATTCATCATCTTTAGGTGTGTGTAAGATATTCTTATGTGTTTGTGGTTGGAAAATTAATGATAACCAAGAATGCTCTATTTTATAAAAGTGGGGCCTTGCATACTTGTTTGTCTGAGAATATTTTACAGAATGAGATTTCATTACAATGGCTCAAAGGCGGTGGGGAGTGTGGATCCCAGTGCGACTGAACCGAATATGGCAATCGTCACCTGAGAGTCAATTGCTGTTCCATATGGCTCAAGAAATCCTGAAGCGCTTGAAGTGATTTGTGGGACTGATAATATCTGGCAACTTAGGACTAATTGGTGTCATTGCAGCTGCCGCTATAGCTACCGTGGCCTTACATGAGACGGTGCAGACTCAACAATACGTGCATGAATGGCATAAGAATGCTAGAGTGACTTATGGCACAGTCAAGAATATATTGATGGAGAATTAAACAGTAGAGTTAATGATTTAGAATCAGCTGTTTTGCATATTGGAGATCAACTGTATAATTTAAACTTAAGGGGATTGAAATGTGATTGGAATGAAAGTAACTTTTGTATTACTCCACTTGCTTATAATAATTCTATGTTTGATTAGGAAAAGATTAAAAATCATTTGATAGATCACAAAGGTACTATGTCATTAGAAATAGAAGAATTACAGAAAAAGATATTAGAAATGTCTCATAATCAGATTTATGTAGCTGAAGATAAGGATATCTTTAATGATTTAATTTCTCATTTTAATAAATTTAATCCAGTAGATTGGTGGAAGTCTCAACATTTTTTATCAGCATTAGGAACAGGATTTTGTGTATTAATCTTGTTGCTCATTGTTGTCACTTGCCTGGGACAAGAAGTACACCGAAGACTGCACCATGTTGATGCGATGGGACAAGCTAATAATTTGGTACTTGCAAAAAATCTAATATAGTTCCCCATAGTCAGAGCGCTTGGCTGGTAGTCAATGACGGGCCAGACTCTCAGAGGAGGGCAACCTAAGACAGGCACAGCCACACTGACTAAAACAAAAAGGGGGGAATGTGGGAAACAAAGGCATGTTGTTTCCATGGAAGCAAGTTACTTTCTGACCACTGGATCATGCTGTCCCTAGAGATATATGTGCAGGTGGCTAATCTCTCTGGGAAACATAACATTCCGGCAGAACCCAGACTTGATATCTCAAGTAACCTGGGCAACAAGATTAATGAATTTATTTGTTTCAATAATATAATAGAACATTATGAGTTTTGGTAACTATCTTATCCACTGTGCACTGTGTTATTTAGAATGAGGTAATGGGAATAGTTAGCTAGAATAGTTGCTGGTTCTCACAACTGCTTGGGGTATATAAAGAAGCCCCTGAGATTAATAAACTTGTCTGATGAGCTTGAGGCTTCAATGCTCGCAGATCCCCTGAACCCAATCTTTCTTTGTCTTTCATTCCCGATACCCTCAGGTCCATCGACTCCGACAAAAGGGTGATGCTGACCTCATAGAATGAGTTATGGAGTGTTCCCTCCTCTTTAAATTTTTTGGAAGAGTTTGAGCAGGATCGGTGTTACAAGCAACAAAAGAAAAAAATAGATAAATGGGACCTTATCAAAATTAAAAACTTTTGTGCATCAATGGACTTTATCATGGAAGTAAAAAGACAGCTTATAGAATAGTAGAAAATATGTGGAAACCTCAAATCTGATAAGGGTTTGATAACCAGAATATATAAAGAAATCCTACAACAACAAAAAGACAAATAATCTGAGAAGCAGACTTGGCCCAAAGGATAGGGTGTCCACCCACCACATGGGAGGTCCGCAGTTCAAACCCGGGCCTCCTTGACCCGTGTGGAGCTGGCCCATGCGCAGTACTGATGCACGCAAGGAGGGCTCTGCCACGCAGGGATGTCCCCCACATAGGGGAGCCCCACGTGCAAGAAGTGCGCCCCATAAATAGAGCCACCCAGCACAAAAGAAAGTGCAGCCTGCCCAAGAATGGTGCTGCACACGTGGAGAGCTGAGACAGCAAGATGACGCAACAAGAAGAGACATAGATTCCTGGTACTGCTGATAAGGATAGAAGTGGTCACAGAAGAAGACACAGCGAATGGACACAGAGAGCAGAGAATGGGGGGGGGGGGGGGGAGAAGAGGGGAAAGAAGTAAATTAAAAATTAAAATAAAAAAAATTAATCTTTTTTAAAAATAATAATAATCCAATTTAAGAATGTGCAAAAGACTTGAATAGACATTTCTCCAAAGAAGATCTACAAATGGCCAAAAAGCACATGAAAAGATGTTCAACATCATTAGCCATTAGAGAAATGCAAACCAAAACCATACTGAGACACCATTTCATACCCAATAGAACGGCTACTCTTAAAATAAAATAAAAAAAAGGAAAATAAGTTTTGGAGAGGATGTTTAAAGAAATGGGAATACTCTTTCATTGTTTTTTTTTTTAAAGATTTATTTATTTCTCTCACCTTCCCACCCCTCCCCCCCAATTGTCTATTCTCTGTGTCCATTCACTGTGTGCTCTTGTGTCCGCCTATATTCTTGTCAGCAGCACTGGGAATCTGTGTCTCTCTTTGTTGTGTCATCTTGCTGCATCAGCTCTCTGTTTGTGTCGTGCCACTCCTGGGTCGGTTGAACTTTCTTTCTGTCTGGGAGGCTCTCCTTAGGGGGCGCACTCCTTGCATGTGGGGTTCTCCTACATGGGGGACACCCCTGTGTGGCACACAGCACATGGGCCAGCTCCACACAGGTCAAGGAGGCCCTGGGTTTGAACCGTGGACCTCCCATGTGGTAGGCAGATGTTCTAACCATTGAGCCAAGTCTGCTTCCCTCTTCCATTGTTAATGGCAATGTAATATGGTGCAGCTGCTGTGGAAAACAATCTGGTTATTCCTCAGAAAGTTACGTATTGAATTACCACCCTATAACCCAACAATCCCACTTGTCAGTATATACCCAAAAGAACTGAAAGCAGGAACTTGAACAAATATTTACACACCAATGTTCATAGTGGCAACATTCACAACTGCCCAAAGATGGGAGCAACTCAAGTGTCCATTAACAGATGAATGGATATACAATATGTAGCATATACATATAATGGAATATTATATTATCCAAGAAAATGAATGAAGTTCTGATACATGCAACAACATGGATGAACCCTGAAGACATCATGTTAAATGAAATAAGCCAAACACAAAAGGACACATATTTTATGATCTCATCAATATGAAAATTACTGGAATAAACAAATGCATCAGAAACTAGAATTCATGTAACCAGGGACAAAGGTAGGGGCTGTAGAGCCTTCAGTGGACCAATGCTTGAATCCTAGCTCTGGAACTTATTACCTGTGCTACAATGAAGCTCTATGACATTGGACAATTTCTCAATCTGTCCACATCTATGTTTTCACATCTGGAAAAACAAAGCGACAACAGAAGTTACCTCATAAGGTTGTTTTGAGCCTTAAAAGAGATATAAAAAGTACTTAACAGATAGTATTAGGCTAATACTTAGAAACCATTATTTTATTATCATTATTTTTACTACTGTATGTGAAATCACCCTTATTATATTCGTGTACCCATCCCATACTCTGACACACAATAGAAAGTTTGTAAAAAATTTTTAAATGGCCAAATGATATAGAGATTTATCAAAAACTTTAAAATATAAAACCTCATATATTATATTTTCTTTTTTTGTTTTTGTTTAACCTCATATATTACTGAAATAAAAATTTCATAGAAAATAAAATATGCCCCTTTTTAAATATGAGTTGACTTCCCTCCCTCTACCTCCACACCCCATACCCTTGGCTTCCTTTTACACAGCCTCAGCTCTTCTACACACACACACTCACACTCACATACACACCCCTTTCCTGTTTGGCGCAGCAATACAGTGGTCTCTGTAAGATGGGTTGGCCTTGGACAGGAGCCTTTTCAGACTGCTGCAGGGTATACAAGGAGACAATAATTTCTGCTCTGGGTCCAGGGTGTTGGCCTCTACCTACATCTGCCCAGCAGATAAGAAGAACCAAGGACAGGATCAGGTTCCTGATGGCCAATACCAGGCTTCTCTCCAACTTAAACAGGAACGACAGACGCATTGGCAATAGATGTGGGAATGTAAGATGGTTATAAATAAACATAATAGGGGAATGGAACATGTATTGAATTATTTGTGAAACACCTTCAAGGCTGCTGTCATATTATATTTCATTCAAGAAAAATGCTAAGCTTTCAACTGAGAGAGAAAGTTCTTTTTCTCTGAGGGATCTTGGCTGGGATGGTAAAGCTTCAAAAAGATTAGAAGAAATCTATCAGTGATTCTCAAACCATAAAGTACATAACAATCACATGAAGGATCACTAGACAGTCAAGAAAGCCTCTGATGTAGAAGATAAAGACCAAGCAAACCAAAGGGAAAAGCAACCTGAGGCAATCAGAGACCAAGCAAGGAGAGAAAAACTAAAAAATATAATAAACAAATTAACATTGATATCATGTGAGATATGGAGAAGATTTTTGTTTCCATGAAACCCGAATAGGATGCTATAAAAAATGACTATTCAGAAAACAAATGAACAAAAAAATAAGCTCTTAGAAATTAAAAACATAATAGCAAAGGTTTTGTAATGCATGATGTGATGATAGTACAACAGTGTGACTATATTTAACACCACTTAATTGCATACTTGAAAGTTGTTATAATGGGGAATTTTAGGTTGTATATGTTATCAGAATAAAAATGTAAATAAAAAAGAAAAGAAAAACTAGAGAACAGACCAGGAAGTCCAAAATCCAAATAATAGAAGTTTCAAGGAAAGAAAAAAGCAAAAATAGAGAAGAAATCAATGAAATAGTTCTAGAGCTACATGTGCTGCTAGACTGAACAGGCCACCAGGCCCAGCAAAAAGGACGAAAACAGATCCACACCAAGGCATATCTGTAGCAGTTTGATATTATTGATGAATTCCAAAAAGAAATATTGGATTATGTTTGTAAACTGTTTTTTTTTTCCTCTGGGCATATTAGATTATATCTAATCAAGTAAACCTTTTGTTCCTTTGGGCATTGAGTCCCCGCCCTTTGGTGGGTAGAGACTCACAGATAAAAGACGTGGCAAAGGACAGAGTTGGAGGGTTTTTGATATTAGAGTTTTGATGTTGGAGTTTGATGCTGAAGCCTTAAGCTGGAGCCCCAGGAAGTAAGCTCACAGAGGAAACAGATGCAAACCCCAAGAAGAGAGGAACCCTGAACCCAGGAAGAAGCAAGCCCTGGGAAGAGTGGAACCCTGAACCCAGAGAGAAACAAGACCCTGGAAGAGAGGAACCCAGGAAGCCTGAACCCTCACATACGTCAGCAGCCATCTTGCTCCAACATGTGAAAATAAACTTTGGTGAGGGAAGTAATTTATGCTTATGGCCTGGTATCTGTAAGTTCCTACCCCAAATAAATACCCTTTATAAAAAACAAGCAATTTCTGGTTTTTTGCATCAGCACCCTTTTGGCTGACTAATACAATATCTTTGTGAAATTTCAGAACACTGGAGAAAAAGATTCTACAAACCTCTAGAAAGCAAAACAAGTCACATTCAACCTTTGACATCTTTACAGAAACATTAAAAGCAAGAAGAAGTGGAACAATGCCTTCAATGTTTCAAAGGGAAATCACCTCCAACTTAGAATGCTATACCCAGGTAAACAATCAGGTATGGAAGGTAGAATAAAGACATTTATAGATATACAAGGACACAAAAATTTACCACCCATTTTTCCTTACTCTAGATATTGAAGGTTGTGCTACACAAAAACAAGAGAATTTACCAAGAGGAAGTCATGAGACCCAGGAAACAGGAGATCTAAATAGGAGGGTGGTAACAGGAAATCCCAGGATAACCACTGTGTTCCAGACACAGAGGACATCTAGTCCAGATTGCAGAGTGACTTAAGATACAGACACACTGAAGATAGACAGACTGGTAAGATTCTTATCTGTATTTGGCTTATTTTGATGACCATGAGTTGACGAGATTCTGAAACTGCCACCTACTAACCCACTTTCCAAAGTAGCCCCTCCCTTACTTGCTTGCAGAAGTTTCCATTTTCCTTTTCATAGAGCTCCCATCTCCTTATGTTTATGCATAAGAAGCTTGCTTCACCACAGGATAAGTTCCTGTTTACCTCTTCTCTTGCAGAACCTGCTAAAGCTGGCTGTGACCAGTTCTATCCAGGTGGGCATGCAAAGAGAGAAGCCCTGGCCCGAAGTTGCCTATACCTAATTATAATCATAAAAATCACACCCACTCATCATACTAAACTACTATTTTTGAACATGTAAAGCATGAACTAGTATGGTTTGTAACAGTGCATGCTCCACTTTTAACCCTGCCCCTTGACACATGTCATCTCACCCCTTCCTGTGTCACTCCCCCAAACCAACCCTCTCTGAATCATATAAAAATCCCAAACCTCTTCAGCTTGAGAAGACAGATCTGAAGCTAACTTCCTGTCTCTTGCTGGGCTTGCCTTGCAATAAACTCTTTTCTAGAAATCCTGGTGTCACAGTATTGACTTCTGTGCACCTTGGGCAGTGAGCCCATTTGGGTTGTAACAATTCCTGCACTCTCCCCTGATCCCCTGTCTCTGCGTCCAATTGCTTGGACCAGCACACTCATCTCTCCCTGAGAAGTGTTCCCTGTTAACCTTCTCCTGAAACTTGATGGAGGCCCTAATGAGCTGAGAAGCAGAGATAGAGAGCAGCCTTTCCCCCCATCTATACTTTTGCCAGATATTGAAACTGCCCTGCCAGATACACCCACTGTGATACACAATTGTCCCAAGACTATTCGTGACTGTGCCCATTGATTTCCCCAAATGGAATCTTCTCAGTGAAGTTGAATCCAGAATCTGTTCCAGAGACCCTCCTCAGCTTACCTCCTCCTAGGAACTTTCACATATTAGCAGCCACACTTCTTTCTGACAGAGCCAATTTAGAGTTTATTATTCAGTTTTTCTAAACAAAATTATCATGTTTAGGCATACTTGCAAGGATGGTCAAACTATAAAAGAAAAGCAAGGGAATGAAGAACACAAAAAATAGAATAGTGTTGCCCTCTGATGAGAGATGGTGCATATTCTATCTAGCAGGCATGTGAGAGGCTCCTAATGTTCAATTTGTTAACACAGGTGTTTATTTTATTATTGTTATTTAAACTGTACATGAAACTCTTTTGTATGCATGATGCATTTCACAATTTAAACCAAAAGGTTTCAATAAATAAAAGAATCAGGGAAACGGACTTTGGCCCAGTGGTTAGGGCGTCCGTCTACCATATGGGAGGTCCGCGGTTCAAACCCCGGGCCTCCTTGACCCGTGTGGAGCTGGCCCACGTGCAGTGCTGATGCGCTCAAGGAGTGCCGTGCCACGCAAGGGTGTCCCCCGCGTGGGGGAGCCCCACGCGCAAGGAGTGCGCCCGTGAGGAAAGCCGCCCAGCGTGAAAAGAAAGAGCAGCCTGCCCAGGAATGGCGCCGCCCACACTTCCCGTGCCACTGACAACAACAGAAGCGGACAAAGAAAGAAGACGCAGCAAATAGACACCAAGAACAGACAACCAGGGGAGGGGGGGGAATTAAATAAATAAATCTTTTTTAAAAAATAAATAAATAAATAAATAAATAAAAGAATCACCCAAGGAACTTGTCAAGAAGGCAGACTCTTGAAAAAAAAATAACCAGATAGAGAATATATCTACCATTTCATCATAATCATACATATTGAAAAGCAAGCTACTGTTTGCATAGAAAAGAATGAAAGGGGACGTGGACTTGGCCCAGTGGATAGGGCACCCGTCTACCACATGGGAGGTCTGCAGTTCAAACCCTGGGCCTCCTTGACCCGTGTGGAGCTGGCCCATGTACAGTGCTGATGCGCGCAAGGAGTGCAGTGCCATGCAGGGGTGTCCCCCACGTAGGGGAGTCCCATGTGCAAGGAGTGCACCCCGTAAGGAGAGCCGCCCAGCGCGAAAGAAAGTGCAGCCTGCCCAGGAATGGCGCCGCACACATGGAGAGTTGACACAATAAGATGACGCAACAAAAAGAAACACAGATTCCTGTGCCGCTGACAACAACAGAAGTGGACAAAGAAGAAGACACAGCAGATAGACACAGAGAACAGACAACCAGGGCAGGGGGGTAGTGGGGGAGAGAAATAAATATATCTTTAAAAAAAAAAAAAGAAAGAAAGAAAAGAATGAAAGAAAATATCCCAAAATATTAAAACACAAGCTGTGTTTGGGGTAAAATAAAGGTAATTTTTTTTCTTCCTTTTTACTTTTCTGTAGTTTCAACTGCTCTATAATGGGAATGGGGGGGGACACCTAACTTTTTAAATGTATTATTCTTTTGCTACCTTTTCAAATCTAAACTAATTTAAAGGTTCTGCCTCAGCTCGTATTCATAAAAGACAAAGACATTTCCACACTCAGGCGGGCTACCTGAGCAGAAGGAGAGCTTGTCCTACCCTCTGGTGTTACAGATGAGGAAGGTGAGGCCCTGAGAGGTGAAGGGAGGCGCACAACAGGACAGGGCTAGAGGTGCGAGCGCGGCTCTGATCCCAGGCCTCGCCATCCCACACTAAAGTGCCCACTTCACTGCCCTACCCGCTGTCTTTATAAGCCAGGCTGTTAAATGCGTTAGCCTTGCTTCTCAGATTGTGGTCAGGAACCAGCAGCAGCAGCACCACCTGGGGACTTCCTAGAAAATCACATCCCGGGCCCCTTCCACGATCTATTGAGTCAGAATCAGCATTTTTACAAGATCCACACGGCAAGATTCTCAGAAAAGCACCAAAATTAGATAAACTCTCTCCCTGATGGTTTCATTTTAGATCGAAGCTGATTCGGATGACCAAATTAAAACAAAGTGATCTTAATACCAACATTGGGTGTGTGACATCAAGTCCGTTTCTCAACCTCTCTGTGCCTGGGTTTTCGTCAACCATAAAATGGGCATGCTGAACTTAGCACTGTGACTAACAGATACCGAGCTGGAAGTTGGGGTACAGTAAGTCAGTATAAACAGGGCTAAGAAACATTTGGAGTTCGGCATATTTAAACCCACCAGGCCCTCTGTGCCAGTTGAGTTTCCCAATGTCCCGCACAATGCTTGACACATAGGAAGTATATAAGAGAACAGGTGACATTTATCCATTTTTCACCCGGACTGTCCCATTCCTCAGTTCGTAACGTTCTCAAAAGTGCCCGTTTTCTCCATCCCAACATTCAAAACCATCGAACAGCGAGGGGGAGGCTGAAGGTCAAAGACAAGCTGAACCGATTCACTAAATCATTCATGCTAGAACTTTCTGCCGTTCCAAACCACCCATCCTGTCCCCCCACGCACCCTCACTGTTACTCGGTCCACCAAATCTCTAAGCCACATGGCGTCCGGCCGGCGCGGCCACCCCTCCCCACCCCCTTAGGCCCGCCCCCTCGGGCCGCGCTCTCTCTTCGCACCTCCTGCCCTCGCCCCGCACTTCGACTCTCGGCATTGGGCAACCACAGCGCCCGCCCCGGCTGGCCCCGCCCCAGCCGCGGCCTGCGCGGGCCCCGCTCGGCGTGCGTGCGTGCTCGCTCGCGCCGCACGCCGCCGCTCAGCCGAGGCCGCGTGCCCGGCGTCCGCCCCGCCGCTGCGCTTCCGCTGGCCGCTACGGGGGCCCGGGGGCCGCCCGGGGCCTGGGCAGGAGCGGTCCCTAGAGCCGCGCCTCGGTCCGCGCAAGGTAGGGCCCGAGGGACGGGCGAGGCTGGGCCGAGGTCCCGAGAAGCCTCGCGAGAGGGGCGAGGGCGCCGCGCCGAGCGCTGGGTGTCGGCGGCGACCAGGAGGCAGCCCCGGGTCCCGGGCGTGGGGACCCCTTTGTGTCTGGGCGCTGCGGTGAGGAGTGCGGCGCCTGGTTAACGGTTACCGGCGGCCCGTGGCCACGGACGCCATCACGCCCTAGCCCGCCGATTTCTATTGCGCGCATCTTGTGCCCGCAGCCGACTGGCGCGGAGGTGCCGAGTAGGCGGCGGCCTTGGGCATCCGAACGCTTTCCCGAAAATGGGTCTGGATGCGGAGGGAGGGGGCGGGGGCGTGACAGCTGGGCGCCGTCCCCTCGACGCGAAGGGATCAGGCCACCGGGACTGCTGGCCCTTGGGGACAGCGGAGCCACCTGGACTGAGGGCGCCTTGGTCCCCTCGCGAAGCGCGGGAGGGAGGGCGGGGAGGGCAGAGCGAGCCGGAGGTGGACCCCGCCTGTCTCTTTCCCTGTTAGACTTCGCCTTCGGAGAAGATGGAAGGGGAGAAGCGGCTGGCGCCGGGCCCGCGCTACGCGGGCCTGTTTGCGGACGGGCACCTGATCCTGTGGACGCTGTGCTCGGTGCTGCTGCCCGTCTTCATCACCTTCTGGTGTAGCCTCCAGCGGTCGCGCCGGCAGCTGCACCGCAGGGACATCTTCCGCAAGAGCAAGCACGGGTGGCGCGACACGGACCTGTTCAGCCAGCCCACCTACTGCTGCGTGTGCGCGCAGCACATTCTGCAGGGCGCCTTCTGCGACTGCTGCGGGCTCCGCGTGGACGAGGGCTGCCTCAAGAAGGCCGACAAGCGCTTCCAGTGCAAGGAGATCATGACCAAGAACGACGGCAGGGCCCTGGATGCCATGCCGCATCACTGGATCCGGGGCAACGTCCCCCTGTGCAGTTACTGTGTGGTTTGCAAGCAGCAGTGCGGCAGCCAACCCAAGCTCTGCGATTACAGGTATTGCCCGCTCGGGTGCTGTTGGTCCCAGAATGCGCAGTGGGAGTCAAGGTCTTACAGGGTGTTGGAGGCCGGCTTTGAGCCCTGCAAGTGGCTGAAACTGCCCAGCTGAGGACGCGAGCTCGTAAACATCCCGAGTATTGTCCAGTGGGGCAGCTTTTGCCCATAGTCATTTGCTGAAATTAATGCTTCAAGGCTCCACTCCTCAGCCCATCTGCTCTTAGTTTTTGCTACCATCATCTCCATTTTACCTAGGGGAAAATGAGGTATGGAAACATTAGTTTTTCCCTAGAACTTCAAAACTGATCATCCACAGTTTTGTACTGTGAGTATATACATTGTAAACAAGGATCATTCCAAAACAGCATTTTAAATATCTTTCCCTACTACAGGTATTGGTGCCAAATGAACTATATTCAGAAAGGATTCTAATAGTGATATTCCCTTTGCCAAATGGTCTTTCAACATTTTAGATAAATGACATGGTTTTGGTAATTAGTGACCTTGATTGAACCAAGAATATTTTAACGGCTTATGCGTACACACTGGGCAATACTTTTAGTGTTCTTAAATACTGTCGGAAAATAGGCATAGATGTCCTTTGTTAATGTCAGAGATTGGTAGAAAGGGGTGCTGCTCTGCTCTTCATTTATTTAACTCGTTTTACAATTGATAACATTAAAGTCCCTTAGGTCTACATGGTGGTAAGATAGAACTGGCTTCCAGGATTTCTAACTCCAGCACAGAGCTAGGAATACTGTAACACCCAGCCTTGTCGCAGCCTCAAGTCTGAACATCCTCATTGTGATGGATTTTTTTCTGTGTTTTCTAAGAAGAAATACATTAAGGCCTCTAACATGTTTAAGAACTGAAATAGAAAGCTGATACTCCATAACAAGTATCTTTTTTTGTTTATTTTTGGCAGAAAAAACTTCTTTAAAAATAACATTTAGCATGGACACTGTTTAGGGCAAAACTTAATGGATCCCATCTGCCTTTCCAGTCTGGTCTACCACCACCTGCGTTAAACGTCATGCACCAGCTACACCAAGCTGACTGAAGTCCCTAAACACTGTCAGGGTTTTGTTTGTTTGTTCTTTAATTGCCTTTCTTTTTCTCAAGGTTTTCCTCTCCGTCTAAATTACCTTTCTTCTGGCTAGCTTCTAGTCCTACTAAAGACTCAGCTCATTTCCTTTCCTCCAGCAACCCTTGCCTAATCTCCCCACCCCCAGCCCCAATTTTCCTTCCTTTTGATAATGCCATATTATCCTATATCTCAGTGGTTCTCAAAATAAGATCTCCACGGCGGCAGCAGCATCACCTGGGAACTTGTCAGAAATGCAAATCCTAGGGTTGTCTAGCAATTAAAAATAGAGTATGCCCAGGTAAAACTACGAATTTCAGGTAAAGAATAGTTTTTTAGAATAAGCATGTCCCTTGCAATATTTTGGACAAGGATTCCAAAGAATTACTCTTAAAATTAAAATTCAGTTAGTCATCCTCAGTTTTATCTGGTAATCCAGCCCACCCCATATCCAGTGAAGCAGAAACTTGGACTGCGGACCAGCAATCTGTGCTTAAACAGGCCCTGAGGGGAATTCTAAAGTTGAACCACTGTATCTGTTATGCATCTTTCTTGCCCTCTAAAAACATGAGTCCCTTTCCTTAATTTTGTGTCCTTCTCTTTGAGTGCAATGAATGTTTCTGATGATAGATCTTTTCCTTATTAGTTTGTTCTTACAGGTGACTGAGGAGTCTATTCCCAGAATTCTGTACCACAGCCCATCTCCCCATGGAAGAAATTGTCTCTGTAATTTAGGAAGTGTTAAGTATGCCCAGGAGAAGAGAGCACAGTGTCCTGAAGTTGTACATATTCTGTAGTGTTCTGCACTAATTTATGTTAGTCGATAATATTATGCAGGATTACAGTCTGCTTGACTTTCTGTAGGAATGAGATGTGTTAGAAGAAGAAACCAAATAGCTATTTAAAATCCATGAAACACATACCAGACTGTCCCTCTCTGGCTCCTTCCATGGCTATATCACATTCTCAGGCATGTCAGTTTTTAAGTGAACTGTGAAGTGTTTGGTCAATAAGTCAGCATTTCATGGCAAGCAATGACTGTTTAAAGCCTACAGTGCACTTAACACCTGCAGAAAAAGTGACAAAGGCCTTTTAATTCGTGCTCATTCTTTCAGTATTCAGTTGTGCCAAGCACTGTACTAGAGTCTACTTTTCCTGTAGTTTTTTCTGGTTTTCTGCCTGTTCCTGCCTCTTCTGCCCCCAACCACTATGACGTGTTTCTGCACCTAGTATTGTATCACTCCTTCCTTATCCTTTTTTCTTCTCACCTCTCTTCTGACTAAAATACAGAATTAGGCTATGTTTTTAAAAGTTCATTGTATTTATTAAATAAACCTTCCTTCCTTGTGGCTTCTGTCTCATTAAGAAGACTTAAGGTGCTTTTTTAATTTACAAGGCCTTTTTTCCTTAGATCCACCACCACTACCCCTCCCCTCCGCGCACACTCAGACCCACACGCACTGTGATTAATAAAAGAAACCTGTCTCTTAGAAGAGAATTACATTGGCCACTTTAGTCTTGGCTTTGATCTTCATTTTATGTTTCTGTGCTCTGGTTGGTATGTGTTGTTTCATTAAATATCTGAAACAGTAAAAGATATCAAATCATCTTCTAGAGCAGAGGTGATGAAATTTTTTCCATAAAGGACCAAAAAGTAAATATTTCAGGTTGTGTGGACCATATGTTCTATACTTAATTAGGTAATTCTCCCATTGCACAAAACCAGCCATAGGCAATATATAAAATAATGGGTTTAACTGTCTGTAATCTTTATTTACAAAATCAGGGGCAGAACTATTTGTAATTTGCCGACCTCATTCTAGTGTAAATTTTATAAATGATCATCTCAACTTCACATATAATTCAGCTGCTTCCTCCAGCATACTAAAAAAGAAAAAGCTTTTGTGAAGAGCTTTCTGTTTTTAGAGAAAAGAATAAGCAGTGTTGCTAGCATATTTTTTTTTACCTTATTAAATATTTGTTTTTTAAGTAAAGCAGTCCTGCTCCTAAGCAAGAAGGACGTGTAAATCCATGAAGCTTTCCATATTTTCGTATGAGGGACCTTTCTAGAGTTGTGGTAATGTTCTATGTCTTGATAAGTGGTTGAGTTACACAAATATGTGGATTTGTCAAAACTCCGCTAATGTGTACTCAATATTTGTACATTTCATTGTATGTAAATTTTCCATCAAAAGAAAAAAAAACTATAAACAATACTGAACTGCAGGTCAGGCTTTGTCTGCTTGCTAAAGCATTTAGGAAGCAATTCTGATGTCTACAGTTTACCTGGAAATGGAAGGAAAATAAGATGGATTAGTGGATGGATAGAAATGTAATAATGGAATTACAGTAAGCTGTTAATGCTAGAATGTAGGTGGTGGGTATATCGATGTTCACTGTAAGAAATTTAAAAAGCAAGGCATTTTTAAAAACAGACTGTCCATGTTTTTAGGAGATATTTGCTGAAGTGAAGGGTAGAATGTCATAGTATCTGCAGTTCACTTTCAAATAATTCAGCAAAGTACAAGTTTATATCAGGAGAAAGAGAAAACGTGGGAGAAAATTTTAAATAAGAATTAAAGTGAAGGAATGATTTAAGGGTGGATTGTTTTACTTTTCTTGAGTTCTCTGTAGGTTTGGAATTTTTCGAGATGAAAAGTTGGAAAAACAGAAAGGGAAAAATAAAGATAAGCAATTACTCAATGACAAGATTGCTAACACTAAAATATTGACTTTATTAACGATTTCTTATTTTCTTGTCAGGTTTTAAATTTAGTTTGAGTTAAATATGAATTACAAAATGTGTAAAGAGAGCAAGGTCTCAAATTTACATATGGTTTCTGAATAAGTAGTATTTTGGCTTTACCTTTACAGAATACAGGCTAATAGCTATCATCTTGATTAAATGAATCTTATTCTGAAATTTAGGAGAATTTCGTAAATGATAAAGATGGTGTCACATATCAGAGGGGATAGAAAAGATAATTTTATAAGTCATGCTAGGACAAGGGCTCTTTGAGGGAACAAAAGGTTAGTTTTGTTTGTTTGAAGAGGTGTGGGTTTATAGAAAAATCATGCATAAAATGCAGGGTTCCCATATGCCACCCTACTATTAACAAATCACCTTGCATTGGTATGGTACATTTGTTACATTGATAAAAGCACATTTTTATAATTGTACTATTAACTATAATCCATGATTTAACTTAAGGTTCACTGTTTGTATGGTGCAGATCCTTGGATTTTTAAAAAAATGTTTATTCTAGTAACATATGACATAAATTTCCCCCTTTTTTTTTTTTTTAAAGATTTATTTATTTATTTAATTTCCCCCCCTCCCCTGGTTGTCTGTTCTTGGTGTCTATTTGTTGCGTCTTGTTTCTTTGTCTGCTTTTGTTTCTTTGTCCGCTTCTGTTGTCGTCAGCGGCACAGGAAGTGTGGGCGGCGCCATTCCTGGGCAGGCTGCACTTTCTTTTCACGCCGGGCGGCTTTCCTCACGGGCGCACTCCTTGCGCATGGGGGCTCCCCCACGCGGGGGACACCCTTGCGTGTCACGGCACTCCTTGCGCGCATCAGCACTGCGCATGGCCAGCTCCACACGGGTCAAGGAGGCCCAGGGTTTGAACCGCGGACCTCCCATATGGTAGACGGACGCCCTAACCGCTGGGCCAAAGTCCGTTTCCAAATTTCCCCTTTTAACCACATTCAAATATATAATTCAGTGCTGTTAATTACATTCACAATGTTATGCTCTCATCACCACCATGCATTAACAAAACTCCTATTGTCCCAAATAGAAACTCTTTGTACATGATAAGTGTTAACTCCCTATACCCTACGTCTCCCCATCCTCTCCATTTTTTTAATAGTAGCCATACTGGTGGGTATGGAATGGTATCCCATTGTGGTTTTGATTTGCGTTTCCCTAATAGCTAATGATGTTGAACATCTTTTCATGTACCTTTTAGCCATTTATTGATCTTCTTTGGAGAAATACCTATTCAAGTCTTTTGCCCAATTATTTTTTTTTTTTTTTTTAAAGATTTACTTTTTTATTTATTTAATTCCCCTCCCCTCCCCCGGTTGTCTGTTTTCTGTGTCTTTTTGCTGCGTCTTGTTTCTTTGTCCGCTTCTGTTGTTGACAGCGGCACGGGAAGTATGGGTGGCACCATTCCTCAGCAGGCTGTTCCCTCCTTCGCGCTGGGCGGCTCTCCTTATGGGTGCACTCCTTGCGCGTGGGGCTCCCCTACGCGGGGGACACCCCTGTGTGGCACGGCACTCCTTGCGCGCATCAGCACTGCGCATGGGCCAGCTCCACACGGGTCAAGGAGGCCCGGGGTTTGAACCGCGGGCCTCCCATGTGGTAGACGGACGCCCTAACCACTGGGCCAAAGTCCGTTTCCCATTGCCCAATTATTAAATGTGGTTGTATGTATCTTTGTTCTTGAGTTGTAAGGTTTCTTTATATATTCTAATAGTAAACCCGTATCAGATACGTGGTTTCTAAATATTGTCTCCCACTCTGTAGGTTGTCTTTTCATTTTCATGATAATGCCCTTTGATGCATAAAAGTTTTTAATTTTGATAAGGTCCCATTTATATATTTTTGTTGTTGTTGCATGTGCTTTGGGCGTAAAGTATAAGAAACCATTGCTTAACACAATGTCCTGAAGATGCTTGGCTATGTTTTCCTCTACATGGTTTATAGTTTGGGTCCTTAAATTTAGTTCTTTGTGGATGTAAAGTTGATTTTTGCATATGGCATGAGGTAGGGGTTCACCTTCATTCTTTTAAATATGCAGATCCCATTTTCCCCACACCAACTGTTGAAGAGACTGTTCTTTCCCCATTGAGTAGGCTTGGCATCATTGTCAATAATCAGTTGGCCATAAATGTAAGAGTTGATTTTTGAACTCTCAGTGTAATTTCTTTGGTCTATATCTCTGTCCTTGTGCTATTACCATACTGTTTTGATTACTGTGGCTCTGTTATAAGTTTTAAGACCAGGAAATGTGAGTCCTCTAACGTTGTTCTTTTTCAAGATAGCTTTAGCTATTTGGGGCCCCTTATCCTTAAATGTAAATTTGATGATGGGCTTTTCCATTTCTGCAGGTAATGCTGTTAGAATTTTGATTGGGATTGCATTGAACCTATAAATTGCTCTGGTAGAATGTACTTCTTAATATTTCATCTTCCAATCCATGAACACAGAATGTTCCTTCTATATATTTAAATCTCTCTGATTTATTTTTAGCAGTTTTTGTAGTTTCTGTGTACAAAAGTTTAGATCTTCATTCTCAATTATACATCAAAATAAATTCCAAATGGATTGAAACAGGGATTCTTATCCTAATGGTTCTTAGATAGATAAGCACCTAAGAAAGCCTCACAGTTTATTGAGATGCTATAATCTGTAACCCCGAAGGTTAAGAAGTACCAAAGTTAAGGATACCAAATATTAAAAATAAATTGTGGACCACTGGCCATGGGGTGCAGCGATGCCCAGAAATGTACTCACCAGATGCAGTGGATTGTCGTGATGATGGGGGAGAGTGTTACTGTGGTGGGAGTGGTGGGGTGGGGGTGGTGGGGGTGA
This sequence comes from Dasypus novemcinctus, assembly GCF_030445035.2. NCBI lineage: Eukaryota > Metazoa > Chordata > Mammalia > Cingulata > Dasypodidae > Dasypus > Dasypus novemcinctus. The sequence goes on along the minus strand of NC_080693.1, from coordinate 48,709,499 downwards.
ATGGGGACCTCATATTTTTTGAATGTAATATTTTTTAAACAATGAATAAAATTAAATTAAAAAAATAAATTGTGGGAGCAGGGGATACTATGTGTGAATATTTATCTAATTTGGAAATAGTAAATTACTTCAAAGCTTAAAAGCATTTGAATAAATCACAAAGGGAAATCTAGATCTATTGAATAAATTTAAATATTTAAAAAGTAAACTTAAAACTGGAAAATGTTCCCAACAAAACATGACAGAAAAAGAGGTTGATATTCTAGGTAAATAAGAAGTATATGCATCTGTTAAAATCTCATGAAAAATGGATATAGGACATGAATACATTAATAAAAGAAGGCAAAAAAAAAAAATCCATCCTTGTTTAATGACCAAAGATGGGGGGAAATAAATAAATAAGTAAATCTTAAAAAAAAAAAAAAGTCTTTAAAAATATAAATACCTTTTGTGCCTATTCAGATTATCAAGGAAAAATTTTAAGTACTAGTGAGCATTATTTGTATGTGTTAAATCTAATAGATACCTTCTGTTAGAGGCTTGTAATAATTAACAAGCCATACCTCAGTTTCTCATGATATGCACTGGGAAAAAGGTAAACCCCCGCCCCCTTGTGGCACTTTCCCACAGGTTAAACAAAGGAACCCCGTAGAGACAGGAGTAAAGGGAGGTAGAGATCTTCACCATCTGCGTATCAGAGGAAGATGGAGAGCTTTACTACCTCTACCTGCATATCAGAGGGAGACAGAGACAGAAGCCTTCACTATTTACAAACCCTTTAAAACCTTACAGATCAAAAGAAACATTTGCTCCTGCAGCATTCCAAGAAGACCCCTCCCACTACCTCACTCAGACCCTCAACCCCCTCCCACTATCATTTCCCCACCTAGGAAAGTTCTGTATAAATTCAAGTCCCGCCCTTCCAGGAGTAGACTGAAGTCTCTCTTTAGAACCCCCACCATGCTGGTGGGGGGGCTGAAGTCTGTTCTTCAGACCCCCTCCATTGGGAGAGCTTCTCAATAAATAAATTCTTTGCTTATGGTTAATCAATCTCTCTGTTCCAGTAAGAGCCGTATTTTCTCCAACACCTTCATTCGGTGCTAACAGGCAAATTGGGCAGGCATATCAAGAATGTTAGGAAAATGTATGCCCTTCGACTCAGTTACTTCTAAGATTCCGAGAAAGTAATCTCATATAAGTTTAAGGTGGTTCATCATGTTTTTCCTTACAAAACAATCTAATGCTTTTAAAAATGGTAAAATAAACTGGTATATCTACATGGTATGATATATTTTACATCTTTTACAAACATGTTCTTAAAAATTATTTAATGGCGTGGGTGAATGTTCATGATACATTGCGGAAAGAAAAGCAGTGTTCTGCTGTGTGTGTGTGTATCATATTCCTAACTTTGAAAAACAATAAATTTGTGCACTAATACTGAGAAATAGTATATCGAAAAGTTAAGCGTAATTATCACTGGATGATTTTTATTTTATATCTTTCTATGTTTTCTAAATTTACAAGCATAAGCTGGTAATTTCTCATTTAAAGTACAACTTAAAATTTATGCAAGAAGTTCATGAATATATTCTGATTTTTAGGAACTCAAGCAATACAAAAGAATATTAGAGTAATTATGTCAGTAATAATATCAGTCCCACATTTCTTCCCAGAGGAAACTATCACGAATCAATTCAGTGGTAATTTTTCAGATTATTTTTAATAATAATACTACACCATTTTGAAGTTAATGCTAGAGCAGTATGTGTTGGTATTATACTTCAGCTGTAGTTTCCCAAGCTTAGTTTGAAAACAAGTACCAACAAAGGTCACTATGCAAGTTATTTCCGTTTCCTCTCTAACAGTTTATGCAGACAACTCTTTGTTCAGCAATTAATAGAACTCTTGCGTTGATAGCAGTAATTACTTGACAAATCTGAAATCCAACTGGGAAAAAAACTCCTTAAAATAGAAGGCTAAGAGAATTGACCTTGGGATGGAGAACTGTTTATCCTCTTTTTTTTTTTCATAATTCATTTAATTATAACCATTATTTTCTGACAGCCTGCTTTTGTTAGATCTACCTTATCTGTGAGTGAATTACATACTTAGAAGGTTAAAAAAAGAAATCGGGGGTCTTCACCTACAATATTCCCTGCTGGTTCATGCTTGGATCCAAATATAGAGACAAATCTGAATGCAGATGCTTCTTTTTCTGTATTTCAAATGCAGAAATACATAAATTATTGTTGCATAACTGCCCATGTTGTTGACTAAAGTGTTGTTCATATATGATTATAAATTTAAGATTTTTTCAAACTGGTCCCTGAGAAACTCTTCAGGGACTCATTCCAGGAAGGCATTTGAGCAAGTAGGACTTTAGAACTCATAGGCCTGTTTCAACCAGCGCAGATACATTATACATAAAACCATTGTTTTAGACCAGTTTTTGTTTATGTGGATTATATCTATTTAATATTTACTCTGTTATAAGTTAAAGTTGAGGGAAGCAGATTTGGCCCAATGGATAGGGCTTCCACCTACCACATGGGAGGTCCAAGGTTCAAACCCAGGGCCTTCTGACCCATGTGGTGAGCTGGCCCATGCGCTGTGCTGATGCACAAAAGGAGTGCCCTGCCACGCAGGGGTGTCCCCCGTGTAGGGGAGCCCCACATGCAAGGTGTGCACCCTGTAAGGAGAGCTGCCCAGCTCGAAAAAAAAGGTGCAGCCTGCCCAGGAATGGTGCCACACACACACACAGCTGACGCAGCAAGATGACACAACAAAAAGAGACACAGATTCTGGGTGCCGCTGACAAGAATACAAACGGACACAGAACAACACACAGCGAATGGACACAGAGAGCAGACAACTGGGGGGTGGGGAAGGGGAGAAAAATAAAAAATAAAGTTGAAATTTTAAATTGTTTATTTGAAAATATTAATGAACCCATTACGTGTTAACAGAAATTATGTACTTTCATGAAAATAAAAGAAATGCAGATTTACTGAGAACAACAACATTGGTTTACAGTTTTGTACATTTCTTCAGTTTGGCTTAATAGAAGTCAGCTAGAATCTCATATCTGCTTGTGCATTCATTTGGCACAATAGTTCATGTAATACCTTTTCTGAGAACTCCACTGTACACTATTGAAAGTATAAGGGTGAGATAACATCTTAGTAGTTACTTTAACCTCAAAGACCCCCCTGAAGAGATTTTGGAGACTCTAACAATTGAAGAACCACTGTCATATTCAACTGCCATTTATGTTAAAACCTTATTATTCGGGAAATGGATGTGGCTCAAGTGACTGGGCTTACACCTACCATATGGGAGGACCCAGGTTTGATCCCTGGGGCCTCCTCGTAAAAAAAAAAAAAAAAAGGCAGCCCCATGTGGCGAGCCAAGTGCCCCCATGAGTGCCCACACAGCAAGCCAGTGCCTGTTCAAGGGAATCACACAGCAAGGTGATGATACAACAAAAAGAGAGACGAAGGAAAAAATCAAGGCAAGGCGCATCAGAAACCAGAAACTGGGAAACGGATGTGGCTCAACCAATTGGGCTCCCGTCTACCATATAGGAAGTCCAGGGTTCAATACCCAGGGCCTCATGGTGAGGGCAAGTGGGCCACATGGCAAGTTAGCCCACGCGGAGTGCCGGGCCATGCAGGGAATGTCACCCTGCACAGGACTGCCACCCTGCGTGGGAATGCCATCCTGCAAAGAAGGCCGCCACACACAGGACTGCCGGCCGACACAGGCAGATAGTGCAGCAAGATGATGCAACAGGAGACACAGAGAAGAGAAAATAAGAAAATGTAGCAGAACGTGGAGCAGAGGTGGCACAAGAGAGTAATCGCCTCTCCCACTCTGCAAGGTCCCAGAATCATTTCCCAGAGACCCCATCTGAGAATAGAAGCAGACACAGAAGAATACACAACAAATGGACACAGAGAGCAGACAACTGGGGAGGGGGGGAGTAGAAATAAAAATCTTTTTAAAAAAACAGGTACTGAGGTGACACAAGTGACAGGAAACCTCTCCCCACATCAAAGGTCCCCAGAATCAAATCCTGGTGAATCCTCCAGGAGAAAAGAGGGGAAAAATGAGAAGAGAAGGCAAAAAGAGAAATAGATACAGAGCACACAGTGAATGGATATAGAAAGCAAAAAAACAGCAGGGTGCAGGATGGAAGGGGAGGGAAGAAAATAAAAGCCTTATCACCTATTTCCAGATACAAATACAGTTATGTTTCTTTTCTTTGCCAGATCTTATGCTCAAAGGTGATGAAATTACTGTTTTGGTTTGTTTTTTAACAAAAATGATTGGTTAGCAGACCAGTAAGATTTTGGTTTAAAATTTAATTTTTGTCTATTTTTCTTCCTTCCCTCAGGTGTATTTGGTGTCAGAAAACAGTACATGATGAGTGCATGAAAAGCAACCTGAAGAGTGAAAAGTGTGACTTTGGAGAATTCAGAAACCTCATCATTCCACCAAGTTATTTAACCTCCATTAATCAAATGCGTAAAGACAAGAAAACAAATTATGAAATGGTAATTAGAGTTTATTTTTCTTCTATAATTTATTTCTAGATCTTTATAATGCTAAATGCATGAAAAGATTAAGAGTGTGTGTGTATGTGTGAGTGAGAAGAATCAGGGCCTGGAATAAAATAAACTGAGATAAAAGGTCAGGAGGAAGAGGAAAATAAAAGGCCATTATTTTTTTTTCTCTCTCTCCCCTTCCCCACCTCACCCCAGTTGTCTGCTCTGCGTCCATTCGCTATGTGTTCTTCTGTGACCACTTCTATCCTTATCAGTGGCACCAGTGTTTCTTTTTGTTGCGTCATCTTGCTGTGTCAGCTTTCTGTGTGTGCGGCATCATTCTGGGGCAGGCTGCACTTTCTTTCGCACTGGTCAGCTCTCCTTACGGGGCGCACTCCTTGCGCGTGGGGCTCCTCTACGCAGGGGACACCCCTGCATGGCAGGCACTCCTTGTGTGCATCAGCACTGCGCATGGGCCAGCTCCACACGGGTCAAGGAGACCCAGGGTTTGAACCGCAGCCCTCCCATGTGGTAGGCGGACGCCCTATCCACTGGGCCAAGTCCGCTTCCCAAAAGGCCATTATTGAAGCTGTAAAACTCTACCCACTTCCTAGAGTTGTGTCACAAGTTTTGACTCTTGAGTTCTTTTTTGTCTAAAATGAAAGTGGAAATGTTATGTTAGTGGTTTCTGAATCACTGCCTGCATTGGAATCAGTTGTGGAGTTTTTTAATAATGCAGATTCCTGAGCCCATCTCAATCCCCATGTTTGATTTAGTAGATCTAGGGTAGGTCCCAGGAATCCGTATTTTGGGGGGAACATCTGATCCTGATTTTTGTCAGTGAAAAAGAAACATAGATTTTCCTCACACATTTTTCTGAAAGAATTTTCCCATTTGTAACTTTACATAGGACACCCAGAGATAAGTTAACATTTACATTGCACGTTAGATGCTCCCACAAATAATGTTCAACATTAAAACTGTTGGCAACAGTTTCAATTTGTAAGTATGTGTATGATACCATGCCAGTGTTTTTCTGCTTTTATATATCTCTTACTGGAATGATTTTAATGATTTACAGATTTATTTCCTACTGGAATATGCCAAAATTGTTTAGCTTTTTATTTTAGAATTCAATTGTACCTTTTCCAAGTTAAGATTTTTGCATCATAAATATGATCTTTGCAGAATTTCTGCAGAGAAAGAAGGCATTTTTTTTATTTTAATTTAGCACTTCATTTAATGTTATTGTAATAAGTATTTTTTAAACTTGCAACTCCTAAATCTGAGGTCCAAAAGGGGTGAGAATCACTGAGTAGAACAATTTAATAGCTTCATTAATGGTTACACCCACAAAGAGAGGGGAAGAGGAAAAAAAACTGTTGGATTATGATAAACATTAACTTATTTGACTATGGGCTCTTGAATCTCATTGTGTTTACTCCATTAAAAAAAATATATCTACAAACTCAAGTATACTAGAATAAACCCAGGAAAGGACAACCAAGGTAAGAGATAGAGAAGAATCAATGTTCATCCTATGAATGGTTGAAAGAACTTATAACCTATAGCCCAGGAGACAAGACTCATAAAAGGTATAGTGCTTTAGATGTTTGAGTACAACAGTTCTAGGAAAACAAAGGGAATTACTTGCTTTAGGAAGCAAAAGTAGAACAGTGAATAAAAGTTACTGAAAGGCAGGTTTTCAGTTTAGTTTAAAGAAAAACTCTGATGATTTGATTTAGCACTGGCATGGACTACGTAATAAGTGAGTTCCTTCTTTCGTGAATATTCCAGCATATACTGGTAGTCTTAACTAGAATAATGGCAAGGGAAATTATGCATTAAGTGGAGATTGAATTATTCAATTTCTAAGTTCCTTTTCTATTCTTAGCATTCTTTGATTTTTATATTGTATTGAGGTACTAGTATAGTTATTTTTCTATCAGTATATTACAGCACTGCTGTTATCATGAACAAAAAATTAAGTGCTTCCTATCCCTGAGATAGTAACTCATTTCATTCATGTTCCTTTTTTTTAGCTATCCTCTAAGCTTGGAAAGCATTGGACGCCATTAATAATCCTGGCCAACTCTCGTAGTGGAACTAACATGGGAGAAGGACTTTTGGGAGAATTTAGGATCCTGTTAAACCCAGTCCAGGTAACTAAAGTGAAAAGCTTCCTTACTTTACTTATTTTTCATTTGTTGCTTTTCATTTTTCCTAAAATGCAACAAATGCTAATGCTTTAAACCACTAGTCACTAATTAAAGGAAAGAAAAATAATTACAAAAGATCAAGTCATTCAATTCAAGGATGTGGAGAAACAGAAATCCTCATACATTGCTGTTAGAAATGTAAAATAGTACAGTCACTTTGGACAATAGTTTGGTAATTTCTTAAAAAGTTAAACATAAATTTATCATAGCACCCAGCAATCCCACTTCTAGAAATCTACCAAAGGAAAATGAAAAAATATGTCCCTCAAAGACTTACATGTAAATATTCATATCACTGTTATTCATAATAGCCAAAAAGTGGAAACAACCCAATAGTCTGTCGTCTGGTGAGTGGACTAACAAAATCTGGTATAACCACACAATGGAATACTAATCAGCAAAAAAAAAAAAAAAAAAGAACAAACTACTAAGTGCTCATGTGGATGAATCTGGCTAAGTGAAAGAAACCAGATGCAAGGGACTGCATATTGTATGATTCCATTTATATGAAATGTCCAGTAATGGTAGCTCTATAGAGACAGAAAGACAATATTTTTTGGCTTAAGGAAATTATAAAAATAATTTTTAAAAAGGATAAAGAATATACCTGCAGTTTCCACACACAATTACATCAGTTTTCATTTGCTTTCCATTAACTGTGTATTTGCATATTAACATTGCCATAACAATAATCTAGATATGAAATTACACTCCATTTTCTTATGGTATAAACAATTTTTTATGTTGTAACATAGTTTATTTATAATTACATATTTTTTAATTCCTATTTTGAAATAATTTCAAACTTTTGTAGGACTGTTGCAAAAATAATACAAACGCCATACAGAGAACTCCAACATAGGCCCACACCTTTAGATAAACCTATTTTAACATGTTGCCACCTTTGCCATATCATTCTATTTATTGCGGTTCAAACCCTGGGCCTCCTTGACCTGTGTGGAGCTGGCCCGTGGGCAGTGCTGATATGCGCAAGGAGTGCCGTGCCACGCGGGGGTGTCCCCCACGTAGGGGAGCCCCACGCACAAGGAGTGTGCCCTGTAAGGAGAGCCGCCCAGTGCAAAAGAAAAATGCAGCCTGCCCAAGAATGGCGCAGCACATACAGAGAGCTGACACAGCAAGATGACGCAACGAAAAGAAACACAGATTCCCGGTGCCACTGATAAGGTTAGAAGTGGTCACAGAAGAACACACAGCGAATGGACACAGAGAGCAGACAACTGGGGGGGAGGGAAGGGGAGAGAAATAATTAAAAAATAAATCTTTAAAAAAAAAAATTTCCTGAACATTTGAGAGCCCACATCATAATTCTTGAGCACAATAATACTTCCACGTAGAGTTCCTATGAAGGATATTCACTTACATAATCACCTTAAGCGCAATTATCAAGTTCAAGAAATTTAGGTGATATAAAACTTATATTCTATATACCAGTTTTTTCTTATGTCCCAGTAATGTACTTTTGAGCCTTTTCTCCTCCATTCTTAGATTCCATCAGTATTGTGTATTACATTTAATTATTATTGTCTGTTTAGTTTATCTTTTTTTTTTAATTGTGGAAAAATATATACAAGATAAATCTTCCCACCTCCTCCCAAGCATGCTCTTCAGTGGGATTAATCACAGTCACTATTGTTTCAGTACCTTCACCATCATGCAATACTAGACCTTTCCCTTCATCCCAAACAGAAACTCTATACTCATTTTGCATCAGTTCCCCATTTCCCCTGCTCCCCACCCCAGCCACCCCTAGTAACCTATACTCTACTTTCTGTCTCTAGGAGTTTTTATAGTCTCAGATATTTTCTTTGCGGTTACCATGGGGCTGAAATTTAGCATCCTAAATCTCTAAATCATTTGCTTTGATACTGATTTAACTTCAGTTATATACACAAACTGTATTCCTATTCCCCCACCTTTTTGTAGTTCTTGTCACAAATTACGTATTTATACATTATTGAGTCTGGAACCATTGATTTATCATTACATTTTATGCATTTGCCTTTTAGACCCTGTAAGAAGTAAAAAAGAAAAATTACCAATGAACAATACAGTAATACTGGTACTTCTATTTACCCATGTCATTATCTTTACCAGAGATCTTCATTTCTTCATATGGCTTCAATCATTTGTCTACTGTCCTTTCCTTTCAACATGTAGAACTCATTTTAGCATTTCTGGTGGGGCCACTGTAGTGGTGATGAAGTCCCTTAGTTTTTGTTTATCTGGAAATGTCTTCCTCTGTCCCTTATTTTTGAAAGACAGTTTTGCCAGATATAAATTCATGGTTGACAAGTTTTTGCTTCCCGGACTTTATTTTATTCCTTCTTCCCTCCTTGGTTTCCAATGAGAAATCAGCACTTAATCTTTTTGTTTTTTTCAGGAGGTACCAGGCATCAAACCCAGAACCTCTTACATGGGAAGCAGGTTCTCAACCACTGAGCTACACCTGCTCCCCAATGAGAGTTGGTTTTTTTGTTTGTTTTGTTTTGTTTTCAGGTGTACCAGGGATTGAACCCAGGACCTCGTATATGGGAAGCAGGCACTCAACCACTTGAGCTACATCCACTCCTGTGCACTTAATCTTATTGAGGCTCCCTTGTATGTGGCACATTGCTTCTCACTTGTAGCTCTAAAAATTTTATCTTTATCTTTGGCTTTTGACAGTTTGATTATAACATGGTACAGTGTGGGTCTATTTGGGTTTATCCTATAGGAGTTTGTTGAACATCTTGGATGTGTATACTCCTGTCCTTCATTAAATTTAGAAAGTTTTAATAAATTTGGGGATATTTCTTTGAATATTCTCTCTCTCTTCTGGGCTCCCACAGTGTGTATATTGGCACACTTGATGGTTTCCCACAGGTTCCTCGGGCTTTATTCAGTTTTCTTTATTCTTTCCTCCTCCTGCTTCTCAGACTAAATGATTTCAATTGTCTTATCTTCAAGTTCACTGATTCTTTTTTCTGCCAGCTCCAGTGTGCTGTTGAACCCCTCCAGGGAATTTTTTTATTTCTGTTATTGTTATCTTTGGCTCTCTTTGGTTCTTTTTCATTATTTCCCTCTCTCTATTGATATTCTCTTTAAGTTCATCTCTCATTTCCCTGATATCTTTTAGTTGTTTGTCCATATTTTCTTTTAGTTCTTTGAGCTTGTTTATTTTTTAAAGTCTTTGTCTGGTATGTCCCAGGTCTGGTCTTCCTCATTGATGGTTTCCAATGCTTTACTCTTCTCCTTTGCCTGGGCCAACACTTCCTGTTTCTTTGTGTGTTTTGTAACCTTTTGTTGTAACCTGGACATTTTGATATTTTAATGTTTTAACACTGGAATTTAGACTCTGAGGTATCTCTTCTTTATGCTTATATCCAGCTATATTATGACAGAGCTTTCCTTGAATGCAAGGCACTAACAAAAAAAGAGGGGGGAAGGAAAAAACACCATTCTCAGTCCTTGCAGATCGTCTTGTGCAAGTGCTCTCATTCAGAGCTTGTCCACATTGTGAGTTTGAAGAATAGCTCCAGGTCAAGGCACAGGGGCCTCCCTGACCCTCCCTGCATGTGCTTCTTATCTGAGGCATGTACACATGGCCCCAGGAATCCCGTTTACACAGATGTGAATGTCCCCTCTTCCATAGCAAATAGTTTCCTCGTGATCCTGAGCACTGTGCTGTACGTCCTACAGCCATTGAGCCCTTGCCCCAGACAGCCAACTAACTGCTCTTCCACACCTTGCTCTAAGAGAGCTCTTCAAGCCACCTTCTACACACAGGGCAAGTGTGTAGAGACCATTAGGGGGACAGATTGAGCCAGACATATTTGCTCATAGTTTATGCATAAGGGTTACTCTCCTTCTGGAACTGGGGCTAAGAGACAACCTCGAGATCCTGCCACTTTTAAGTAGCCTTTTTCTTCGTTTGGCAAGCCCCCTATTACCTTTAACTGTTTTCTGGAACTTTGAAGATGCTTCTGCCAGTTCTTGCCAGTTGTGCAAAGCTTCCGTGGGGGAGTGGAGCCCAGAGCATCTCACTCTGCCATCTGAATTGAAGTGGGCCCCACAGGACATTTTTTGCTTTTGAAAGGTTTTTTCAATATCATTTACAGAATTATGGATATCAGGGGTCCTTGCATTTTACGTCACTTTATGCATATTGCGAAATTGTTTTCCAGAAAGTTGTACTAACTGGCACTAATGATGCTTAAAGAAAAGTATAAAATTGAAGCAAAGTGTTATCTAGGTTTGGTTTCCTGTGAATAAGGCAGTATGATATGATGGACAGACTGTAGGTTTGAATTTGTTATTTCAGCACTGAGTTTTCTGGGGAATAAAAGGCAAGTTATTTAACTTCTGCATGCCTCAGTATCCTAGTGAACAGCATAACAGGTGGGTGTGGGCTGTACCACTGTGCCTGGAAGTAGTCTGGCTCAGTGCCTGGTGCACTGTTGAAGATAAATGCTTAGTCGCTGGTGGTGTTACTCAGCCATTGGACTCATCTAGAGGAGAATCATCTGCACAACTGAAGAATAATGGATAAAAATAAATTTTTCTTTGTCTTTCTTTTCTAGGTTTTCGATGTAACAAAAACTCCCCCTATTAAAGCTCTGCAACTTTGTACTCTTCTTCCCTATTATTCAGCTCGAATCCTTGTTTGTGGAGGTGATGGGACTGTGGGCTGGGTCCTGGATGCAATTGATGAAATGAAGATTAAGGTATCAGTCTTTAAGAACTAATTGCCCAATGACAGATACAGTCCATTATACATTTTGTCATACCCTATAAAATTGTACCAGACAGAGTATAAACTATAATGTAAACTACAGTCAACAATTAGTAGCAATGTTTCAATATGCATTCATCAATTGTAACAAATGTACCACACTAATGAAAGATGTTGTTAATGTGGGAAAATGTAGGAGGGGGAAAGGATAGTGCATATGGAAATCCCCTATATTTTTTATGTGGCATTTATGTAATCTAAAGCATCTTTTAAAATTAAAAAATAGTAATAATTTTTTAAAACAACTAATTGCCTTGGAAGAAGCACTTCCAAGATAGATAAAAAGTTTTTTTATCTTTTTAATTATGCATATGAGTATTAGAAGATCTTGCCAATTATTTACAATTAAGTAGTTAGCTTAACCTATAGCAAAATAACAAGAGTTGTCCTGTTTGAATCTTCATTGCTTTGGTCTTTAAAAATCTCATGAAATATTATTGCCCTATGTATAGTCTGAAGAGAAAAATCTAAAATATATCTTTGATATTCCAGGGACAAGAGAAATACATTCCACAAGTCGCAGTCTTGCCTCTGGGAACAGGCAATGATCTTTCCAATACATTGGGTTGGGGTACTGGTTATGCTGGAGAAATCCCAGTCACACAGGTCTTAAGAAATGTTATGGATGCAGATGGAATTAAACTAGATAGGTAAGTTACACTTCCCCAAAAAGTAGATCCTTGGCTTTGGGAATATTGTTAGATTCATAAATGAAGACTTGTGTAGTTATAAAACAAAACATAATTTAAATGTAAAAGACTATGAATCATCATGCTTTGTTTTGTTAAATAAGGCCCAAAGACATAAGTAACACTGGGTGCTTTATCCCAACTTACATGTTCACATAGATGTATTTATTTTTTCAAATGGTATTTTTTTTCCAAATGCTATTTCAGTAGAAGAACATCATCAATAAGGCATCCAGAGTACAAATTTATTTTAAAAAGTAATGCTTTTTTTCTTTAACCTCTTTTTTTTAGATGGAAAGTTCAGGTAACAAATAAAGGATACTACAATTTAAGAAAACCCAAGGTATGTTTTAGCACTTCCGTTGTGAATAGTTGAACAAGCATTCAAGGAGTGCCTCCGTTGTACAAGATGTGGAAATCTGATGGGATGCAGAGGCATGATGTTTGTTGATAAGCTTCTTAAGTAAACTCCTATGTTGAACTGTAAAAAGAACTGTGGGAAAGAACACAGTGCAAGCATGCTTAGTTCAGAGAAAGTAGACATGTGAGTTGGTCCTTAAAAGGTAAATCAGAGAAAGGAATAAAGGACTTTACAGGCAGACCAAATAGATAAGAGAGTACAAAGCATGGTTAATAAATAATGTGGAGATAGTAGGTCTTAACATAATAGGTTTTGAAAAGATACTTTGGAGATGATGTGAAAACAGCTAAGAAGTCTGTGCTACGGCAGACAGAAGGGGAATCTTAGGAGAGAACAATCCAAAGATATCTTAGAGGTCAAGTTGATCAAGACTTGCCAACTGATTGGTATAAGGGAAAGAGAAAACATTACTACCAGATTTCTAGTTGTTATGCCTGCTTTGATAGAAATGGCATTTAGCAGGGTAAGAAAAATAGAGTTTCTGGTTTGGGGAAGAATAAAATGAGTTAGATTTGGGGCATATCTTGAGGATGTGGAGCATTCTACAAGTTGGAAATTTAGGCTTATCACTCAGGAACAAGGACAGAAGTGGAGATGTAGATTGAGAAATTGTTAGCTATGGGTGACTGTTAAAATTCTTAGGATGCCTGAGAGAAAGCGGAAAAGAGGTCCAAGAACTACACCTTGAAAATAGATAACATTTTGATGGCACAGCAAAGAAGAAGGGCCAGTAAAGGAGACTAAGAATGTAGTGAGAGGAATCAACTGTGGCTCAAGCACTTGAGCACCCATTTACTATATGGAGGACCCAGGTTTGATTCCCAGGACCTCCTGGTAAAAAAGGGAAAATGTGTCCCAGACCTGTGTGGCACAGAGAGGCAAACTTCTCCACACAGCAAAGCGACGCATGGAAAAAAAAAAGACGACTCAACCAAAACAGGACAAAAAAGGAGTGTAGTGAGAGAGTAGGGAGAAATTGGTTTCAGAGAAGACAGAGTTATAGAAGGTGGGTGATAAGCAGCAAAAATAATGCTGACTTGGAAAAAAAGCATCAGGGAACACAGAACATATGCATTTACCTCCACCCTCCATCTCATCTCCCTGAAGTGATGATAAATTCTTAAAAGGCCTAAGCCCTTAAGGACAAAGAAAATAGGAAATGACATGATAGCAGTCTAGAGAAGCCCAGAACAGTTTGGAAGGCAGAGAGAGAGCACATAGTAGTAACGGATATTGAAGAAAGCTGAAATTCTGAGTATCCTCAGTGCAGAAAACTAAGAAAGAAACCAAATGTAACAGAATCCAGCAAAGGCTTAGCACAGGAAGTCACCAAATCACTTGGAAGGCAGGAGTGTCTGAAACTGAAAATAGAACTAGCCAAAGAAGCCTTTTTCCCCCCCTCCGCCACCCTTGTGTAGTCTTACACACCTTCCTCCTTCTCCCTCTCCCAGCCCTTTCCCCCACCCCAGGCTGAAGATTGGACGTTTACTCTGCAGAGTTTAAACTAGAGGGATTCTGGACTCTGGAATACTAAACCAGCTGAAAATAGGGATCAAATGAAAGGTGAGAATGCCAGCCCTTTTCATCCATTAGCCTCAAGAATACTGGCAGAGAGGATCTCTGCAGGGAAACTAACATGCCCAAGGACAAGTTCACAGATACACACTTGGAGGTCCCCCAACAAAATAATCAGATTCCTGCCCTTTAACAATTCAGTGACTCATCCCTTCGCAAAATCTGCCTTTGGATACAAAGTTCACAGTTTGCCTTTTATTGCCTTACACTTAAAGGCAAACAGACAAGTACAATTTGAGGAAAGAACAAACATTTATGGGACGCTTTTACCATGAAAGAGCCCAAAAGAAGCAAACAGGAAGAAAGGAACTTGAAGGAAACAAGGATAGCCCAACCAGCCAAAGAATACCTAGAAGGGAAAAAGAAACATGAAACTAATATCCCAGAGAGATATGAGAGTCACTGCATCCATGAAATAAGAATAGGATGCCAGAAAAAGAACATTCAGAAATACAGGGAAGCAGATTTGGCTCAACTGATAGAGCATCCGCCTACCACATGGGAGGTCCAGGGTTCAAGCCCAGGGCCTCCTGACTCGTGTGGTGAGCTGGCCCACTCACAGTGCTGATGCATGCAAGGAGTGCCGTGCCACCCAGGGGTGTCCCCCATGTACGGGAGCCCCATGTGCAAGGAGTGCACCCTGTAAGGAAAGCCACCCAGCGTGAAAAAACTGCAGCCTGCCCAGGAATGGCCCCACACACACAGAGAGCTGACACAGCAAGATGATGCAACGAAAACAGACACAGATTCCTGGTGCCACCTGACAAGATGCAAGCAGACAAAGAAGAATACACAGCAAATGGACACACAGAGCAGACAACACGGGAGGAAGGGGAGAGAAATAAATTAAAAATAATCTTAAAAAAAAAATACGTATGCACACACACCCCAAAAAAGCTCTTAAAAACAAAAATTCATTGTAGCCAGATAAGAAGGTAAAGTTGAAGATAACTCCCAGTAAACAGATCAAAGGGATGGAAAATGGTGAAAAAATAATAAGAAAGTCAGAAGATCCATTCTATAAAGTATAACAACTGAAAAATGGGAGTTTAAGAAGAGGAAAAAATGGAGGGTAGAAAATTATCACATTACGTAATAATGACACTTCCTCGGTGTTTTCAGATTGAGAGAGCCCTAGGATAGGGATAAAAAATGTCCCACAGAGGCATGCAATTTCAGAACTCTGAGGCTAAAGAGAGAAGTCCTAAACTTAACAGAACAGGGGAAAGAGTCAAAGCATCTCTCTCAGCAGCAGCACTGAAAACCAGGGGAAAGTGGAGCCTGCCTTCAAGTGTCTGAGGGAAAACTGCATCGGGAGGACCAGTAATGGTAGGAGGGAAGTCCCGAGTAGAAGACAACAATATTTAAAATTGAAAAATCAAGAAATAGCTTCTGATCATATTCTTTAGAAATACAGAGATAAATACTAGTAGAGACAGCTGTAGGATTAGGAATCCCAGGTGAGGAGGAGTGAACAGAAGACTGCTTCTTTGAAGGCTTATAGAACTATAGGACTTACTAAAATAGGTTGTTTTTATAAAAAGAAAACTTGGATTTAAAAAATAAAGGCAAATTAATATATGTTCATGTATTTTAGTGAAAATAAGATATTTAAGATTTTTTAGGATTTGGAATTTTTTTTTAAATTCCCGCTGTGAGGAAACAGGCCTATTTAGTGAAGCCCTGTTCCATAAAAGACAAAGAAAAGGGGATGAAGAGAATAATTGGATTAGACTTTGCCCTCAGAAGGATTATAAGCACTTTGATTGGGAAGAATGGTATATTAGAATAAAGACAAGATTTTTGGATAGAGGGGGGAAAGGTCAAGGAGATGTTGGAACTAAGGATGCTATTGAGTAGAGTAGTTAAAATGAATGACCTCAAAATCCAAACGGGTTAAGAAGTGTGCTAAGTGGGGACCAGTACCCTGGCTTGGGATTCATGGAAACTGAGAACCTGAGGGTTGTAATGAAGGTGAAAAGCATATATTGTGGCAAGACAGGTGTAGAAAGGCTGGATGCATAACATTGAAGATCTTAAAGAAAAGCCTTTCTAGATGATAAGGTCTGAGGTGTTGCGGTAATGGGAAGTGAAATTCCCATCTACAGATAGTGGTCTTTGGACGGAAGTTTATTTCTGGTAATTTTACTGGACAGTATAAAAAAATTTTATGTGGAAAATAAATACAGAAAGCACTCAGTTTTCATAAAGAATGTAGACTACAATTTATATATTTAATATGTATGTGATCTGAGACTGAAGCCTGGTCAGTTACTAATTCTTACTCTTTCACAGGAGTTCACAATGAACAACTATTTTTCTGTTGGACCCGATGCTCTCATGGCTCTCAACTTTCATGCTCATCGTGAGAAGGCACCATCTCTGTTTTCTAGCAGAATTCTTAATAAGGTGTGTTGGATAAAATAACATTTCCTGCTTATCACCGAAGGTACAGTAAAAATCAATAGTTCAATTTTATTTAGTATTATTTCAAGTAAATTCAGATTGAATTAAGTTAGGGAGGCATTTACCTGCTCTCAGGCATTTACCTGACAGTATGACTGTCAAATTAAGTACTTTCAAAAATTGAAAGTTTTTTATAACTGACAGATTTTTTTAAATTGCAAGTTGGAATGTTTTACAGCTTATTTTACTTAGATGGCAACTATATGGGATATATTATAGTTTATCTTAAGTGGCAACTAAAATTGGAAAGAAATTTTAGGATAAATTTTTGGTACAGTCATTAATGGAAATATAGATTCTTTTGACTTAGAAAGACTCCAAAAGACAGATAAAGTTAGAAAAGAGGAAGCTAATTTAACATAGCCTCTAAAGTGGTCACTCTCTCTGGCTTCTATAGTATAATTGATAACTTTGATGGAAGTTTTGTTTTGCAATTTTTAAAAATGACTTGGGGATTGAGCAACAGGATGTGAAAAACAAATGCAAAACAATTTTATTCCTGGGTCTGTGTTGTAAATATTTCAAATTTGCAAATAGTTCCCTTTAATAATATTGTTACTAAGGCAATGAGTATTGGTATTTATAAGGTTGATAAATCATCTCAATGCTTTCATCAGCTTTTCTGTATTCATAATTGATTATAAAATATTTATTAGATTTGTCTATATTACTTTATGAAATAACCTGAAATGTTAGAAAAAGATGGAATTTTCTAATTTTAGTATATTTCTTTTATAAAATGCATCTTTTTTGATAAATTGGGTGAAAATACCATCCTAGCACAGACCACCCTTGTCCCACCTTTCCCCTGAAAAAAACATTCTAGTTAAGCTAAAAAATAAAGGGCTTTATTGACACCTTCTAAAAGAGAAGGATGATTAACAACATTTCATCTCTTATACCAGAGTTTACCTAGAACCTTTAAACCATTAATAACATAATAGAACAAACTATGGAATGAAAAATGAACACCGAAGTGCCCCTAACATGTTAGACATACGTAAGGTAATGTGTCTGTGTTAGGAACACTTTTGGCATTTTTAAATTATTTCTTTCCATTGCTGATCTTAGTCCATTCCAGTTTTATCCTTTAAAATTACTAGAATAGAGGTGTTGGATGGAGCCAGAGGTTGCATTTTTTTAACATGTTTCCCCTTCTGGTGCCCCTTTTTCCATCAGTATCTAGTCCATTCTGAGGAAGCAGTATTCCACAGTCAAGTCAGGGAACTTTGGTACAGTGTATTTTTCTTAGTATTTAGAGGGCTTGTTAGATTGTTTTAATGTCATTCTTTTTGTCCATTTTTCATAGGCTGTTTACTTATTCTATGGAACCAAAGATTGTTTAGTGCAAGAGTGTAAAGATTTAAATAAAAAAGTTGAGGTAAGCTATTAATACCTTTCCTAAACTTTTAGGTGGTCCCTGATTTAGGAAGTTTTCTGAAACAACAATGCTAAATAAATTCTCAATTAACATATTTGGTAACACATATGGCATATTTACTGTGCGAGGCACTTGCTATGTGCTTTATGAACATGGTCCCCCTAAATTCTTACCACAGCTCTTGAAGGCGGGAGTTGTCATATTCCCATAGCACAGAAGAGAAAACTAGAGTTTGAAATTAAGTAATTTGTCCAAATTCACAGAGTAATACTCAGGTTTATGCAACTCCAGAGAGTGTTGTTTTAATTCTTATGCAGAACAGCCTCCATTCATATATGATGACAAATTTGAAGTTATTTGTCACAGTGCTTGACTCATCATTGATGCTTGGAGGAAGTTTAAATGTAAAGTTTAATTTAGATTATGTTTGTGATGTACCTCTCTTATATACTAAAGTTAAATTTTTAAAATGTATAAATAATAAGGATTGTAAGGATCGCTTATAGCTACAGTTTTGCTGACATCATGATATAGGAAAGTATTTTATTTATTCCCTGCTTACCTCCAAAAAGAATCTGTAATGGCTAACAGCCACAACAAAGACAGTAGTACAGAGACTCCTATAACTAGTAAAATATGTAAAAGGGAAGAGCCAAATGATAAACAGCATGGGGAGAGAGTGAAAAAATGAGCAGGGAGAAAAAAGCCTGATTATACATGAGCCAAAGAAGGCTACTACTGCAACTTAGGCAAGACACCTAGCCCAAGGCCTCTGGGCAGCCTTGGCACAGAAAGAATAGCAAGCTATTCCATACAAAGCATTTTGTTCTACTTTTTTGTATCTCCTTTTTCCTAGGCTTTCTTTGCTATGGTAGGGTGAAGCATGCAAGGTAGCACTTTTTTTTGTTGATATTTATATAAAAATTATTTGTGAAGCCACCTACAAAATGCAGGCACTGTCCTAGGTAATAAAGATAGAGTGATAATTCCCTTGCTTTCACTAACTTTACGGTCTAGGGAGGAGAAAGACATTTAAACCACATTGCAATAAAGTCTGAGAAGTGATAGGATAAGAAATGTGCACAGGAAGAAATAAGAGTATTTCATAACCAGGAGACTGGCAAAGTTTTTAGGGAAAGCGATAGTAACAAATCTTTATTGAAGAAGTGACAGCTAGAATCTGAAAATTAAGTGTTAACTAAGTGAGGAAGGGGAAGATTGTTCTAGGCTAAGAACAACATTTGCAGAGGCCGGGAGGCAAGACTGAACATGGCATACCAGAGTGAATTCAAGCTGGAACAGAGCTCACAAGAGGGAAAGTGGTGAGAGCTGAGGCTAGAGAGGTAGGCAGAGGCCAAATTAGAGGGCCAGATTAGCCTGGTAAGGAACTTGTATCGGATCTTGAATACATAGTCAAGCCCCTGAAGGGTTATAATTAGGGGGTGACATATTTGCATTTTGTAAGCATCAGTCCAACTGCTCTCTGAGGGATGATCAGAGAAGAGTAAGGCTAGAGAAACAGACCAGTTAGGAATGTTTTAGGGAAGAGATGATGGTGTTCTAGACTAGGGTACTATCAGAAGTGATAGAGAGAGAGAGATTTAGAAAGTGGTGTCAACTTTTTAATGGTTAATTGGATGTGGTGGGTAAAGGCAAAGAAGTCAAAGATAACTCCCAGGTTTCTGGCTTGGGAAACTCAGGATGTGCTGTTCTTTCCTGGGAAGTGGGTAGGAGGTGTGCAGAGAAGATGCTTGACTCAATTTTGTTCATAGGTATTGGTCAGTGAAATTGTCTTATAGGCAGTGGATGATCTGATCCAGTTCACTTGTCTGGGCCAACGAAATAGATGAAAGAACTTTCAGATTAGAAATGCCAGTTAAAGATGTAGAAATGGCCCCAGACTCTGTAATGTGAGTAATGAAAGAGGCCTAGCACATAGCTATAAGAATACTGTACTCATCAATGAGGACAGAGAGGAAGTAGATTGGGGCGAACTAGTCAAGGAAGTGTGGAGTCTGTGTTTCCCAAAAAGCAAAGGAAGAGAATATTTCAGAAAGGAGGGAGGGGTCAGTAATACCAGATGCTACTGAAATAGCAAGTTAGATAAGACCACTGGAAAAAAATAATTAGATTTAACAAAAAGACCCCCATCGATGACCTTGATGAGAACCATTCCATTGGAGAAGTGGGAAAGTCCAGATTACCTTGGGTGAGAGTTAGGAAGTTGGCTTCTCTTGCCGTTTGTTACTTGTGCATCTGTCACATCATTCATAAGTGTGCATGTATGAAAATGGATGTGAATTCTAACTGGGTATGTCTGGGAATAGTGTGCCCTGTAGTAACTCACTACTTGTATTTCTTTAAAGCTAGAGTTGGATGGTGAGCAAGTAGAACTGCCTAATTTGGAAGGTATTATAGTTCTGAACATTGGCTACTGGGGCGGTGGCTGCAGACTTTGGGAAGGGATGGGAGATGAAACTTACCCTCTAGCCAGGTATGTGCAGTTTTATATGCCTCTCTTTTCTTTAAAGTAGTCCATTGTTCTTTACAGACATTAAAATTTTCCCTCAAATTTTTATATGCCTCATTAATATAAATATTTAATAAGTTCATGGTCCATGTATATTAAAAAGTACTTGCCTTAACATGCTGATTTTTTTCAGCATATAATCTGTATTTCCTTTTTCCAATTTTAGACATGATGATGGTTTATTGGAAGTCGTTGGAGTTTATGGGTCTTTCCACTGTGCTCAGATACAAGTGAAACTGGCAAATCCTTTTCGAATAGGACAAGCACATACAGTGCGAGTAGGTGAAATACTGCTATAACATTCCAATTTATACCAGTTCATTTCTAAGTCATTAATGTGGAATAGAAAATAGACATCCTATATCTTTCCTTCAGCAGTGGTTTTTACAGCACATACATCAGGGACTTTAGTGGAATGGAGAAGAAAGAGGAAATAATGGCCTCAAATCAGATGAAGAAATAAAGTGTTCACTGGCGGGGGGAACAAAACACAAAAACCCTTAAAGCAGTTGACGAAAAAATAGATTAATTTTCCAAAACTGAAACGCAAGAGGGTTAGGAGACTATGAGTGGGATTACCTCTCTGAACTTTGATGTATTAACCTGTTTCTAACAATTTGTTCCCTCATACCAGCTGATTTTGAAGTGCTCGATGATGCCAATGCAGGTGGATGGAGAGCCATGGGCACAAGGGCCTTGCACGGTCACCATAACTCACAAGACACATGCACTGATGCTCTATTTCTCAGGAGAACAAACAGATGATGACATCTCTAGTGCTTCAGATCAAGAGGACATAAAGGAAATGGAATAAATGGAAAGGAAATAAAAACTTGGTTTAGAATCCATACAGACAAGTAGATGGATATGCGTACAAAATTAGGAATCCACTATTAGCTGCTCTGTTTTAATTCCATCAGTAGTATAATGGGTATACATTTATATAAATTGCATCCCAAAAACAGCCTGACTCTCAGTTATGTACAAACACTTGTTCTTATCTCAACGAAACGCTTTGATTGTATAGTACTAACTTTTAAAGAGTCACAGAAAGTTAGATTTTCATAGCTTATGTTTTGAGGGTGCTCTGAAGTATGCAGTCTCATTCCTTATTCTTGAACATTTGATAGGCACATTCTACATCCAGCAAGATAGGTGGGAAAATCATCTTCCTTTGGTGACACCATAGTGTTTTAAAAATAACTTACTTTTTGGAAAGGAAATGATTCTTGCTGGGTTTCCACCTGTAGCAGTCTCATCACAGCCAAACACCAAGTGGATCCATTTCCAGAAAACCCTAAAAGGAAAAATTTAAAAGACCATACTTAAGTTTTTTACTGTAGTTTTTATTTGAGGATCACTTTCAGAACCCCAAATGTTGTTTGGCTAACCCTATTCATGACCATGTTGAGCTGAAATTCAGCCTCTTTTAAAAACCCAGTACAGCCTAAAGAGCACCAGATAGATGAATTGGTAAAAGTTAAGTTTCAGTGTATTTTGGATCAAAAGTTATAGATTCCAAGCTGGACAGTTCACCAGCTTTTCTTTTAATGAAAAGACAGTGTCAACAATTCAAAAAAAATGAGCTGAAGAAATTTACTAGTGAAATTAATTGCTCAAAAAAATTGTTAGGACTGATAAGTTTTTAAAATCCAGTGGTCTTGTAGTATTCAAAATAGAGTAGTGTTTTCTATTTAAAGCACTTGATAGAGTTTCCCCAGGGCCAGGGTTGGAGAGGGAGGTGGTTACTCCTGTACTAAAATGTGTGTATCGTATTTATTTTAAAAGGAAAAATCTATTTTTTATTTATTTATTTACCTGTGGTATGATAACCTGTGTTTAAATAATTTTTTTGTAATTTATGTCTTTATTTAATAAGTTAATCAGATGAATTCTACCAGTCATAGTTAGGTAGAAATTTCAGCCTATTGACTAAGTAATTAAAATCTATCATTTGATTCTCCTGAAAGATATTACCCAAAAAAGAGTTTAAAAAAGGGAAGAAAGGATGAAATGCTCAGGCTCACTGCTTGTGGATAATTTTTATTTACCCTGCAGTTGCTAGTTCCATCATCGCCCATTAGAGGGTGCTCCTGTGCTGCTGCTCACAGCTGACCTCTAGATGCCCTGCAGTGGGGCACACCCACTGGTGGCCAGCCCAGCTGTGTTCTGATAAATGGCCCGTTTGTGGGCTGGGAGATCCTTCGTGACTTTAATCTCTGAAAGATTAGAATGTATCCCCCAGAACACCATCAGTTCCCCTTAGCCTATTTTGGATTAATCATCCATGCATTGTCATAGACTTAAACTTGAGTCACCTTCAGACCTGGGCCATCTTTTGAAGAAACAACTTATATACAGTAATCAGTACATTATATAAAATACTTTTATTTAACCACTTCCAGATCTCAGTGATGCTAAATTCTAGAATCAAAAGAGGTTGATTTGCCATGTCTCATGGCAGGTAACTTTCTATTGTGATGGTAGGAGAGTTTTGATTTTCTCTTTTATGGACTGATCATGTTTTGAGTATAATGAGATTTATACTTTTATTCATAGTCAGAATTGTTGCAGATGTCATGTTTTATGAATGTACTATTAAATTCACTTTGTTTTAGATTATATTTTACCTGTAATTCATAGGTAATTGTAGAAGCAAAGTTGTTCTGTGGAAACAAAGGACATAGTTAATTGGGAATATCAGAACTCAAATAATTAAAATAACTATATATTTTTTAATGTTGTTAAAACTGTACTCTAAGCATAATATTACATTGGATTTAAAATAGGTTTATATGCAACTCCCTCATTTATTTAAACAAAATGATTTTTTGGTTATAAACCAGTGAGGTTCTTTCCCTACCAACCCTTCATGAAGTTTTTCTGCTGCCTTATTCGCTCATTCAGACTTCTATTTAGGAAAGTAATTCATAATACATATCATACAACATATCCTTACCTTGTTTTAGCAAACTTCATTTATTTTTTTTAGGCACATTCACCCAGCATTTCAAATAAATGGGTAGGTATGTGCCTTGTTTTAAAAAAAATACAATTTACAAGGTTTCATATTTGCAACTTAAATGTTAGGATAGCAACTGTTTACATTACCAGGGATTCTACACTTTACAAAATAACTTACCAGAAGATTTTCCTGTTCCATTTTAAATAGTCTTGATTTTTTTTTTAACTAACTTCTACATTCTCAGGAATAAATATGTAAGTAGGGCATATCTCGTATCTGTTTTCAAATTTCATTCATCTTTCACTGTCCTAATACATTCCAAACTTCATAAATTTAGTGGCTTAAATACTGAATACCTGGCAGCTCTTATAGATCCCAAAAGTAAATGATGATCATTTTCAATGCTTTGTTAGGTTTAATGTAAATCAAACTGTGTTTTTAAGTAGTTTGTCTAATAAGATTATATGATCTTAAATGCATTTTGGTTTTCTGCAACAATTAGCTGTGAACCCCTGATGTTGCTAACTAATGCATATAAAAATTTTATAGTCAAGATTATTTATTTTTATTTTTTTAGGGTGTGTCATAAAATGTGTAGTGTTTGTTTTTTAAGCTGCATTTGCTTACTTAATGTTATCAAGTACACTGTCACCCAGAAGTTACAAAGTTCTTTTTTGCACTGTAAAAACAAATAGTGCCAGCATGTCAAAAGAAAAGTAATTTGCATTTGTAGTATAAAGTAAAATTGTGCTTAACATATTATGTGGGATTTTACATTTTTGCTATCTAGAAACTTTAAAACTTATATTAATTTACAGATTAATATGGATCCGAATACATAATTTATACTTACTCCACCAAAACCGGTGATCATTTTGTATGTTTTCCCTCTAAATGATATTGACGCAAGAACCAGCACTTTATATACAGAAATGTTTTTTTTAAGTTCTCCCTAGTTAGAGGTCATGGATTGGAGGTAAATTTATGAGAAAATATCTAGAAGTTTGAGAAAAAAATAATTTTGTTACTCTTACCAATCTGAATGAAGGTGCATTCTCAGCAACAAGACAGAAATTGTTTTGGGTTTTGCTTTTAAAATGCATTCTCCTCCTGCCTTCCTCCAATTTTCCCCCGTCAGGCCTATCGCCTATTTCTCGAAGTGTGATCTGCAGGCATCAGAATCACCTGGGAGCTTCATGAAGGTATGGCTTCTTAGGCCCAACCCCAGACTTAATGAATCAGAGATTGGACATAGAAATCTGTTTTCATTAACAAGCACCTCAGGCAATTGTGTATATACTGAGGTTTGAAAGCATCTGCTCTGTGTGTCATGTCACCCAAGCCCAGTCCCAGATGGATACCATTCAAAAGAGTTGAATTAATTGAATGTTAGAGTGTATCTTCACTCTACTATCTGCCCTCTTCCTCTGACTATGCTTCTAAAAGAACTCTGTGAATCTAGTTCACATTCTATCCAAATTGATGTATTTTTCTTAAACTCTATTGCATAAAAATTGTTAGCCTCAGATTATGTGAAATTGTAGTTATTGGTTTTTGGTCCCTGGAGTCTTGGAGGTACAAGGAGAAGTTTTCTTAGAGCTTGAAAGCCACTATTTTTATTACTCTGTCACCTGTTTACTTATCTACTGATTTTCACATACCCAGAAACACTTTTTTTTTCCCCAGTAAAAAGATTATTTTGGGGGCCTCAGTTGCTGCTTGGAGTATGGCCACTTGGCTATTGCACAACTTTTAAAGGCATTTTGTTTAGTTGTAAAGCACTGCCTTAGGCTCTGTTCCTTGTGTTTGTAATTTTAGCAAAATATGGAAATGACCTGTATATTTAATTTTAGGTGTGTAACACACACATATTTTTAAATGCATTGTATGAGGTTTGCAGATCCCAGAAAGTTTAGCTCCCAGGTTCTGGAGAAAGAATTTTTAAAAATCACACTCTAATAGAGAAGTACACAAAATTCAAATGGAATGATTGGGATTAGTCATCTGTGGAAATGTTTGCAGAGAATAAATTACCTAGAAATGATAAAATGTGTTGCTGGTATTAGAACTAGGACACTTCGTCTCTGCAAGGATTACCTGAGCCACCTCACCATTCAAGGAAATTGTTGGGAAAGAATGCATTTAACAGAAAATAAACTATAATCTAGGAAATTCCCATATGCAGTATTTTTAATGACAGGTATGGAATGTTCAAAGGGAAACATGGAAAGTTAGATTGTTCCTTGTTCCTCCAGGGAAGAGGACATTCTGACCAATGACTAGATTTGATTGTGGAAAATAATCCTAGAGAAAAGAAGGGCATGTCACTCCAGTTCTGAGCTTTGCCAGCACTTTCCAATGAGGTCTGATGGCGCAAACCCCACAAATAAACTGGCACTCTTGGTTTGTAATTTTGTTGGATACAAGTTTAGAGTAGCTGGGTCAAGTCCCTCCAGCCCTGGTCACTCTTCCAGATGAACTACTGAATGGGGTCCCTGAGCCCACAGTGTTGAGGCCACTCAGGATGACTGCTTGAGCAGCCCACTGGCCTCTTGCACATCCTCCTAACTCCCCATACCTATGTACCTACCCAGTGTGGGTTGCACTAGCTATGTTGGTCTGTGTTGTGATCTATGCCTGCAGACAGAGAAATGTGAATTAAAGCATTTAATATGTTGAAGATGTTTGCTTGTTTTTAATAAAATTAAAAGTACACCACCTGAGGAGTATCCCATTTTATTTTGATTTTTGACAATGAGATAAAATAAGGTTTCAGTTCATTTCACAGAAAATGGTCCTTGGTCTACAACAGGATTGGCATATATTTCTGGCAAGTTGTGGATCAGATATTTGGGATAAAAAGGAAATTTTAAAAATTATATTGCATGGCTTTGTAGCCTGTGGGAAATGGTGCACATACTTGAATACACTCAGGAGAAACAAGCATCCCCATGATTATAGATGGGCTCTGTGCAGATTACAGAAGTGCCAGGAGGTAATGGAATGAAGTAAATGAGTGCATTTGTCCCATCTTTAGCCTAGTAGGGTGGAAAGAATATAGTTTATTTTGAAACCTCTAGGTTGAAAACCCAGCTTTTGCCACTTATTGGCTGTTTAACATTGGGCAAAGTACTTTTTCTGCCTGAGCCTCAATTTTCCCTATAAAAGTATAAATCAGTGCCCGCCTAAGTTTGCAAATACAAATGCTTATAGGAGTTGAGAAGGTGATAAAGGTAGGCATGGTGGAGAATGGTAAACAAGAAGGCACTTGATAGCCGCCTTGCAAGAAAGGAGCTCAACCTAATTTTCTAGGGTCCACAAAAACTTGGAACTACCACACCCTGATACTCCCCCATTATTGACACTTAGCACATTGGTGTGGTACCTTTGTTAAAACTGATGACAGAATATTACAATCTTACTATGATCCATAGTTTGTGTTAGTTTTTTTTCCCCCATATACCATCCTATTATTAATCCCTTGTAAAAATGGCATACGTTTGTTCTAGTTCATGGAAGAATATTCTTATCTTTGTATTATTAACCAGTCATCCTTCAGAACAGGTTTCATTTACTATGTTATACAGTCCTATGTTTTATCCCCTAGCTTTCCTTCCAGTGGCACACGTGACCCTAAATTTCCCTTTTCAACTACAATCACAACCATAATTCAGGGGTTAATTATACTTATAACAATGAATGAACCTTTTCTTGATCAATAATATTAAATACAGGAAGCGGATTTGGCCCAATGGATAGGTCGTCCACCTACCACATGGAGGTCCAAGGTTCAAACCCAGGACCCCCTGACCCGTGTAGAGCTGGCCCACACACAGTGCTGATGTGCACAAGGAGTGCCGTGCCATGTAGGGGTGTACCCCGCATACGGGAGCCCCACATGCAAGGAGTGCGCCCCGTAAGGAGAGCCTCCTAGCAAAAAAAGTGCAACCTGCCCAGGAGTGGTGCCACACACACAGCTGACACAGTAAGATGACGCAACAAAACAAGACACAGATTCTGGGTGCCACTGACAAGAATACAAGCAGACACAGAAGAACACACAGTGAATGGACACAGAAAGCAGACAACTGGGGGGGGGGGAGTGTGGAGAAGGGAGAGAAATAAATAAAAAATCTTTTAAAAAGAAAAAAAATTATGTGTTATACTTGACTGTGATACCCAGTGAGGTTCACAAAGAAGTTCTCATTAACTAAACAACCTCCAAACAAGTCCATGTTTTGACTTCCTAAGCAGCTTCAGCTTGCATTTATTGATCAGTTGGGTACTATGCTAGCTGCTTGGCATCTATTATACTCTGCCATCTGAGACATAAGTATTACTAACTCTATTTTACAGGTTGGTAAACTCAGCTAGACGTGATCCCAGGACATCATTCCTGCTGCCTTTTCATTGTCAACACAACTACCACCATCAACAGTATAAAATGTTATTGGCAAATATTGACTTATCCATGTCATCATGCTGGGCACTAGGAATGCTAGGGTGTGATACAGCCCTTAAAGGGACTCCCCATACAAGGAAACATCTACATACTCAAAAGCATATGTAGAGGGAAGCAGACTTGGCCCAGTGGTTAGGGCATCCGTCTACCACATGGGAGGTCCGTGGTTTAAACCCCGAGCCTCCTTGACCCATGTGGAGCTGGCCCATGAGCAGTGCTGATGCGTGCAATGAGTGCCATGCCACTGAGAGGTGTCCCCTGCATAGGGGAGCCCCACATGCAAGATTGCACCCCATAAGGAGAGCCACCCAGTGCAAAAGAAAGTTCAGCCTGCCCAGGAATGGCGCTGCACACACAGAGAGCTGACACAACAAGATGACACAACAAAAAGAAACAGATTCCTGTGCCACAGACAACAGAAGCGGACAAAGAAGAACACGCAGCAAATAGACACAGAGAATTGACAACTGGGGCGGGCGGGGGGGGAGCGGGGATAGAAATAAATAAATCTTTTTTTTAAAAAAAAAGTATATGTAGATTACTCAAAAGGGGTTCAGAGGTTTTGATGAGCCGAAGGTTTCACACATTACTTGTAAAGAATTTACATTTTTTTAGAGTTTGGGGACTAGGAAAGAGAAACAGACTTTTTTCAGGTGTGAATAGATAGAAAAATATAAATCCATCTGTGAGAAAGCTTTGTACACTGTGAACTTCTTAAGGACAGAAAGCTTTCCTTGATTATCTTGGCATTCACATAAATGAATATTTGCATAATTTGTGAAGATTCTGTTTTATGTGGGAAAAACCTCCAATTACCAGCATATAAGGAGCTAAAGATTGAACCTGTCCAAGTCAGAAAGAGGCCAGTAGCCACCATTTTGGCTCTGCTCCTGGCATAAGGGGAAGCCAGGCTGACTGAAAACCACAGTGATGATAAGGACCGACTTCTTCACCAAGATTAGACTGCAGCACTAGCCTAGGCGTCAGCCCTAACTCAAGCAGGGCCTGCACCGGCCTCTCCTGGTAACTGTAGGTACATTCAGCTGGCACAGACTGAATAGTCAAAAGTCTACTGGGGAAACTGGTCATTTAGGACCTGCATGGCATACATTGCTGCCCTAACTGGCAGCTCCATCCCCACCCCAAGCAAGGGAGAAAGGGGTCTGAAGCTTCATCAGTCTCTCTAGGCAACTAGAGTCTAGGCCTGCACAACTTGGATTATTACTTACAGCTGTGGCTCTGTCCCTACCCCTGGCAAAGGAGAAAGTTGGGAAAAGCTTCATTGGTTCCTTGGGCAATGCAGGCAGCTTACAGCACTAACTATATCCTTGGCTCCTACTACACAACCATCAAGGGAGAAAGGGCAAGAAAGCCCTAAGCTACAGAGAAAAACTGCACCCAGAATAAATACATCTAATAAGCCAGATGCCAAGACACTAACAAAAAATTATAATCCACACCAAGAAACAGGAAGACATGGCCCAGTTAAAGAAACAAGATAAGCCTCCCGATGACATAAATGAGTTGAGACAACTAATCATAGATGTTCAAACAAATCTCCTTAATAAATTCAATGAGATGGCTAAGGAGATTAAGGATATTAAGACGACATTGGATGAGCACAAAGAAAAATTTGAAAGCATACATTGAAAAATAGTA
The DNA here is from genome assembly GCF_030445035.2 of Dasypus novemcinctus. Taxonomy (NCBI): domain Eukaryota; kingdom Metazoa; phylum Chordata; class Mammalia; order Cingulata; family Dasypodidae; genus Dasypus; species Dasypus novemcinctus. Next base: position 48,679,790 of record NC_080693.1, on the reverse strand, counting down.
GATCATATGGGAATTAAAGGCATAATAAATGAAATTAAAAATACACTGGAATCATACAATAGCAGATTTAAGGAAGCAGAAGAAAGGATTGGTGAGTTTGAAGAAATGGCCTCCAAAAGTGAACATACAAAAGAACAGATGAGGTAAAGAATGGACAAAATTGAACAAGGTCTCAGGGAACTAAGCAACAGCAAGAGAAGTGCAATTATAAATGTCATGGGTGTCCCAGAAGTAGAAGAGAAGGAAAAAGAAGCAGACGGAATATATGAAGAAATAATGATAGAAAATTTCCCAACCCTATTGAAGGACATGTATAGCCATGTCCATGAAACACAACATACTCCCATCTGAATAAATCCAAATAGACCAACTCTGAGACACATACTAATCAGAATGTCAAATGCAAAAAAAAAAAAAAAAAGAATTCTGAGAGCAGCAAGAGAAAAGCAATGCATAACATATAAGGGATACCCAATAAGATTAAGTGCCAATTTCTCATCAGAAACCATGGAGGCAAGAAGACAGTGGTATGATATATTTAAGATACTACAAGGGAAAAACTCCCAGCCAAGAAACATATCCGGGAAGGCTGTCTTTCAAAAATGAGGGTGAGTTTAAAATATTCACAGATAAATAGAAACTGAGTTTGTAACCAAGAGATCAGTCTTGAAGGAAATATTAAAAGGTGTGGTATAGTCTGAAAAGAAAAGAAAGGAAAGAAAGGGATGGAAGAGAGTCTAGAAATGAAGATGATATCAGTAAAAGTAAATGAAAGTCTCAAAAGACTGGTGAAAATAAAATATGGCAGATAAAACCCAAAGGTCAAAATGGGTGAAATAAGAACTGCCTTTACAGTACTAACATTGAACGTTAATGGATTAAATTCCCCAATAAAAAGATGCAGACTGGCAGAATGGATATGAAAATATGAGCCACATATATTCTGTCTGCAAAAAACTCACCTTGGACCCAAGGATACCAATAGATTGAAAGTGAAAGGCTGGAAAAAGATATTCCACACATGCAGTAACAAAAAAACAAAAACAAAAAAAAAAAAACAAAAAAGCCAGAGTGGCCATATTTATATTAGATGAAATAGACTTTAAAAGATACTAGTAATACACAATCTGAGGAGGAAGTCAGGAAAAAAATTTCTATTTACAATAGTGACTAAAAGAATCAAATATTTAGGAATAAACTTAACCAATGATGTAAAGCACTTGTATTCAGAAAACTATAACTCATTGTTAAAAGAATTTTTTTAAAAAGACAAATCTTAATTGGAAGAACATTCTATGCTCACAGACTGGAAGACTAAATATTAAGATGTCAATTCTACCCAAATTGATACACAGATTCAAAGTAATTCCAATAAAAATTCCACCAGCATTTTTTAAATAAATGGAAAACATGATTATCAAATTTATTTGGAAGGATAAGAGATCCCCAATATCCAGAAACATCTTAAAAAGGAAAAGCAAATTTGGAGGACTCTCCCTTCAAGACTTTAAATCTTATTACCTAACTATAGTAGTAAAAACAGCATGGTACAGGTATAAAGACAGACACATAGATCAATAGAACCAAACTGACAGTTCAGTAACAGACCCTCACATCTATGGTCAAGTGATTTTTGACCAGCCTGTCAAACCACCCAGCTCAAGTAGAAGAGTCCACACAATAAATGGTGCTGAAAGAACTAGATATCCATAGCCAAAAGAAGGAGAGAGGACCCCTGATTCACACCTTATACAAAAATTAAATCAAAATGGATCGAAAATCTAAATATAAAAGCAAGAACCATAAAGCTTTTAGAAGAAAATTTAGGAAAATATCTTCAAGACCTGGTGGTAGGTGGTGGATACTTAAAGGAGATAAGAGGAGAACTGAGATGGACTACTGATGTTTGTAGAAGTTTTAACTAACTTTATTGTAAAAATGTGGAAATGTATAGATTTGATGGTAACATAGTGAGTAACAGCTGGTTTATACATCGGAATGTCGCTGAAAAGGGTAATCTAGGGATATAAATGCCAATTGAAAGAAAGCTAAAGTTGATGGTAACACATTATAGTGAGGAACAGCTGCTTTATAAATGGGAATGTGACTGAAAAAGGTAGTCTAAGGATGTATATGCCAAATAGAAAGAAAGCTAGTCTAGGGACTGACTAGCACAGTAAACCCAGAGGTGGATGAGAATTGTGGTTGATGGTACAGATGCAACAGTGTCCTTTGTGAGCTAGAGCAGATGTACATCACTATTGCAGGGTGGTGGGAATGTGGAGAAGCATGGGAAAAATACAACTGGAGTGACCTATGGGCTGTGGTAAACAGTAATAATGTAATATGCATGCATCTATGCCAAATGTACTGTGTTGATAATGGAGTAGTATTGTGGGAAAAGTATGCCAAATGTATACTACAAACCTGATAGTAGTGTGATGATATTATCTTACGATCTGTAACAAATGTTCCACCAGTGTGATGTGTTGATAGAGGGGTGTTGTACGGGAATTCTGTACATGTTCATGATTGTTTTATAAGTTTCCAATTTCTGTAATAAAAATATATTTTAAAAATAATAATAGGGTGGGTTGGGGGAAAAATACACCAAATGTAGGATGGGCACTGTGGTTGGTGGTAAGATTTTAATGATGTTCTTTCATCATTTGTAACTGATGTTTCACAGCAACATAGGGTGCTGGTGGTGGGTTGATGTGTGGGATGCATGATGTTATGGATGTTTGCTTTATAAGTTCACAACTTTTACTACACACTTACTGCTTATGTATGTTTATATATAAATGATTTAAAAAATAATAATAGGGTGGGTTGGGGGAAAAACACACCCAATGTAAGACAGTTTGGTTGGTAATTATATTTTGAGGATGCTCTTTAATCATTTGTAAAAAAAATGTTTCACAACAATGCAAGGTATTGTTGGTAGGGTGAGGTATGAGAGCCCTTTATGATGTTACATATGTTTGTTTTGTAAGTTCAAACTATTACTATATACTTATTGCTTACGTATGTTTATGTATGAGTGATTACTTCCATAAATTTTAAAAAACAACAAAAAAACTGTATTACTGAAGGTATGGCTCATACCTGTTTGTTTCCAAGCCACTAGGAAATAAGTACAGAGATTGAGAGAAAGAGAAATAATTTAGAAATTTTTAAAGATATTTTGAAAGATTGTTGATCTAATCATTAAAATTTTCTTGTCAGGACCATAAAACTCCTAGAAGGGAATTTAGGAAAACATCTTCAAGACTTGGGGGAGGAAGTGGGTTCTTAGATCTCACACCTGAAGCACGAACAATGAAAGAAAAAAATAGATAGGTGGGACCTCCTCAAAATAATACACTTTTGTACCTCAAAGAACTTTGTCAAGATGGTGAAAAAGCAGTATACACATTGAGAGAAACTATTTGGAAATCACTTATGATATGGGTTAAATATCCATGACAAATAAAGAGAATCTACAACTCAATAATAAAAAGTCAAATGACCTGATTAAAAAATGGGTCAAAGACTTGAACAGTTTTCCACAGAGGAGTTACAAATGGCAAAAAAACAAACAAATATATGAAAAGATGCTCAACATTGCCAGCTATTAGGGAAATGCAAATCAAAGCTACAATGAGATATCATTTCATACCTATTAAAAAGACAGAAAACTACAAATGTTGGAGAAGGTGTAGAGAAAAAGGAATGCTTATTCACTGTTGGTGGGAATGTAGACTGGTACAAGCACTGTGGAAAACTGGCGGTTCCTAAGGAAGTTAAATATAGATCTGCCATGTGACCTAACAATACCACTATGGGGTATATAAACAGAAGAACTGAAAGCAGTGACACAGACATATTGCACACCAATATTCATAGTGGCATTATTCACAATTGCCCAAAGTTGGAAACAACCCAGGTGTCCATCAACTGATGAATGGATAAACAAATTGAGCATATATAATACATACGATGGAATATTATTCCGTTGCAGGAAGAAATGAAGTCATAAAGCATATCACAACATGGATGAGCCTGGAGGAATTATGTTGAGGGAAGCACACTATATACAAAAGCGTGCTTCACACTTTTGTATATTGTATGACTTTTCTATTATGAACTGAATATAGTGACCAAACTCATGGAGTTAATAGCTAGAATACAGGTCACCAGAAGATAGAGTGAGGATAAAGAATGGAAAGCTAACACTGATTTTGTATATAATTGGTAAAAAGGTTGTTTGGAAATCAGTGTTTATAATTAGCAGCACTAATATTTGGGTACAATAGTGGTTGAAAGGGAAAGCCTAAGGTCACGTATATCACTAGAAGAAAAGCTAAAAAATGAAAACATGAGACAGTATAGCACACCGAACACTCGTGGCAAATAAGTATGGCTAATAGTGCATATATAAGAATGTTTATCCCTGAATCAGAACAAATGTATGTTAATGTTACAAGATGTTAATAATAGAGTGATATTTGGGTAAAAATATAGCCAAAGAGAACTATGGACCATAGGGTATATTAATATATTACTATCCTTCCATTAATGGTTAAAAAAAAGAAGTATGCTGAGTGAGATAAACTAGACAAGAAATACTGCATAGTGTTTGACCTCAACTATACAAAATGTAAACACAAATAAATTTATAGAGATGGAAATAGATTAGCAATTATGTAGTCAGGAGAAGATAGAGGGATTGAGAGATGATTACTAAGGGGTAGGGGCTTTTCTTTTTTGGAGTAATGAAAATACTCTAATATTGATTACAGTGAAGAATATTCAACTCTGTGACTATACCAAATGCCATTGATTGCACACTTCAGATGGATTATAGGGTTTATGAATATGTTTCAATAAAAAAAAAGAAAAAACTGGCTTGTATTTTGTATGTCTTTTTCATTTCATTTTTCTCTATTTTTATTGTATTTTACAAAAATATTGATACATTATAAATTGGAAATTTAAAAAAGAAAATTTTAAAAATGTTAGTGAGGATATGGCAAATTTCATGTTACATATATCTTATGGCAATGGGAAAAAAAGAAAATGGACTGAAAAAATAAAAAGAAATAATATTTTGGGTTTTAAGATTTAATATCATTTAAAAAAGGATTTAATAGTGATTTAAGATGGTTCAGAAGGGACAGAGTTAAATATTATAAAATTGAAAATTTTTTTGAAAGGTTGCTATTGAAAAAGAATATGGACTTCTATTTAGAAGACATTGGTCAGTGTTCAGTCTCAGTTTCATCATTCACAATAGATAATGATGGTTTCTATCTCGCAAGAATGCCGTGAAGAACCAAAGGGACAATGTATGCATAAAAATATTGTGTAGACAGGAAAAACATATAAAATGTGAGTTGTTAAAGTATGATAATTCAACTCTCTTGGATGTACTGGAACTGTTATCCTTAGAAGAGTTCTACTCTGTTTTGGTAATTCTGAGATTCACTTATTTTGCAGAAGTGTATTTTTTTCTAAACACTTTGGTGTGGCACACATGGATATAAAACATTGCATTAGTATTATCTGCACACTTAAATGGGAATATTCTCACTGTGATGAATGTGATGGTGAGACATTAGCTCAAAATATTTATAGCATATATATGGCTGATTAATATTTTGATCTTGCAAAACCTGTTCAAAACTAAAGCAGAACTTACATTATTGAGCTATGGCTATAAAGATCCTAGAATCAAATTTCCTCGTATTTCCATATTTGTATATGAATATGCACAATATATGGCATTTTGCTGACTGAGCTGCAGATGAAAAAAAAGAACCCAAAATACAAAAAAACCCACCTGGTCCTTCACCACCGAGAGTTTGAGAAGTACTGCTTTAAATAACACACTCACTTCCTTCTTTGGGAAAGGTTGGGGTCCAGCTTCAGTGAGCTTCTGTTCCTTATAAACAAATGAGCACCGACAAAAATGTTCCCGGAGCCTTGCTTTAACTTGAGAAGTGCAGTGACCTTCAGTGTGACTTTGGACCAATGGAACACCCAGGTAAGATAAGAATAATAACCTATTATTTCAAGATAAATAAGACATGCTATTAACGAACATATAAACCTGAGAACCACAGGATCTGGAGTTAAATGGCATAATAACTTATATTTGTCTCCTGACAGCCTCCCAGAGGAGATAAGAGGCAGAGACGAGGTGAGCCAGGAGATTGTCTCCCAGCAACTCCTCACAGGCCTGTCCCCTCCTGTTCCCAGAAGATCACAAGGCGTTCTGCCAAGGCTCAAATAGGTGTTTACACTTGAAGGTCACCACAGCACTGTTCCCCTAACAAGGAGCTGCCTCTGAGGGAAAGAAGCTTGGTTTTGGATACACAGAACATAAAGTTACATTGGAGCATTCAGGAGCAGAGAACTAGCACCTGGCCTGGCAATTCCACTTCTAGGTATATAACCAAAAGAACTGAAAACAGCAACTTGAAAAGTTAGTTGGGGAAACGGACTTGGCCCAGTGGTTAGGGCGTCCGTCTACCACATGGGAGGTCCGCGGTTCAAACCCGGGCCTCCGTGACCTGTGTGGAGCTGGCCCATGCGCAGTGCTGATGCGCGCAAGGAGTGCCCTGCCACGCAGGGGTGTCCCCGCTTAGGGGAGCCCCATGTGCAAGGAGTGCACCCGTAAGGAGAGCCGCCCAGCACCAAAGAAAGTGCAGCCTGCCCAGGAATGGTGCCGCCCACACTTCCCCATGCCGCTGACAACAACAGAAGCGGACAAAAAAACAAGACACAGCAAATAGACACAGAGAACAGACAACCAGGGGAGGGGGGAATTAAATAAATAAATAAATCTTTAAAAAAAAAAAAAAGTTAGTTGTACAGCAATGTGAATTATAGCATTAATAGTTGTAGCAGTTTAATATAATTGATGAATTCCAAAAAGAAATATTGGATTATGCTTGTAATCTGATGTGTACCTGGGCATGATTGAGTTACAATTAGGGCGTTGAGTCCCTCCCAGTCCCCACCCCTTGGTGGGTGGAGACTCACAGATAAAAGGCATGGGGGATCGAGGACTTGGCCCAGTGGTTAGGGCGTCCTTCTACCACATGGGAGGTCCACAGTTCAAACCCTGGACCTCCTTGACCTGTGTGGAGCTGGCCCATGGGCAGTGCTGATGCATGCAAGGCAGGGGTGCCCCCGTAGGGGAGCCCCACGCGCAAGGAGTGCGCCCTGTAAGGAGAGCTGCCCAGCGCGAAAGAATGTGCAGCCTGCCCAGGAATGGCACCGCACACACAGAGAGCTGACACAAGATGATGCAACAAAAAGAAACACAGATTCCTGTGCCGCCAACAACAATAGAAGCGGACAAAAAGAAGAACATGCAGCAAATGAACACAGAGGACAGACAACTGGGGCGGGGGAGAGGGGGAAGGAAAGAGAAATAAATTTTTTTAAAAAGGCATGGGTAAGAACAGAGTTGAGGGCTTTTAATGTTGGAGTTTTGATTTTAGACTTTAATGCTGAAGACTTAAACTGGAGCCCTGGCAAGTCAGCACACAGAGGAAAGAGAAGACAGCCCCAGGAAGAAAGGAACCTGGAACCCAGAAAAAAAAAAAGCAAGCGCCAGGAACGTAGGAAGCCTGAACCCTCGCAGACATCGACAGCCATCTTGCTCCAAATAGACTTTGGTAAGGGAAGTAGTGTATGCTTTATGGCCTGGCATCTGTAAGCTCCTACCCCAAATAAATACCCGTTATAAAAACCAAAGAGTTTCTGGTATTTTGCATCAGCACCCCTTTGGCTGACTAATACAAGAGTCAAAAAATGGAAGCAACCCAAGTGTCCAAAAACAGATGAATGGATAAACAAAATGAGATATATTTGTGTGTGTGTGTGTGTATATCACATTTTATATATTTACATATATACAACAGAATATTATTCACCGTTAAAAGGAATGAAGTTCTGAAACATGCTACAACATTGATGAACCTGGACAACATCATGTCTGGCGAAATAAGCCAGAGGTAAAAGAACAAATCTTCCATGATTTCACCTATATGGAATACCTAGCATAAGCAAATAGACACAGAAATCTGTCAATTATGGTAGTTACTATTTCTGTGAAAAACTTAATAAAGGAATTCATAAACTTAAAAAAAGAAAAAAAAGACATAGAAATAAAGTAAAATGGCTCCAAGATCTAGGGCATGAGAGTTGAACAGAGCAGGGTTCCTTCCACCTCCCTCCCTTCCTACGTAGCTGTGGCCTGAGTGTTTCTTCACTTCTCTGAGCCTCTGTGTCTCCATCTGTAAAATGGGGAAAGCAAATGGTTTTGTCACAGGGTGTGGTGAGAATGCCATGAAGGGGCATAGCGTCTGGCACACAGGAAGAGCTCGATGAATGCCATCACTATTACCTCTCTACACTGACCTCTCCTGCCTCGTGAAACATCACCCTTTGGAACTCTTTGAATGGAAAACATTGTTTTCCTTCAATGCAATACATAGTCCTTACCTGACGTAAAAAAAAAAAAAAATCGCTGACCTTTTTCTTCACGGCCCAAGGCCATCGTGGCCCAGCACCGATTACTAGACACCAGTCACTGTAGCAGGGCTGTGGGAATGGCAGCTCTGTCCCCAGCTCAGAACCTGGGCTGCTCTACTTCTGTTCTCGTTTACCTCTTGGTTTTCTCCTTAGAAAAAAGTGAGGCGTATTGGATTTAGGATCATGCTAAAGGGGTGCTGATGCAAAGTACCAGAAATCTGTTGGATTTTATAAAGTGTATTTATTTGGGGTGGAAGCTTCCAGTTACTAGGTCATAAAGCTTAAGTTACTTCCCTCACCAAAGTCTGTTGCCACATGTTGGAGCAAAATGGCTGCGAATGTCCGCCAGGGTTCAGGCTTCTTGGGTTCCTCTCTTCCCAGGGACTCCATTTCTCTCCAGGCTCAGCTCCTCTGCTCTCTCCACAAGGTCAGCTGTAGACTTATCAAGCAAACAGCTTGGCTCTCTTCCCTAGGCCTTTGCCATTTCTGCTTTTGTCTGTTCACTTCCCCATTCCATCTCAAAAACTCTAACCTCCCTTCTCTGCAGTGCGGTTTTTCGGTGAGACCCTGCCCCCTTGGTGGGCTACTGAAATGTCCCAATGAAAGCCTTAATCATTATTTAATCAAATAAACCTCTGAGTCCAATGTAGTCTAATATGCCCAGAGGAAAAGACCAGTTCACAAACATAATCCAATATCTATTTTTGGAATTCATAAATAATGTCAAACTGCTACACTAACTTATACACTATTACATGTGTTTGGCAAGACAACTTCTCAAGCATCATTTGTAAATTAGGATTAACAGAATTGCCTGTGTCTACAGCGAAGGTTCAATGAGTCAGCCATGAAAGTTCTCAGGGAAAAAGGCACTGTAACTGTTGATTTTGTTAAAGTTACTGTCAAAAATAAAAATAGAATAATAACTAGCATTTACTTCTGAGAAAGCTCTGTGCTAACTGCTCTAGTACATTTCATGGGTATTATTTATTTCCTGGTTATTATAGCAATCCCATGAGGTAAGCCTGACTCTCCCCTTCGACCACAGAGAAAACGGGCTCAGAGAGGTGGAGTTATTGCTCAGGATCCCTCACAGCCAGTAAGGGCAGAAAAATGACTTAAATCCAGTCTGTCTGATTAAAAAACAATTCTCTTCACCTTTACGCCCAGCATCTCCCTCATGGCAGCCTTCTCTGCCCAGTAATTTGTCTCTTCTAGTTTGTGGACAGAAAGCCAGTTTCAGATTGAGTTTGAGAGAGCACTATCTTTTTTTTTTTTTTTAAGATTTATTTATTTCTCTCCCCTTCCGCCCCCCACCCCGGTTGTCTGCTCTGTGTCTATTTGCTGCATGTTCTTCTTTGTCCGCTTCTGTTGTCGTCAGCGGCACGGGAATCTGTGTTCCTTTTTGTTGCGTCATCTTGCTGTGTCAGCTCTCCGTGTGTGCGGCACCATTGCTGGGCAGGCTGCAATTTCTTTCGCGCTGGGCGGCTCTCCTTACGGGGTGCACTCCTTACGCATGGGACTCCCCTGTGCAGGGGACACCCCTGCGTGGCACAGCACTCCTTGCGTGCATCAGCACTGCACGTGGGCCAGCTCCATATGGGTCAAGGAGGCCCGGGGTTTGAACTGCGGACCTCCCATGTGGTAGACGGACGCCCTAACCACTGGGCCAAGTCCACCGCCCACTATCTTTATTTTGTAACTTTTTACTTCAAAATCATTTCAAACTTACAGAAGAGTTGCAAAAATATACAAAAACATTACAGAGATCTCCAATATACCACTACATTTTGCCACATTTACTTTATTCTATATCTATTTTCTAAACATTTGAGACCGCATATATCATTCTCCCTTAACACAATATTTCCATATATATTTATTTCCTAAGAATAAGAATATTCACTAATGTAACCACATTAAGTATATTTATAAATTCTAGGAAATTTAACATTGATGTAAACTGTAAAGCATATAGTCTATATTCCAATTTTTCCAATTGTCCTAATGTCCTATCTTGGCATTTCCTCCTTCATAATTAGAAAGGAGCACTAGCTTATTAATTAAATCTAAGAGTTTAGTGCCTAGTCTTAGAGCTCCTTCTTTTTTCTTCATGTCCAAGTTTTTTTGTTTTTAGAAGGTACCGGGGAATTAACTCAGGGCCTTGTATATGGGAAGCAAGCGCTCACCCACTGAGCTACAACCACTTCCTTGTCTAAGTTTTAAATAGAAGTGACTAATCTGATAGCATTCTGTTCATATTAGGTAATAGGCAGCTTTTGTTTTTGTTTTTCTTCATGTCTACATTCCAGGCAGCGGGAAGAAGAGGGAGGAAAAAAGAGGTCAAATTACCTTTAAAAGAGGTTGCCTTGAAGTTGCCCCAGGACACCTTCACTTACATCATATTGGAATAACTTGGTCACACACTGTACAAGGTAGCCTGAGAGCTGTACTCTTTATTCTGGGAAGCCATACTGGGGTGGCTCATGGCCTTAATAATACCCAAAGACCAAAATTTCCACATGGGAGAAGTTGAGAAAAGTGAAGAGACCATTTTGTTTGATCTGTGATTGGCTTCCAGGATTTTTTTATACAATTAGAATTAAAACTTCAATCAACAAATTTATTCATATGAAATTGTTTTTGGAGAGAAGGCAGGAAGAGGTGGTAAAGCCGAACCAATTCAAATCTAATTTGTTCTGTATTTGACTGGTTCCACGGAGCTTTATCTCCAGGCTACAGGAAGAGTGAGGACTCTCTCTTGCCATGGAGACCCCTCTGAGAAGCTGAGTTGGAATGGGATCCTTCAAGCCCTAGGGATTCTTCTGGAAAAGACAGGTGAGATGAGAATAAAGGAGGGACTGTTTCAAGGATGGTTTAATGAGCTGAACTGATGAACTGATGTTACCATGGAAACCCAAAAGCATCATCCGTCACCAATTGGGGTAGTTTGGAAACAGTGTCGGGCCACTTGTGGAGAGCTAATTCACAGCGAAAACAGGCCCTCAAATTCTATACTTGTCTTCTGTCTACAGATGGGTTTTAGGGCATAAACCTTCAGGAAAATTCTTACCCAGCAAGGTAATCAACAGAGAGGGACCTGGAGGAATACTACATCCATGTCTGCCCACCAGGTCAGGCACAGGAATCCCATGGAAATCTGGGATGGAGCCTGGACATCTGGGCTCTGGGACTCTTCAGAAACCAGTAAGCCTGAGGGCAGCCCAGGACTACTGAGACATGGTCAACCTGTAAAATAGACACAGCAGCTGGACATTTGACACACCACTGCTTGCCATGCACCAGCACTGCAGACTCTCCTCTGCAACCCTCTGAGGAAAGGAGGGAGGAACTCCCAGCAGGAGATCGTAGGGACGGTCCATGCCTCCACTGGACACTTTTCAAATTCCAACCAGGAGATCTGCCCTGCCTACATGTTCTTGATGGAGAAAATACAAGAGCACAAGGGGAGGTGAAAAATTCAAGTGTCTGAACTTCTGAGGACAAACTGCTTTTCAGCACAGAAAATCTTGTCATAAAAGACAGGCAAGAGAAATCATCAGTCATGGGGCATTTTCTCACCAATTACCCCATTTCAGCTATGCTTTCTTATTCTGTCACTATCTCTTCCCTTCCCTTCCACTTTTGGAGACTCTTTTCCAGAGGATTCCTCTATCTTATGTAATTGGGATTGTTCCACAGTAAAGGCAAGGAGACTTTCACTCCAAGGTCTTGGAATCCACTCATCCTTCACAGAGCAATGGCATTTCAAGACTGCCTGGGGACTAGTGAGAAAACAGATGTAGGACCCACGAGAGAACTCACGATTAATGAGTGGGCCACTCTGACCACAAATGAGTTAACTTTAAAAAATAACTACCCACCCTCCATACACACATGCACTCACATTTTACTTTACTGAGGAGTCACAAATTACTGTCCTGACCTTCACACTGGAACAGAAGAGTGGTCCATGACAGTCTATGGGGCTCTTCTGAATGGGAGGACAAGTCTGTCACTGACATAGTGAGTTCGCTCAGGATTGCAGTGACAGTAAGGAAGAAAGACTGCAGGGAAGGGCTGAGTAAGGACGAGAGAGAACAAAACCCAGGAGGTTAAACCCTAATGAGTTCACCCAGGAAAGAAATTTGGGAAGCTCCTTGTAAGAACCATATGTTATATTCTGACAGGTCAGTCAAGAGGGGCTTATTCAAAGTTTCAGACTCCCACCACCTCCAACCCACACCTCCCACACACCTACCCCTACTCAAACAAGGATAAAATCCAGTGACCAGACTTGGCAGACTTGGGCATTTTTTGTTTAACTCTTTATTAAGGAAATTTTCGAACATACAATAACAGTGGAAAGAATAATATAGTGAACCCCCACCTTCCCACCACTGTTTCATCGGTTCCACCATTATCCATGTGTGGTTTATTGTTTCATCCATACCCCTATACCTTCTACCCGCCCCCCCCAGATCATCCAAAATCCCATCAGTCTAAGACTTCTTTAACAAAAGGCTCCATTGGGTGCTGCTCCCAGGGTGGGCCTCAAATGGGCAATGGATTTGCTAAAATCTCATTCCTGGGGGCAGCTGGGTGGGGCCTGACAGCCAGAAGCCCTGACCAGTGGACTCCTATGGTAGGGGGTCTTGTTCATTGACTCCAGCACCATGGACAAGTAATATTTTTTACTTGTGCTCTGATGCAAACAAGAACGTCAAACACCGTTTTATTGAATTCAAAGCTTCTAAGGTATGTCAACCAGCCTTGGCCCTAGTATTTCTCATGTGTTTCAAAAAGACCAATGACTAGTGGAGCACGTGCACTTCAGTGGCTGAGCATGTGCTTCACCTGTACAAGGTCCCAGGCTCAATCCCTAGCATCTCCTTAAAAAAAAAAAAAAAAAAAGGTAAGAAAAAAAAAAGATCCACGTCTATAGCCTTGATTATCTCCTTAGAAAATCAACTCTTAAAAAAACAATAAGATCAGGAAATAACAGCTCCAACACTTATTCCTCATTAATGAGAATCAACAGTGAAAGGAAAATAAGGTAAAAAAGATAATGTTCCAGCATCAGGGATGGGTCACAGATCCATCTCTGTGTAATTAAAATGGAAAACGGCCAACCAGTCTTGAAAAATACAAAATCTTGATCCTGACCCTGTGATTTCTTTCACCAGAGTGACTGAGACAGTCCGATACCTGGGTCTGGGATAGTGGTTTTATGTTTCTGTTTTGAGGAATTTCTGACACCTCCCCATAGTACTAGGGTTTTTTCCCTCACGCTCACTAGGAGGCATCTCCTCCATGAAGGAATAACAAGTCTGGCAAACTGAGTCTGTCTTCCCATCTGACTTATTCTGCAAAATGAGAAGCTGAGAAGTCACATGAATACAAAGTTTCCTCCAACTCTAAGACTCTAATGTCCTTCAAGACAGAGTACAAGGCTTATCCTTGCAATCAGAATGGGTCCTAGTCAGCAAGAGCGTGCGCCTCCACTTACATCTCTGGAGCTCCTTGCACAGAGCTGGGCTTTGGTTACCTACTTGCCTCTCCTATAAACGGAGGGGCTCAGGCTTTTCTATCCTCAGCTGCTACATGTTTGCCAGGAAAGAGCCCTCGGTTGCCCTCATTTCTGCAGAAGCAGCCTCAACAGGAGCCTCAGATTAATCCTTAGCATTCTTGTCCCCTAAGCCCAGTTGCTTTCCCAGAACGAACTGATTTCAGACAAGGCTTTGTTTCAGAAGACCAATGAAGAAACCATCTTCCAAAGTAGAGAACAACAAAGAACTTTCCTTCCAAGTAGCAAAGGAAGAAAACTTCAACAAAACAACAACTACATATCAGCTATTGCAGGGACATCTTCCCTACAAAGATGATCTCTTCCCCAAGGGCTTGAACGTTCTCGTTGAGAGAAGTCACATACACACGTCAGGAATTTCAAGTGCTCTGAGCCTGAGTAGAAGGGCCTGCAATTCCAGCACAAGGCCTGACAGGCTTAAATTCTATCCATATGAAAAAAAGGTCTTGGGGTTCCTCCTTCCCCAAAGGTTACCTCTTTACTCATACCACAAGGAGCCTGACTTGAGCTCCCCTCTTGGAAACGCCCAGAGCTGGACTCATTTCACCAGAAGAGGTTAAATTTCTCTCACTTTTGAAATGGGAACGTGTATCCTGACAACTTTAGACTTGGGAAAATTCTAGCAATCCATTCGTTCCTACCCCCTAATGAATGGAGCTTATTTTCACTGCACAGAATCACTGCAGGAAAACAGTCATTCATCTGACCTCTTTTGCTTGCTTCCCCCAGCTTGGCCATTTGGCACATCTGGAATAGGCTTAAATGAGGAAGACAGCAGAAGAGGACAGGGCCAGCCCTGGGCCCCAGACCATGCTGGGCCCAGCAAGAATAGTGCTGTTTCCTTGGGGTCTGCTGTAAAGCCCTTCTGGTCATGGGAAGTCACCCCAGCAGGTGACCACACATGGTCTGACTACATGACAGCAGACTTCAGCTATCGGCTCACATGTCCACGTGCCTGTAGCATCTACACCTCCACCCGGTAGGTGTTGAGGAGAGTTATTGGTGAGGACAGACATGAACAAGACTGAAACCACCCTGCTTTTGTTAGTATTAGAACAAAAGAAGAGAAAAATTAAAAAAAGAAAATCTACGGTGTTAAATAGCCTTATCAGGGTAATTAGGCTACACTGGGACCAGCACCTCCAGAGAACAAAGAGGCTTTCAAGCAAGTGGTTCCAGAAATAACCTGCAGTGGCCACAGATTTTCTCCAAGGAGCAAGGGCCCTGGTAACTTTATTCCCCAGAGCCCTGCTCAGCTGCTCAGAGATTTAACCGGAACATGTGGGAAGAGGTCATCCTGCCCGGAGGCCAGGGGCCCCAGCAAGCAGAAATGCTTCCCCGCCCACAGAACAAGTACCCACCCCCAGCCCTCTCCCACGCCAAATCCCTCTGCTTACCTCACCTCCCCACCCTTCCTCCTTCACCAACTCCCCTCTCCTCCTCCCAACCCTTGAGGCTCCCAGAGAAGTTGTCCAAGGAGAGGTCCACCTCCAAGCACAGCATTCTCACTGGCATCTTGCCCTCCCCAGGCAGTCAGCCAGAGCACCCCGGAGCCTGCCTACTTGGGGTAGAGGAGAGAGAGCGTGGCACCGGCGGAGAACACCCAGAAGGCAGGGTACAGGGCTTCAGTAAAGTCCACCTTGTACTTATACATGAGGTGGACCTTTTCACTGACGGCAAAGAAGATGACGAAGCCGTGGTCACAGTTGAGAAGCACGCCGATGCGCGTGGCCTTGGTGGAGGGCAGCGTTTTCTCCTCGTTGTTGTGCCAGGCCGAGATCTTGGTGTTGAACCACTCCACGCACCAGGAGGCGCTGTTGCGGCCGAGCCGGCTCTCGGGGCCCTGGCGTTCCATGCTGCCGTAGCAGACGCCCACTCCGCAGAAGTTGTTCTTCTGCAGCTCCACTTCCCAGTAGTGGACCCCTCTCTTGTAGCAGTGCAGGCCCAGCACCTGAGAGCAGTACGTGAACCTCTGGGGATGTGGCCGGTAGTTCAGGGGCGTCTCGGCCACCGAAGCCATGGTGTAGTTCTCCGACAGGGCCACCTTGTTGTGTGCAGTGTTGTAGTCCAGGATGACTTTAGTAGCGTCTGAGAAAGCATCACCCCAAGGAGTCAATTACGAGGAGCCCAAAGAGCTCTCACTCTGAAACATCCCCCCAACTGGTATTATTTATTCATTTGTTCCATCCTTCCAGCCAGCCACCTATCCAATCACCCTTCTATCCATCCGTCCATCCATCCTGTCCAGCCAGCCTACCCACCAATCCACCCACCTGTCCATCTATCTGTTACCCATATGTCTGTCCATTCATCCATCCAAATCCATATACTCAACACCCAATTCATGTCAGCTTCTGTGCAAGACATAACCAGGAACCAGAGAGACATGGTGCCTGGCTTTGTGGTGTTCACAGACCAACAAGTGAGGCAAGTCCATCAGTTAAAAAAACAAAACACAACTCTGTGGGACGTGCTCCACTCAAAGGGTTCGCACACTGCTACAGGGACAGAGATGGGGCAACTGATTCTACCTGAAGGGCAGAGGGCATGTAGGGAAACATTTCACAGGCAGGAGGATGAGAATTGAGAGAGAGGAGAGCAGAGGAAAGGCTATTCAGGGCAGTGGGGATGGCAAGAGCAAAGTCATGGAGTCAAAAGAACTCAGCACGTCCTGGAACCAAGGAGGGCGGGGCAGCTGGGAGCACAGAGCAAACAGCGGGAAGTAGGCTGTCCCTGTGGGGCCCGATGGGGCTTGGACTTTCATTAGTGGCAGCAGAGAGCCAGTCAAGGTTTTAAAGCACGGAGATGAGCTGGTTCTGTCCTTGGCTGGGATGCAAGCATGCACCCCTCCTCTCCTCCTGCCACTTCCAGGGGATCGGCCAAGTGCTCTGCCCACCCTCAGCCTCCTCCCTGGGGCACACTCAACTCTGCCGGTCCCCTCAAGGTGGACCCAGAACCCGTGAGGACAGGTTACGGGCAGCGTGGCACAGAAGGCAATCCCTAGCCTGGAGACAGAGACCTGGGTCTTCACCCTCCCTGCCACTCCCTTGCTACATGGCTTAGGACATACAATTCCTCACTGGGGACTGAGTTTCCCTCTGGGTACAACGAATGGGCTAGGAAAAACGCTCTCTCAGCTCCTAAGGCTCTAGACCTTTACTTTCCCTGCCTATGTGGCTGTGCTTTTTCACCATGTCACACTGATTCTGTATGTTGATTCAGTCCCTGCATCCACTGTTCCTGGAAGAGTCAGCAGGTCCTTGGTTTACACCCAATCTGGTATTTGTTTTACTGCTCCTGATATTTGGATGAGCCCACTGGGTGCGCTGGCTGCCAAGGACACAGGATGACCAGGCCTTACCCAGCGCTGCCCCTGACACAGCTGGCATCCCAGTGGTAGCAAAGTTATCACCAAGTCATTACACAATGGGGAGTCACAGTTCTGCTCTGTGTTACCAAAGAAGTGTCAAGGCTGCAGAAAACTGCCTGACCCAGTCTAGGGTGGAGGCAAGGCCCTGCTGAAGAGGCCACCTAAGTGGAGACCTGAAGGCTAAGGAGGAGTCGCCTGGGGAGGTGGGGGGGGGATGCAGGATGAAGGGAAGAACATGCCACAAGGCCCACTGTGCTTCAGAAGGGCTGCAAACAGCAGCGTGCCCAGCTGCAGAGCCAAGGAAAAGGAAAAGCTGTACATGATACAGAGGGGCTGGGGAGGTAGGGGGTGGGGCAGATCCCAAAGG
This sequence comes from Dasypus novemcinctus, assembly GCF_030445035.2. Classification (NCBI taxonomy): domain Eukaryota; kingdom Metazoa; phylum Chordata; class Mammalia; order Cingulata; family Dasypodidae; genus Dasypus; species Dasypus novemcinctus. The sequence continues at coordinate 48,661,937 of NC_080693.1, read as the reverse complement.
GCCTCCCTTCTAGGCCATGGGACAGATCTGGATTTGATCCGAACAGCCATGGGAACCTGCTGGAGGGTTCTGAACAGGAGAGGTATGCCGTCAGGTATGCAACCTTTTAAAAAGCAAAACCCTTCCCCAGGGCCTGGACAGCTGGTGGAGCAGGGGACAGTGCCACCGCATAGCGCCTGGGGGCCCCTGACGCACAGGGCCCAGCACCACGAGCAGCTGGGGTGATGGGGCTCTGGTCAGCATCGGGTCTGTGGGGGCTGGAGACAGCAAGGGGTTCCCGAGAAGGCCAGCCCAGAGAAAACAAGGTCTCCAGCTGCAGCTGTGGGGAAAGAAGGGCCGGGTCGGACTCTCCAGAGACGTTTTGGCTGCTGCTTGGCAGCAGGTACACGTGGAGGCTGTTGCTCGTGAAGCTATGTCAAAGGAACAAGAACAGAGAGAGGGGAGCGTTCCAGCCGAGGCCTTCAGGAAGGAACTGAAACCACGCACAGGTCAGGCAGGGAAGGACGACCGTGCAGAGGAGCCTGAAAAGGAGTGACTGGAGGCCTGGGCTGAAAACCAGGGTAGTGTGGTGACTCAGGGGCCACGGGAGGGTTTGAGGAAAGAGGAATGCTGCCAAGAGGTCAGGCTAAATGAAAACTGAAACGTGTCCTTTGGACTGAGCAGCAGAGGGGCTACTGCTGACCTCAGGGAGAGCTGTTGCAGTAGGGGGGACAGAGGCTAGACTCAGTGGGCGGACAGTACACACCTGTGCTTCTCAGCTTTAGCAGCACACTGCAGCCACCTGGAGAGGTTACAATACCACTGAGATCCCAATTTAAAGTATCTGGGATGCAGCCTGAACATCGGGGATTTTAAAAAGCTCCCCCAGGGGATTCTAACTGAACCACAGTGGCGAGCCACCAGTGTAGAAAATCTTGAGTTGTGTTTTTCCCAAGCTTCCCTAAAAAGGATCACCAAGGAATCCGTTAAACATACATCTTCCCAGTCTCATCCCCTAGAAAGTCTGATCTTGTATGACTAAAATGGGGCCCATGAATTTGTATGTACAGCAAGTATTCAAGGGAAGGGGAACGGAGAAATAGAGCTGTAGACAGGGAAGTCCTGCTGGTTTTGCTGTTTGTTGTTTTTTATGATGAGACATTTAAACACTGATGGATGCAAAGGATCCAGGAGACAAGGAGGATGAAGAGATTAGAGTAAGATGGCCCATACGGGAAAGTGTACGTTTCCAGAAAGAGCAAGAGGGGATGTGTTGCCGAGCACAGGTGAGGGGCTGGCTTCAGGGATGACAGGTGGGCACTGAGGATGAAGGCCTCGCCCTCAGGGGGTAGCTGTCTGTGATGAGGGTGAGTGGGAAAGGCAGAAGCAGAAGTTGAGGCAAGCAGAAAGTTGAAATGGTGGCTGTGGAGAGTGGCAGAGAGTCAAAAGGAGGGAAAAAAAGCAGGGAGGTCAGGCAATGGGATCACCCAGTGGAGGCCGTGACACGGGTCAGCCCACCTGCTCCACAGTTTCCAGTTAGCTGCAGGTGCAGGCCCAGGGAAAGGTGAGCTGGGGTCTACCAGGGCTGGGATTTAGCCACACCAGGCAGCAAGATGGGGTGATATGGATGGACTCATGTCCCTCCAAAGATACGTCAGAGTCCTGTCAGTCCTGTTAGTCCAGTCCTGTGGGTGGGAGCCCATTTGTAAGCAGGATCTTTGAAGATGTAATTAGGAAAGGTGAGGCCAACCCGAATCAGGAAGGACCTTACTCCAATATGAGAAGTTTGGAGCAGATCACCGTGTGACAAAGGCAGAGATGGAGTGATGGCTTGCTGGTAAGCCACCACCAGAAAGCGACAGACTTTAGGAAAAAACACGATCCTGCCAACACCTTGCTTTTGAACTTGTAGCCTCCCAAACGGTGAGACACTAAATTCCTGTTGTTTAAGCCAACCAGTCCGTGGTCTTTGTTACAGCAGCACTGGCTAGCTAAGACGGGGGGATTCAGAGGACTGACTGCAGAATCTATGTTGACTAGGAAGGGAGGCAAAGAAAGGCAGGTGGCAGTGGAAGGGGAAAAGTAAGGGCGACGAAGCAGGGGACAAGTGAAAAGGAGGAGCCGGCCAAGCAAGCTGGCTGGACCCCACAGCAGAGCCCAGCACGAGGAGCTGCGTGGAGCCACACAGGAGAGAGCCATGCCAGCGGGACAGCCACCCATCCCAAGCTACTCACACTCCAGGAGCTCAGCTCTGGACTTGGCTAGGAAGGCCCCCAGCACCTTGGCTTTGGCAAACGACAAGCTCTGCTGAGACGCAGCGGCTGTGGCGTAGTCGGGAGGAAAACAAAGATGTTTTAAAAACAAACTCAGACTGAAAACCCCATTTCCTCTTGCCCAGCAGAACTTACCCTCCAGGCCGACTGCTTTGAGATCAGTTGGGGGCTCCGACGATTCAAAGATGAGACCCTTGATCACAGAGTCAGGGGCAGGTGCTGGGGCTGAGGGAGGGGGAAAAATGAGTTCACAGCACGACACAGAGTACCTCGCCACCCTCGCCTCCCTTCAAAGCCAGTTTACACACACGTGAACAGCCAGGGCCACAGAGGTGAGTCCAGACAGGTGACAGCCATCTTATTCAGCTTACTCATTTATACTTGTCCTCACCTCCAACCTCAGGCCTGCCTGTCCTTACGGAATATAACCATAGAACTCAGGCCCCGTCAGAACGCAGGTAAGAATGGCTGGCCTCGCTGTCAGCATTTGAGTCTGAGTTTGGGCAGTCTCAAAAAAGAAAAAGATGCAGACTTGTATAACTTACCAGGTTTCTTGGGTTTCTTTTCTTCTTCTGAAAAACAAAGTTTTCAGAATTAAGATATTTTTAAGCACAACAGAATGATACTTTCAAGAAACCATAAATGAGTCATTTGCATGAATTTCACCTATCCAAATAAAGCTGGGTTTTTTAACCTGAAAAATATAAGGGGTCAACAGGAAAATGAATGCATGATAACACAAACCATCCTGTGGAAGGAGGGACTGACAAATAAGGAGCATAAGAGAATTTTCTGGGGTGATGGAAATTCTCCATCTTGACTGGGTAATACATGTATGCACTTGCCAAAATTTATCTGGTTGTACACTTATGATCTGCACGTTTTATAGAAATTAAAAAATGCAAACCAAAAACTTAGGCCATCAGCAAAAATGTGCTTGCTAAATATCACAATAATTTATTCTTTGGGAGTGTGGCAGTTTAAGATTATTTATAAACCCCAAAAAAGATAAGGATTATTTTTGTAAACTGGTCCTCTGGGCATGATACCCTTTGACTGTATTAAATGCAAAGGTTTTATGTTTACTTGCTTAAATCAAGATTAGGGTTCTGATTGACCATGTCAGTATGGTGTACCTCAGGGCTAAGTCCCCGCCCCCATGGAGGGCTGATATAAATGGACACTCACTCAAGAAGACACACAGTGAAGACAACAGGAAGAGAGAGAGCTCCATAGATGCCACTGGAGAGAACTTTGTCAGTTTTGATCCTGGAGCTCCAGGGAGAAATGAGCCATTCGCCTCATAATTTGCAGCTGATGAGAACAGCTGAGCAACTGATAAGACCTGGATGGAAACGAGCCCTATGCCAGCCTACAGCTGAGATTGGAAGAAGCCGGCCCGTGGAGCTTTAAAAGGAAGGAAGGAGGAGAGACCAAGCAGAGATCGCCTGCCATCTTGCTTCAACACATGGCAACTGACTTTGGTGAGAAAACAGACTTGAGCTGAACTTTTTAGGGCCTTGTAACTGTAAACTTTTACCCCAAATAAATATCCTTTATAAAAGCCAACAGATTTCTGGTACTTTGTGTCAGCACCTCTTTGGCTAATACAAGGAGATACCAGGTATTGATCCCAGGACCTCACACACGGGAAGCAAGTGCTCAGCCACTGAGTTTTATCTGCTCCCACAACACTCTTTTAAAACAGCTGGAGTGTGTTATATGAGAATTGAGTTTGTTTTTCTTTTTAAGATTTATTTTCATTTATCCCCACCACCTCATTGTTTGCGCTCGCTGTCTGCTTTCTGTATCCATTCGCTCTGTGCTCTGTGTCTGCTCGTCTCCTCTTCAGGAGGCAGCAGAAACTGAACCTGGAACCTGCCATGTGGGAGAGAGGCACTCAATCTCTTGAACCATCTCAGCTCTCTGCTTTGTGTCTCTGTCTTTCCTCTTTTTGTATCTCCTTGTTGGGTGAACTTGCCATGCCTGCCCATCATGCCAACTTGCTATCTTGCTCTTCTTCTCCAGAAGGTACTGGGAACCAAACCCAGAACCTCCTGTGTGACAGGCAGGAGCTCAATCACTTGAGCCACATCTGCTTCCTGAGAACTGAGTAATGCTTCTCAAAGTGTGGTCCCCAAATCACCAGCACCAACATCCCCTGGGAACCAGTAAGAAATGCAAATTCTCGGGCCCTACCCCAGACCCAATGAATCAGAAAGTCTTGGGACAGGGCCCAGCAATCTGTTTTATAAGCCCTCTGGGTGATTCTGATGCACACTTAAGTTTAAGTGGGTTAGAAGATTTCAAGTTCCCTCTTTGCCACCTTCACCACCACTGGAAGGAAAAAGGATGTTTTAGATCTCATCCCTGCCCACCTGCTCCAAAACCTTACTAAGATCCTCAACCTCCCCCCAGAATCTTCCTTGACCCCACGTGGCCCCTCAGCTACTCCCTTCCTCCTAATTCCATGTCAAATTTCTCTCCTCAGTTGTCTTTATTCTCTGTCCCATTTCCTTGCCTTCCACTCAGTCTCCTTCCACACCCATAGGCCCAGCATCTTGGGAGGATCCCAGATATAGTCCCAAGCTAAGCTGTGACCTGGAGCACTGGGTTGCTCTCCGAGCATCACTACACTTGAGTGTTTCATCTACATTGTGACTAGTCTGCCCCCTCCTTACATATTTTCCCATCTCAGTCTATTTTTATGTTTTTTTTAAATTGTAATAAAATATATATAACATGAAATTTGCCACTTAAACCATTCTTAAGTGTTCAATTCAGTGGCATTAATGACATACACAATGTTGTGCTACCATCACCACTATCTAGTTCCAAAACTTTAATCCAAATGGAAATTCTATATCCATTAAGCAATAACTCTCCACTCCCTTTTGTCCTAGCCCCTGATAACTTCTAATCGACTTTCTGTCTCTAAGTGAAAATGTACAGTATTTGTCCGTGTCTGGTTTATTTCATTCAGGATAATGTTCTTGTTTTTTCCTAGTCGTTTAAGGTTTTTACTTCATAATATAAATTTAACCCTGCAATCCAACTACACTTAGAAGGGGAGGATGATATGGAACCCAAAAAACTGCAGTAGAACCCAAAGAACAGCAGCAACAGCACAAAGATTACAGGATCCTGAAAGCAGACCAGGGGTGGTGGGGTGCTCCTGAGCTGCAGAAGGAATGGTCTGCTGGTGAAGACAAAAGACAAGTCAAATTTACTAGACTTGTCCATAGCTGGCAATGGTGAACTTCTTGCTGATCTTGCCGCTCCTGAACCCAAAGTGCTCTGTGGCTTCCACAACATGCATGCCTTCTTTCACCTTGCCAAAGACACATGCTTGCCATCCTACCATTCAGTCTTAGCAGTGCAGATGAAACACTGGGGACCATTTGTGTTGGGTCCAGCATTGGCCATGAACAAGATGCCAGGACCCGTGTGTTTAAGGGTGAAGTTCTCATCATCAAACTTCTCCCTGTTTATGGATTGCCACCGGTGCCACTATGGCATGTGAAGTCACACCCTGGCATGTAAACCCAGGAATAATTCTGTGAAAGTAGGAACACTTATAATCAAATCCTTTCTCCCCACTGCTCAGGGCATGAAAATTTTCTGCTGTCTTTGGAACTTTGTCTGCAAATGGCTGGAATGAGATGCGGCCCAAGGGCTTGCCATCGACCACAATGTCAAAGAATGCAGTGGGGTTGACCACGGCTGTGTGCAGGGGACTGCAACAGTAGATGACAGCATCTGCAAGTCAGCATAATGTTTTCAAGATTCATCCATGTTGTAGCATGTAACAGAGCTTTATTCCCTCTCATGGCTAAATAATATTTCACTGTATGGATATACCACATTTTGTTTATCCACTCATCTATTCATAGACGGTTAGGCTGTTTCCACTTTCAGCTATTGTGAATAATGCTACTATGAACATGGGTACGTAAGTACCTGCTGAGTCCCTCTTTTCAACTCATGGGGTACATACCTAGAAGTGGGATTGCATGGTCATATGGCAATTCTAGGTTTAACTTTTTGAGGAAGTACGAGACTGTTCTCCACAGTGGCTAACCCATTTTACATTCCCACCAACAATATGCACGGGCTCCAATTCACTGATCCATTTTTAGTTAATTTTTGTATATGGTAGAAGAGTCAAACTTCTTTCTTTTGCATGTGGATATCTACTTTTCCCGACATCATCTGTTGAAGAGCCTGTCCCCCATTGAATGGTCTTGGCACTCTTGTCAATAATCAATTGACATAGATGTAAGGGTTTATTTCTGGGCTCTCAATTTAACTCCATTGGTCTATATGTCTATCCTTATGCCAGTATCCCTCTGTTTTGATTACAATAGCTATGTAATAAATTTTGAGTTCAGGAAATATGAGTCCTCCAATTTGGTTCTTTTTTAAGATTTTTGGCTATTTGGGTCCTTTGAAATTCTATGTGAATTTCTGGATGGGTTTTCCAATTCTGCAAATAACATCATTGGAATTTTAATAGGGACTGCATCAAATCTGAAGCTGGTTTTGAATATTATCATCACTTTAACATGCCGTCTTCCAGTCCATGAATACAGAGGTCTTTCTATTTATTTCAGTCTTCTTTAATTTCTTTTTGCAATGTTTTGAGGTTTTCAGTGTACAAGTCTTGCACCTTCTTGGTTAACTTTATTCCTAAGTATTTTATTCTTTCTGATGCTGTTGTAAATGTAACTTTTTTCTTAATTTTATTTTCAAATTGGGAAGCAGTTGTAGCTCAGTGGTTGAGTGCCTGCATATTTGAGGTCCCGGGTTCAATCTCCGGTACCTCCTAAAAAAAAATTAAAATTAAATTTAATTTAAAAATTAACTGCTTTAAATTTTTTTTTTGAATTATTTGTTACTAGTGTACAGAAATATGACTGATTTTTGTAAGTTGATTTTTTATGATGCTACTTTGCTGAATTTATTAGTGCTAACAGTTTATTTGTAGATTTTTTAGAATTTTCTACATAAAAGAACATTTGGGGAGAGGATGTAGCTCAAGTGGTTGAGCACCTACTTCCCATGTACAAAGTCCTGGGTTCAATCTCTGGTACCTATTAAAAACAAAAACAAACAAGCAAACAAACTAAGAAGCCAACTCAGGGAGCCAGTGTAGCACAGTGGTTGAGTGCCAGCTGCCCAAATACGAGGTCCCGGGTTCAATCCCTAGACCTGTTAGCTCAAAAAAAAAAAATTATGTCATCTATAAATTGAGATACTTTAATTTCTTTCTTTCTAATTTGAATGCTTTTCTTTTTCTTGTCTAATTGCTCTAGCTAGGATTTCTAGTACTATATGACTAGAAGTGGTGACAGTGGGCATCCCTGTCATATTCATGATCTTAGGAGAAAAGTTTTCAGACTTTCATCATTGAGTATTAATGTCAGCTGTGGGTATTTCATACATGCTTTTTATTATGTTGAGGAAGTCCCCTTCTATACTTCATTTATTAAGTTTTTATCATGAAAGTATATTGGATTGTGTCTATAACACAACTTACAGTTTACTCAACATATAGGAGCCTCAATTCACTCATGAATTTAACTTTCATGGTCCTAATTATTTTCAAGATCCTTGACGTGGAGCAATTTGTCATTCTGCTGAGGCAGGAGGGCAACATCTTCCCAAGGAACAGGTCTGCCTGGATGGCCCAGCAGACTCAGCTCATTAACGGGAAGAACATGTGAAGAGTGATGTTTGTGATTTGGGGCAGGGGTGAAAAGACTTCCAGGGGAATATCACTTAAGCATACAGGTTTATGGTACATTCCACTTACTCATTCACTTTCCTTTTCATACAAAAGTCCTTCAAAATTTCCCAACTAAGCTGAAAGCTCCCTCCTTTATCTAAATCCTGGCACCCTAGTCCGGGACTATATTCCCATTTGGTGACTGATATCACACATTTGTCTGATAACGACAACCTAAACTTAAAAAACAAACAAAAACTTGAAGTTTTCTTATCCGCAACCAACCAACAGTATGTGAGTATCACTCCTTTGATTTATAATTACTTTTCAGGTAAACAATAACAGTCAATTGACATTTACAATGACATTTCTATGATTTATAAAGAGCATTTGCAATTAGCGTTCCACTCAGAACCTCACAATAACCCTGTGGTGTATCATCATGGTCCAAATTTGATGGAGGAGGAATCTGAGGACCATTATTCTCCCCACCCCACCCCCATTCCAATAGACCATGTATTCTCAATGACAGTGATATTGCCCCCAAGGGGACCAATATCGGTTGTGAGGGAGTGAAAAAAAAACTTACTTTTTAATGTACGAAGCACAGCATAAAAAGAGATATACAGTACATCTGGTACTAAATTCCATGGGTGGTAGGAAGAGTGATCATGAAGAAAAGATTGAGAAACACTGGGAGAGTAGCAGAACAACATCCAAAGGGCTCTGAGCTACCAGGAACACCACCAAGCTCCTCCACAATCTTTTCCCAAGTTCCAGAACATTGTTGTAATAAAGATTTTTTGAAACAAGCCAGCTTTGGTGGTCTTGCTCATTGAGACAGGCCAAATATCCAGTGGTGATGGGTAAGTTCTCCTAAGTGCCCCACTGGGGCTTCTGCAACAGACCCTTCCACTTCTATCCACTGTTGTCTACAGCCAAACTTTTCTCTAGAGCAGGCGCAATCCCTCATGGTGACATGCAATGGGCTGTGCCCCTCTGGAAGGAGCAGTGAAACCTGTTGTGTCCCACCCAGAGCACCTACCAGCCACAGCTATGACATCACCTAGGGGCAGTGGTAGGTTACTTACTTGCAACCTTCTTCACAGGGCGTGATTTGTTTGTGGGTGATGGGACATTTTCTCCAGGGTCACCTGTGCCAAGGAAGAAGGGGTTATTTTATGTGGCTCTTACCCAGCAAACCTAGAAGCCAGCTTTGCCATGGGCGGGCAGGTAGAGGGTTTACATCAACAGCCATTTCCACTGACCATCTGTACCCTACCATTGATGTGAGTTAGAAACAACATAACAGATGGGCCAACTAGGTGTGTTCTGTCTTTTCTCTGGTATAAAATGTAACTGAGATCAAGTCTTTTCTCCACCATTACTCCATGACCTCTCTGAGCATCAGATTCTTCAGTATATAAAGGGGATGAGTCTACCTTCCTCACTGTTGATGTGACCACTGAATGAGATCACGGTGCCTGTGGACATGTAGTCATTCCTTCCCCACTTCTGTTCGATCATCCCTGTTCCCCTAGACCACTTATCACAAACATAGCAACAGGCCCCCAAAAACTTTTTAGGAAGGATGACTGTAAAGTCAGGATGAAGGAAAGACTACCCTCAGGACCCCTGATGCCCAAACCCCAGTGGGGTGGATCAGGCCCCACCCCCACCCCACTCCACCCTCCAAGACACTGAAGGGACCCATCTGGTTTCATGGCTCCCAAGCAGGGAGACATGGGGGGTGCTAATGATTACCTGGGTTGGTGGGCTCCTTGGGCTTCTTCTCCTGAGATTTCCTGATGTGCCCCTTCAGCTCATTTTTGAGGTTTAAGGTGTCCTGATAGACACCTTTTATCAGCTCATGGTTCATCTCAACCTTGGGGATGTAGACTGCCCTTGTTGAGACTCCTTGCAGTTTTGATGCTTTCTGGAACAAGACAGGAGGTCAGTGCAGGCAGCTCCAGGGAAGTGAGGGTCTGCCTTGGCTCAGTCCTCATGAGCCCAAGGAGGAGAGTCCCTGTGCCCATGGGCACTAAGTCCAACAGACCTTCTCAAATTACAGGTCAGAAATTGCCACAGGTTCATGTGCCACTTTAAAACACAGTGATCTGGGAGGTGGACTTGGCCCAGTGGTTAGGGCGTCCACCTACCACATGGGAGGTCCGCGGTTCAAACCCCGGGCCTCCTTGACCCATGTGGTGCTGGCCCATGTGCACTGCTGATGTGTGCAAGGAGTGCTCTGCCACGCAGGAGTGTTCCCCACATAGGGGAGCCCCACGTGCAAGGAGTGAGCCCCTTAAGGAGAGCTGCCCAGCGCAAAAGAAAGCACAGCCTGCCCAAGAATGGCACCACACACACACAGAGCTGACACAACAAGATGATGCAACAAAAAGAAACACAGATTCCCGGTGCCACTGATAAGGATAGAAGTGGTCACAGAAGAGCATACAGCGAATGGACACAGAGAGCAGACAACTGGGGGGGGGAGGAGAGAGAGATAAATAAAAAATAAATCTTAAAAAAAAACACAGTGATCTGCAGTTGGAAGGGACTATGGCGCTCTCTTATTTTACAGACAGGGAAACTGAGGTCTAGAAGTGATAGGTGGCCAGGCAGGAGCTCTGCCTAGTAATGGCAGAGACAAGGCCCAGTCACCAAGGTCCTTGTGGGCCATGCTAAGGAGCAGAGAGTCAGAAAAGGCAGGGGGGCCCCAGGGAAAAGGGGCAGGAGGAAGAACATGGGGGCAACACTCTAAGACAGTCACTAAGATTCCTGCCCCCCTGCTGCGCATGTCCCATATACCTGTGGGTGTGTATCGCTCCCATGATTAGATTATGCCGTATGACAAAGGTGAAGAAATTCCGCAGCTGTCATTAAGGTCCCAGATCAGTTGGTTTTGAGTAACTCAAGGTGGGCCTGACTTAACCAGGAAAAAGCCCTGAAAGAGGCCCTGGGCCCTCCTGGAGGGAGAAATTCTCCTGCTGGCTCTGAAGAAGTAAGCTGCTGGGTTGACAGAGGGCCATGGGGCAAGGAACTATGGGGCCTCTAGGAGCTGAGAGCAGCCCCCAGCTAAGAGCTAGCAAGAAAGGAGGGACCTCAATCCTCCAACTGCAAGGAACTCAATTCTGTCAACAAGTATGTGAGCCTGGAAGGGGACCCTGAGCTCCAGAGAGGAACATAGCCTGGCCTTCACCTTGACGGTAACCTTGGGGAACACTAAGCAAAATACCCATCCAAGTCATGCCCAGGTAATGTTACGTTTGTGGTAAGTGGTTCTGAAGCAGCGAAAACCAACACAGTGTGGGCCTGAGGGATGCTTCCAACAACACTTTCACCCCAATCTAGAAGCAACTCCTTGAGGGTCATCCTGCAACTGGATCAACTTCATGACATTAGGCAGAGGGAGCACTGAGCAGCACTGAGAGCCCTCCACAAGACCCACCTCCAGAAACTCAAACTCGTCCTGCTTAGCCAGGGCAAGTTCAATCTCCTCCTTCAGGGACTGGATCTCACTCTTCTTCTTGAGGACAATCTGGTAAATGCTGTCGAACTTGTTGCTGACCCTCTTCTCCTCCTCCTTTATCTCACGCGTAGAGTTGGCCTCTGAGGCACTGATGAGAGCCTTCATCTCCATGTATTCTTGTCTAAGCTGCTCCATCTTCCTGTTTGCAGCCTCCTACGAGGGCCAAGAGAAGAGGGCCCCCATCAGACTGGCAAAAAGGCTAAGTGCTGGTGAGAAGTGCAGCAGGCGGAACACTTACCTTATACTCGTGGGAGTACAGACTGGTGACAACCACTTTGGGGAGTAATTTGGCACTACGTAGCAGACTTGAAGGTGCTTATACTTTAGGACCCAGCAACCACAGTCCTAGGAATATACCCCAGAAAAACTCGCAATTCCTGCCCCAGAGACATGCACAAGAATGTTCATAAGCAGCACTGTTTGAAATAGCAAATCCTTGTAAACAGCCTGAATGCCCATCAGTACAAGACTGAATACACAGATAATGGGCTATTCGGAGAACAGAATAGTAAACAGTAATGAAAATTAATGTTTTAGAGCTATGCATGGATAAATCTTCATGAGGAAAAAACCACTTGTGGAAGAATACATATAGTATGATGCTCTTTATATAAAACTTAGAAAGAAACAGAATGGTAATATTTATTGCCAAAGAATGCATACACATATAATAAAATGTATAAAGAATACATAGAAACTAATGAAAAAATTAAAGATAGTGGTTAATTCTGGAAGAGAGGAATGGGGAGAGAGAGAGAAACAGACATGGGCTTCATCTGCATAGGTGGTATTTTATTTCTTAAGCTGGGAGGCATCTGTTTTTTTTTAAGAAAGGGCATAAAAAGATTTTGAAAAATTCTAGAGAATATCATTCTCTAGAACTCCACCATCCAGTACCATAGTCACATGCCACATGTGGCTACTGAGCACCTGAAATGTGGCTGGTCCAAAATGAGATACGCTGTAAGTGTAAAACATACACTGCTTGGCTTTCAAAGAATGTAAAATATCTCAGTAACATTTTAAAAAATTGACCCCATATTGAAATGATAATATCTTGGAAATACTGAGTTAAATAGCATGTTTCATTAAAATTAATTGAAAAGTAAATCTATTCAAATTGGTTTAAAATTACATGAGATTCTTATTTCTATTGGACAGTACTGCTCTAGAAGTTGCAGTTTCACTGTACATCTGGAGTAACCTCAGTAGCTCAGAATCAAAAATGACAAACAGAAATACACATGATAAAGAGTACACACAGAGAACGGAATTCAACTACTTCATTATCTAACTCTTTACTTGGCCACCTCCAACGTGACTGCCAATGTCCTCTAACATCCCCTTCCTCCTTTTAGGAGAATTCACCGGGTGGTTCAGCTGATCACATGGCTGCCCAGACACATACTACGTTTCCCAGCCACCCCTGCGGCTAGGCTTGGCCTTCCAGCCAATGGAATGGGGGCAGAAGAAGTCTGCAATGCTTTATCTCTCGCAAGTAAACTGCTTAATTCAGAGTCTGAAACTAAACTACAGGTTACCAGGGGCCAGGGTATGCAGTAGGGATCGGGGAATTAATGCTTAATTGGCATAGAGTTTCTGTTTGGGGTGATGGAAAAGTTTTGGCAATGGATGGTGGGGATGGCAGCACCACTGAATTATATTTGAATGTGGTTAAAAAGGGAAGTTTGAGGTTGTATGTATGTTACTAGAATAAAAATAAAATTAAAAAAATCTTAGGACGGTACAACACAATGAACCCTAGTGTAAACTACAGATGATAGTTAATAGTATAATTATAATAATATTGTTTCATCAATTGTACCACATCAATGCAAAGTGTTAATAAGGGGGAAAACTGTGGGGAGTGGTATATGAGAACTCTGTATTTTCATCATGATTTTTCTGTAAACCTACAACTTCTCTAATTTTAAAAAAATGGATGGTGATGTCCACTCCACCTCTAAATCGAGAGGGGGCTTAGATCCCACAAGGGTGATGGCTGGGATTCTCCTGCTTGCAGTTGTAGACTCTCTCAGTTCCCTGGTGTGGTGGTTGACCATCTTTACCTCCCTGTTAGCTGACCTGGGTAAGTCCACAAACTGGAGAGTAAGTGTTACAACTCTGCTTAGGCTCAGGGCCCAGCTGGCACATGGATAGTCTAGAGATTCAAGTCTCCTGAGCATACACCAACCCTTGTGCCAACCACAGGTTCAGTAAAAGTGTCAGAAGAGGCATGTGTAGAGAGGTCACATTTGAATCTAGCTCCATCACACTCAGGAGCATAAATTCCAAAGCAGGGCCCCCTGTCAAGGCACTGAACTCCAGAGCCATCTGTCATGACTGTAGGACCTGGGTGTCTCCGTAGCCCCCAGAAGCACCAGTACCTGGAGTTGTATCTACTTTGGTTATCTCTGATATCCTGCTGAGGCGTGGGTAAGTGCAACCCCTCTGATGACCTCCTGACTCATTCTGAAGTCTCTTAGCCATATAAACTCATTCGTCTTTACCATTTCCCCCTTTTATTCAAGGTCTTTTTCTAGTTGCATCACCAGCTGGTGCTTGGTAGTAATCCCTTGGCGCCACAGAGGCTCATCTCTGGGAATCATGTCCCACGCTGGGGGGAATTAATGCATTTACATGCTGAATTTGGCTTAGGAAGTGGCCACATTTGAGCAACATGGAGGCTCTCAGTAGGTAACTCTTAGGCACCCTGCAGCTCTAGGCCTAGTTGAAAGTTCGAGCACACAGGCTCATAAGCATAGTCCTCAGTATCAAGGGCCCCTCCTCAGGATGGAGGAATAAAATATTAGAGTGGACTTACTGATATTCTAGTATAGAATTATTGTGACTCTGGCAATGGAAGAAACCATATCACTGAAATGGAGACAGTGGTCATGGGAGTTGCTGAGGGCAGGGAGAGGGAAAAAGAGGTGTGATATGGGGGCATTTTCAGGACTTGGAGTTGTCCTGAATGATACTGCAGGGATAGATGCAGGACATTATATATCCTGCAATTAACCACTGAATGGACTGGGGTAGAGGGTATAAACTATAATGTAAACTATAATCCATTCTGTGTAGCAGTGCTCCAAAACGTATTCATCAAATGCAATGAATGCGCCACAATGATGAAAGAGGTTGTTGATGTGGGAGGAGTGGGGGGGGGGCATGGAGAATGAGGGTATATGGGAACCTCTTACATTTTTTAATGTAACATTTTGTGTGATCTATGTATCTTTAACCAAAAAAAAGATAATAATTTTTTTTTAAAATGGAAACTGCTTGCCCTCCACTTCTTTCCCACCCCTCTTCTCACAGGCTATAACACAAATGTAATGGTTACCCAACTTCAGCCAGAGATGAAGACAACTCTCTATGGAGTATTGGAGAAATAAGCTGGAAGGACCCTGAATCCGTGAACAATCACATGTATAGAACCATCATAATAGTCTGGGCTGCTCATATCTGCACTTGAACAGTCATGCTGAGCAAAATAAACTATCTTACTTAAGCCTCTGAATTTTAGGGGTGCCTTTGTTACAGCAGCTTAGCCTGTTCCCAAACCAATACAGGCTCTTTCACAAGCATCCTTTCGTTTATGCCTCATAATCAGCTTCAGAAAGAAAAGTTGTGACTCGATTGTGCATAGGGGGAAACTGAGGCTCAGAGATCTCCCAACATGACCAAAGTTGCACAGGCTAGTATATGACAGAGCTGGTATTCCAGCCCAGAGATTGTCTAATTAAGGCACAGCTGGCACAATAAAAACTGGGTGCTGCAGCTGCAGGGCAAGATAGTTTAAAAATAAGTCTTTTCTTTCAGGGAGTAGATGTAGCTCAGTGTTTGAGCACCTGCTTCCCACGCATGAGCCCCTAGGTTCAATCCCCGGTATCTCCAAATAAATAAATAAATAAATAAATAAATCTTTCAATATGAAAGCAATGCCACTTTATTGTATAAAATTTTGGAAACTGGAGAGGGGAAACTCCCTAATTCTACCACTACCACTCCATCACTTCTACCGCTCTCCTTTTACTATACTTCCTTCTTATACTTCCTATACTGGGGTGAAAGGTGGCCCCCCCCAAAAGACATGTCCACATCCTGGAGCCTGTGAGTGTGACCTTATTTGGAAAAAGGGTCTTTCAGATGTAATTAAGTTAAAAATATTTCGAGGTGGCCACCCTGGATTACAGAAGTCGGCCCTAAGCCCAGTGATATAAGCATTTTAAGAGAGGAGGACAGGCTGTGTGAAGACAGAGGCAGCGTTTGGAGCGGTGATGTCCCCAGAAGCTGGAAGAAGTAAGGACAACTCTTCCCCTAGAGCCTTCGGAGGGCACCCAGCCCCAACAACACCTTGCTTTTGGATTTTGGTCTCCAGAACTGTGAGATAATAACCTGCTGCTGTTTTAAGCCATTGAGCGTGTGGAAATTCGCCCTAGGAAATGAATACACTGGGACCAGGGACTGAGGTACCGAAGCCCACGTACCCAGGACCTCATATGTCGGAAGCCGGCATTCAACCACTGAGCCACACTGGCTCCCCTGCGTTATTCTTTTCCTTTGTTTTGCTTGTTGTTTTTGTTTTTTTAAAGAGGTACCAGGAAGCAAACCTGGGACACCCCATGTGAGAAGCAGCAGTTCAACCACTTGAGGCACATCCACTCCCCTATACTTCCCTTTTATAAATAGCTGCAATCATAGTAGGAGTTTTTCCTGCTTTATACATAACCATTTCTCTATATTACCACTTTTTTGGAACCCTAATTTTCAATGATCCCCACCAAGGCTGGGCTTTTAGGTAGTTTTCAATCTGGGGCTGCAAAAGATTTCTCTTGGGCACATGGCTCTTTGTGCATTGGCGTTTAATTCTGACCCTTGTGAGTGAAGCCAATGCCCGCCTTCTGGAGGCCAGAGCTGAGCCTGCCCTACCCAGAGGCGTCAGGGACCCGGGGCAGGGCTGGCCTGAGAGCCGTCACTCACCCGCACGTCCCGCTGCCTGGTTCTCACGTCATCCAGCGCTCGGGAGGCACCGTTGATCTGGCTGCACGTGATGGTCAATTTATTCTTCAGCTTGGTCTGCAGAGGAAACAAACCCGGGTGAGAGAGCAGACCAGCCTCCCCGCCAGCACCCACCCCACCCAGCCCACCAGTGATTCTTCCGCTCCAACCCTCACCTGCTTTCAGCTTTTCAAAGTGCTCTCACATTTACTGCCTCTCTTCATCCTTTCTGAGGGGACAGTGCAGTGAAGGAATTCAGAGCACAGGGCTTGGAGCCAGAGAGACTAGGGTTCAAGTCCCAGTTCCCGGCTGGCAAAATTCTTTCCTCAGTTTCCATGGCCACAAAATAAGATAACTCTTTCCACTTCCAGGGCTGTTTTGGGATGAGTAAACAAAATAAAATCCGTATTCGGCACAATGCCCGGATCTTGGGAAGGACAGACTCAATGTCGGCTTGAATTATTTGGAGTTTCTCCACTATTGCCCATTTTACAGCTGAGGACACTGACGCGAGGAGGACAGCCAGGGATGGAGCTCACACAGCAGGACGAGCTGGGCTAGCTGCTTCAGTAACAGTAAATGAGGTCTTTCAGAACACCCCTCCCACTGCAAACAACCAAAAACAGGCTAAGGTCTCAGGGGGAAAAAATCTCCCTAAGGGCACAGGAGAGCAAAGCAGGGAAAGATCACAGAACCAAGATCCAGGAGAAAGGAAGCAGAGAAATAAGCCCCACACTCAGGGATGTTCTCCCCAGGGGCCTCTGACAGCCTCCAGCAACCAGGGAGACGGCACTTAGAGCCCGAGGCTCACGGGCTAAGCGCCCCAGGCTGGGCCGCCAAGGGCTAACCCCCAGAAAGAAGAATGAACCAGCCGCAAACGCAGACCAGCCGCAAACCTGCTCGGTCCCTAAAATTTCACTAAGGGGATCTGGAACTGTAGAAACAGAGGGAAACTGTGAAGGAAGATAATTTCGTGCTAGGCCTCACACCATTTCAATAATGCTTCATTATTATCAATATCAGAGCCTCCTAGCTCTCTGCTCACATGAAAGGTTGGGGCACAGAAATGGGAAGGAAAATTACCACCACCACAGTACCAGTAGCTCACATTTACTATGTACTTGCTATATGCCAGGCACCATTCTAGAGCTTTCCATGTAATGACATACTTAAAGCTAAAAACAACCTGAAGAAGAACTCATTACCCCCACTTTACAGATGAGGACACTGAGGCACAGAGCAATTACGTGACTTGCCCAAGGTCACTCTGTTTTAACTGGCAGTTTAGGTTTAGATCTATAATGTTACAATTATAGACACATGCCCAGGCTGAGCAGGCTGGAAATTTTTAAGGAAAAAACATTTTACCTCCCCTACATTTTACCTCCCCTAACTAGTTAACGCAACATACTCTAGTCCTGTCTTCCACTTTCTTGCCTCTTCTACTCCACCCAAAATATTCAGGGCTGGACCTGACCTTGAACCTAGATTTGCACAACCCAGTTACAGTCACATGCAAGAGCTGGGAGTAGGGACCAAAGCTCTGCTAACTCAACCTCAAAAGTACAAGTCACTGATGATGTTTCAGATTTGACCTCCGTGACAATGTCCTTTGACCTGGCCTGGAGCCAAGTCCCAGATAAGATGTGGGCCAAAGGCGGAAGGCCAGGCCCTGGCAGATACATCCTCATGGGGTTCTGGGATGGAGGAGACCTCAAACCGTAGGGGCTGTCGACTGTTTCATTCCAAGGGAGCTATTAATACCATACCTGTGGTGCCTGTATTTTGGGAGATTTTATCTGTCATTAACCAAACATGTATGGCAGTCCTCTGATTGTGGCCTGGGCCCCACACGACTCCAGACAAAAGGGTAGGGACCCAATGGCTTTGAGCAGCAGCAAGAGTCCCCTAATCAAAAGCAGAGAACTGCTCCTGGAGCTGGTCGTTCCAGGTTCTTGGTTATGTAGTAAGAAAGAATTCAGGGACGCACCACAATTATAAGAAATTCAGAAAAAGAGTTAATAAAGAGAAAGTACACACTCAGATGTGCTCAAGGAAGAAACATGCTCGCACTATTCTGGGCCTCTGCATTAGTCAGCCAAAGGGGTGCGATGCAAAATACCAGAAATTGGTTGGTTTTTATAAAGGGTATTTATCTGGGGTAGGAGCTTACAGATACCACGTCATAAGGTATAAGTTACTTCCCTCACCAAAGTCTATTTTCACGTGTTGGAGCAAGATGACTGCCGACGTCTATGAGGGTTCAGGCCTCCTGGGTTCCTCCGGGCTCAGCTGCTCTGTTTTCTCCACAAGGTCAGCTGTAGACTATCAGGCGAATGGCTCTGTCTCTCTCCCTGGGGCCCCAGTTTCAGCATCAAAATCCAACATTAAAAGCCCTAACATTAAGAACCCCTCCAACTCTATCTTTTGCCATCTCTTTTATCTGCGAGTCCTCACCCACCAAAGGATGGGGAATCATCGCCCTACTGACACTGAATCCAATATAATCTCATACACCCAGAGGAAAAGATCAGTTTACAAACATATCCAATATTTCTTTTTGGAATTCATCAATATTATCAAACTGCTACAGGCTCCCTGTTTTATGGGCTATCAGAGGGTTAGGGTATGCACTGATTGGTGTGTTTGAGACAAAGTGAGGGAGAGTTATTGGGTGGTTTGATTCCTTTAGGGGTTTTAGAGGTTCCTGTCCAGTGGTGATCAGCTTCTGGCTGCTGACCGTGAGCTCTGCTGGCATTTGCTGCAGGAGATGATACAAAAGCGGGTGGTTGGTGGTGGTGGTGCCCCCGTCCCTTCCTTCTTTCCCGCTGTGCGATGATGCTGCAAGCTGCCTTCCGATAGCACAGCTGCTGGGTGAGTGCTGCAAGTTGCCCCAGATAACCGGCTTGTGCAAGTCAGCAGGTTGCTGCCTTAGCATCTTTTACCAGGTGGTGTTCATGTAACTCATTGGGTTTTCTACGCCTTCGCCTTAGGTCCCTATTCTATCCTGCCTTAGAAGTCTTTCAAGATCTGAGATCCCCTCACAGACCGACCCATGGGGACTTAGAGCCTTCACATGCAGCCACCAGAGTCCTGAGTCTACCTCGCACCAGTGCTGAGACAAGCCAGGCACTCAAGGCCAGGGCGCTTCCCAGCTGGGGTCAGCTCTATGTCTGCAGTGAGTGGCAACAAGGCTCGAAACGCAGACGAGTAGCAAGACTTTTGAAACGAGGAGTGGAGGAAGAGGGGACCAGGGAAGACCTGTTTAAAGGATAAAAACATGCACAGGACACAATAAACTAGGAGCAGACTCCAGCTCTGGGCTGCAGAGGTCAAACGAGAGCTATGGCGCCCAGCCAGACTAAAGAGGCACCTCCTGCCTCTACTCGTCTTCTGCCTCCAAGGGTAGGAACTTCTGGAAGGACCTCTCTGCACGACCTGCTGCCCTAATCCTCACCCGCAAGCCCAGGCACCACCAAGCAAAGATCCAGGCAGCCTGACCCTCGGGGGCTGCCCACGAGCTCCCTGGGCCTAGCAAGCTCTTCTCTACCCAGGCCTGAGCAACAGAAATGACAGCGCTTTCACTGTAAAATGCATGGTAGGCAATGCCTTACTTAACCTCGTGTTATAATTTCCCAGCTAGGAAGTGGAGCTAGGATTCAAACCCAGGTCTCTCTCAACCGCTAGCTCTGGCCGGACCCATGTAAACCAGCCACATTGCCTGACACAGGGCCTTGCAGACAAAGCACTTTCCACACAGCTCACCTCTCCTGAGTCCCCCAACCTTGGAGGTAGAGAGGGAATTCTATTAGTCCCATCTGACAGATGAGGAAGCTGAGACTCAGAAAACTGCAGTGACTTGTCCAAAACCACACAACTAATACACGCCAGCCAACAGTTATGCAGGTTCTTCCCTGTAACAGGCTGTTCCTCATAGGTCAACTCACAGGGAGTGCCCTGAGGTCCGGCTTCTGAGGCCCAGGAAGAGGTCCAGAGGAGCCTCGCTCAGACAAGGCCGGGGATGGGCTGTGGCCCGAAGCATGGAGGCCTGGACACTGGTCCTGCCGCCACCACAAACCTCCCCTGACATTGCCAGGCCTCACATCTCCCTGACTAAGCGCGATCAGTGCTTGTTCTACATGACAATACCGTGAGAACAAAATGCAGGAAGCCCATGCTTCGAGCTTAGTGAGGTGCAAGGCAAGGTGGCATGATGACATCTTTTCAGCATCTGACTCGAGTGCACTCGCCCCACCAACCACTAAAAAGACCACAGACTTGGCCCCTTAGGAAGCCACAGTCTTGTCTCCTCGTTTAACTGGTAAGGATCCAGGCCCAGAGGTCAAACCCTGTGTCCCAAGTCCTCCAGCCAGGACGGAGGATGCCACGGTGCAAGAGCTTTGGCTGTCCCTGCGGGTCATGTCCAGGGATTCCTGAGACTGCCTGCCTTTCCTCTCCATCCTAATAAAAACAACCCTCCCTGGTTCAAAGGCTTTTGCTTACATGACCTCAAGCCTCCAGAAACGTCTCATGCTCTAGACTCTGCAGACCTAGACAGGAGGCTGGTCCATGGAGAGAAACTGCAAACCGTGCAGTCAAACCAACCTGGGTCCCACTGCCTGCTCGGCCACTCACTGTATTATCTCGGACTAAATTAACTTCTTGGACTTCCGTTTCCTCCGCTGTAAAACGGAAATAATAACACCCACCCTCCTGGATGCTGGAAGAACCCCCAAGGGCTCATATTTGATGTTCAAAACCCTCTACTAAATGCCCTATGAGGCAAGCAAACTCACCCGTATCTTCAGGGGTCCCCTCTGTAAAATGGGGGTGAGGGCTGGACGATATCCAACCTCTTTCTACTCTGACAATGTGGTTGCTCCTGTCTCAAGCCCAGCAAGACCCATTCCCCCAGGGGATGGTGGGGATGACAGAGACGCCCACGTGCCTGGCCCTACGCACAACCCAGTTTACTCCAAGCTGCCCCCCTGCCCCTCACCAACGCCCCCTACCTCCAGGTCGGCCCTGGCCTGGCTCAGGGGCATCGGGGAGCAGGCTTTGTGATCCACCAGGCAGATGTGGCATATGCACTCGCCGTGTTCAGGACAAAAGAAGTCCCGCAGCCGGTTGTGCTGGGGACACTTGCGGCGCAGCAGGTCCCGGATGGGGGGCTGCAGCGGGTGGTCCTGAAAGACCGGGTTGTCGAGGTGCGGCCGCAGGTGCTCCTGGCAGAAAGAAGCCATGCACACGAGGCACGTCTTGACGGCAGCGGCCTTCAGGCAGTGGTCGCAGACCACCTGCCGGGGCTGGCTGGGCTCCGCGGTGCGCGCGGGCGGCGTCCACTCTTCGGGGACCGCCTCCCGGCCCAGCTCGACCTGCAGGAACTGCTCCACCACGGCGCACAGCACCGTGTTCTTCTGCAGCTGCGGCCGCGCCGGGTAGACCTCGCGGCACTGCGGACACCTGAACGGCGGGCCCTGGACGGTCCACGACTCGTCCAGACACGAGGCGCAGAAGTTGTGGCCGCACGGGGTGGTGACCGGCACGTTGAAGGGCTCCAGGCAGATGGAGCACGACAGCTCCTCGGCCAGGGGGACCAGCTCCGCCATGGCGCTGGCAGACGGGGCGCGACGCGCTGCCCCCGCGGCCGCGGCTCCCGCACTGCTGCCCCGACGCCGCCGAGGAAACGAAACCGAGCGGCGGGCGGGGCGGTCCCGCGGGCTTTCGGGAAGTCACGTGGCGCGGGCGGCCGGGCCGGGGCGGGGCGGGGCGGGGCCTCCCGGGCGCCCGGCGCGGCCGCGGGGTAGGCGCAGCCCCCGAGGCTCCCGCGGGGTGGGCGCGCGGCGCTCGGCTCGGCGCTCGGCCCTCGGGGTTTGAGATCATCCTCACGGCGGCTGGGAGGGTTCTTTTGGCCGCGGTGCGGATGCGGAAACTGACACGTGCAGCGGAGTTCTCCACACTCCTGAGGAAGGGCCGCCGAGATCCGCGCAAACTTCCTCCTGAACCAAGTCCCCTTTCTGGGAGAACTCATCCGAGGCCAGAGATGCCCCCACAGGCCCTGCCAGGAGGGCTAATCTACTTATCAGGAAAAATAACAATTGTAGGAACAGTTAAGGACACAGGACACGCCTGTTTTTTTTTTTTTTTTAATTTAATGTTTTAAATCCTTTGTCTTCCCTGTTCCTGGGCTCTGGTCCTTAGTCTGTCACAGATCCAGACCTATACTTGGAGATTTCCTTCCATTCCACTCATCTAACATTTTTTAAAATTCTCATTTCTACTTTCCTGGGATTCAGACACGCCCAGCATAACAAAGGTTTTCACATACACCCACCCAAATATACTATTGGAGTTTGGAAACTTTTTCCAAAATCGTTTATCTGGATTTATTTCCTTTAATGTTTTTAGCTTTTTTCTCCTCTCTGCCCTCGGTGCAAGAAAAGCGGGTGGACAGGTTCACATCCATGGCTAATTGATTATTGACAAGGGGACCAAGTCCACTCAATTGGACAAAAATATTCTCTTCAATAAATGGTGTGGGAAAACTGGATATCTGTATGCAAAGGAATGAAGATGGACCCCTATCTCACACAATATACAAAGACCTAAATATAAAAGCCAGAACCATAAAACTCCTAGAAGAAATTGTAGGGAAATATCTTCAAGACCTAGTAGTAAGTTTCTTAAACCTTACACCAAAAGCACAAATAACTAAAGAAAAAAATGGATAAATGGTACTTCCTCAACCTTAAACACTTTGTGCTTCTAAGGAATTTGTCAAGTTGAAAAGGCATCCCATTCAAGTATTTGGAAAAACCACATGTCCGATGAGGGTTTGATTCCCATGCCATGTAATAAGATCATACAACTCAACAATAAAAGAGCAGGCAACCCAATTATAAATGGGCGAAAGACATGAATAGGTATTTCTACAAAGATCTACCAATGGCCACAAAGCACATGAGAACATGCTGAACACCATCAGCCATTAGGCAGAAGTAAATCAAAACCACAATGAGATACCATCTCACACCCACTAGAATGGCTACTATTAAAAAAAAAAAAACAGAAAATTGGTTTTGTTGGGAAGAGTGTGGAGAAATAGGAAGACTTGTTCATTGCTGATGAAAGTAAAACAGTGCAGCTGCTGTGAAGACAGTTTGACAGTTCCTCAGAAAACTAAGTACAGAATTATCCTATGACCCGGCAATTCCACTTCTAGGTATGTACCTCCAAAGAACTGAAAGCAAGGACTCAGATATTTGCACACCAATGTTCAGAGTGGTATTAGTTTCATTTGCCAAAAGATAGAAGCAACCCTAGTGTCCATCAACTGATGAATGGATAAACAAAATGTGGTGCATACTTACAATGGAATATTATTCAGCCATTAAAAGGAATGGTGTTCTCATACATGTGACAACATGGATGAACCTTGAAGACATTATGAGTGAAATAAACCAGATACAAGAGGAGAAATATTGTATCTCACTGATATGAAATAATTAGAATAAGCAAATTCATAGAGTCAGAAAGTAGAATACAGCTTACCAGTGGCCAGGGTGAGGGTAAGGAGTGAGGAGTTAATGCTTAATTAGTATAGAATCTCCATTTGGAATGGTAATGTTTTGGTAATGGATGATGGAGATGATAGCACAATATTATGAATTAACACTGCTGAATTACATACTGGTGATTAAAAGGAAAATTTTAGGTCGTATATATGTTACTAAAATAGAAATTTAAAAAACCACATAGGAATGTACAACAGTGAAACCTAATATGAACTACAGGCTATAGTTAATAGCATAATTATAATAATATTGTTTCATCAATTGTAACAAAGGTACCATATTAATGCAGTGTTACTCTTAAGGTGGGTGTATGGGAACAATGTATTTTCTGCCTGACTTTTCTGAAAACCAGCAACTGCTCTGATTTTTTTTTAAAGATTTTTTTTTTTTTCTCTCCCCTTCCCCTCCTCCCCAGTTGTCTGCTCTCTGTGTCCATTGCTGTGTGTTCTTCTGTGACTGCTTCTATCCTTATCAGCGGCACTGGGAATCTGTGTTTCTTTGTGTTGTGTCATCTTGTTGCGCCTGCTCTATGTGTGTGTGGCGCCATTCCTGGGCAGGCTGCACTTTCTTTCGCACTAGGCGACTCTCCTTACGGGGCTTACTCCTTGTGCATGAGGCTCCCCTACGTGGGGGACACCCCTGCGTGGCACAGCACTCCTTGCGTGCATCAGCACTGCGCATGGGCCAGCTCCACACGGGTTAAGGAAGCCCGGGGTTTGAACCACAAACTTCCCATGTGGTAGATGGACACCCTATCCACTGGGCCAAGTCCACTTCCCAGCTTTAATTTTTTTTTTTTTTAATTATAAAAAGAAGAGAAAAAGGACATATCAGCAACAAATAATAAAAGTGGGTGGACACGGGAAGTGGCTGTGGCTCAATCAGTGGCCCTGGGTTTGCGTCCTGGGGCCTCCTTGTGAAGGCAGTCTTGCCCACACACTGCGAAGAGCTGCCTTGCCTGCAAGCACCACGGATAGCTGACTCAGCAAGGTGATGCAACGAAAAAGGGAGACAAGCAAAAACACAAAGAGCACGCAGCAAATGCACACAGAGAGCAGAGAGCAAGCTAGCCGCAAGAGGGGAGGGGAAATTTTTTTTAAAAGGGGGGGTGGACAGGAGGCTAAAAGTGTTCAAGAAAGGAGATGGGATAGAGGCAAGGCGAAAGAGTGTCTTGAGAGGAGTTATTGGAATTTGCGTTGGCTACAAGGTGGGTAGAAAAATGAGAAGGTACATACCTTAGACTACTACTAGTAGTAATTGCTACCATTTATGGGGTAGGGACTGTGTGCTAGATAAGTCACATATATTATCTCTTATAATCCTTTTATAAACCCTGAAAGACAGATATCATGTCCATTTTACAGATGAGGGTCACTAACTGATAGAAAGCAGGACTGGGATTCTAACTCAGAGCTGCCTAATCAACATTGTAACTTCTAGTTTCCCTAATTCTTGTCCTGCAGGTTCCTATTCCCCCAGAACACTTTACTTGGTTTGTTCTCTTTCATATTGTTTTTTGCTTTGTTTTGTTTTGTTTGTTTTGCCTGGGTGGGGGAGACAGAAGCAGGATGAGGGAGGCAAGAAATTAAGATATATTCATAATGTCTCAATTAGTTCTCACAACAAATCTCTGAGGTGAAAAGGATATAATTATCTTCTATTAACAGATGAGGAAACTGAGCCTTAGAGAGGCTAAATAGCTTGCCTAAGACAATGGATATTGGCACCCAGATGATCTGATTCCAGAATCCAAGCTTTTTTAGTATAAGGGAGTGGGGGCAGTTCAGGAAATAAATCCTATGAAATCCCCTATGACTCACTCTTGTGGATGAGGTAGCCTGGTGAGTCATGCCAGAATGCTTGCAGATTTCTTTCTAGACTGAGAGGGTGAGAAGGGCTGATGAGACAGTGAGGATGAGGAAGAATATACTTTATCAAATTCTGTACACTGTATGTTTACTTAGACCTACTATGTGACAGGCATTGTACTGAGTAGTGAAGGAATAGTATGTGAGTCGAACATAGGTCTACCTTCTTATATAGGGAGAAGATAAGAGTACAAAGCAGTAATGCGAATATGGTGAGAGGCCAATTCTGCATAAGAACATGGATTCCTCATCTGCAAAATGAGGAGCTCCATGATAATACCTTTCTCCTTTTTGTGAAAACAAAATGAAGCACATGTAAAGCACACTGACACAAATGAGAATGGGGCACCATATATGTCAATCCTTGTAATGGTCTTATGGAGGCCCCAAGAGATTTCCTGGACTGGAGGTTGTGTTTATTATTAGTAACACCGATAGAGCAACTCCTCAAGTCAAACGTGATCCCAGCTGGTCACAAGGGAGCTAGATGTGCCAGCAGATGGCTGGCTAGCTTAACCAGATTACAGTTTGCATCTGTAGGTTGGGAGAACTAGGTGGGGTAATAAACCTTATTTGCCTGCAAATTACTTTGATTAAGCCTATTATTTCTACCAATGTCACCCTCATGGAATTGAAGTTCCATTTGTGAGTGTGATTCCAACACCAACCCTCTAGGAGTCAACTCCTTCTGAAGGACATCGATTGTTGTTCCCATTTGAAAGAAGGCTGGAAAGGTCACACAAGTGTCTAGTAATAGAAATGGTCAATGATCTAGGTTTCCTGACTTTGAGAGTCTCTGTGTACCAAAAAGATTAGGGCACATACCACCCCACCCCATACACAATCATGGTGTGGGGGGGAGAGTAATCTATTCTTAATAAAATAAGTATAAAGTCCAACAAGTTCTTATTTTTTCCATCATAACAACTATCACCATTTTTTATTGAGATACTCTCTTTCATTTAATCACTTTTCTAAACAATGCTGATCATATGGTTTTTTCTTCTTTATTTGGTTAGTATGGTGAATTACACAGATTAATGTTTGAACATGTAATCAACTATACATTCTTGGAAAAAAAACCCTTGGTCATGCTGTAGTATTATTTTGTATATATTGCTACATTTGATTTCCTAACATTTTGTTAAGGATTTTTGCATCTATGTTCATGAGAGATACTGGCCCATAAAATTCTTTTTTTTTTATGTCCTTGTCAGATTTTGCTATTAGTCATCCAGCATTCAGAAAAATGAATTAGGGACTGCTCCTTCCCTCTTAAGTTTCTGAATTAAAATTGTAAAATTGGCATTATTACTTTCTTAAACAGAATTCACTAGTAAAACTATCAGAGCCTAGGATTTCCTTCATGGGAAGATTTTTAATTGCTAAGTCAATTTCCTTAACTGATACAAGACTATGCCAAATTTTTATTTCTTCTTGTGCCGGTTTTTAGGAAGTTGTGTTTTCAGGGCACTTGTCCATCTCCTCTATGTTAATGTATTTATTCTCATAAAGTCGTTTGTAATAACACAGAGAAAGAACTAAGGGGTATCAGGAAAACAATGAATAAGCAATATGAGAGTCTTAGTAAAGAGATAGGAATTTTAAAAAAGGAACCAAATAGAACTACTGGAGTTGAAGATCACAATAACTGAAATGAAAAATTCCTTAGAGGATTTCAATAGCAGAATGGCACTGGCAAAGAAGGAACCCATGATCTGGAAGACAAGACTTCAAAGTGAGTCGGGAGGTCATTCCAGAGGTTACACTTATGCAAGCCTCAGCAGGATCTCATTGACTGCCAAAGTAAATATTGCCTCAAATAGTGGGGCTCCTGAGGGCTCTAAAGACATCCAGACACCGTAGTGGTTTCCCTACACATCGCCTTCTGTCCCTTCTTCTTGAACCCATAGTTAGTACTAGAGTTGATAGGGTATGTCCAAGAGACTTAAAATTTTGGGTTTGCCATGTGCCAGCTGAGTCCTGAATCTCAATAGCATTGCAAAAACTACTCTCCAATTAATTAGACTCATCTAGGACAACTAACAAGGAGATGATAACAGACAAGGACCATCCCAAGGAACAGAGAGACTCTGCATCTGCAAGCAAAATAGTTCCATCTATCTGCGCCCCATAAGGAGAGCCGCCCAGCACAAAAGAAAGTGCCCCCACCCACACAGAGCTGACACAACAAGGTGATGCAACAAAAAGAGACACAGATTCCCATGCCGCTGACAACAACAGAAGCGGACAAAGAATGCACAGCAAATGGACACAGAGAACAAACAACAGGGGAGGGGGAAAGGGGAGAAATAAATAAATTAATAAATCTTTTAAAAAAACAATTTTCTTTCTATATAAATCCATTTTCAAATAGTTAAAAGAAAAGAAAAAAGATATGAATGTGTACATTCAAGAAGCCTAAAGAATCCTAAGCAGGACAAACTGGAAGAGAACCACGCCCAGTCAAATTGTTGAATGTCAAAGACCAGAACACAGTTCTGAAAAGTGGAAGAGAAAAGCATATGTTATGTACAAGGGATCCAAATAACATTAAGTGCTGATTTCTCATCAGAAACCATAGAGGCAAGAAAGCAGTGGGACAAAATATTTAAAGTGCTCAAAGAAAACAAATGTCAATAAAATATTTTATAGCTATGTGAGACTGTCTTTCAAAAATGAGGGAGAGATTAAGACATTCCCAGCTGAGGGAGTTTGTCACCACAGGCTCTGCCCTAAAAACAAAGTTAAAGAGAGTCCTTTAGGCTAAAAGGAAAGGACACTAGACAGTGGATCAAAGTGGCATAAAGAAATAATGACTTCCCAGAATGTAAATGTATTATATATATTTATAATATATAAATGCCAGTACTATTATATTGTATTTTTGTATGTCACTACACTTTTTTTTTTTTTAATTTATTTTATTTAATTCCCCCCCCCCCCCTGGTTGTCTGTTCTTGGTGTCTATTTGCTGCGTCTTGTTTCTTTGTCCGCTTCTGTTGTCGTCAGCGGCACGGGAAGTGTGGGCGGCGCCATTCCTGGGCAGGCTGCTCTTTCTTTTCACGCTGGGCGGCTTTCCTCACGGGCACACTCCTTGCGCGTGGGGCTCTCACGCGGGGGACACCCTTGCGTGGCACGGCACTCCTTGCGCGCATCAGCAGTGCGCATGGCCAGCTCCACACGGGTCAAGGAGGCCTGGGGTTTGAACCGCAGACCTCCCATGTGGTAGACGGACGCCCTAACCACTGGGCCAAAGTCCGTTTCCCCACTACACTTTTTATTTCTTATAGGTTCTAAAATGTAAACATAATAACTCATGATAAATCTATGGCTCTGAGCATACAATGAATGATAAAGATGTAATTTGTAACAAGTACAACAAAAAGGAGGGGGAATTAAAAGTGTATAAGAACAGTGTATGTATGTTCTACTGAAGTTGGTATTAAATCAAACATGATCGTTATAGATTTAGATGTGGAATTTAAACCCCATAGAAACCACACAAAAAAAATGAAAAATACATACAGAAATAAATGAGAAGGGATTCATGGTACAATACAGAAAAAAAAATCAAAGAAATATGAAATGAGGCATTAATAGAAGACTTGAAGGACAAAAGAAGTTTGGGAATCAGACCAAATAGCAAAATGACAGAAGAAAGCCCTGCATTATTGGTGGTTACTTTAAAGGTAAATGGATTAAACTCTCCAGTCAAAAAGCAAAGATTGGCAGAGTGGATAAAAAAGGCATGACCTAATTATATTCTGTTTACAAATGACTCACCTTAAATTCAGACACAAGTAGGTTGAAAGTGAAAAGATGGGAAAAAATATACCATGCAAATAGTAATCAAAAGTGAGCTGGGGGAAGTGGCTGTGGCTCAAGCAACTGAGCTCCATTTTACCACATGGAGGACTTGGGTTGGACCCCTGGGACCTCCTGGTAAAAAAAGAAAAAAGGTCCCAGGCCTGCATGGTGAGGCACAGGCCACCTGTGCAGCATAGAGAGGCACAGGCCCTAAAGCGGCAAGGTGACATACCAAAAAGACAATGACACAACCAGATAGAAGAAAAAAAATAGTGAGCTGGCGTGGCTACACTAGTATAAGATAAACTAGACTTTAAGTCAAAAACAGCTATGAGGGACAGTCATTGTATACTGATAAAGCAGGCAATTCAACAGGATGATGTAACAAATATAAATATATCTATACCTACCGAAGAGCCCCAAAATACATGAAACAAATACTGATGGATTTGAAGGGAGGAAATGACCATTCTACATTAATAGTAAGACACTTTAACACATCATTTTAAATAATGGATAGAACATCTAGTCAGAAGATCAATAAGGAAATACAAGACTAAACCAACTAGATCAAACAGACATATATAAAACATTTCACCCAACAAAAAAAGAATACATTTCTTCTTGAGTGCTCATGAATCATTCTCCAAGATAGACCATATGTTAATTCACAAAACAAGTCTCAATAAACTTAAAAATATGGAAATCATACAATGTGTATCCTCCAGCTACAATGGAATGAAGCTAGAAATAAAAAAAAAAACCACAGGGAGAAATGGAAAATGCTCAAATATATGGAAATCAATCAACATATTCCTAATCAACCAATGGGTTAAAGAGGAAATCACAAGAGAAATAAGGAAATAGCTTGAGGTGAATGAAAATGAAAACATAACATACTAAAACTTATGGGATATAGTGAAGACAGTGATGAATGGGATATTTATAGTTCTAAATGCTTACATTACAAAAGAAGAGGGACCCTGGGATGGTGATGTCCACTCTACTTCTATATCAAGAGGGGTCTTAGATCCCACATAGCTGATGGATGTGATTCTCCTGCTTGGAGTTGTAGGCACTCTCAGTTCCCTGTTGTGTTGGCTGACCATCTTCACCTCCCTGTTAGCTGACCTGGGTAAGTCCAACAAACTGGAGAGTAGGAGTTGCAACTGTGCTGAGGCTCATGGCCCAGCTGGCACATGGACAGTTCAGAGATTCAAGTCTCCTGGGTATACACCAACCCCGGGGCCAATCCCCGGCTCAGTAAAAGTGACAGAAGAAGCATGTGTAGAAAGGTAACATCTGAGTCCAACTCCATCACACTCAGGAACACAAATTCCAAAGTTGGGCCCACTGACAAGGCACTGAACTCCAGAGCCAACTGCCATGACCGTAGAACCTGTGGGTCTCCATAGCCCTCAGGGGCACCAGTAAATGGGGTTGTATCTACTT
Organism: Dasypus novemcinctus; assembly: GCF_030445035.2. Lineage (NCBI taxonomy): Eukaryota > Metazoa > Chordata > Mammalia > Cingulata > Dasypodidae > Dasypus > Dasypus novemcinctus. The sequence goes on along the minus strand of NC_080693.1, from coordinate 48,630,717 downwards.
TGGTTATCTCTGGGATCCTGCTGAGGCGTGCATAAGTGTGACCCCCCTGATGACCTCTCAACTCTTTTTTGAAGACTCTTAGCCATATAAACTCATTTTTCTTTACCATTTCCCCCTTTTATTCAAGGTCTTTTTCTAGTTGCATCACCAGTTAGTAATTGGTAGTAATCCCTCAGTGCCAGGGAGGCTTATCCCCAGGAGTCATGTCCCACATTGGGGGGAAGATAATGCCTTTACATGTTGAGTTTGGCTTAGAGAGTGGCCACATTTGAGCAACATGGAGGCTCTCAGGAGCTAACTCTTAGGCACCCTGCAGCTCTAGGCCTAGTTGAAATTTAGGCACACAGGCTCATAAGTATAGTCACCAGTATCAAGGGCTTATCATTGGACCATCCTTCTTCACTAGCCTTTGCCCTTGCGCTTGGGGGATTGTTGCTGTTCCATTGGGGAATGTGACAGAGCTCCCCTGGCTAGGAACTCAGCCCTCCCTCAGTTGTTTGTAACTGTAACTACTATGAAAATACCCAACGAATATCTGAACATTTTTATATACCCTATATACATGCCCTGGAGAACTCCCTCCCAACTATGTGTCCCCCATCAATAACACCACACCAGTGTTCTCCCCTGCCATAGTTGAACTCCTCTGTAGTCGAAAATTTCTTAAAAAATGAACCCTATTATATTGCCAAATTCAATTAATAGGAAAATAAAATAGTAATGATAGGTTTAAAGATTAGAAATAGAATACATACTAATTTAGAAAAACTAAAATAAAGTAAAAATAAATTGGGGTATTAAAAAATGAAAAATATCATAAAACTTTGTTTTTGACATTTTGCCTTTCATCACTGTAATAACAGGGTCCACAGGATGGAGGAATAAAATATGGACTAGAGTGGACTTACTGGTATTCTACTATATGCCGTCGGGCTGGAGGGCTTAGCCTCGCTCAGGCCCAAGAGTCAGGGGGGGGCTCGCTCCTGCCGAACCGCCGGCGGGGGGTACTCCCAAAGGGAGCACCGGTTCTCCAGGTGTGGGGGACGCGCGGTTGGGGAAAAAACCACGGAGACCACCTGAGCGCAGGAACAGGTCTGCTTTATTATGGAAGTGCACTAGGTTATATAGGGTTGAGAGGGAGGAGCAAGATGGAGGGAGGGCTAGCTACGGGGCAGTAGTGGACAGGCTGAAGCTGATGGACAGCCCCGAGGTAAGCAGTTACCGGGGAAGAGGGCAGATTGTACGTTGGCAATATGGGCGGGACTGGCGGGAAAGATAGCGAGGGCTGAAAAGGGAGGAGGGGTGGAGAGAGGCGGTAACAACTATAGAACTATTGTGACTAGTAATGGAAGAAACTGTAACATTGATGTGGAAAAAAATGGCCATGGTAGTTGCTGAGGGCAGGGAGACAGAAGAAGAGATGTGATGTGGGGGCATTTTCGGGACTTGGAGTTGTCCTAAATGATACTGCAGGGATAGATGCTGTACATTATGTATCCTGCCATAACCCACTGAATGTACTGGGGGAGAGTGTAAACTACAATGTGAACTATAATCCATGCGGTGCAGCAGCACTCCAAGACGTATTCACCAATTGCAATGGATATGCCGCAATGATTAAGGAGGTTGTTGATGTGGGAGGAGTGGGGGGGGCGGTATGTGGGAACCTCTTATATTTTTTTAATGTAACATTTTTTGTGATCTGTGTATCTTCAAAAATACAATTTTAAAAATGCTCATATAAAAAAAAGAATAGGCTCAAACAGTTGAGTGCCTGCCTCCTCTGTGGGTCCAGGTTCAGTTCCAGTACCTCCTAAGGTTAAAACAAACAGGCAACAAGCAGACAACGAGCGCAAACAATGAACAGACAATGAGCACAAACAATGAGCAGAAATCGAGCAAAAACAACAAGCAGACAAGCACAAACAATGGGCAAAACAATGAGCAAACAGACAAGGGAGCCATCTCGGGGGGGTGCAGAGAATGATTTCAAATCAGAGACCTAACCTTAAAACTGGAAGAACTAGAAAAGGAAGAGCAAACTGAACCCCAAACAAGTAGAAAGAAGGAATTAATAAAGATTAGAATGGAACTAAATGAAATAGAGAACAATAACAAAAACAAAACAATAGAGAGAATCAACAAAACCAAAAATTGGTTCTTTGAAAAGATCAATAAAATTAGGAAATCTTTAGCTATACTGACAAAGAAAAAAAAAAGCGAAGATATAAATAACAAAAATCAGAAATGATAAGGAAGACATTATTACTGACCCTGCTGATATAAAGATGACTATAAGAGGATACTATGAACAACTGTACACCAATAAATTAGATAGTCTTGATGAAATGAACAAATTCTTAGAAACACACAATCTATCTACAGTGACTCTAGACGAGAGAGAAAATCTCAACAAACCAATTACTAATAAAGAGACCAAATCAGGAATCAAAAGCCTCCCAACAAAGAAAAGCCTAGAACCAAAGGGCTTCACAGGGGAATTTAACCAAACATTCCAAGCAGAATTATCTCCAATTTTGTTCATATTCTTCCAAAAACAGAAGCAGAGGGAACACTCCCTAATTAATTCTATGAAGCCAACATCACCCCTCATACCAAAACCAGATATAGATATCACAAGGAAAGAAAACTACAGGCCAATATCTCTTATGAATAGAGGCAAAAATTCTCAACAAAGTACTTGCAAGCCAAATCCAACAGCATATTAAAAGAATTAATAAAAAATATATTTTAAAAAATTAAAAAAACAAAAGAATTAGACACCATTATCAAGTGGAATTTATCTCTGGTATACAAGTTTGGTTCAACATACAAAAATCAACTGGGGAGGAGATGTAGCTCAAGTGGATGAGTACCTAATTCCCATGTACAATGTCCTGGGTTAGATCCCCAGTACCTCCTAAAAACAAAACAAAAACGAGAAAACCAACTCTTTCATTGAGGAGTGGATGTAACTCAGTGGTTGAGCACCTGCTTCCCAAGAACAACATCTTGGGTTCAATCCCCGGTACCTCCTAACAAAAAAAAGAAAACCAATTAATGTAATGTATATTAACAGAATGAAGGGGAAAAAATACATAATCATATCGATTGAAGCAGAAAGGGCTTCTGACAAAACACAGCACCCCCTCTTGATAAAAACATTTAGAACACTAGAAAGAGAAGGAAACTTCCTCAACATGATAAAGGGCATATATGGAAAACCCATAGCCAACATCCTACTTAGAGGTGAAAGACTGAAAGCTTTCCCTCTAAGATCAGGAACAAGACAAAGATGTCCACTCTTACCACTTTATTCAACATTGTACTGAAGTTCTTGCCAGAGCAATTAGGCAAGAAACAGGAATAAAAAGTATCCTAATTGGAAAGGAAGAAGTAAACTTTCTCTACTTGCAGATGACATGATCCTAAATCCAGAAGATCCTGAAAACCCACACTAAAGCTCCTAGAGCTAATAAATGGATTCAGCAAAGTGATAGGGTACAAGATCAACACCTAAAAACCAGTACCATTTATTTACACAAGCAATGAACAATCAGAAGAAGAAATCAAGAAAAAATTCCATTCACAATAGCAACTAAAAGAATCATATATCTAGGAATAAATCTAACGAAGGATGTCAAGGACTAGTACACAGAAAACGACAAAACCTTGCTAAAAGGGAAACGGACTTTGGCCCAGTGGTTAGGGCGTCCGTCTACCATATGGGAGGTCCGCGGTTCAAACCCCGGGCCTCCTTGACCCGTGTGGAGCTGGCCATGCGCAGCGCTGATGCGCGCAAGGAGTGCTGTGCCACGCGAGGGTGTCCCCAGCGTGGGGGAGCCCCACGCGCAAGGAGTGCGCCTGTGAGGAAAGCCGCCCAGCGTGAAAAGAAAGTGCAGCCTGCCCAGGAATGGCGCCGCCCACACTTCCCGTGCCGCTGACAACAACAGAAGCGGACAAAGAAACAAGACGCAGCAAATAGACACCAAGAACAGACAACCAGGGGAGGGGGGGAAATTAAATAAATAAATAAATCTTTAAAAAAAAAAAAAACCTTGCTAAAAGAAATCAAAGAAGCCCTAAATAAATGTAAGGACATTCCACATTCATGTACTTAAAGATTAAATATCATTAAGATGTCAATCCTACCCAAAGCAATTTATATATTCAATGCAAACCCAATCAAGATTCCAGCAACCTTTTTTGCAGAAATGGAAGAGCCAATCATGAAATGTAAGGGGTCCTAACTAGCTAAAGGCATCTTGAAAAAGAAGAAAAAAGTTAGAGAGCTCACACTTCCTGATCTTAAAACATTACAAAGCCACAGTAATCACATCAGCATGGTACTGGCACAAGGACAGACATGTAGACCAGTGGAATCAAACTGAGAGCTCAGAAAGCAACCCTCACATGCATGACCAACTGATTTTTGACAAGATGGGAAAGACCATTCAATTGGGCAAGAATAGTCGTTTCAACAAACAGTGCTAGATCTCCATTTGCAAAAAAAAGAGGACCCCTTCCTCAAAACTTATAAAAAAATCAATTCAAAATGGATCGAAGACCTAAATATAAGAGTCAGAAATATAAAATGCCTGGAGGAAAACACAGGGAAGCATCTTCAGGACCTTGTGTTAGCAATGGTTTCTTAGACTTTACAACCAAAGCACAAACAACAACAAAATAGATAAATGGGACCTCATCAAAATTATAAACTTTTGCACCTCAAAGGACTTTATCATGAAAGTAAAATGACAACATATGCAATGGAAGAAAATATTTGGAAACCACATATCTGATAAAGGTTTAATTTCCAGAATATATAAAGAAATCCTTCAACTTAACAACAAAAATACAAACAGCCCAATAAAAAACGGGCAAGAGACTTAAATAGACATCACTCTAAAGAAGATATACAAATGGCCAGAAAACACATGAAAAGATGCTCAACATCATTAGCCATCAGAGAAATGCAAATCAAAACCACAATGAGAAACCATTTCACATCCATTAGAATGGCTGCTATTTTTAAAAATAGAAAGTAACAAGTGTTGAAGAAGATGCAGAGAAATAGGAACACTCATTCATTACTGGTGGCAATGTGAAATGGTGCAGCCACTGTAGAAGACAGTTCAGTGGTTCCTCAGAAAGCTAAGTATAAAGTTCTTGTATGACCTGGCAAGACCATTTCTAGATATATACCCAAAAGAACTGAAAGGAGGGACTCGAACAGGTATTTGCACCCTGATGTTCACAGTGGCATTATTTACAATTGCCAAAAGATGGAAACAATGTAAATGTCCATCAGTTGACGAATGGACCGGGCAACGGACTTGGCCCAGTGGTTAGGGCGACCGTCTACCACATGGGAGGTCTGCTGTTCAAACCCCAGGCCTCCTTGACCCGTGTGGAGCTGGCCCATGTGCAGTGCTGATGTGCGCAAGGAGTGCCCTGCCACGCAGTGGTGTCCCCCGCGTAGGGGAGCCCCACACGCAAGGAGTGCGTCCTGAAAGGAGAGCCGCCCAGTGCGAAAGAAAGTGCAGCCTGCCTAAGACTGGCGCCACCCACATGGAGAGCTGACACAACAAGATGACGC